>NW_024429197.1:43993397-44593397 GCF_017639785.1 Mesocricetus auratus | reverse complement strand
GGATTTGCAAGCACCATCATAAAGGAAGATGGCGAAGTGATGGGAGAAGACAGTGGAGCAAGGCATTCTGAGAATGCAAGAAGGAACCACAGCCAAGCATGGGTCAGCCATTGGAAGCTACAAACAGTAGAGAAACAAATTCCCCCTCAAGACCTCCATACATGAGCCGGCATTCCTACATTTTTACATTAGTGGCACAAAATTAGTTTAAGTTTTCTGACCTCTGGAAGTACACAGGAAAGAATTGATGTTGTTTTAGCAGGGGAGCACAGCTATTGTATACCCTTAACCAAAGGGCTATCCTCCTCTAATCAGGATGGATACACATGAAGCAGCAGGGGAGGAAGGGGACACCCACCTAATCAGCCAGACCAGCCACTTCAAGCCTGGCGATCAGTGGGATAACAGATGTCACCCTCACATCCAAATTTATGTTGTCTTAAACCTGCAAGCCAGTTATTATCATTCGTTACAGCAACAACTAGAAACCAATGCACTTTATATGTTCTTTGCTTTCAAAGTGTATCCACCTTAACTCTTCTTTGTTTGGAAAGAAACATTATATGGGGCAAAGGAAAAGGAAAAGGAGAAGAAATGTCAACTGTTATTTTAAGCTATGTGAGCTTGAACACAAAAGCATGGAAATCATAATTTTCTTACAAAGATAATACTTGTGTATTTTTAAAAGTTAAAAGGCACAGACAGAACAAACAGCAATTGTTGACATCCTACTGTTTTTCCCCTTTCAGTCTTCTTTCTATATAGATTTTTATTTGTTCTAAAATTTGCTGCTGAGATATTGGAAATCCTGGTAGACAGTTGTTTATTGCCCATTTTGTAGATAAGGAATGCGATGACAGAAATAGAAGCAATTTTGTTCAGACACACTGCTCATGGGGAAAGCTTGCTCCCACCTGGGTGTGTCTCTGAACACACCTCTTTTGGCTGCCTCCCACAGTGAAGCTAGTGAGTGTTAAAAGTGGTGGCTAGACCCACAGGTTGGGATAGAAGCTTGTGACTCCGTTTACGCTGGATGCAACCCCACAGAAGCAGATGCTGCGGAATGAACAGCTGAGGAGGAGGACCCCTCTTCCTTTTCCCTAAAGGGACTCCATCCTAACAGGCCAAGGGGGGCCAGAACATGTTAGATTGATGTCTTTGAGATGCATAAATTCAAGTCTCCTTTCATATCAGCAGCAAAACTACTTTATTGCTAGAGACAAAGGGAGGGAGTATGGTTTTCTGAATCATCATGGAATCCCCAGATAACAGCTTTTACATGCATGTTGCTTATTTACTGTTACTCACTTCTATTCCATTTTCTTCTATTTGCATGTATTTGCTCTGTCTTTTTTATTTTCATTTTACTTCTCTCTCTCTCTCTGTGTGTGTGTGTGTGTGTGTGTGTGTGTGTGTGTGTGTGTGTGTGGTGTATATGTGGAGGCCAGAGGTTGACACTAGGTTGTCTTTTCTCAGTCATTTCTCCACCACACTTTGTGAGACAAGGACTTTCAGTGAGCCTGGAAATCACTATTTCAGCTAGATTCACTATCCGGCAAGCTCTATCTGCCTGTCTCCTTCCCCATACAGAAGCCTGGTTTTTGTGTGGACTCTGGGGGTCTGAACTTACATCTTTGTGCTTGCAAAGCAAGCACTTAAGCCACTTAACCAGCTCTCCACCCTGCTCTTTTCGAAGAATATTTCAAGGGGAGAAAGGTTTTCAGGCCTCTATAAAAAGTTAGGAAGCTTGATTACCAGGCTCTCACATTTTGCATATTAGTTTCATCCATAGGCTTCTTTTTTATTATTATTCATTAAAGTTTTCTATTTGTGTCAGACAATTGGGAATTACTTGCATTTAACAGTTTAATGCCTGTGCACTCAGTGATACAGAGAAATTAACGTGAATGAAAATAAATTGAGTATTATGCCCAGTAGGAAAGCACTCCAGCCCGTAACCCTCATCTAATTCACTGCCTAAGCCAGAGAGCAGAACTTCTAATGCAGTATAATTTCCTCTTCATAAGGTGCAAAACACAGCCTCCATTAATGGTCAATTTGAAGGATGTTTCATAAAGAGAAAGAGCATCTGTATCTAGGAAGGTACTTGGGAAGCCAGTGTCCTCTATATGGATTCTGGCTGGGACATTCATCCTGAAGGCAATTTGGAGAGAGAGACAATAGGCAATAAAGCTAAATCATTCCAGTGACATCAGAGGGCTCTCTTCTGTGTCCGGGCAGTGGAGTTGGGCTGTGGCCAAGGCCTTTTTCTCTACTCAGAATACAACCCCACCCCACCCGCCACACACACACACACACACACACACACACACACACACACACACACACACACATCCCTTCAAGGTCATCTTCCCAGTAGAGCAGAAAATCAAGAGGGGCTGGGCTGACATGAGGTCATTGAGCACCTGCACAGGAAGTCTCTGGCCTCTTACTACTTAAAGCTTTGGTTGTGAGCCTCACCTTTAGCAACTGAGCCCTCTCTCCAGCCCTTCTTGTAGGGTCCTCTATACCACACTCTCAGTCTCCATACTCCCAAGGTCAGGTTCTAGCAGCTCCAGGATAATCTAACTACATGTCCACAATACTTGAGGGGATTTGCTCCTGTTTATGCTAGGGCCCATAAAACCAGTGAAAACACATACCCTCCCCCCAAAAAATTGAGGAAAAAATCATTGTCTCTGATTAGTTAATTTATTATGTACATTCTTTGCAATTACCCTCATCTTCTTCAGTAGACACGTTTTTATAGTTAGAAAAACACTTTATGAAATATAGAAGGGTCCAAAACACCTGTACACATAAAAATAAAATAAATCCTAAAAATAAGAAATCTCTGGGACCTTGGGTAGTAGACTAGTGTTCACCATGGCATACAAATGAACTTTGGGAGCCCATTCCACATGGAGGGAGGCTCTCTCAGCCTGGACACATGGGGAAGCGCCTAGGTCCTTCCCTGGATGAAATGGCAGACTCTTGGAGATCCCCCCCAAGGAAGACCTCACCCTCTCTGGGGAAAGATGTGGGGATTGGGCTGGGGGTGGGGGTGGAGCTGGTGGAGGGAGAAGGGGGGAGCTGGGATTGACATTTGAAGCATGCATGTTTCTAATTTAAATTAAAAGGCATACTTAATAGAAAATAATAAAAAAGCTAACTCTAAAATATACACAATATGCATCTTCAAAATAAAAGTGTTTGTACATTTCCTCTCAAAAAAAAAGTAGTAACTATTTTAAAAGGTTCTGATTAACTGGTCAATCATGCTTATATTTCACTAAGATTTACCAAACACCCAGTAGGCTTCAATCACTTTTAGGACTACAAAGATAAATAAGACTCTGTCGGGGGTGGGGTGGAGAAATGACTCAACCTGTAAGAGCACTTGCTGCTCTACAGAGAACTCAGGTCAGTTTCCAGCATTCACAACTTCCTTTAACTCCAGTTCCAGGGGATCTGACACCCTCTTCCAGTCTCTGTGTGCAAGTGGTACATATATATATAAATATATATATATGTGTGTGTATACATATATATGCATATATGTATATATAAACATTAAACAAAATACTTAAACACATAAAATTTTTAAAAATTAAAAATAGGACTCTGTTCTTATCTAAAATGGATATTAGGTTAAAATATAAATGTATATTAATTTCTTCCAAGCGTTTTGCATGTTTTATTATAGGCTAAGTAGTACTCTTCATATTTTCCTCATTTGTGTCTTGTTCTTTGCATTGCCAATTGGATGACCTATTAGATAATAACATATAAATTGTAGCTGTTTCAGTGATCTTTGGGAAGTGGAAAATAGGAAAGGAAAATTATATTCTTTGGGATAGAATTGTCTTTGTTTCACTTCTAAAATGCTAGTCACAGACCAAATGGTGTGAGTGGTTGTCTGCCTGGCTTAAGCAGCACTAGCTGGGTCAGTGAGGACAGCCACCATGTCAGGGATCAACCCCACTGAACAAAGGTCTGGAAGAGAAGCTCCATATGGCAGAAAGGAGAGGCAGAGGCATGTAACTAGCACTCTAGGAATCTAGCTCACACAACTCCCTTCAGAAGGAAATAGGATGGTTCTTTCGCATTGCTGTCCACGGTCCAGATTTATAACCTCCGAGGTCTCTGATCTTTCTGTTAAGAATTGTAGTTACCCAACAATACTTTTCGAACACTTGCACTCCTGCTAACATTTTGGGCTCAATTTAAAGAGGCACTGCTCTTTAATGCAGAACCTGGCTCTTGCTCATCTTCGCATTTTTTTTCCTCCTGAACACAGCTCATAAGACAATTCTTTATCAACAAAGATGAAAAAACCACAGATCAGTAAATCCAATGACATCCACAGAAGAGGCCAAGCTAAACAGAAGTTCTGAAATCTCATCTCCAGTCATCTCCTCCTAATGAAAGTATAGGAGTAGCCAAAGCAATAAACACTGGGAAACATTAGCCCCAAGAAGTGTTGCTCTTAGATGTATACAGCTTGTAAACAAGGCCCACTCATCTGGGATGGCATTGATTCTTTCTTGTGTGAACTATCAGGATGACTTTGAGAGCTGTCTTACTGTCATGATTTTGCAGAAGGTTAGCTGCTTCACACTGAGAACGTTTTCCTGAGTGACCAATTAGACAACGTGTCACTTTAATGTGAATCAATTATTTCCACTCTAGAGATGGTTCTCTATATACAGGAAGCAATCTGTAAGATCAGAGAAATTCAGCTTTCACTCAAGAACCTCTTTTCCCTAATACCTAAGACCATTTAGACCTAGAGGATAAATAGATTCCATTTTTTTTAAATCAGTCAATCTACCATGGCCCTGAGCAATATCCATAAATCCACCTATAATTTATTCAGGACTTTTAGGACACTCTGTTGAACCAACTCACACAGACAGTATGCTTTGTTTTTGTTTTTTAAATGGTCCCCTCACTGAAAATGAGAAATGCAAGTCAAGGCCACAGCATGTTTAGAGTGAATGCATTTAAATGTTTGTGAGCTCGGATCCCAACTTATCTTCGTGATGCCAGGGCAAAACGCTCCTCCTTCAGCAGCAATTGATAGCATATGTGTCCATGGACAATTCCCCAAAACAGGCAAATATAGTTTCATCTATAACTTTCCCTGTGTCAGAGGAGCCTAAAACTGCTAGGATAAAATTAGAAATGATACTCAGGTTTTCTGTATGATTGCAGCCTCTTGTTGGCTTTTCAAGCATCTGTATTCCTTAAAAAAAACACTACATATGCATCCCAGGTGAGAACAAGTGCACTATTAATGTGGCATTCCAAATCCATGCTCAGTACATTTATCCAGGGCAAGCAGAGTAAAGAGGAATGATGCATAGATTTTTTTTAAGTTTAAATTTAGATTAGAAACAAGGTTGCTTCACAAGTCAGTTCCAGGTCCCTCTCCCTTTCCCTCCCCTTCTCCCGTGCCCTCCCCCCAGCCCCCCCCCCATTATCCCTTTTGAGATAAAGTCTCACTAAGTTGACAGATTGTCCTAAAACTCATCTATAGTCCAGGTAGACCTTGAATTTGTGGTCCTTCCCCAAAGCCCCATGTGGTTGATATTACAGACAGATGCCACTAGGCCCATCTAGTTCCAAAAAATTAACTACTGTGTGAGATTCTGTAATGTAAATAAGCAAGTTGACTAAGATAGTGGAGAAACAAGACTAGTAAGAATGTGAGCCTTCAATGGCATCTTCTGATACTCTCTGAGATGTCAAAGTCAGACAAAGTCAGGCTCCTCACACTGAAAGTCAACCTATTATATGCAAAGCACTGTGTTGACCAGCATGGCTTCCATTACAACAGCACACAAACGTTACAGTCTTTAGAGGAAGGAAGCTGAGCCTGAGAATGTGACCAGTAGTAAGATGACAGGTGTCAGTGATCAGGTGTTACTAGAGATGACTGTTACTTTAGAGAAGCCGATGAAACTAAGAAAAAGAACTGTTTTTACAGTACTACCACAGCGAGTAGCAAGTTCATCAAGATCCTCTCCCATTGTACGCCATGGGATAATACCGGTAACCCTGAAGGTCAGCACTAAGTAGTCCCATACACTTAAGGATTAGTTTGTCAGAATTCTGACAATGAATCTTTCACATTAAACAAGCTAAAAAACTAATGTGCAAGGGACAATGAGGTGTTTTCTCCCCATGAGAAGTCAGCATCAGTGGGAGGAGGAAGGAGTGCTAAATTCCACTTAATCACCACTTTATGATCCTGTACAAAGAATTTCACAGATGGTTAGTTAGAATGTACTTAAAAACAAGTAACTGGAAAAAGCCAATTTATGTTCGGTTAAATAATAAAAAGACGAAGCTGACTTCTATAAATCAAAAGATCAGTTGTAGGGAGCTTGAGGCAAGACTTGGTCCAGCATCACCAAGAATGAAATTTCTTTCCTCTTGTTTTCCATTGCATTGGCACCCTCCTGCTTTTGTGGCTGGAATTCAATAAGAGGAGGAAGGCTTCTGCCTGATCACCAAATAAAAGCCCTAAACTTTAGCCGAATTGGATCAACTTAAGTAAATACCCGCTGTCCTAGTTTCATTTCTGTCACTGTGATTAAGTGACCTGTCAAATAACAACTTAAGGAAGAAAGGGTTTATTCTAGCTCACAATTTCATATTACATTTTATTACTGCAGAGAAACCAAGGCTGCAGAAACTTAAAACAGACACATCACACCCAGAGAGAGATGAGCGCATGTATGTTTCTAGCGCTTACTCTCTACACTCATACACGACAGCACCCAGACACCAGACACCCAGGGAATGGTGCCACCCACAGTGGGCCTGGACTTCCCACATCTGTAATCAAGACAGTTCCCCACCGACATGCCCCTATGCCAACCTGATCTGAACAGTTCCTCATTGGCACTCTTTCCAGGTGATTGATGGCTGTGTCAGGTTGACTGTTAAAATTAGCAGCCACACCAGCCCATGAACTAATCGTTATAGCCAGAGGATTGGGTTATACGTGGGTCAACATCCATCCATAAAGTGGTCATTGTGACAAAATATATATGGTTATGGAGAAAGGTTTATAGCTTCTCTGACGTTAAGGAATTGTATTTACCCCCTCAAACCTCAATGCAACACTATGTAGCATAAACAAGATGGGATGGAGCCTTAGAAATAGCTAGTTGCATGTAATTTAGGAAACCAGAGGGTTGCTTTATTATTATGCAATCAGAACAAAGTAAAGCACAAATAAAATGGCAAGATTCGTCCAACACTCAGCATGGATTTTCTTGCTCAGTCAGGATACTAGATAACATTTCTGTGTATTCTTATTTATTGTTCATCTTTTATTATATACATTAATTATATAAAATAATGGGTTCATTATGGCATTCTCATACATGTATTTTATATTTTGCTCATATTCACACCCTATTAAGGTTAAATGAGCATATAACAGATATTTGGCACTGTGGCACTATTCATAATAGACAAATTAAGGAATCAGCCTTGGTGTCCATAAACAGACAAAGAGATAAAGAAAATATGGATCATATATGCACAGTGGAGTTTTTTCAGCCAGGTAGAAGAATGCACTTATGTCATTTGTAGGAAAATGGATGGAACTGGTAATCCTCAGAAGAACTCCCCTTCCCTTCCCATGTCTTTAAAACATTACGCATTTTTAATGCAGATTCTGCATGAACAGAAGTGTGATGTTTGTCTTCCTGAGCTTGCCTGGTTATATGTTGTATGCCGACTCACACTCTTTTAGGTACAAATATCCTAAAGTGATATAGCTGGATCATATGATAGCTCTAATTTTAGCTTTCTGAGAATCTGCACACTGACTTCCATCATGCCTGCTCTAATTTTTTTCATGCAATATATTTGGATCATATTCTTTTCCAACCCTCAACACTTCCCAGTCCTACCACCTCATCCCCCAATTTTGTGTTCTTCCTCTCTCTTAAAAAATTACCAAAAAGTACACACACACACAACAAACAACAAAAACGTGGTCTGTGTTTTGTGATGGCCAGTTATTCCTGAGACTTTGGCCTGCCATGGACTGCAGTTGACAAGCCCAGTGCCATTCTGTCAAAGAAAATTCTATTTTTTTCCTCTTCCATTAGCTACCAAATGCAAATATCTTCTTGTGAGATTTTGTATCCACTTCCCATTCTTTGCACTGGGATTTTCGTTTGGCTTGAGGGTCTTGTACATGCTGTCACTCTCTGTGAGTTTATATCTATAACAGCCCTGTTGAGTCTGAAAGATACACTTTCCTTGGAATCATCACCATCTCTGGCTCTTTGCAATTTTCCACCTCCACTCCTGCGTAAATCCCTGAGCTTTGGGGGAGGGATATGATAAAGACATCTCATTAAGGGCTGAGTCACCCTTTACACACTGTCCAGTTGTAGGTTTCCGTGTTAAATCATATCTAGTGCAAGAAGACGCTTCTCTGATAAGGGTTGAGCAATGCACTCATCTATGGATATAGTAATGTGCTATCAGTGGCCATTATATGTCTACATTCCTTTAACAGAATGATAGTAAGTTTCCCCCTGGGGTCCATGACCTGTCTAGCCTCAGGTTCCTGGCCTCATTTACATGTCAGATAGGTTCCATCTCAGGGGGTAAGACTTATTTCCAATTTTTAAAAAACAGTTGCTTACTTTCTTAGTTACTGTTCTGTTACTGTGAAGAGACACCATGACATACAAAAAACCATTTAGTTGGGAGATTACTTACAGTTTCAAAGGGTTAGTCCATGAATATCATGGTGAGGAACATGGCAGCAGGCTGGCACTGAAGCAATAGCTGGGAGTCCACATCTGACCCACACGTTGCAGGGAGAGAGAGACTGGACCTGGTGCAGGTTTTTGAAACCCCAAAGCCCAATCCCAGGTACACCTCCTTCAACAAGATGACACCTCCTAATTTGTCCCAAACAGTTCTGCTAACTGGAGACCAAGCATTGAAACATATGAGCCTATGAGAGCAATTCTCATTCAAACGGTCAGTTACTCCCATAACATTTGTGTAATAGTGCAGAAGTAGGTATACCTTGCAGCCAGGTCACTATTGTAGCTCACAGGGCTCTTGGATAGGCTCATGATTACTTTTCTTCTCTGGTAGCATGTATAGTACTTTTCCACACTGTGAAAGCTAGTCAGGAGGGACGAAGCTTCTAGTTGGGCACCAGCTCAATTCCTCCATGTTGGATGACATCAATATGTGGTGTCTTTAGTAACTGGGTCTTACCATCAGATTGCAGAGGGTAACTAATAGCATTGGCAACAGCCTACGATGTTTGGAGAGGGATCTGTGTGATCTCTTTAGCCAAAGTTTAAAAAAATAAGATTTAACCTATTTCTGGTGCTGGGTGTTTTACTTGGTAGCATATGATTTCTAATTAGGACACTGTCTCCCTATTATATGGTAATTGCACTTAAATTCCACTCACTTTTACAGTAGTAGGTTTTGAATTTTTGTCCAAAAACATTTAATCCTCTCCATAATCTTTCTAGTTTACATCCCCATCAACAGTGTATATAGATTCCTTTTTCCGGTATCCACACCATTTCTGATTTATCAGTGTGAATTGAAACTGAAAATAAGACAGATTCTAATGAACCCACTGAATGAGATTAGAAAAACAAGAGTAGTCATATATATTTAGAAGGTGGAATGGTGATTTCTGGGAGCTGTGGGTGATTATGGCTAAATGGTATAGATTTTTAAGTTTCTATAATGTGAAGTGAGTTGGTGATTATGTAAAAATATGAATGTACTTAATATGCTGAATGCCCAGTTGAAATGTGAAAATTTTATATGCATTGTTAAACAAATTTTACATTTTTAGGGTTTTTTTTTTTGAAGCAGTGTTTCTCTTTGCGACAGTCCTGGCTGTCCTGGAACTCACTTTGTAGACCAGTCTGGACTTGAGCTCACAGAGATCTGCCTGCCTCTGCTTCCTGAGTGCTGAGATTAAAGGCCTGTGCCACCACGTATTTTTTTTAGAAATGAATGGATGGGTATGTTGTGGACATACTTTGTAAACCTGGGAGTTGCTAGGTCTATCTGTGCACTTACTTTGAAGTGAAACTGTAAAAGATAATTATGTTTGTGTTGCAAAGTCATAGCGTTCAACAATGCTCCACAAAGATGACATATGTCAACGCCTGAGTTCAGAGAACAAGATGTGTGATGTACATCATAATCTCCACTCCTTTGTCACCTAAGGGTGAAGCTAGGGATATCATGCTTAAATTAGAACAGTTGAAAGCCATATAAATTTTATTGTAAGAGAGAGCTCCACAATGACATCCACTTATACATTCATACCTAGGGTATAACATTCACCTGCCTGGTTGTTTTGAAAGCAGGTAACAATTTTCCAACATGGAGAAACAATTGTTCTCAGTGCCCATCTCCTGGGAAGTTTGCGTAACAATAGTGGTGCCAACCAGCAGAGTTTCAGGCTCTCTGAAGGACCAACTTATTACTAGACTACTTGAGTGAGCACTGCTCACTCAATATAAAGAAGTATATTTGTCTCTCGTCATAATCTTACATCCACATGCTTGGAGGAAACCTCACTGAAGTCCCCAACTACTAACCAAAAGCATTATTCCTATTTCCAAGGAAACTAACAGGACAGAGACAATGCATCACTAGTAGCCCCAGAAACAATCCCAGACACCTGGAAAAGAGCGGCTGGTGTCACAGCACATGGGAAACGAAGAACATACTACCAAGGTTGAGTGCCTGATACAAAGGGCAAGCCCACCAAACTGCAAACAGGTATCAGTCATCCGAGCATAAGGGGCAGTGCTCCTACTGTTCTTTATCATGTTGCCTTTGGTTCCTCTGTCTTCTATGACTCCTGCACATCTGATCCTTGAACTCTAAAACTCAGAGGATGTTGCTCTACAGCAACTACAGCTAGTCCTTCAAAAGAAGGTCTCATTGTCTACCCTTTAAAGACAACTTTCCTTTACTTCTTAGAACTCTTAAGGAAGGAATTGTCATAGTCTGTTCTGAAATGACCATTTCCTAAAGGAGAGAACAAGTCCTTCATATGTAAGATATTGGCTAAGGTGTTTTGAGCTTGGTAGTGAGTACGAAGCTTAACACACTTATTCTTATGATGGTCATAGATTATTAATGGCATGGTAACTTCAATGATGGGAGACTAATAAGTATAGGACATAGCAGTAAACTGCATGAGCAGAGGAGTCAAGACTGAGTTTGTTTAACCCACAGAAATTGCTGACCTGAACAAGAGGGAGCTCTTGGACCCCAGACTGATGGCTGGGAATCCAGCATGGGACTGACCCAGACCACCTGAATGTGGGTGTCAGTGAGGTGGCCTAGACAATCTATGGGGCCTTGGGTAGTAGATCAGTAATTATCCCTATCACACAAATGGACTTTGGGTGCCTATCCCACAATGAGAGATGCTTTCTCAGCCTGGACTCTTGGGGGAAGGCCTAGGACCTGCTCTGGATGAAATGACAGACTATGGATAACCCTCATGAAGGGCCTCACCCTCCCTGGGGAAAGGAGTGGGGATTGGGGGAGGGAGGGGAGAGGGTTGGTGGGAGGGTGTGGGAGGAGGGGAAGGAGATGGAGAGAGGGAGCTGGAATTGATATGTGAAGCAACCTTGTTTCTGATTTAAATTTAAAAATAAATTTTAAAAAAAGGAAAAATACAGCTTGATTTTTAGGGGTCATAGCTAAACAGAGCTGTATATTTGTTGGACAAGTGAGGTTCTCATATATTTTCCATATTTTGAATATTTCTCCAAGAGGTATCCAGACAAAGTGGGATGTTGGAGACACGTACATTTTACACACCAGGTTAGGTAGATAGCAAAACTTTACACTAGAACCTCCATAATATCCACCGTGATGAGGGCAGCCTGCCCTTCCAGCAAAAGGAATAACTAAGTAATAAGTAAACCCCCATCTTTTCAGCCTGAGATTTTAAAGCCTTCTTCAAATGACTGTGACATAAAATTATTTTGATTGAGTTACTTAATTCTGTGAGCCTCAGTTTTTCCATCTATAAACTTAGCATAATAATATGAAGTTATTAGTTATAGCTTCATCTTACCATTTGAATACCCATGTCATTGTGGTTTTAATTTTTCATTTCTCTGATAACTAAATATATTGAATATGCTTGTCATTATTTATATATCTTCTTTGATAAGTTGTTTAAAATCTTTAATTAATTTTTTATTTGGCTTGTTTCCCTTTCTAAAGTATTATTTTCAAAGTACATGCTAGACATATACTATGTGTTTGTGAAGATATAGAACAAGTGTGACTACCAGACATTTGTGGTGGGAATATAAAATAATACAACTACTTGCTGCTTGGCAATTAGTGATTCTACGTCTAGTTTACCCAACAGAAATGAAAACATTTCAAAAAATTACCGCACACAAATTCTTATAACATTTTTATTGGTAATATGCCCAAACCGAAATAAGTAAAATGCTTGCTAACTAATAGTTTATATAATCTATTCAGCATTAGTATAATCTATATAATCTATTCAGCATTAGTCACTCATGTAAAGAAACAAAGCACTGCTATCTACTGCGACATGGATGAGTCTCACAGCAGTCATACTGAGTCAAAAAGAAGAAATGAACTGTATGATCGCATTTATATGAAACACTATAAAATGCAAGTCAATCTAACGGACATAGGCAGTGGGTGCTTAGGGATGGCAGGGGTTGAGGGAAGGGACACAAAGGCACAAGGAGACATCCAAGGATGCAAGACATTCATTCATTGTCTTCATCATTGTGGAAGTTTTTCAGATGTGCATCATCAGTACCAAAATATACCAAACCATGATTTCAAATATGTGGACTTCGTTATATGTCAATCACGCCTCAACAAAACCTTTAAAACCTTTCAGTGACATTCTGAAATTCCATCCTGTAACGATTTTCTGCTTTTTTGTAGGGGAGGAGGTTTTCTTGGGATTGAACCCAGGGCCTCATGCATGCTAGCTAAGCGTTCCACCACTGAGCTACACCTCCAGCCCATCACATAAATATTTCCTATGTCTCTCTTTTATGGTAAGCTGATATCTACATTAATAACATTTGTTGACTCTAAAATTACTTTTTCCATAGTACAAAAACATTTCAAAAAATATACAAAAAAGAAACCCTTTAAAATACATTAGTCTCCCAGTATTCCCTTTGCCTAGCGAAGTGCTCCTGAATCAGAGACGTGATAGCAGTGTCCATGTTTGAGACACAGCCCTGTCTTCCTGGTAACCAATGACAGATCACTAAAGACGAGAAATAAAGGCATCAACATTACAGAGGAAAGATCCATAAATATCTGCTTCCGAGGCCCCAGAGGTCCACTGCTTGTGTCATCCAACTGCTTGCTGCTTCAACTCCTAAATTTCAGGATCTGACTGTTCATCCAGCAAATTCTGGCCAGAGTTAGTTTATGTTGTCTGCAACCCTGAGAGAGAGTTAAATGGATATTCAATTCATTTCTTTGATGTTTATTGTATTTTCTATTACAAACAGCCACACAACCATTTAAAACATAAGGTGTCCAAAGATCTAGGAAGCACATTCATCATCCCTTCATTGAATAAACTTTCATCCAATTGTACACTATATGCCTGCTACCATACCAGATATTTTCACAAATCATTCAAATCAATCTCTATAGCAGTCTTACATTTATGCCGAGAAAGCTCAAACTAAGGACCTCAGTTACTTAATGTCAAAGAGCGTCTAGTTGGTACTGGATTCCAGATATGTAAAGTCTGCTTCAGATGCCATATTTGCCCGACTCTGCACATTCTAGTCCAGGTAGGGTATGCCTTTATTCCAAGAGTGAACTCACAATGTCCAGTAGCTATGGACCATGGCTCTGGGTTGGGGGCGGGAGCAGACATCCTGATTCCTTGTCTTGGTCCTGCTTCATGTGTTACAAGAATGTCCTCTGACGACAGCTCAAGAGGTCTTGGCACTACAGGACTTGTGTCCTAGGAGCAGGTGAACTAGATGCTTTGAAAGTCAAGGACAATCGGGGTCCTATTTTTCTGTTGCTAATGTCTCTTACCTAGTAAAACTAGTCAGTAGTAATTTGTTAACCAAGAAATTGCAAAACCCTAAAAGTAAAACTGGCCAACCCTAGGAAATGCCCAAGCAATGCCACCTTTAATGACACATCAAAATGTATTGACTGTGACAATCTTCTAAGAGCTCACTTGGCCCACCTCTGTAAAGCTTAGGCTTGCTGCTGCACTTGAACTTAGGTATGTGCTAACAATTTCTGTCATGTTGGCTCAGACAGACCTCCCAGTGCTTTCCTTCCCCAGGGAAACAGGTCTACCAGAGCAGAGAGGTTCATTTTCAATTTTACAGGTTTCAGTTTAGCTTAAATATATTAGTCTTGAGTTTAAAATAAAACAAATAGGGGGAGTCCCTAGATTCTCATATGACATACTCTTCTTTTTGATCTGTAAAAATATGGATATTACCCAAAGTTCATGTGTACTAAAAATCATCATGTTATCATTTGCAAGGAAAAAATGAAATGAAAGATGAACGAGTAATGTTAACAAAAAAATATCCATATTTTAAAAAACTGAAAATATAAAAGTATGTCAAACTAAAACTACAGAGGGTAATATTTGTGATTTGCTAAGTGATTAAAAATAGTTGGTGAGATGGCTCAATGGGTAAATATGTCTGCCACTATATTTGATGACATATGTCTATTCCTGGAATCCACATGGTGAGAGAAGAGAATTAAAAAATAGGTGGGTGACTAGGTGTAATAGTACACTCTTGTAATCCCAGCACTTGTGGGGCTGAAGCAAGAGAACCCAAGTTCTAGGTCAGCCTAGGGTACATAGTTAGATCTTGTCACACACATACAAAAATATTTAAAATAGGTGTCAAGCCTGACCTAAAAATGTGTGTGGTATTTGTTAATGCATGTGTGCTAGGGAGAGAATGCACTAAATTCTAACAGTAATGATGCCTGAGTACTCATAAAATTCTTTGCATCTTCCTTTTATATTTTACGCCTCATTAAACACATATATGTTAAATATAATATTAGGTCAGAAAAAAAGATACCCATTACTTGAAATGCTCATTAAATCTGAAAAAGAAGTATAGCTTACTCAATAATATACCAATGACAATACCTTAGTTTAGTAAATGCATATGGCTACATAAGATAATAACATTAAGGAAAACTGATGAAAGGTATATGGGAACTCATGGTTTACGAGCAATATAGTTCTTCTAGAAATAAATGTGTATCTGTATCTATATGGTATACAGATATAGTATGAACTGAAACAACGTAGCATATACAAGCAACTTTATTTCCGATATATCTTGTTTTTCCAACTAGAGTCACCTCTGTGGCCCAGAGCTTCCTGGAGTGTATCATTGTCTTCCAGATAATGCATATATGCTAGTATAGACTAAGGCTATGCAAGTATGGTGACAAGCTAATTGACTGAATTGTCTTTAGAAGAAAATGACTAAAAGAGACACAAAGGTCATTGTAGTGTTACTTTCCTCCTTCTGTCAAGAGTTTGGAAATTATTTCCAAGTGTATTTTAGATGAATGGTAGAAAATATTAACAAAATTAATTAGTTTTCACTAAGTGAAATTACAAGTGACAGATGTGTGGCATTTGCATATACATGGATCACTTTAAATATTAATAGCCATTATGCTAATCATTCTGAAACAATACCTAACAAGCCTCAGTAAAGGCTCTACTGCTGTTAATTTCCAAACATTCGTCTCCCACTTAGGCTCTCAACTCATACACCTTTTTCTTCCCTAAAAGTTACATAACCAATAAAATGCTCCCCAGAAGTTTGAGACCAACTGCTTAAACATAAACTCAAAAAATCACGTGACACTACATCAAGAAAGACGCTGTCTTTATTAACTGTGTCAAGTAATTCATTGCCACAAAAAGTGTCTAATATTTATAACTGGTTTATTGTTTGCCTTTTAATAGTAAGTTTGTGTTACTTAAGGTGATCCCTGTAAGGCCTTACACTCACACTCACTATCTTACCTGCTGACATGGTTTCCTGAGTGGGAAAGGAAGAGGGGCAGGGACAAGCCGGCCTCTGGGAAACACACAGTAGCCCCGGTTTATTTCGATGGTACGTGTCCGTAGAGTGTCAGCCTGTGTGACCTGCAGACAGAGGGAGACTGAGAACCTCTGCGAAAGGGCTTGGCTACAGCTGGGGGCTCTTGGTGCAGTGTCTAAGGAGCCATCCAAGGAGCTTATTTGAGGGAAACGTCTGTAAAGATATCTCCTGGGCTCATGTTCATTTAAAGCACTGTATCTTACACTTTTTAAGATCCAGGTGCTTTTGAAATGCAACCCTATAGATTTCACCCATTTGTCTAATAACTTCCTAGAGTGCTTGATGTCTGCCATTTGGTGCACTACTGTTGTAATTAATAACACAGGAAATCTGTGGTGGAAGCAAGCAATGAGATGTGACAGCACTACGAATTGTTTTTAAAGTGTTGAGAAATAAACAGGACAATGTGTAAAGGGGGGTCTCTGTAGGCAAGGAGATCCAGAAAGGACTTTTGGGGGGAAGTTATGTTTAAGGTGAGTTGGAGGGCAAAAGGACAAACAGTCATGTAAAAACAATCAGGACAATGGCCACTATAGGACACAAATCGAACAAAAGACTGGTCCTCAGGCTGAAATACGAAAATGTAGGGCAGTGCTGCCTTGATGGCCATGTGACCTACACATTATAGGAAAATACCAGAGACCCAGGGTTTACCTAAGAAGACAATCTGTTCCGAGTTCTACACACTCCTTGAAGACTTCTGCACCCATCTGGTCTGCCACAGCGGCATGGAATTGCTGAGACCTGTCTAGCAGCTTTCACTACAGTCTGGATATCTGAAACAGAAGTGAAAGTTCTATCAAGATTCCATCACTTCCTAGGAGACAGCCTGCACCTATGAGTCAAGAAATGGTGCCTAAGGCAGCATTTTATCCTGTGCGCTGTGGCTCTATGGCCCCATCTGGGGAATACTGCAAAACTCAGGGCTCACTTGCCACATCCCAAATATTATCCACCATTAATATAAATCAAAGATATCAATTTGCAATTTATGCTTTAGCATTTAAATAATACCTTGCTAGTTATTTTAAATACATAAGTCAAGTCAAAAATGTGTTATAAAATATTAGAGATGTCATAAGACCTCTGATTTATTTAGCAATGTGTAACTCTTTTATCTCAATTTATTTCAAGTTTTTAGGAAGAAAAATGGTTCTCTGCATCATCCTGTTCTTATTTTTATCCCTTCATTTGGGAGATTACATCTTAGCTCAAACCATTTTTAATAATAAGATATGCAATTTTTAACTGTTGATGTTTTAAAAGAATAGAAATGATTAAGATTAATCGATGTAGCATTTGATATACTCAAATAATATATTAGTCTAAGCAGTTTTATGATTCATGTCTGATAGTCAAGGCTTTATATATTAACTTCACCCAAATGGAGAGAAATTTACTCTTATTTGCTTAAAAACCAGAGCTTCTACGCAATAGGAAGAAGTGAATATAGACTCTACACTGCTTAGGAGCTCACAGCTTACAAATGACATACATTCACAGGAAAAGTCTATTAAATAGATAGTAAGTACTTTCATACTTTAAGACAAAGAGAAAATTGTGTCCATGAATCACATAAAAGTTCTTCTCAGAGGTGGAACTTCACACAAGGACAAGAACCCAGCACATGAAGCAGGTATAATTGCACCTGTAATTCCATTTGGGAAGAAGAGGTAGGAGGACTATGATTCAAGGTCATCCTAGGTAACAGTGAATTCCAAGCCAGCATAGGTTACAGAGAGGATCTTATCTCAAACAAAGCAGAGAAGTCTACATAAGAAAGAATCTGACAATGACAAAATCTTAATAAGCAAATAGAACAGTGGGGGATATTCTTTCTTCTTTTAAGAACTGTGTCCATGCTAGTTCTCAAGTCAGAGAGATTCACAATTTTAGGAGCTACTTATATATAGTTTCCATGTACCGGATCTGAGAATCATAGAGTTCATGGTTGATCTTAGAAGGAACTGCTAAATTTATTCACTTATATTTGATTAATTTCTGTACTTATTGAGAGAGAGAGAGAGAGAGAGAGAGAGAGAGAGAGAGAGAGAGAGAGAGAGAGAGAGAATGCTAGCGCTCAGAGAAAAGGCACATAATGCAGGTCCTCTCCGTGTATTTTAGAATGGAAAGCAAAACCATTCATACTTTCCCATAATATTCTAAGGCCTTAACACGATGACTTTTTAGCATTTATCCAAATATAATACTGTGACAATATTGAACTAAGATTCATTACAATGCTGGGCAGTGGTGGCACATGATTTTAATCCCATCAGAAGCAGGTGGATCTCTGTGAGTTTGAGACCAATCTAGTCTACAAAATGAGTTCCAGAATAGCCAGGACTATTACACAGAGAAACCCTGTCTCAAAAAACCAAAAGGCAAAACAAACAAACAAAAAGATTCATTATTAAAAGGAAATTAGAGTTAATGATAGAAAGGTCAGAAACATAAATGAAAATTAACATAATTGTTCCTATATATATATTTTTTTTGGTTTTTACGAGACAGGGTTTCTCTGTATTGTTTTGGGGGCTATCGGTCCAACCCAGCCTCGAACTCACAGAGATCTGCCTGCCTCTGCCTCCCGAGTGCTGGGATTAAAGGCGTGCACCACCACCGCCCGGCAATTGTTCCTATATTAAATGTTTATTATTCCTATGAAATTATTAAGCTTAACAAAAAGGAGGTTGGAGAAAAACTGAAACAGATTAGCAACTAAGTGTCCATTTGATATAGAAAAAAAAAACAAACAAAAAGCAACTCAGAGGTTTTAGTTATACCAAGAACAAAATATGCATAAAAGAGTCTGGCAGTCTAATAAAACAGTTTGCTTTCAACTTAAGAAATACAGAATGAGAACATTTACAGTGATTTTTAAAGCCACTAGAGTTTTCTGTATCAACTCAAGCCTACAGCAACATCCTTCTTCAAGTTCACTTTCCTCTTTATTGTTCCAAGAGGGAGGGAGGGGAGAGGAAGGGAGGGGGAGGGAGGGGGAGGGAAGAGAACACCCTCAATGCTGCTCTCTTCTCCCAGTTGCACACACACATGACCTCTGCATTACTCCTGGCACACACACCATTTACACTCATGGTAAAAATATCAGAGGATTATCAAAGCAAAAACAAGTACCATGAGGTCAATGAAGGAATAGTGAAAAAAGATGCAATGTACCAGTATCAATGCAAATACTTACAGATATTTTAAAGGAAAGAGAATTGCTTCTTGGGTTTAAAGAGCCATCTGGAGACAGAAAAGAGAGAGAGAAACTTCATTCTCAGTAATAGTAAAAATATACCAAAGCCATTTCTTAAGAAAAATAAAGAAAACTGGTCAACAATCAAGCTTAAATTGGGCAACTATTTAGGTACAATAAAACAATTGTAAGCCAAGACACTGGATTAGGAAGTTTAACATTAACTCTTCTTCATTTTCAGATTCCCAGCTCCTGCAACGAAACTTCTAGTGATGTTGCCTATACCACACAATAGTAATAAATACAGCAAATGAGCAACTAGAAGTTAGAGAATAAGGAAACAATACATTTACAGCTCAAAGTGAAATTCCACTTTTCCAGTTCACAGCCTGTCCAATAAGATGAAAGAGAAAAATTTAGGTATTTGAATTTGATTCCCAATGAAAAGCCACCCTGTTAAATAAAGCACTTCACAGCTGTCCTCTCTCTGAATCACGTGCAATCAGTCATGTCCACTCATGTTCCTGTTCACACTTTCACAGGCTCCTCAACATTAATGCTTATTTATGGGGATGCATATAACCAGATCTCTGATTTTAGGGGGGGTAAAAAGAAAATGATACGATTTGGTAAAATGTGCTGAGAATACTAGGTAAAGAATACATTTACCTAGTGTTCTTTCTTAAAAACTGAACTACAGTAATATTAAATTCATTATATTTAACTAGCAGTGAAACAAATACAGTGGATAGGGAAGTTAAAGAGCACCTTGAGGAGACTGTCAATGTACAGATGCTGAGATGCTATAGAGGACCACTTTCTGACATGCTATAGAGGACCACTTTCTGAGATGCTATAGAGGACCACTTTCTGAGATGCTATAGAGGACCACTTTCTGAGATGCTATAGAGGACCACTTTCTGAGATGCTATAGAGGACCACTTTCTGAGATGCTATAGAGGACCGCTTTCTGAGATGCTATAGAGGACTGTTTCTGTCTAACAAGCTGATGGTATTAAAATGTTTGTAAATGAGGCTGGTAAACACCTGTAATCTCAGCACCCCAGAGATGAGACAAGAGGTTCACAAGATGAAGGCCTGGTACATAGGGAGACTGTGTGTGTATTATTTACTCTCCAGAGTAATACATGTTAATCATATAACAACCAACTGCATGCAATGTGTGGGCCTCACTTGGACCCTAATTTGCACGAACCAAATAGGAGAAATGATCCATTATTATCATGTAAATAAATTTAAACTCGGGTTTTAGATGGCTGTTACAGAGATTTCCTTAGAGAAAGTTCCTTATGCACTAAAAAGTTGGTCCTGAAGTATTTCGTAGTAGTAGATGGTAAGAAGTTTGAAATTTTCTTTAATATTCTCAAGAAATAAAGGAAATTAGTTAAAACAGTAAGTGCAGAATGTTGTTATTGGAATAGGGAGTTATTTGAAAATTAAATAAAAATTTTCTTTGAAAGCCAACATTACCATCTATCTTCAAAGGGAACATAAATATTATAATTACTCTCAGTTGAAAATGAAAATATTCTAAATACTCTGCAGTAACAACAAAAATTAAACTTTATGTAATTATGACAAACCAATTTGATGAAAATAACTTAGTAACTGAAATGACAATACAAAAGACTAAAATGACAAAAATGTTTGTACAGTCTCCATGTTAGAATGAGGACTGGAAGCACATTATTCTAAGAGTTTAAGTTGGTATAATGTAAGCAAATCATAAATAATAACAAATAAAACAAGGAAGTGTAAGGATGGCGACATGTTTGTCACATGGTGATACAATATTGCTTCTAAAACAAAAGGGGGCATGAAGACAAAACTGACTACATGCACCAGCTGACTCGTATCTTGCTACACTGGAAACTGCACCAGGTTTTATCTTGGACAATTAGCACAAGTTATTTAAGCCACCTGAGGATGCTTCCTCGTCTGTAAAATTAGGAACAGTGCAAAGACTTCAAGATGGTGAAAGTAAATCCCTGCAGCAACACAGACACAAAATACACATTCACAGTACTTAGTGTTACTATCATATGCAAAATGGAAGCATGCCATGGAAGCAGGGACAGGGGTGAGATAAACCCAGAGTGAAATAGCCTCAGACTTTACATTGACAGAAAATAAAAATAGGGCAGAGGACTTTAAAAGTTCTTGTAGACCAGCTACAGGTGAGGGACGGCAGGAGAAAGGCCAAGAATTCTAAGTGGTGGCACCGTGAGCACCGTGAGCAGTGGAGAGGAGAACCAGGCCCCCTGTGGGAAGAAAGGGAGCACCAACTAAAACCCACTATGTGCAGATTTCTCTGCAGCTCAAAGCAAATCCTGCAGGACTGGAGGGAGAGAGAAATGAACATAAAAATTAAAAAGAAAAAAAGAAAAGAAAAAGTGCCCAGAGGACCCCAGACCGAAACAGAGAACAGGACTGCCAAGAGCTTTATGAGGGGCTAACAGGATGCGGTTACAGACAATCCCTCAAAGATCAGTAAAACATGAAAAGGGTTTCAAAGTGTGACTGATCTGAAATTCATGTAAGATTACCTCTTCTTGTCTAGTTAATAAAATTAAGAGGGGTTCTAAAAAGCGTGAGTCCCAAAACTATGGCCAAATCCTATGACAAAGCCATACCTAGAACACTGGGACCCGTGCTCTTGTCATACTCCCCTGTACTCTGCCAAAATGACCATCCCATTCCTTTACCATCACCAAGCCAAAGTGCTACCCACATTTAGGAAACGCAAGCAACTTTCTGTGTCTTGCAACACACTATAAAATGAAAGCACTGCTTTATATGCCATCCTAGAACCTTCATCCAGAGACTGATGGAAGCAGAGGCAAACACCCAAATTAAACACTGAACTGAAGCCACGGAACCCAGTGACAGAGAGAGAGAGAGGAGCAATGAGCGAATTGGCAAAGAATGGGCTGGCAAAACCAGCAGAGACAGCTGATATGAACAAGGGGGGAGTTCTTGGACCCCAGACCGACACCTGGGAGGCCAGCATGGGACTGATCCAGATCCCCTGAATGTGAGAGTCAGTGAGGAGGCCTGTGCAACCTATGGGGCCCTGGGCAGTAGTTCAGTATTTATGCCTGACATACAAACAGACTTCGTGTGTCCATAACACAAAGAGGGATGCTCTCTCAGCCTGGACCCTTAGGGGAGTGCCTGGACCCTGCCCTGAGTGAAATGACAGACTCTGGATATCCCCTATGTGGAAGGAAGTGGGGATAGGGTGGGAGGCTTGGGGGGGGGTTGTGGAGGGTGCAGGAGGAGGGGAGGGAGAGAGAACTGGGATTGACATGTGAAGCAAGCTATTTAAAATTAAAGTAATAAAAATGTTTAAAATGAAAGCACTTAGTGTCTTTCACATCTAAAGCTCCCTATGACTCCATGTTATTTTGTTGCATGCTAGCAAAAGAGAATGTATTGAACATTTGTTCAGCAAATGTTCCACCAGTGCCTACTATGTGTCAGGTACCCAAAAACCAATGGTACAGACTCTGTCATCAAGTAGCCTGTGAGTACCTTTAGGTAAAGCACATCTACAAATCCATTTAATCTAGTGAATACACTTTGTTCAGAGTGTCTTGGAAACAAAGAGAACAGAACTCAGAAGTGAGGGAGGGAATAGGAAATCTCAATGAGAGCTGAGGCTAGAGAAGACCCTGAGGAAAACTGCTGTTCAACAGACAGGCGACCCTGACCACTAACTAACGTTCTTCTCTGCCACATGCTTGTCTGTGCCAATTAGACTACTCAAATATTAACAGGGTCCCGGTACTTGTCATTATTAATTTTGGAGAGGAACAGAGGCATACTGAGCCTGGGTATTGATAGATGTGTAGAATATGTTAATCATAATGCTCATTAGTCGGCTAAGTTACTATTTTTTCAGATGGTTTTTCTCCACTGATCATATTTTATATTTAGCCATTTTTCATCTCCAATAAAACATACTTGTTCCTCAGGAGGGGGGAGGGAGAATGAATGTGTGCTGCTTAAACACACACAATGCATGGAAGAAACGATCATATGTATTTTAATACTTTATATAATTGGATAATTATGTGATATTATGCAGTAACAAAATTTCCAGAATCTACCTAAAGTTATTAAATGAGGTTATTTAAAATAGGATGAAAAAAATTGGGTCTGGAGAGATGGCTCAGTGGTTAAAAGCAGAGAAGCTGGGTTCTAGTCCCAGCATTCACATGTGGCTCACAACCACCTGCAGGTCCAGTTTTAGGGTAACTGTTGCATTCTTCCGACTTCCATGGGCACAGTCAAAACATTCACATTCATAAATCTTTAAAAAAAAAAAAAGGCTTTGCCAGGCATGCCTTTAATCTTAGCACTCAAGAGGCAGAGACCAGTAGATCTCTAAGTTCAAGGCCAGCCTAGTATACAGAGCAAGTTCCAAGGAGTCCAGGGCTACACAGAGAAACTGTGTTTCAAAAACAAACAAACAAAAAAAAATAGCACGGAAACACTTTCCCTTTATTTTAACTCACTTGTTTTGATTTTGTCCCACCGTAAAGCTAGCAAGGCTCAGGGCCAACTGCTCAGGACACAGGTCCTTCCACTGATGGCAGCAGCATCTACACCCACAGCTCAATGGCCGCCCCTTGCAGACACACACACACACACACACACACACACACACACACACACACACACACACACACAAGTGAGCTGTTAGCACCAGAGGCCTCAGACCAAGGCTTTTGGAAATTATCCACTTTCTGGTCTTAACAACTATTAGAAACTCCGATTCAGATATTCTGAGACCAAACAGATCTAAGTTTTGTTCAAAAAGGAAATCAAGACGCCACCTCACAGGGGCTGCTCCTGCTTTTAATATCAGAAAGCTGAAGCTAAAGTCAATGTCCTCCCAGAAATGGGCAGCAAAACCTAGCACACCAGAAGATTACGTCATTTCTGATTTCTGAAACATGAAAAGAGCCACCTTCACATTCAGCCTGTACAAAATCAAGCCTTTCCCTCAGGGGGTAGGACTCAAATATCATTGAAAATGAAATTACAGAGTATCTTTTTGTCACCAAAAATCTTCAACCCAAAGCTACAGTGAAAAGAAAGGACATGCAGATCCTAGGATGTTGTCACGCCTACATGTTTTCACAGACGTTTTATTCTTTTTCTTGTCATTTCTCAAAAGTCAAGACTTCAGGGGAGGGGGTGCTCAGCTGACTGAGTGCTGACCTACAGTGCTTGAAGCCCTAAGTTTGGTCCCTAGCACTGTGTAAACTGGGAATGGCGGTGCAGAAGGATAAGGAGCTTGAGGTCATCCTCAGCTACATAGCAAGTCTGAGGCCAGCCTGCACACATGAAGCCTTGCCTCAAACACAAAGAGGGTCAGGACGTCACATAATCAAATACGGTATGTATAAGTCAAAGTCTTCAGTTATAAAGGCACATGCTTCACACCCAACTGCAGCACAGACGTGCTATACAATGCAACAGTCTGTTCCACATAGCTGGAGTGGTCAGTGATCAGGTAGCTTGAGCACCCCTTACTGTGGCAGCCTAGGCCTGCAAGAGGATGTCCCTGAGAGTGAGACACACTGGTACAACCAGAAATAATACCGGTTGCACCATCTTCATCATTGTACCCGAAATCCTTGTTAATGTGGCTTCGAGCAGAAACAGAAATGTTTGCGATCCGGAAGTTGAAATGGTCTTCATCATATTTTATCTAAACTGCCTACAATAAATCAGACCAGTGAGTGATACATGTTTTTAAAACATCGTTAGCATTGCCTGTCACAGCCCAGACTCAGACAATGACAACTTAAAATAATAACAATTCTTACAGGGAAGAATCAAAGAAGTGAAATGAAAAGCGGGGGAGGCCTTTTCAACTTTCAGTATGGTGCAATTCGTGTTTAAATTGATAATCTAGATTTCATCTCCTGACCTTGAAGCGACTCACTATTTCAATTGTAAAATGCAAATCTCAACCCATCTCCCCAAAGCATTCAATGATGGATTATATGGAAATAAACATACAAAACAAAATGCTTAGAAAGCAGGGTTATAATTAATCTCTGATTCTCCACAAACTCTTCTATGCTTTCTGTTCTAATCATTCAAACCTTCTGAAACTCAGTCCTTTTACACCCATGGTAATATAATGGAAATTATAATCAGAATATAATGGAAATTTTCTTTGGTAGGTTAATTCACCCCTCTGTGTTAATTTAATTCCAAATTCTAATAGGTCCATGTTCCTGTGAGGGCAGAAGGAATGTAGAACATACAAGGGACTGATGACACCATAACCCGCCTAAAGTTGCCATTTTTCCTTTTTACTTACTGCTGTAAACACTCTCTTGTGACGGATCTCTCTACAAGACTAAGGTGGATGCATCAGGGTGAGTAAGTGCAGGCACCAGAGTGGGTATGGGTGAGGATGAAGGACACTCATGCTGCCAAGACTCTCAGACAACTGGTACTTGTTCCATTGTGGACTGAACTGATACTCTTCAAGGATCCATTTTTCTGAAGACAGTGGTTCAGTCTCACCCTTACTTTGACAAAATAATGCAGCTGGGTAGCACTGTGGAAGGACCAAACTGTGTCATTCCACCACCACCCCACCCGGCTACCCAGTTCATTCATTGAAATCATAACCCCTATTGTGATGATATCTGAAGTGACAGCATTGTAATAGGCACAGATGTAGTCATAGTAACAGCCCCTTGGAGTGACATTATAACTGTAAAAAGAAACAAACCAAAGATGGGACTTTCTCTCTAGGCACACACAATAAGACATCTGCTTACTGTAAGACAGGAACAGAACCCTCCACAGAACCTGGCCATGCTGCACCCTGATCTTAGTCAGCCTCTACTACTATCAGAAAATTAATCTCCATTAGTTAAAACACCTTGTTATGGCATTCCAAACCAGATAGGTAGAAAGGTAGACACATTCTTGAGAAAGATTATTCTCAAAGAAAATAGAACAGTTCTGTTACCGGTGGTCTCTGTCTGAGTAATTGTTTCCAGAGATGTTGTTCAAAGAGTTAAAGAATCAGATAAATTAAGTAAAGCCGCAGGGATTTGGTTTGGGAGCAAAGCTTAAGTATAGGTCAAATATGCTGCAAGAGAGTGGGGTCTGAGCAGGCTTGCTATTTAAGAGGGTCTGGTCACTGCCTGGGTATTCCTTTTGTGAGTCCAGGAGAGAGAATAGTTGGTTGCCAGGGGCAGGCTATAAGTGATCTTCTGCTTTTGATTGATAGGCTTGGGTTATATAAGCCTTACCTCACTGCACAGAGATGTCCTTTCCCATTGTC
This sequence comes from Mesocricetus auratus, assembly GCF_017639785.1. Lineage (NCBI taxonomy): Eukaryota > Metazoa > Chordata > Mammalia > Rodentia > Cricetidae > Mesocricetus > Mesocricetus auratus. Next base: position 44,566,657 of record NW_024429197.1, on the reverse strand, counting down.
TTAGTTAGAGTTGTTATTGCTGTGAGGAGAGACCGTGGACATGGCAACTCGTATAAGGAAACGTTTAATTGAGGGAGTTAGCTTAGTTTCAGAGGTTCAGTCCATTATCAACGCGGTGAGGAACATGGTGGCATGCAGGCATATGTGGCAGTTACTGAGAGTCCTATATCTTGCAGACAACAGGAAGCCCACTGACAGTCACACTGAGGAAAGCTTGAGCAAAAGAGACCTCAAAGCCTGCCCCCACAGTGACATACTTCCTCCAACAAGGCCACACCTTCTAACAGTGCTGCTTCCTCTGGTAGCCATTTTTTAAAACTGCCACACCCATTATGTATGTAACTTTAATTAGAGGCATACCCAATCATGTACAAGCATAAGATGATAAAAGTTCATAGCACATAACTTTCCTTAATGTGCATACACTTAAACCCAGTCCTGGCTGGACCAGCCATTGTCTATAGCTCCTGGATAGGTTCCAGAGTATGTACGATGTGAAAAGGGCACCAATTAAAACCAAGAGGCCACTTACAACCCATCCCTAGCAACTGACTCCCCTTCTCCTGGACCCACAACAGGGAGCCCCAGGCGTCATCAGGTTCTCTTGCGCACTCACGCTTGGGGTCCACTGCTCCTTTGCAGGACACATGAACTTTACCTTCACTCTGGAGAAAATTCCCTGTTGCTTGTGTGTGTTTCCATAGTCTCTGAACAATGCTCAAACAGCCTGGAAACTCTGGGTCCAGATCTCTCTCTCTCTCTCTCTCTCTCTCTCTCTCTCTCTCTCTCTCTCTCTCTCTCTCTCTCTCTCTCTCTCTGTGTGTGTGTGTGTGTGTGTGTGTGTGTGTTTTCCAATAGATAAAATCATCTCTTTTTAATTTTATTTCTTTAGTTTTTCCTTTACCTGAGAACTCACTGTGGAAAGACTCCAAAAGGCAAGACTATATAGCTATTCTAGAGATAATCATGAGTGACTCTGGTCAGAGAACACAGATTTAGGTTATCCCAAACTTCATGTTGCTAAGAGGCTAATGGTTTTGTGAAGTTTCTTCTGAAGTAAGCAACAGAACAAAGAATGTTATAAATCAAGGCCTAAACACATGTGGACACAGACAAGCAGATTTCAGCAAGACAGGGAAATCTCTGCTATGGGAGATGTATCTGATGACACTCCTGCCTTTGGATTGGTGAAGCATTGCACAGTACATTGTAAGAGAGAGCCACGAGGAGTGCTGTAGATTCCCTTGAGAGATAGGAGGACCTCTTGGGTGTCAATCATCCACAGTACAAGGGTCAGGAATGGAGTGACCCTCTTTCTGGGCTTCACTGGCTCCTTTGTAAATGGAGGAGTCTTATTGCAGGCTGAAAATGCCTATATATACGGCATCTCCAATCATCTTCCTGGTTGCTACATGCCTTGTCAGAAAAGGGATGTTTGTGGATCTCAAGACAAGCAGAGTCCCAGGTTGCTATGTCTTCGCTCCATTTGCCTGCCTCAGTTCTAAGTCCAATAGTTATTTCATACCAATGACAATCTTTTTTTTAAACAAAAATTAAATTCTCCCTCCTCTCCTCCTATGCTGAGGTTGGTATATAAAATAAATGAAAAATGTTATTTAAATACATTTTTAAAAATTAAAAGAATATTTATTTCATCTCATCCACATTCAGATTTACAGAAGTTTTATTTAAGAGATTTCCCAGCACTCAGGGTTACCACCCTTAGGATAGGAATGAGAAAGTGAATGGAGCCCTTGTCAGAAGATGGATTAGTCCATTCAGTTTTAGCTGCAGTAGATTAAGAACAAATGTGCTCCCCGATCTGGAGGCAGCCAGACCTTGTGGCAGTGGAGGGCACTGACATTAGGGCAAACTCTCAAGTGGACATACATTTGTTGCAGCCCCTCGGTTCCTGGCTTCTCCCACAACTCACAACCTACACTCCTAGGCCCCGGGGGACACGTGGAAAGGTGAAAGGAGTTACATGAAAAGATCAATGGCCTCCAACATAGAGTGACTTAAAAGCCAAAGAAAATTGCTATATCCTTCCCTATAGAGTAGGTCTTTTTAGTTGTGATTTTGGCAAATTCAGTGCTTTCTACTGGAACCCACGGGGTTCTGATACATTAGGGCTCATGGAGTACTACAATGTACAGCTAGATTTACCAGGTGGCTATGGTAAATGTGAAGATGACCTTGAAGAACAGGTTCTGGTCACCTAACCATTCTCTGCTGTCTAAAAACGAGGAAGAAGAAAATGTCAATTTCATGCAGGCCAAGATTGATGTAGAAATGAAAGCTCTGCCTCAGACTGCAATATTTATTTGCTTTTTAATAAAATGGATTTGAATCAATTTGAGATAACTGCTGGAAATGGAACATTTTCCTTTCAGGTATGTCACTTATTTTTGTTTTTGATATGGTCTCAAAAGGAACATTGCTGATGTTTTTCTGTGTGACATTGTAGTTCTAGAAGAGTTAAAATAAGAAACTACCTGCTTAATCTGCCAGAAAACACATGAGAGGAGCAATCAGCTCTGGAAAGACTTGCTAGGAATGAGTATGCCTGGCTGCTTCAGGCCATGCTGTTTGTCAGTCTTTCAAAATTCAAGTCATTACGAGATGCTGATCTACTATAATATTGTGATATTTTATCTGATTACACTTACCTGATTGTGCCTTATCTGCTATTTGCCTTCCCATTCTTCCATGTATATTAAATGCAGGTGCTTTTATTATTCTGAGAGCTAGAGAGTGTTGACTGCTCTGAATATAAATGGGGATATTATATCATTAACTTGCTCTGAAAGCAGGGCCATTCACTGTGTAAATCACATGCAAGGTACCTGCTGGAGACACAATAAACCATAATGTCTTGAGAAAGAAAGCAACTCGGAATGGATAAGGAGATAAAAATTTAAGGCATTGTTAAAGAAGGGTAATCTTCAAAATCCTATTTGGTTCTTTCAAACTAGCATTTGTTGATAATATAACCTTTATATTAGAAACTTTTTTAAGTCAGGGAAAAAAATCTTCTGGGAAGACATCACAATATGGGATACTATCACCAGTGGAAATAGCACAAAATACACACCAGTAACAGTCTGTGGTTTATCTGAGTTAGGAGAACATTTTGAATGCAGCAGTCTAATTTTTTTAGACGGATGTTCTTTGATTTGGCAAATATATTCTTATCTTACTTGGGTGTATTACCTGGACAACACAAAGAAATGGCCAAATGGTGTCAGCATTTCCAGGCATTAAAAGGTGAAAAACTTAGACTCTAAACTGCAAATTTCAAAGGAAGCAATATGCAGACAACTGAGGCAGAACTGTGATAACATTTGGCTTTCCAAACCTCAGAGGTTATATGCTCCCCTTAGCCTCCACTGTGTCAGCCTTGCCAAAAGTTAAGTTTAACTTTCAGGAAATCTATTTTCAAAACAATTGCTATGTAAGGGTTTAAATGAGCCACCACCCTCTGTTGAAGGGAATGTCCAATGGCATGCTCGCCCATCAGTATCTCTACTTATGAGGCAGATGGCAGCCACACCTCCCATATTAGTTACCTGTCTCACTACTGTGACAAAAAGCTACATAAGGGCTAGAAGTATATACCTCAGTGTTGAGCTGGGATGAATTCTCAGAATTGCAATAACCAACAAAAAAGCTGAAAAGCAACTCAATGGAGGCTTTATTTTGGCTCACAATTTGAGGGTGCAGTCCATCACGTGAGGAAGGCAAGGTGGCAGAAGTAAGTAGGTCTGAGCTGTGACCCCTCACCTCCCCACACTTGACTGAAACGGGAAATAGAGCAGGAAATGCTGATGCTCAACTTGGTTTCTCTTTTCTTCTATTTTTGTTTATTTCAAGGCCCCTGCTCATGGAATAATGATGTTCCCATTTCACGGTAGGTCTCCCCATTCAGTTCAGCCTCTCTGGAAATACCCATCTGGACACATCTGGAGGTCTGATTCCAGATGATTTTAAAACCAATCATGTTGACAACTGAAGTCAATCATCATGCTTCCCACGGACACAAGCTACAATCTTAGCTTGAAGGAGTGTGGCCAGTCACATTATTTCAGATCTAGAAGTGTAGAGAAAACAATTCTGAAGACCACCGGGGCCATGAGGAGGAAGGTAACCTGCTCATTTCTCTGACAGGTTCCCTGTGGGAGGAGACTCCTTGTGCAAGTGCTGGCCATTACCCAGAAATGCACACTCCAGACCCTTACCTGTTTAAAGTAAATCACCGGCATCCTTTCATCAGAAGAACCTTTTATATTCTTAAAGTACATGCTGGAAGGCAGAACACAGCTATGGAAGATGGTCTAGTCTGTTCAATAGTTCTATACCTGCATACATTTTCTCAAGAGAGATATTTAATAGGAGTCTCATGATCCTGTTAAACTTACTTGTTCCTAAATATAAGTATTTTTAACTAGCTATTATCTTACACTTCTTTAGAGAATCTACTCTGAAAATCATGAAAATCATCAAGACAGAAGTAAGAAATAAATGAGCTGTGCCTAAACATTAAAGCTATAAGATTTTTAGCAAAGGAGAATGTGTGCCTAAGTCAGAGAAACCAATAAAATTGACAACTTCAGCTCATCAAATGCCACCATGAAGAAGACGAGTGACAAGAGAGATGGCGAGCCTCTGTCAGACATGGTGAAGCATGTCTGACAAAGTACTGGTGTCTAGACTGTAGCAAGAGCTGTGACAACACAACAGAGAGACAAACACCCCATTTAAAAATGTGAAAAACATTCAGAATCAAAAATAGATATTCACAAGTGAGCAGTGACCATATGAAAAGTACCATTAATTGTGGTCAGGAAGATGCAAATTAAAACCATGAGGAGAGATGAGACACTCAATGGGAGGAAGGAAGACACGTCTACAGTTTTGTTCCCTTGCTTTTTCTGAATCTAGATCTATCCTACTCTGGATCTACAGTCTTCTTCAGCAGAAGGTTCCAGACTGTGTATTCTATCTCCTCTCACATGCACACAAAATAATAATGCTAGTCTGTAGTACTTGATAGTTAAAATTTATCTGAAGCAAAATGTCATTTGCCTATCATAAAGATACTCAAATCATTTTATAGTTCTGTCTAGGTTACCTATGCCCACTTATCTAATATTTACCATGTAGTTTTGCCCCCAATGAAGTGATATACCCAATAAAATTTTTAGATGTAGAAAGCTATAAAAGAATTATTCAAACGTAGAAAGGTTTTACGACCCACAAACATATCTAAAAAAGCACTACAATAAGGAAACTCCTTTATAAAGACTATTAAAAATGTGACACAAGTAGTCTGGGGAGATAGAAAGCTTAATAGGTAAGGGGAGACAGGTAGCTTTTTAGGTACAGACTCCTTCTGTGAAAGCATGAGACTCTCATTTTGAATCCCCAGTGCCCATGTAAAAAGCTGGACATGGCTGCACATGCCTGTAACCCTAGCGTTGTGGGGCTGAGACAAGCTAATCCCAGGAATTCACTGGTCAGTTAGTATAGCAAAAACAGCAAGCCTCTAGTTCAGCGAGAGACCCCATCTCAAAGCAGAAAGCAATAGAAGACACACAAATGTTCTCCTTAAGCCTCTACATGTGTATACATATACCCACAACTCTTACGTGTTCAACACACACACACACACACACACACATGAAATATTTAAAATTTTCTTCCTATCTAGCCTATTCATGTCAGAGTCAATGGCACTTCCCAGATCATGTAAGTGTCTCCTCATTCCTCATCTTTGGAGATAGAAAAGGAATTATTTAGGTTTGAATTTCATTTGAAAGTTCAATCACGTTTACTCGTTTTTGGATCATTTCCTTGTTTACTCATAGAATTGGAAATGCTGGCAGGTTCCAGAGAAGAGAAACAGGAAGTGGAAAGGGCGGGAAGGACTGATAACATGCTATACGTTCATTAAAACTATTCTAAAGGAAGATCCAGGCTGTATTCCCATAGCACACATGCTGGCTCCACAGCCATCTGTAACATAGCTGCAGGCTATCCAACGCCCTCTTCTGACCTCCACAGGCACCTGGTACACATGTGGCACACAGACACACATGCAGGCAAAACGCCTAAATGAATACAAAATAAAATAAACGGGTGAAATTCCCTCCTGTGGAGAGCTTAAGTTTCAGGAAACAAACAACTGAAGATTCGGGAAGTACCTGAAATTGACAAGATGTACTAGCCCTTTATTCCGCAGACAAATACAAATAGTAGTAAAGACTGCCCAGAGAGATTCCCAGACCAAAGCTGCCTCAAAGAGGCTCAGACCAACTGAGCTACCTCCAACTCATCAAGCTGCCTGCAAGTTGTGCAGTAGGCTCCAGGCTTCTATCTTCGTGAGAGGTCAACCATGCTGGGGTAGGCTCTCGATGATGCAACTGTTGTTGAGCTGTTTCTACTTCTTTAAGTTAACCCTCACCCATATTCCTGTAAGTAACCCCAATAAAAATCATTGGATCATCAAGTTGGATTTTAGTGGTATCGTTACTTTGGTTTGCTGTCAGTTCTCTATCTTGATGAGTAGATGCTCATTCACACCTTCCCAGTAACAGTGTCAAATAATACAAGTATGTATGTATGCTTTTATATAAGTTAAACATACAAGTCATATATCATAACTTTATAAATATGGCTGAAATAAAATAACAGGGCTGCCAAAAGTTTTAATGGCAGAGTTTTGACTGTTGTCAACAAAACCTGTATCAATTTCTCATCCCAAGACAACAATGTTAAGTTCAACTCACTAAACAGTCATAGCTAATTTCCATGATAGCATGGAAAGGTGCTTTTCTATTGACAGGACAGGATGCCCCTCCACTTAAAGTACAATGTGTCCTCACATAAAATGCTCAGCTGCCGACCTATTAGCTTTTGTTGTAGAAATTCTACCATCTCTACTGACAGCCAAGCATCTAGGTTAGAAACAAGGGCATCCTTAAAAGTTAGAAGATGAGCAGCTATTTGCTTACAGACTAACTCATCCATCTAGAGATTGATCTCTGCCAAACTCTCCGTGATTCTGTTACTCTGTTATTTATGAGGAGCCGTGCCTTCGTGTTTCAGAAATTACCAACCAGTCAGCACTGATGGGTATGTATTTGTCTTGCTCACTCAGTGGCAAGAAACATACATAATAAATTCTTAGGAATGTTATCTCTTTCATTTAGTGCCAAAACAACTGCTGAATTATTGATCAGTCTTAGAATCTGTTCATAGGTAGAAGCAAATACCTCCTGTTAAAGATAAGAACTTCAACACTTCCATGTTTCCAAGAGCAGAGAAGTGTTCATATTCTAATACCAACATCTAGGAGGCTTCAGCAGGGGGCTTGTGAGTCTGAGGCGAGCCTTAGCTACATAGCATTTTCCAAGCTAGCCTAAGCTACATGAAGAAATCAATAAATAACGCATGAGAATCAAAATAACAAAGTGTATTTCATGTCCAGAAAACTGTTTCTGAGTGCGCTTCAATTATTTTAATTCAATTATTTATTTCTCATGGAAAGATGGCAGCAGGTTCATTGCCTACCTGTCCATTTGATTAAAAAAAATAAACTTTAAGCCAGGCAGTGGTGGCACACACCTTTAATCCCAGCACTTAGGAGGCAGGTGGATCTCTGTGAGTTCAAGACCAGCCTGGTCTACAAGAACTAGTTCCAGGATGGGCTCCAATGCTACACAGGGAAACCCTGTCTCAATAAATAAATAAATATGAAATTTAAATGAACTTACTTAACTTTCATACTTTAAGGTAGTATTACTGGCATCTGCCTTTGTATTATCTAACCATCGCATAAACATTATTTTAAACCATAAAATAGAACTGTACATTCATTTCCATCTTTTGCTATTTAATAAGGACCAAAACCTACTGTCATTCCAACTGTTTCATATCTTACTTCTTTAATACAAAAAAAAGATGATAGCATACTATTTCATCACCAATAAAGAAAGTCCCAAAATGGATTCTTAAATTTTATTTAACAGCATAAGTACCTCTTTTTGAGAAAATATTTATGAGGAAAAACAATGACTTAAGTGAAAACACACTGTTAAAAGAAATAGGGGTGGTGAGCAGCTGCTAGGTAACAGGCACTAACACTTTTACAAGGGTAAACATTCTCTTGCACAGAAACAAATTGTTGATAAATAAATGAATGTAATATGCAATGCCTTATATCAAATAAATAAGGTAGATTTTTCTTCCCAAAGACTCCCTGCTTGAGATTGCTCTGTTACGATGCACCACAGGAAATAATCAATTATAAATGACAAGTGCATCACTCAATCCCCACCAAAAGAGTTTCTTCTTCAAACAGATGTGAATTAAAAAGAGATCCACAAGTGGACAATGTGCAGAGAATGGGAAAATTTGGAGTACTTAGCTCTAACCAGGATGTCTTCATCAAAACCCTCCCCTGGAGGCTCAGGGATAGAAGCAGAAGAGGAGGCAGAAGGATGCTAAGAGCTCTCAGAGGGGGTGAATGCCTCCAAGCAAACGGTGCCTTCCACACACAACAGGACTGAAACACACATTAATGCACAGAGACTGAGACAGGACACAGGAGACCTGTACAGGTTCAAATCAGCAAAATCAAGCATGAAGAAGAGGAAGTGGGTACGAAGTCCCAACCCTACCCAAGAAGCTATGTGCAAGCTGATAGCTGTTGGGAGAGGAAAAAATCAGTTTTCTCCAATGGAGTGTCACTGGGTATAGCAACCACACTGCAGGCCAGGTCCCATACCCAGGGATGCACTTGTCATCTATAATTGATTATTTCCTGTGATGCATCGTAACGGAACAATCTCAAGCAGGGAGTCTTTGGGAAGAAAAAATCTACCTTATTTATTTGATATAATACATTGCATATTATATTTGTTTATTTACAGCAGGAGTAATTGGCCAAAACGATACAGACCCCACAGAGAAATTGGGGTAAATGAATGTTCAAGATCTCCTGAGAAGTCTGTTGGGCTCAAACTTATTAAGATTGGAGTGATAGTCTCAAAGTCACAGTCAAAATAGACAAAGGAAAATCTTTATTGAAGACAAACTCTGAAGTGTACCCTACGCCAATGCTATAAGCATTATTCTCGGGGCTACTTAGGAAGGTCTGTGTTATATAGCTTCTGAGGTGACTCCCAAAGACCCAATCCCCATGGGTGCTTGACTAAGAAGAGAGCTCTGCTAACCCTAGTAAAGAACTGTCCATGTCAAATGAGTAATTTGTTGCAAGCACCTTCTGATCGTTTGTTTGTTGATGTCTCTAATAAGCTGTTTGTGTTGGACACTCTGATTCGTGAATTGACCACTAGTAGACTCCTTCTTGGTGCTTGGATACCTAGAGTGGAGGAGGTAGGGGAGACAAACAGCCCCTCCTTGGCAGCCCGCTGGACCATCTTTGTGGCAATAGGCTGCTTTGGACAGTCCATAGCAACAATATCTCCTGCTGTCAAATCCCAGTTCCAGCCCCGGAAGCCACTATTCCAGGTATGACTGTTTCAAATAACCTGCACCACATTTTTTGCCATCACAAGCCTCAGGCTCCTGAATCCTGCCAAAAAAAATCATGTGGGCCACAGGGGGAGCCTTTTTCTTGGCAGACAAGTAGAGACTGACTACATTTGATCTAAACATAGTCTTTCATGCAAACGATGAAATACCCATGCCACACCCCTCTTCTGGCTATATAAGCAGGCTGTCTGGCTCCCTTTGTGGGGACACACCATGTTGTGCTGACCCTTTATATTACAGTATTGGGCCATTACAAACTCCGCAGTGGTCTTTTCCTGCTTGGTTTTTATCATCAATAGTTGAGCAGGCTGAGTGAAGAGACAGCAATCAACAGCAAGAAAAGGTGGGCTGATGGGTTCAAGAGGGTGACTGGGAGCACACACGACAGATAGCAGAGGCCAGAAACCACAGGTCTTTCTCACTGGAAGAAGTCCAGGGAAATGTCAAGCACTAAGGGAAAAGGATATCAACACCCTAGGCTCAAGAGCTACGGCACTAGTTGCTACCAGAGCAGAGTATCCCAATACTGAGGCCCCAGTTCTAATGGAAGCAGACACTGCCTAGACTCACTATTGCTGAAAGCAAAGGATGACATTAGCTACCGAGTGCCAGGGCCATTGCTGTTTAAATCCCAGGACAATAAGCCTCCAACTTAAACATCTAGAGGTGTAAATCTCTGGCCTCTGAAGTTTGGGGCAATATGGTAAACAGTGTAACAACCCACAAGAAACTGAATCCTGCCAAAAATCATGTAAGTGAACACGAAAGTGGATCTTTTTCCCAATTCTAGCCATCAGGTAAGACCAAAACCTAAGTGACACCTCAGTCATAACCTGTGAGAGATCCTGTGCCAGACAAGCCTGTAAAGCTGACCCAAGTTTTGACCCACGGAAGCTTTAGCACCAAGAAATGTCTGCTTTTTGAAGCTACAGAATTTAGGGTGGTTACTTACACAGCAACTGGCAATTACATATAGCCTTTTTCTTGAAGTTATTGAATCGGTATTTTCTTTCTTTCTTTTTTCATTTTTGGTTTTCAAGACAATGTTTCTTTGTGTAAGTCTGGCTGTCCTGGAACTCATTCTGTAGACCAGGCTGACCTCAAACTCAGAAATCCCCTGCCTCTGCCTCCCAAGTGCTGGGATTAAAGGTGTGCACCACCACCGCATGCCTTTGAGTCATTGTTTTCTATGATGAGGTCCACAGCTCTCAAAGGACAATGATTCTGCTTCTGAATGTTCTACTAGCTTCAAAGACAATGCTATTTTCTTAAAAAATATATCAGAATAATCCTGAAACTCTTTCTTCCAAGCCTTGAAACCACTTTCATGTGAAAGATTCTAGAAGACTGCTTATACAACACACAAACAGTATTCCTAAATAGCTAAACTCCACTAGAGACACATACTGCCTCTAGGACACCTAAAGATGTGCAGGGGGACCTAAATTCAGAATTCAATGAAGAAATCCAATATTCTGCTAGATGTACAATATAGAAAAAGAATTATTTTAATATGCTAAGAATGTAACTAAATAGATAATGCAAGACATATAATAGGGATTTTTCTATGAAGTATAATAGAGAAGAATCCATAAATAATACTATTTTATGGGTTTACAAAGAAAGTATAGCAATTTAGCCATCACTAGGCTAATGAAATTGTCCTTGTTGCAGCCCGTCACATGGAAGATTTATTTTACTCAGTATTACTGCTGTGAAGCTTTCCTTAGATACAGCAGTTGCTCATACTCATTGTTATATTAACATTCTAATAGATGAAGAGAACACAAGTTAATTTTTTCTTCTACTACTGGTGGATATTTGGGATATTTTCAAACATCTTGCTTTATGAAGACTAGGAACATTTTAGGCCGAGGATGTTGTGAGCTGGCAGAGAGGGTTCTGGGTCTAGCCATGCATAAACTGGGTGTGGTGGTACACACTTTAATCCTAATACTCCAGATACACACAGGGAGATCAAGACCATCTTCAGCTACAAAATGATTCCCAGGCCAGCCTGGGATACATGAGACCCTGTTTCAAAACACAAACAAACTAACTAAAACAAAACAAAAACCAAAGCAACAACAAAAATCCTATAAACCTCTCATACATAGCTTTTCTAGTGTGATACAAAACACAGTTCTAACAGGTACTCATGTAGGTGTCAGATTATTAAACCGTGAGTTATTGTTCAGCTCTGGAAGTACACTGCTAAAGCTCCAAAATAATGTGCTCATTACAGTCCCACCATTGTTGTCCAAGAGCCTGTGTTGCGGTTGTCGATGTTAACCATTCCAGTGGCAGTTTAGAGGCACTTCACTGTGGCCTTAAGTTGTGAAGCTGTGATGACGACTATGATCCAGCAACCTTACCATTTTCTACTTTTCCAAGAATTTGATAATTTATCTCCCTTGTAAACATAATCACAAATAAAAATGTAATCATAAACATAAAACATAATCATAAATATAAACATAGTAAGTATTCTCATTCTTGAAAAACAATCCAAAAACCAATGCAAACAAAGAAACAAGCAAAATGCAAATAATCCTAGAGTTCCCAGAGTGCTACCAAGGTTCTTTTACTGAACTGAGGGGGTAGTGAGATATCTGTTCAAATTTCATTTATGTGTCTTCTTTTAAAGATTACCAAGGGTAAACAAGCATCCTGAATATTAGACCATTAAGGATGTAACAACAGCTATTTTGACCATGCTTAGGGAAGTAAAGTACTGTCTGGACAAATGAAGTGACAAGTGTCCCAATAAAGACACTGAAAACACACAAAGAGCCAAATGGCGATTTCATAATTGAAATGTACAATTTAAAAGACTTTAAGGACACTGCTACAGGCTTAACAGCAAGATTGAGATAAAATTGGAATGAATCAGTGAATTTTAAGATAGTCGGGTTAATTATCTAATCAGAACAAGAGAAAACCCTTTTTTTTTAACAAAGCCTCAGGGATATTTATGACAATGTCAAAAAGACTAATGTATAAGTAAATGGAGTCTCAGAACACGAGAAGATAAAAAATAAAGCAAGTATCATGGTGACAGTCAAAACACTGGCATATTACACATGACAGTAACAGTTTATATACTGTGGACTTACTCAGAAACTACGGAGACCAGAAGACAATAGAACAGCACCTGAGTGCGTTGGGGAAAGAGAAAGCAAGGCAGGGTTCTACTATACTCAGTGAAAACACCAAGAATGAAGGAAGCTTCACGTCTGGTCAAAACAAAGTAACAGGAAATGGGTTTACTCATGCACAGGAACAACCAAATCCCAGAAAAAGCTCGTGGAGCAGCGGTCCTGATTCATGTACACGGCAGCACAGAAGGCGGAGTCCTGTGAAGAAGGAAACAAGGTTTGGCCTCCGACGGTTTTGAGAACATCCAGGTAATCAGGGAAAGGAAACCCAGACTGAGCACAGATTACTCACTCCCTCAGATGAGGAAGTGAAGTTGAAGACCAGAAAGCCTGGAGCAGCAGGAGTTCTCAGGAAAGTGCGGCAGAGGCGAAAGAGCCATTCAAAGAGAGATCTCAAGATCTGCCGTGGACTCCTACAAATAAACAGCTGAGCACGGAAGCAACCTGAGGCCACGGACAGGAAGGCGTGGACTAGCTGCGCCCCCTGGGCCAGCCACAGTCCCTGCTCGCTCAGCCGCGTGGAGTCTTAAGACTTCACAAGTGTTAAGACACAGAAAGTGTCTCAGTAACGGGGGATAGTTAACCCTAGGTTGAATGTGACACAGTTCTGCCCGTCGGATATCAAGAGCAAGAAGAGAAAGCCTCAAACTCTTTAAACAATAATTATGTCGTGATTAAAAGGTCCATGACTCCTTATGCAAAAAAAAAAAAAAATGCTGCACACCCAGCAAAGGAACACGCAAAAAGAGTGGCATCCGATCAAAAGTTGCTAGGCCTGCAAAGAAACCAGAAAACTATCATGTGAGGAGAAAAACCAACTCAACTGAAAGAAGCCCAGTACTGGCACAGCTGACAGAGTACAGGACAAGGACTTATTCAAAAAGGTTTTAGAACTGATTCCTACGTGTCCAGACAATATACAGGGGTGGGCAATATACAGAGGTACCTATCAATTTTCTTAAAGGAAATACTACAATGCGTACCATGAGAAATGCATTGAATGGGATCAACACTAGTTTAGTTTGCTAAGTTTAAAAGACAGATAATTTTTAAATGAATAGCATTAGTGATAGTTGCTAAAAAATTAACATGTTATATATGTATAACTGGAGTACTCAAAGAAAAATGAGGGGCAATAAGAATATTTGCAGAAACAATGGCTCCAAATCTTCCAGATGTGACCTGAGAAATAAATGCCAAATCTAAGACTCTCACTGACCCCAAATGAAAGCATAATAGGAAGAAAATGCAGTAAACCACACTGTAATCAACTCATTCTTAATTAGCGATAAAAAAAAATTCTAGAGTTTGTTGATAATGGGAGTACTATTTGGGGATAAATATAATGAAGTACTGACAACATGGGCAGATGAATGATAAAATTAAAAAGCCAGGTACCCATTTAGGCTTCCATTTATATGTACTCCGCAGGGTAAGCAAGCCCAAGTATAAACAGTCTATCAGTGTTGCCAGAGGCTGAATGAGTGCCTTTATCAGTGAAATGCATCTTTTTCAGATTACAGTGATTCCTGACTTAGATAATGACAGATCATAATCCGTAAAAGTCACCGAACTGTACACTTTTAAAGGGTGACCTTTAAATGTGTGAATGGTATAGCAACAAGATGGAGATTACAGTGATAGAAATACACAGAGGAGCATGGCTGGCCCAGTGCACTTTGACTCCACCAGAATTCTGTAAAAACCAGACTGAATAGTTGCAAATTTGCAAAGTTTTAAGTAAAAGAATGAGATTTAACTACTGCACTTAAATATTTTAAATCTACCTGATGCAGACAGAGAGATAGCTATTGTAAGAATAGAAATGGGGCTGCTGAACTATCAAATACTTTTCCTATCAGCTGACAGAAAAAGAAGCTGTCTCTTAGCCTGATGGCAATGAAAGACAGAAGATGAATCACTACTTGTGGAAAGCAATTTATTTAGTCCCTCAGAGTGGCTGTTATTTATGGCTTGTCAACACATGCTGTTAGTGCAATTAAACATAAAACCTGAAATTCTCTCCTCTCTACAACCCACCTTATATGAAGAAAAATTTAGAACATGAAAACTGTATTTTAAGTTCATTGTGGTTTTATTATTTTGCTGATGTTGTCACACATTTGTAACATTCATTGCTTTGACTTGTTAGATTTAAATGCTTACAGGTACCACTGTGAAAATAAACGCAGGGATCATCCATTCCAAAATAACAAAAACCCCAAATTTAAAACAAGGCACTAATAAAATGTTCAGTGAAAGCCTGAGACAGTAATAATTGATGAAAAAACATGAGTTCTTAACAGTTGTGTGGGCAAAATCTTACAGATAAAGTATTCTGCCCATACTTGTTTCATGAAAAGTACATTATGAAAATTCACTTTGTCCAGGCCTCCACATGGTTTTCACTGCAACTGCAATCAACCATACACATACACACACAAAATCTTATTCATATTATTAAGCAACTATTTCCATGGGAAAAAAATATTTGGGAGAGCAAGGAAGCTGTAAGCAGTATTTGTTAACTGTGTCACTTATCTGCCAAATATAACAGCCAGTTATTCTGAGTGATATTGCTCAGTGAATTTATATCTTTATTTGTTTTTATTTTTGTTTTGTGGGGGAGAGCTTGATTTCTCTTTTTTTAAGATGTATTTTTTGCATTCAAATGTTTTGCCTGCATGGATAGATGTACATGGCATGTGTCCCTGGTACCCATGGAGGTCAGAAAGCCTCAGATTCCTTGAACTGAAGCCCTGTGAATGACTGTGAACCACCACATAGGTGCTGTGAACCAAACCTGGGTCCCCTGTAAGAGTAGCAAGTGCTCATAACTGAGCCATCTCTCCAACCCTGTCTTCTGTTTCGTTTTTGAGACCGGGTCACACTATTTGTTTCTTGTCTGGAACTCTTTATGTAGACTAGGCTGGCTTGAATTTAGAGAGACTCACCTGCCTCTGCCTCCTGAATGCTGGAAGTAAAAACACGAACCACTATGCTTGGCTTAATCTATACCCCTCAAGTATCAAATGCAGCTCACTAGCAGTGGGCCTCTGGGAGCTTTCAGTAATAAACACCTGCTTTAAGAGGCATCAAGGGACTATGCACTCAAAACACACAAGTTCATTTCTTTCATTCTGTTGTTTCATTCTATTATCTCATTTCTTTCATTCTATTCTATTAAGAATCCCATTGTTTAAAAAAATTAAAAATAAAAAAAGAATCCCATTGCTTCCAGCAAACTTAAAGAATGTGATTGCAACCAAGATGCAAATCAAATTCAAATACATGTAAGTGCATTTAATAGTGTGTTTTCAAATAGTTGCCTGAAGTTGATACCACATTTGCCTAGTAAATGAAGAACAGACGCTTGGATAGTTTCAACACAATATTTTTGCAATGAAATCTATTTGCCAACATTGCATGTGAATCCCACTTCTTTCAGACTGACTCATCCTTAGAAATATCAATTATCATACACGTTATGATACTTAGAGTAAACATAATTCCTGTGGAATGCTGTTTGCCTTTATTTCTCTCCCTGTTGTAGTACTTCCCCTGTATATTTCTCAACACCTCTTAGCTCCAACATTAGCTGAACCTGAAGAATAAGCAACCATAGTCAACATAAATAAAGTACTAAGATTGTGCAATTTTTTAATTATATGTAGGACATTTTGCTGTCTTAAGGATATCGCCCAGCCATATGGTTTTCTTATTTGTGCAAATGTTTTCTCTCCAGATTATAGCTTACCTTTTTTGTTTATCTCTTATATACTTGGAAAACAGAGTCTCATATATGGATGCATATGGTGCACATACACATCAATGTATAATTTATTTAGTGGAAAAGTTTGCATACCACTAATTTAATTAACAGATTATGATTTAGGAATATAGAAAAATCACTAAAAGCATTAAATTATATCTAGACAGGATTCCTCTCTATAGTAGTCTCTTTTGTCCATGTAAGCTGCAACACCCACAATATTACAAAGAAATTAGGAATTAAGGAAACGAAGGTTTTCTAAAAAAAATTGTTGCAACTCAAAATGAATGAATATTCATGTGCTTTTGATAAACAAATTCCATTTGTGGGAGATAGGTACAAGGAAAAGAGCTACCTTTAAGTGACTATGTGCATTGAAATGATTGTGGGTTGACAAAAAAACTGAGATTCTGCAAATTCAAATAAATAAATAAATCTGAAATGAATGTTAAAAATGAGTTTAGTCTGCTCATAAAAAGAAACATTAAATGTACTGATAATTTTAAACTAGATCTCATCTAGTCAAAAAACAAATGTGAGGGCTGGCGAGATGGCTCGGTGGTTAAGAGCACAGCCATTTTGCAGAGGACCTGAGTTAGGTTCTCAGCACCCACATCTAGCAGTTCACAATGGCCTGTAACTCCAGCTCCAGGGGATTCAGACGCCGTCTTCTGGGCTCTGTAGGCACTGCACTCATGTGCACAAATCCACACTCACACATTAACACATATAATTAAAACAAGAAAATAATTTCTGTGCCCCAAGTACTTGATCTAACTCAGCAGGTAAAGTCACCTGCCACCAAGTCTGAGGAGCTGAGTTAGAACCCTGGAACCAACATGGTTGAGGGAAGAACCCATTCCCACAAACTGTTTTCTGCTCTCCACACACACAAATAAACATAATAAAACAAAATTTTTAATTCTGTTCTAAGAGTATAAAATTTCTATCTAAAACTTAAAAGACAAGTTCCCAGAAAAAGTTCCTAATAGGTTCTATTTTTCTGAACATTTTAATGAAGTTCCTTGTGGGTGCATATGTGGGTATGAGTATGTATGCACACGTTTTCATGAATGTGGGAGTCAGAGGTCATTCACCTTGTTTAGAAACACAAGATCTTCATAGGTCTGGGGATTGTCCATTAGACCATCAAAGCTGACTGCTCAGTGAGCTTAAGGGATCTGCCTGTCTTTGCCTCCCCAACATTGGGATTACAGGCACCATCACACCTAGCTTTTTAAATATGGACTTTGGAAACCTAACTCAGATCCTCTTCTGAATGACCTGGCTCCCCAGCCTCTTTCCTTAATATTTACAAATTGAAAGTGAAATAAAGTTGTTGTTCTTAGTTTTTTTCTCAATGACCAGTTAAGGTGAAAAGACGAAAGATAAAACGTAGAAGGAAGAAATTACTAGCAGAGAGAAGAGTAGACAAAGGTTGTTCAGGAAGGGCTGCTTCAAAGCAGGCTAATGTGGTTAACTATTCACCCTAAATTTCTACTCACAAAGTTCCATAAGCTCTACATGTGTGCTGTGCCTATGTGTATTCACGGTCACATACATGAGGCTAGAGGTTAACATTGGAAATCTCCTTCCATTGTTCTCTAACTTACTGATGTAAGCACTCTCAATTTGAACCTAGAGCTCCCTATGCACAGTCTAAGTAGCCAGCTTGCCCTGGTAATCAACTGTCTCCCACTTGGAAGTGCTGGAATTACAGATGGGCTGTCACACACACACAACATTTACATGTTTGAGGGACCCAAACTCAACTCCTTATGTTTGTGTGATAGGTACTTCATCCATGGGCCTACATCCCAAATTAATAATGCATCTCAATTGCCAAATATTAAATACACCTGGGTGCTTATTGGTAACAATTAAGACTTCATTTTAAAGAGGGATGCCAGTGACTGGAATTCCCGGGATTGCCTGTGATTCCAATACTTAGGAAGATGAAATAATACAGGAACTTCCATGATTTTAAGGCCTGCCCAAGCTAACAGTAGATTCAAAGACTACACAGCAAAATCTTATCTCTAGCCAACAAGATGATTCAGTGGGCAAAATCAAAAGCTACCACCCTGAAGATCTAATTCAATTCTCAGTACCCAAGGGTAGATAAGTGACTCCTGGAAGACACTCTCATCTACACACATACATACACATACACATACACACACACACACACACACACACACACACACACACACACACACACACACACACCACGTATGTCCCGGATGTGAAAATAGTAAATAAAATTAATTTTTAATTAAAAATGCTTGTTAAAAAGTTTACTCAAAGCTGGGCGGTGGTGGCACGCCTTTAATCCCATCACTTGGGAGGCAGAGGCAGGTGGATCTCTGTGAGTTCGAGACCAGCCTGGTCTACAAGAGCTAGTTCCAGGACAGCCTCCAAGGCCACAGAGAAACCCTGTCTCAAAAAATACTACAAAAAAAAGAAGTTTACTGGGAGCTGGAGAGGTGGTTGAGTGGTTAGAGTACACACTGCTCTTGTAAGGATCCGAGCTGGGTTCCCGGCATTCACATAAAGCTGCTCACAGCTGCAACTCTAGCTCCAGGGGCTCCACAGGCACCTGCACTCGAATGCACACAAAAGTATACACCGAAAAACTAAATCTTTAATTAAAGTCTATTTGATGCTAAGACTAAAAATGGATGCCCACTTCATTAACCATGCTGTTCTGGGTGGTAGTGGGCGCCACCACAGAGTGTGAAGAGCACGGGCAACTTGGGATCAGTGGTATTGCCTGTCTACTGCCTCTTCTTGAATATGAAGAAAAGGCACTTACGGGGCTGGTCCCTGAGGAATTCTTCCAGTTCCTTTATCCTGAAACTGCAGTAACAAGACCCTACATACTTGGAACTGGGCTTATCTTGCCTTTTCTATCCAAAGAAATAAATGTAATTAACCCAGAGACCCTCCCTGCCACATCAATATTAGGGTTAATCATATCTATGTGATTGAAAATTATAGTGACTCTCTTGGAGAATTTATTGATAAACTTAGTAAGAAAAAAATGTTCAAGTAGAAGTAAAGTAAGTGAGCATCAAAGGAATTCAGGATACAACAGGCACAGAGAAGCACAGCAAACACTAATGCAGAAGCAGGACTACCTCTGATGTTCAGATGAACAACATTACCATGGCCTTGGAGGTGACTTTCCAGCAATGGCTTCATAGAGCATAGGTACACAGCTACATAGTAAAGGAGGTACAGAATCACCTGGACTATTACATTTCTGTACAGGACATGATGTGCCAAAAAGACTAAGAGCACAGGATAGACCGGGGGGGCGGAGGGAAGCATATGATGCAGGGCATCTCAACACATCAGGGAAAGCAGACAACTGTCAAGTACACCACATCTGTCCATCTCAATCGAGACAGCCAGAAGTAATTCACTAAATGAGGACTTGCCTGTGGGACAAAAATCTTCCTGTGTTGCTGGCTACTGAAATTACAGTGACAAATATTCATTTAGTGGCCTAAGTCCATTGCCCATTGCCCAGTAAGGTACTTCAGATCCTTGATCTGCATCTGAAGTTGTCTGGTGATAGCTTTTGAATGAGTAACTTGCGGCAACTTGCTGGCTGACTAAACTGAACAAGTTATAGCCTACACTTGTAACTTATACTATCTTGCAATAAACTGACAAATAAAATGGAAACATATAAAAATAATGAAATTTTAATTAAAGCATTGATCTTTTAGTTTGTAAGACAAGCAGGCACAGTCGAGGAAAAAAATAACCTAAGTTTCTTTTCCAACTTTTTTATAAATAGAACTAAGAAATTTCAGTGTCTTTAAGCTGCCCAAATTATAGATTTATAAATGTGTGTCCAGCTTAAAATGGAAATAAAAACGTGTATTTTACTGTGATTTATATTAGAGTTCAAACTATAGAGAATTCCCTTATAAAGATAAGTAACCAAGCCTGGGATCTAATGTTTGACTCAAAATAAGTTTTGAGAAAAGACTTATAATAATATACTTTACTTATAATAACTGTTGATAAGAACCCATCATCAGCTGCCACACAGCATTCAAGATTTGGGTTAAAGCCAGACATAGTGGCACACACCATTAGCTCCGCACTGGAAAACTAGAGGCAGAAGGAGAGTAAGAGAGGACCAGTCTAGACTACAAGCCACATCAAATAGGGACATGACCGTGCCCCCCCCAAAAAAAACATATTTGGGTCATTTTCCTAGTCATGTTAAAACTATTTGACATTAAATAGAAAACTTGGCCTTTTTAACTTAATTATTAGTTACATGTCACTCAAGGATTTTCCTCACTTTATAAAAGAATTATACATATAAAGAGATAATTCTCACATCTTCATTTATCAGTCTATTTCATGTTCAAAATGTCCTTAAAGACATTCAGTGTCTGTCCCTGAGTTGTTATGTGGTAGCAGTAGAATTATGTTATTTTTCCATTACAACACATTTTTAACACAAAAGTTCTTATCTTTTACAGCCAATCATTTTCAGAAAGCTCTTAATACTTCAATGAAAACAAGTTTTTTTAAAAGCAGACTTCTAATAATCTTTAATATGTCTAGCTCATTCTTTCTCACACATATTCTACTTCAAATATCCTCTACAGCAAATACACCAAATAGGACAGACACACAAGTCTTTATGAGCAGTAACTAGAACTCAGAGACTTTTCTGCTCTTGTATATTTAATCACACAGAATGCAAACTGCTGTGTTTTATAATTAGTAAGCAGTAATGGTTTTTCTGTACTGCTTCATTATTTTAACATTTATGTTAGAATAAAAAAATTATTTCACTATAACCAAAGCTTGTTCACACAGAAGCACTGACAATGAGCACACACTACTGAAATCATACCCACGTTTTCTGGCTACAAGAAATATTTCATGTAACAAAGATTTCTGTGCTTCATTAAATTCAGAGGGGGAAAAATGAAAGGATTATTTAAAGATGTGTTTAGGTGAATAAAATAAAACCACCTGTAACGGGGCCGGAGAGATGGCTCAGTGGTTAAGAGCACTGGCTGCTCTTCCAGAGGTCCTGAGTTCAATTCCCAGCAACCACATGGTGGCTCACAACCATCTAGAATGAGATCCGGTGCCCTCTTCTGGTGTGCAGGCATACATGCAGGCAGAACATTATATACATAATAAATAAATCAATCTTTAAAAAAAAAAAAACACCTGTAACACCAATGGCTTATAAACTCTTCTGTGCACATAAAACATCTCAAAAATCAACATATAATTAAGTCAGCTAATCAAAGACAATCCCTGCAAATTGTGTGAAGAGGCTTCTTATATTACATCACTGGAGCATGGCTTATAAATAAAATATATCTAAACATTTGTAAGTAAATATAAAACAGCTCCAAATTTCTATTTTAGAAAAAAAATCATTTAAGGAACCTACAAAAATTTATTTTGGATCAAACAAGTATAACTAGTAATGAAGCAAACAGTGTCTATAATTGTGGCAAGATGCTAATTTGTTTATTAAAAAGTATACAAAATTAGCTTAATTACAACATCAACTTATCAAAGGTTCTTAAAGTCAATTTTGCTTTTGGAAAAGTATCACGTCTTCATATCCAGAATAACAGCCTTTTATTATTTTGATTTATGGAACTATACATCAGATCTTCAAACAATGACATCAAATGAAACCCTGTATCATAATATAATACCCTTTTCCTGAAAGCTTGGAATGTAAATGAAAAAAAAAATTTAATTGAAGGAAAAAAACTGAACAAAGTACTCCCCAAAGACCAAACACACGTGAGAATGGCTTGTTGCTGGAATTAAACATGAACAAATTAAGTTTACATTGCTAAAAAAATAGTCAAGTTGAGTTTTTTCTTTATTAAAAAAAGCTTTTAAAGCAAATTCAGATCTTTAAGTCTTACAACAAAACAGTTCATTACTTTTAGCTAGGAAACCCACATCCACAAAAGGCATCCTCAAGCAGTACATATCTTAAAAGTATATATACACAAAACTAAAGTTCATAAATTGTTAACAAATCTAGGAGCAATAATTTAATATTCTATTGAAAAATACAGGCAGCCTTAAGAGAAACATGCTTGGCCAATCTTTCTTAAAGCTTCTGAGTTTGTTGCCCAAACAGTTGAAAAGAAAAAAAAAAATATCCTGACTCCTTCTTGTTGGCTTTTAAAATATCAATTTACAGACAAACCTAAAAGAAATATTCAGGGTATCCAACTATATTTGTCATGAATTTAAACACACATCTATAATCTATAATATAAAAGTAAAAAATATATATATAATTTCAGTCTAAGATGAGTTCACCTAGTAAGTTTTACAGGAGAAATATCACGTGAGACCCCAAATAAATGTCAGATACAAAATTATATCACATGGCTTCATTCAAACACACAAAATTGAAGTCAGAAAACTAGACTGGCTTTTTTATATCACCAGCTTTCATGAGAGCCTTAATTGCTCTTGCCCTCATCTCAAGTTCTAGAAGTTCCAGTTGCTGCGCAGAAGGCTGAACATCTTCTGGTGGAGGAACAGTCAGGGTGGCCGCTTTGGGCTCCTTTGGGCTAGACTCCGCCAGTCCCAAAATCTCATTCACACTTTTTTCAATATCTTTCTCCAAGTCATCTATCTGACCAGCTTCGCCCCGGACTGTTCTTTCTGGGACTTCTGGAGCGGCAGCAGCAGTTGCGACACCAGTGGCAGTGGCGGCAGCGGCAGCAGATTCTTCATTGCCTTCTATATCGCTGTCATAAGCATCTGCATTTATACTGAGTACATCACTATCTTCCCCTTTGCCTGAAACAAACAAAAGAAGGGGGTGGGGGAGAACCATGTAACCCAAAGTTCTGGGTCAACATTTCCTTCACTTAAGTATGATGCAGGGGTTGCCCTGACCTACCCCCACAACAAAGGCCCAAGCTCATCTGTAATCCTTATTGCACTCACTTCGTTCCTGACTCTTCAACTTAAAAAGCAAATGACATTTCATGTAAATCCTAAAGTAATTTTCATCCCAATTTGTTGAAACACGGTTTTGGAAAACTTAGTTCATCAGATGGAGTTCCCTTGATCGATTTTCCTAATTAAAGTGTCATAATGTTTTATACCACAATGAAGTTTATTGATTACAAAATGAAGGCTCATGTTGAAAACCTTTTAAATAGAGCATTATTGGGTACATACAATTTCATCTTAGAGGATACACTTTGCTTTGAAGACTAGAAAATAGGAAAAATGTCATCAGGAAGCTAGATATTGTATACATCACTTATCCTAAACCCTCTCTTATACTCATTCAAGCACTTCGTTCTGAATCAATAAATTAATAAAACTGGTGTACAAATATTTTAATGTTATAAAACTCTGATGTTAGGAATTTAATCAAAATGTAGATTATATCATGCTCAAGTAACAGTCTTGGCCTTGGCACTGGACATTACCTAACTTTAGATACCATTTACGATTTTGAGTGTTCATTTATTATCCTAATTTATTTATATTTTAGGTAACAAGCATTTTTATTTAAAAATTAATTAAAAATAAACTTTTGATTTGAGAATAAAACTTATTTATAAAATACTGAATAGCGAATGTAAACAATTGTTAATAGAATGTACAGTAAAGGGACAATTCTACCTCATTTGTTTTATAACACATACTCTACCAACCTTAACCCATATCACTTTAGTTACAAAACCACTTCCAACTCCAAAATTAATGTAGAAAACTAGTCAACATATTATTTTTGTTGCCACAAATAGAATATGTAAAAGTTGCAATTTTAATAGATTCTAAAGAGCATTTCATGTATCTCCCCAAAGAAGCAAGAATTTCTAAACAGCAAGGAAAAAAGTACAGCAAAATGAGTAATTCTTCCTACAAAATGTTTGACAGAAATATTCTAACTTGAGATAAAAACAAATCTAAGAAAGAATGCACTTTGCTGTTCAATACCTCAAAAAAAATCAACATTCAGGTGGAAGATCTGGGGTCATCTGCAATCAAACTGGCTGTGTGTGGAGCACATAAGCCACAATGTCATGAAGGCTTCCACCAAGAGGATCCAGGAGACCAGGCAATGCATAGCAGGATTAGGATCCCTCTGAGCAGTCCCTCAGAGGGAGGTGGGCTTAGACTTTTGGACAATGTTGAAACTGTTAAAACTTTGGGAGGTCTAGAAATAAACTGTGTTTTGTATTATATAATAGCCATGAGTCTTTGGGAGCCATGAACAGAACCTTAAGTATTGACTATAAAATGATATTGATGGGCTGGGGAAGCTTTTATTATGAGAGGCTG
The DNA here is from genome assembly GCF_017639785.1 of Mesocricetus auratus. Classification (NCBI taxonomy): domain Eukaryota; kingdom Metazoa; phylum Chordata; class Mammalia; order Rodentia; family Cricetidae; genus Mesocricetus; species Mesocricetus auratus. Next base: position 44,541,835 of record NW_024429197.1, on the reverse strand, counting down.
TAGACATAGTGCCTAGCCATGGGAGTGGTTTGCACAGGTGAATGCTACAGAGTATCTTGCCCTGACTCCCCTGTTCTTTGTTTTTGTCTTGTTCTATTTGTTCTCTCTGCTTCCTGCCTACCTACCGATAGGAACAGCTTCTCTCACATGCTCCCACTGCCACAGCGCTGTCTCACAACAGGCCTGGACACATACAGTTAAGTCAGTCAGACTATGACAGAATGCCTGAAACAACTTATGAGAGGAAAGATTTAATTTAACTTATAGTTTCAGAGACTTCAATCCATGGTTACATTGCAAACAGGAAGAAAAAAAAAAACCAACTGGAGGGCCGAGAACATGTGATCTCCTGGGATAAACCTCAGTGGCCTACTTCCAATGATAGGCACTTAAAAGTTCCACAGCCTCCCCAAGCAGCATCCACGTGGGACATTTCACACTCAAATCATAGCACATGCTCTTTATCCCCGTCAGGAGGAAAATGGCTTTCAAATACCTTTCTGGGACCAAGAAGCACACACATTCACTTAATCTGAATAATTTTTAAAGCAGGCTTATTTAAGACGTAACCATAACTAAAGTCATTACCCTGAGCTTACACTGTAAAATGCTTTATAAAAACAGTACCACCAGAGATTCAGGATCAAAATGTTCAAACATCCAATCCCAATCACAAAGGACAAAAGCCTAGTAAAAAAAATCTTTTTGAGTGTATTTCAAACACTTAAACGGACAATAGATATACTGCTTTATACCTTTGTTTTTCTATCAACAATAAATCTATTCTACTACATCTATTCTATCACTAACGAACTTTGATGTTCTCTGTCACATTCAAAATTATTGAGTCCAAGTAACTTGAGTTCTCTACAACACCATAATGCTGAAGGCATTCATAGATTGCATCCGTCCATTGTAAGTATACTATAGGTATCAAAACATTGTAACATTCCACACCTGAATGATTTGACATGTGCACTTTTCACATAATAGAAAGTAAATAACTTGTAGAAATCATTATTTGAAGGTATCAATACCATTTTAGCCTATTATTTAATTTTTATCATTTCAGTAGAATCAGTCACTAACTCATGTTTTTAAGTCATCACCTGAAAATACATGGACACATTTCCAAAATAATTTGCTCTCATTGCTTCTCAGCAGTGAGGACTTACAAAGATTTTTTCTCATGTCTCACAAAGAAGAAAAGCAAAGCTCATACATTCTTTTCACAGCAGTGATTATCTTAAATGCCTAATTCAAAGTTATTAAAATTGTGTGATTATATGTCCTCTCCTATACTCTCACTCTAGATGTGTATGTGCACACAAGTGAGTGTGTGTGTGTGTGTGTGTGTGTGTGTGTGTGTGTGTGTGTGTGTGTGTGTACATTCTTTTCAGGGCAAAGTGTCAATTTGTCATGTTAAGAAATCCACAAAGACCCTTCAAGTTTACACATAAACTTACAAGAGTCTTATAGTAACAATCTAAAAGGTAAATTATTTCTATCCTTTTAAATAAAATCTAGTCAGGAAGAAGAGCTTGAGCAGATGATGTGGTATCTCCTTTAATAACGTTTTAGAATTGCTATTCAGAATTTATGTTCAAACTTTTTTCATAATAGACATATTCATGAATTATGGTAAGAATCCCCAAACTCAGTTTGTAAGCTAATTACACACTTGGTCTTTACAAAAGCACTAGTACTTAAGTCCAGTTAATTACTTAAGTTTTATTAAAGATATTTTTAAAAGGTTTGATGTATGCATGATATAAACAAAGGTTATTAAAATCAAACAAGAAAAATAAAATACAAATAAACCTGAATTAAAATATCACATATGCAATTAAAATAATAAGAATACAAATTCAAACTATTAACTAAAACCACAAAAGACTAATCAAAAACAGTGCAGGGGGGCACAAAAAAAAATGAGACCCAAGTTGCTGATGCTATGGAGCTGCAGAATAATTAACTTTATTCACAGGAAACAGAGTCTGTGATGCAACCCTTATATTAACTCTGCTCCTCCAGTAAGACGGGTGACCCCTCATATTACAGACCTTATAGAGGTCTTCAGAGAAAAGCAATATAAATAGTGGGGAGAACTGATTATGAGAAAGGATTAAAGGACTTTAAGAGCTTGGCTAAGCTATAGTGCTAGGAAGACAAAGTGAAAGTGAAAAAAATTAAAAGTAATAAAGAGTACAGGGATTCCCTGAGCATTTTTCTCTTACAGTTGATGCTGTAGCCAATTTCGTGCCAATGTACATTCTATTACATTGTCCTCTGGTCCATATGCTTTCATTATTTCTCATTTGTTCATTTCCTTGCTATCTTCTTTCTGTCCTACCTGTTTGATTGATATCCCAAACTCCGACCACAAGTATTAAAGAGTTTTAAATAATAACCAATTCATCTAGACTCAGTATCTAGACAGAAACATTAATCAATCATTACTCAAATTAATCATTGACACAGGTGAATACCCTGATTTAACAGAAAAATACTTGTTTACATTATTTGATAACTACAGATTTGAGAATGGGATAAAATCATAAAGGCTAAATATCTGACAACTAAACACAACACCTTATACTCTCCAAACATTTTACTGCCAAGGAGAAGAAAATTAACAAATATACACTCAGTTTAACATAGGTTCAATCTCCAACATTGACAATGCACTCAAAGACACACACCCACAAGAAACATACCATGGCTTTAAATAAAAGGGCTGTACCATAGAACAGAAAAGGCTAAAATGCAATACATATATGTTATGATAATCTGCAACAAATGTCACTGCTTGAAATTAGATAAGAGGAAAACATTTCATGCCATAAACTTGATTTTTCAGAAGTGTTTAGATAAAACAGTCAACAAAAGCAAATAAACACAAAAACCACTGATGACATCACATGAGTTACATCACAGTGTAACTCATAAAAGTTAAAAGGCTATTTTAGTTATATTAGCATATTGAACACTTATAAGATGTTATTATATTCTAGTTGCTAATTCACTTCTTATTTGTAACATGAAAGGCTAGCCTGCCTATGGCACCTTCTGATAGTGCATTATTACATAAAGCCAAGAGACAAAGCCTAGAAGAGGGAATATTTATACAGCTGTCCAAATTCCTGCAAATGGCAACTAGACACACAGTAGAGAAATACCTAAAAAATAGTGCAAATTCATCAACTCTTTTTCACTAATTGCTGTTACATGCATATATGTTTATGTACTCACTATGTATATGTATATACACATATACTCCTAATTACATAAATACACCTAGTTCAGTCTGTGCAATGTTACTTGTATGTATGTTTTCAGGGAAGATCATTTGGTATTCAACTGCCTATTAATGTGCTCTTTTGATAAAGCAAAGGTCTCAGAAGAACTAATGAATATAAGTCACTTGCAGAAACAGTCACAGATTTGAAAGATAGCTCCTCTGGTAAACTGTCATGTAAGTGTAAGTACCTAAGTTCTATTTCTACAACCCAGATCCCTATAACCCATGCTTTAAAAAAAAAAAAAAAAGCCTAGTCATGGTAGCACATGCACCTATAATCCCAGCACCAGTGAGGCAGACAAAGGAGGGGCCCTGAGGGCTTCGTGGCCAGTCAATCTAACCTAACTGGCAAGCTCCATGCCAAACGAAAGACCTTGTCTCATAATAAAACACCTGAAGGTTCATCTCTGACACCCATATACCCACAAATACACATACATGAACCTGTACACAACAAACAACATCTAAGTCAGATGCAGTGGTATACATCCATGGTCCTACCTACCAATTAGGCTGACGTGAGAAGTGTTTAATGACTTAAAGTACCCACTGTACCAAACAGGATGCAAGTATCTACTAGAAATTTGTGCTGTGCAACCTCTGAAATAACTGCCTTAAGAATCCTAGGAAACCATAACACCAGTAGCATAGACACTGAGGTCAACAATTAATAAACGGGACCTCCTGAAACTGAGAAGCTTCTGTAAGGCAAAGGACACAGTCAACAAGACAAAACGGCAGTCCACAATGGGAAAAGATATTCACCAGCTCCACATCTGACAGAGAGCTGATTTCCAAATATACAAAGAACTCAAGAAGCTAGTCACCAAAACACAAAATAATCCAATTAAAAAGTGGGGTACAGCCGGGCGGTGGTGGCACACGCCTTTAATCCCAGTACTCGGGAGGCAGAGGCAGGCGGATCTTTGTGAGTTTGAGGCCGGACTGGACCGACAGCCTCCAAAACAATACAGAGAAACCCTGTCTTGTAAAACCAAAAAAAAAAAAAAAAAAGTGGGGTACAGAACTAAATAGAGAATTCTCAATAGAGAAATCTAAAATGGCTAAAAGACACTTAAGAAACTGCTCAACACCCTTAGCCATCAGGGAAATGCAAATCAAAACAACTCTGAGATACCATCTTGTTCCTGTCAGAATGGTTAAAATCAAAAACATCAATGACAATTTATGCTGGAGAGGATGTGGAGGAGAAAGGAGAACACCCCTCCACTACTGGTGTGAATGTAAACTTGCACAGTCACCTTGGAAATCAGTATGGCAGTTTCTCCAGAAAATGGGAATCAGTCCGCCTCAAGATCCAGCAATTCCACTCTTAGGCATATACCCAAAGGATGTATATTCATACAACGAGGACATCTGTTCAACTATGTTCATCGTAGCATTATTTGTAGTAGCCAGAGCCTGCCTCTTAACTGAAGAATGAATAAAGAAAGTGTGATACATTTATACAATGGAGTACTACTCAGTGGAAAAAAAAAAAAAAAAACAATGAAATCTTGAAATTCTCAGGCAAATAGATGGAACTAGAAGAAACCATCCTGAGTGAGGTAACCCAGTCACAGAAAGACAAACATGATATGTACTCACTTATATACTGATATTAGACATAGAGCAAAGGATTACCAGCCTACAATCCACACCTCCAGAGAAGCTAAGAAACAAGGAGGACCCTAAGAGAAGCATACATGGTCCCCCAATGGAGGGGAAAGGGACAAGAGCTCCTGAAAAATCTGGGAGCATGAGGGAGGGGGGATGAAGGTAGGAGAAAGAAGAGGGGAAAAGAGGAGAAGGGAGGAGAACATGAGGGATCAGGAAGATTTAGTCGGGAATGAATAGAGGAGAGCAAGAAAAGAGATACGTAATAGAGGGAGTCATTATAGGTTTAAACAGAAATCTGGTACTACAAAAATGTCCAAGATCCACAAGGATGACCCTAACTAAGAATCTAAGCAATAGTAGAGAGGCTACCTTAAATGCCCTTTCCCTATAATGAGATTGATGGCTGCCTTATATGCCATCCTAGAGCCTTTATCCAGTACCTGAAGGAAGGAAAAGCAGAGATCCACAGCTAATCACTGAGCCAAACTTCTGGAATTCAGTTGTAGAGAGGGAGGAGGGATGAGCAAAGAGGTAAAGACCATGCTGGGGAAACCCACAGAAACAGCTGACCTGAGCAAGTGGGAGCTCATGGTCCCCCAGTTGGACAGCTGGGGAACAAGCATAGGACAGAACCAGGTCCCCTGAACGTGAGTGACAATGAGGAGGCCTGGGCAGTCTATGGAACCTCTTTCAGTGGAACCAGTATTTATCCCTAGTGCACGAATGGATTTGAGGGCCCATTCCCCCATGGAGGGATACTCTCTCAGCCTAAATACACGGGAGAGGGCCTAGGCCCTGCCCCAAATGATATGACAGACTTTGATGATCCCCCATGGAAGGCCTCACTCTCCCTGGGGAGTGAATGGGAGGGGTGGAATGGGCGGGGCAGTAGGGGACATGGGAAGATGGGAGGGAGAGGGAACTGGGATTGATATGCAAAATAAGATTATTTCTAATTTAAATAAAAAATATTTTAAAAAAGAATTCTATGAAATATATCACAGAATTATGTGCTTAAATTGGACATAATTTAAAGAAGCAAGGAAATAAATATTTCTCAATATACCAAATCAAGCCTTCTGTAAAATTTCTTTCTCCATGAAACAAGCCAGGCATAGTGGCCCAAGCCTATAATCCCAGTATTTAGAGGCTGAGGTAGGATACATACTATAACCCTAGCTCCAGTATTAAAAGGATAGGACATTATGGGTACAAAATTCTTGACGATTTTGTTTGTTTTTTGTTTTTCCAGATAGGGTTTCTCTGCATGGCTTTGGAGGCTGTCCTGGAACTCACTCTGTAGACCAGGCTGGCCTCGAACTCACAGAGATCCGCCTATCTCTGCCTCCTGAGTGCTGAGATTAAAGGAGTGTACCACCAATGCCCAACCAACAATTTACTTTTTTAATGTAGAAAATTCTTACACTTCAAAAGATACAAAAACTAATTAACAATACAAAATGTATTTTCATTGTTTCATTTATGAATTAAAAAGTGGAAAAGGGGGGTCTGGAGAGATGGCTCAGAGGTTAAGAACACTAGCTGGTCTTCCAGAGGTCCTGAGTTCAATTTCCAGCAACCACATGGTGGTTCACTATCATCTGTAATGAGATCTGGTGCCCTCTTCTGGCCCGCAGGGATACATGCAAACAGAACACTGTATACATAATAAATAAATCAATCTTTAAAAAAAAATGGGATGGAAACTGGGAGAAGTAGCTGACCAAATAAGCATGAGGACCAATGTTTGGATCATCAGAACCCATGTTTTCAAAGCCAGGCACTTATGGTGGCTGCAGAGGAAGCAAGAACAGCCAATCTCCAGAACAAGCTGGCTAGCTAATCTAGCCAATCAGTGAGCTCCTGGTTCAACTGAGATCCTTGCCTCAATAAAAAAGTGTGCAAAGTAATAGAAGAATATGAGAAACATATGTGAGTGCGTGTGTACACGTGCGCGCACACACACACACACACGACCACTTACATGTGACTATGCATAAACAAATGAACATATACCATACCAAGAAAAAAACAGTAATAAGTAATTTAAGGGAGGATGGGCTAGGTGGCACAAGCCTTTAATACTAGTATCTGAGAGGCTGTAGAAGTTAGATTTCTGAGTCCTAGGCTAGCCTGGTCTACATAATGAGTTCCAGGTGAGCAGAACTACATAGTGAGATCCAGTCTCAGAAAAATAGTAAGAATAACAATCATAATTTTTTAAAGTAGGAAGAACACTGTTTCCATTTCTGACAATGAAAGAGTACAATTATTTTTCTCAGAGTAGGAAGGAACAGGGTCTTCCTATATAGGTCTTGCCAGGTTGGCCTACGCCACAATCTCTTCTTACTTGACCAACCTGCATGACTACTTACTTGTGAAAGCCGGTAAGAACATAAGACAGGAGCTCAGAAGAAAAGGAAGTACACATGGCTTTTAAAAATAAAATAGTACACACACCCCTGTGCTCCCAACTCCAGACTTCTTTGTACAACTTTCTTCTCAGTCTCCTACAGCTCTTTAACACTCACACCACAAACGCACGCAGGTCTTCTAAGAAGGAGTGGATTTGCCAATCCAGAGATTTCTGTGGCAACACATACAAGGAAGAGATTTAAAACACACAAGCAACAAAGCTACTTCATTAGCTGATAACCCTTCTCTTTTCATTCCTGTCTAGAATAAACAACTCTGGCGGCATCTGACTTTCCATAACTTTCTACAACTGTTTTCATCTATACTTGTGAAGTTCTTTTTAGCAATCTCACCCTTTTGTCTCTCTTGAGAGATGGGGTCCTGCTATTTAGCCCAGGCTGGCCTGGAATTTGTTCTCCTGCTGCCTCAGCATACAATGTTGGGATTACAAACAGGCACTCCCTCAGCTGGTTCTTGGATGCCTCTGTAACTGCAAATTCACTTCTTTGGGATCTTCGTCATAATCTCTATCTACCTATTTTAGTTTCTCCCAATGTAGGACTCCATTAGATCAGCAATGGTAGCAAGATCAAGAATTAGTTGTTTTTTTCTAACTATCCCTCATCTTCAGAATTCAAAGGACCTCACCATGTTTTATACTTAATTCTTCTGCTAAATGGCAACAAAATATTTTTACATAACTTTAAAAATGTTAGAAATAAAAACTAAGTATGCCATTACTAATTATTTTCCCCAAGTTTTAAGATGTGACTGGCAGGCAAAAGAGACAGGACACATGGCATGGTGTTTGTCCTACCTGTGTATTGTAGCATATTTAAATTAAGCTATGATATCACTACCACATAATACATTTGGGATCTATTCTCTCAGCCATTTTCAAGAGTCCATTCAACATGCTGATGTATAATCATGATGCTATACTATAGACCTCTAGAATGTAATCTGAGATAAAATCTGCTTCGTTGATACTTTCATCTCTTTGTCTAACTGCTACACAACCTGTTTCTCAATCTGTGGGTCTCACCTGCCTGGGGGAGGGTCTCATATCAGATATCCTGTATATCAGACATTTATATTACAATTCATAACAGTAGCAAAATTACAGTTATGAAGTAGCAACAAAGTAATTTTATGGTTGGGAGTCACCACAGCATGAAGAACTGTATAAAAGGGTCACAGCATTAGGAAGGATGAGAACCACTGATAATATTTCTCCATTTTCTAGTCCCTGCAATTCTTTGATAATTTATAGTCTGTTAGCCTGTCTGTAAGGGAAAACTGTTTTAAATACTTACACTAACACATATATTTTATATTCTTATCAACTGGTTTATACCATTATATAAACGTTGTATATGTATACTATATATAATCAAAAAGATTAAGGAGAAAGACATAAAACATCCTTAGCTTATACTATTAATTTACTATATACCTGAATGTGAGAGTCAGTAAGGAGCCTGAGCAACCTATGGGGCCCTGAGCAGTGGATCAGTGTTTATCCCTGGCATACAGACATCATGTGTCCATAACACAAACAGGGATGCTCTCTCAGCCTGGACTCTTAGGGAAGTGCCTGGACCCTGCCCTGAGTGAAATAACAGACTCTAGATATCCCCTATGTGGAAGTTAATGGCGATAAGGTGGGAGGCTGGGGGGGATGATGGGGGAGCTGGGATTGACATGTAAAACAAGCTATTTAAAATGAAAATAATAATAATAATAAAAAAATTTACTATATAAATTTAGGCATTTCCTCCTATAACTCTGGAAATATGATAAGCATACATTATTAGTGATCACTGGTCTGAATGGCTGAAAGCTCATTTAAAAATAAAGCTATCACCACATAGCTTAATCACTGACAAACATTTTATTCCTACTAAAGTCTGACTTTCAAATTCTTGAAGCTCTTATTAACATTTTTTTGCAGTGTTGGAGACTAAACCCAGGGCCTTGCATATGCTAGGCCAGTATTCTACTACTGATCCACACTCCTAGCTCAGTCAAGCAATCCTTAATGCTGTCTAGCACTCATTAACTATGAATTCAAAGACTACGTTATGGATATAAGAGCCAACTAGATTAAATGATAAAATTTGAGCCTAACCACTGCACAAATCTTATGTGCACTTTTTATATGTATATGTATTTCTCTAATTTCACTTGAAAAAAAGTGAATGGATACGATTCAAAGGAAAATACAGCAAATACCTTACTGACACTGATAATTTTATGTACTCTATGGTTATATTATTTACTTTAATACCTAGATTCCAGTGAACATATTTCAAAGAATCATAAATAGAATGGAGTAAATCAAGCACCCTTTTTCCTAATGTAACAACAAAAAAAAGTAGCGATAACAGAAGAAAGTTTGTATAGTTTGCTCTACTATTAAACAAAGAAAGAAAACATATTCAACACCCTGCCCAAGAACAATGCACTAGTAGGCACTGATCTTTACAAAATCTGACAGTTTAAAAGAAACTTCCAGAAAAAGGCCAGTCAAGCATTGCTTGAGTTTGCTGTACAACAGCACCACCAGGTGGTGGTTTATGCAATCTTCATTCAAGTACCTTCCATTATAGGAAGGAGGCAATCCAATGCATCTTCTGATACTTCTGATAATGAGAAATAAACTCCAAAATTTGGTCTAGTGATATTTTTGTCTACTCTATTTTCATCCTTATGAGAAATACAGAAAAAACTAATGACTTTTCTATTTAACAACTTTTCAAATGTTTTATAACAATAACAATAAACCTCCCAACTCTTCTCACTAACCTAAATATCCACTTTTTAAAGTGTGGTTTTAATTTTGTAACATTACAACTTCAAAGAAGTAATGCAAGCATAGACTTAACTTAATTTTTGAAGTTAAAATATCCCCAAGACATGAACAGACCTGTTCTTTAATATTGCTGAATGTCCTTATAAATAAGTCTATAGGAAAATAACTCATTACAATACCAAAGATGGACTTAAAAGTCTAAAAATGTTTTCTACACATTGCCTTCATTAAACAGAAATTTTCATTTTTCCATCTACAGCACAAATGGTCCATTTTTTAAATTTAAATATTCCATGTCTATTTTAAAAGCCCCACTAAGTCTTTTCAACAATACAATAACTGGTACTCTAGGAAAACCTAAGATCTCAAGCTCATAATAAGCTTACCCAGGTGCATACTCATGTATACACAAACACGTGCCTGTGCTAAAACAACAAAACTGTAGCCGGTTGTTGGTGTCACACACCTTTAATCTCAGCACTAGGGATGCAGAGGCAGTGGAATCTCTATGAGTTCAAGGCCAGTATGAGTTCTAGGACCAGCAGGGCTATAACACAGAGAAACCCTGTCTCAGAAAAAACAACAACAACAACAAAAAAAGACTACAACTGATTTTCCTTATATAACTATGCTCTGGCTGAAAAAATGAACGAATTAAGAAATTATTTCTAACAGAAGAGTTTTAATTTTACTACAGTTCCAATCAATCAACCAATATTATACCTGCATGGTAAAAGTAGATCTCTAGTTATCAGCATCAGTACAGTAAAGGTTATTTTATAAACTCAATATTCATCCTTAGTTCTGTTAATTTCAAACATACTATGTCCTATCAGTACTTAACAAAGAAATAGCAACTTAACTGAGAGTGAATGTCCAAGTCCTACCTGGATAACTACTCAAATAATACTTCAGCCTTTTAGAAACTGAAAAAAAATTAAAAAGGTAATTTAAATTACATGTCTGTTCCACATAGAAATAATAGATCATAATAAGATTTATACTGAAAGAACAAACAGAAAACTCACTGCTACTTCATATTTTGGTGTATTGAACTTTAGAACTAAACTTGAAAGATTAATCTTAAATGGTCAAGTCATAAAATAACAATTCATTTCCAAGGAGTGTTTTCTTGTTTTTCTGGGTTTTTTTTTTTTTTTTCTAGGACAGGGTTTGTGTCTTTGTGGAGCCTTGGTTGTCCTGGAACTCTCTCTGTAGAACTCACAGAGATCCACCTGCTTCTGCCTCCTGAGTGCTGGAATTTAAGGCGTGCTGCACCATCACCTGGCGTGACATTTTATTTTTAATAAGCTTATTGTAAGCAGAATGGCTAACTACGTAGGAAAAGTTTCAGCTATAGCGTTATATTTCAGAGTTTCACAAATTACAAATAGAAAATAATGTTTTTCATTTAGAAAAAGGGGGAGAAAGCTATCTTTTTTGAGCTTCAGCATTTCTATTTCCTAATAAAGCATGATTTTTAGGAAACCTTATGAAGTTACTTACAATCTGGTTCAGACCAGTTTTTGTGCATAAATAAAACTTCCAGATAATTCATTCTTATCCTACTAAGTGGCAAAGCATTTTATATTTTACTTACAAACATTTTCTTAAAAACAACTTTACTTCTGTTTTCTTTTAAAGTAGGGTAAAACTGAACTGTGATTTAAGGGTAGACCACTTGCTTAGCATACATGAATTCTTTCTTGGGTTCCATCCTCATCCACGGGAAAAAACAAAACCAACGGCAGCAACAACAACAACAACAACAGCAAGAAAAATGTTGCAAATGTAACAGTTTTCTTCAGGTTAGTTACAATCTTAGCACAAACTGTTTTGTACAGTAGTCTTTCCATTCTGTGACCTCATCTTTCTTATGTCTGCCTATTGCCAATGGTGTGCTTCCCATGCTTATTAGGAAACTAAGTATAATCTCCAAGCTCCTAAATACAAAATGCATAGGTCTTCCTCTTGGCTTTTCTATAGCTGGTTTTCAAATGATTAGTTACTTATTGTAGGAAAATCACAGCAAAACAGGCTATTGATATTGCAATGGAGTTCGTAAGAACTCTGCATGTCTGAACATGGAGTCAAATACATCTCTCCTTAGAGAGTGAGTCTTGGTGTAAATTGTGCAGTGGAGTTTCTGGCTTCTTTTCTCCTGAAACTAGAGTTAACCTGCCTTATTCCGGCCTTTTCTATTCTTCATATATTATTTTCCCCTAGACAATCTAACAGCATACTCACATCCTCTTTACTCAGTCAATACCAAGAACTTTAGGAACAAAAGAAAGTGGTAATAGCAGACTGAGCATATGGTGGTTATAAGCCTATTTACAGCACTGGTGAGGCAAAGGCAAGAGGATCGGAAGTTCAAGGCCAGCCTGGTTACAAAGCAGGATTCTGTCTCAAAAATAAAAAGAAAGGAAAAAGCTACAATAGCACTGTGGTCTAATTATATGTGAAGTATAAAGAGGGATAGATGATCATAATTATACTAACTGAAAACATTTGTTTATAGCTTGTATTTCTATGACAAAGAAATGCTGATGAACCAAATTTCAGTTTCTAAGTGTGAGGATGTTCAGCAGTCAAAGTACAAATACATAATTTTGTTTGGCTATTTATAAGCCTGATACAGGAAAATTTCTAAAAAGCATTGGACAATTTCCAAGAGTATCAGAAACATTAATAAACACCAATGCATTTTTACAATCTAGACTGTATATGTATATATTAGATATATATAACAAATTTTTAAAGTATACATTTTTTACTTTGTTAATCAATTATCAGTAACAAAGTGAAGCTTCAGGACTTCAACCCAAAAGAAATAAAAACCTGCTTCTCTCTACTGAGGAGTTCTTATAGCTCAAGTTTTATAGAAATTTTAAGTCATCATTTTAATGAATAGAAAAAACATGAGATGACATTTGAACAATAAATAAATTTGTTCTAGTAAAGAGAAGAATTTTTAAAGCATTTTAATTAATAGCACTATTGAGCTATAAGGCTTAACTAAATTAAAATTACCACTTTATACCTGTAAGCTGTTTATGTCAAAACCAATTTAAAGAAAGGAATTTCCTCACTAAAGAAGGAAGTAAATGAGGAAAAATATCTTGGCACAGGGAGGAGGGCTGGTTATCCTACAAAGTTATCATCTTTGTTTTACATACAACCCAAACATACCCAACTCCAGCTAACTTACTTCCACCTTGCAACTGAAAATACACAATAGAAATCACCACCATTCAAGATGGTAAAACGTTTCTGGTGGCATCTGTAGCCAGCCACACAACACTCGTGTCACCCAGCAGCTAAGGAGACATGATCATGGACAAAAGTGTACTCCATTTCCTTCTCTGTGAAACTGGAAATTTACTATTGATAAAAGCTATATAAAATTAGGTATTTGATCCATACCTTGTTTTGATTCCAAACCTTCTGGTCGTTTGTTCTCTCTCAGGGATGAAGTAGAATCTACACAGGAATCTTGCCTAAGCAATAAAAATAAAAACTTTAAACACTGTATTCAATCATTTAATGTCCAAATTCTTAGAATTATGTTAGGTACCAGGGAGACAGGGTGAGTTCCAAGCCCCAGGGTATAATTTAGTATTAGGGGCACTCAGAACCGTGTATACATGTGTCAGAAGAAGCAGTTATAAAGTAGTAATTTATGCAATGTACTTCCCTGTTAATTCAAGGAAAAAATCTAAGGGAACATGGATGCAAGGTTTTTTCTCCCAAAACTCTGTAGGGTAGCTGACGGAAGAAATCATAACTCACAGCAGTATCCAATAATTTTCCAATTTTCACAGTTAAATGTAATGGGCATTTTAGCATTAAAATTACTTTATATTCTTCTAATTTCATACCTCAAATGCTTTGATGTCTACTGTATGTGGGAAATACATTTGATATGTAATATACTTACATACACACATATACAGTCGAAGTAAACAGACAAAAATAAGAGTATTCAAAAAGTTTCCCTGCACAACCTGCAGCAGAGCTGAACGGTGCTGTGCCATCTCAGTGCTGATGTTACAAGCACCTTTTCAAGAGAGCCACACACTATTTGTGAATAGTCAAGTGAGATAAGCAGTGATCTTCTCAAATCAGATAACTATTTCCTTCTGAGAATTTTCGTTGCTATCCTAAAAGCAGCACTGCAGGAATAATGTGGGAAATGTTGCTAGTCACAACTATCTTATCTAGTTACCAGTAGCACAAGTCTTTCATAGCCTAAGAATAAAACAGAATTGTAAGTATTTCTTTGCCAAGATTATTCTTTACAATCAATGTATTTGGCAAGTGTGTGTTTATTTTTGCATTACAAAATCACTAATACAAACCCAAACTCAAACAGAGACTATAAAACCATGTCTTTGGAACCAGGCATGGTTCGCATCAATAATTCCACCACATGGGAGATGAGGCAGAAACAGTAATATCTATCTAAAAGAAATTTATTTGGCTCTGGTACTAATAACAACCTTGTGAGATTTGTAATTCTCGTGACTCCATTTTTAATGTTTCTTTGCTATCTAATGTCACCTACTCAGATTTTATTCCTTCACTATAATGACTGGAAAGTGCCAAGGAAGGTATCAAAAATTATCCTTGGTAATCCAGAGACAAAATACAGAGCTTTGCAAGAAATAAAGTTAAAATGTTCTACCTCAAGCATGCCAATAAACCCAGATACTACCTATTCCAAGCGCTGATTAACCTTTAAAGAAAACATTTTTATATATCCTCAAACAGCACATAATTTTAGCTACATATGCATGTATCTAAAAAAAATCACAAAAATATACATTTGTATCAAAATATGACAAAGTATTCCATTAAGATCTGTAATTTTTATGCTTTTAAGTATCAGTTCTTTAGTTAATATTAATGTACCAAAATTACCACCAACCAAAAAGTATGTAAGACATATATAATACTACAAAGATGACCCAAGAAAATCTCTACAACCTAGCTGAGAATGTGTAGCCTATATTGCAATGAATCATCAGACAAATCCATCATTGAAATGAGTCATGTTTTTTAGTAAGGGAAGTTAAATGTTTTTAATGAAAGACAAAAGGCTACGAAAAGATTTCAGGTCAAAGGAATCTAAATAGCCATGACAATTAGATATCATAAGTGACCTGACTAGAGGGGGAATAAAGGCTGAAGTAAACTGAATCAAAAGAAAACTGAAATACTGATGGTAGACAAGATAGAAGCCTTTTATGAATGTTAAATTTCCTGAAATTGATACTCAAAGTTATATAAAGACTATGACTGTTCTTTTGAAAACACAATGTAGCATTTAGGGATAATGTGTCACATTATAATGCTCACTCAGACATGATTCCATATGTAGGTCCTGAGAGATGGCTCAGTAGGTAAAGGTGCTTGCCACCCAAGCCTGACAACCTGAGTTCAATCCCTGGGGCCCATGTAAACAGAGGAGAAGAGATGTTTGTTCTCTGACCTCACATGTGTGCAGATATACACATATCATACACACATACACAAATAGTATTCTTTAGAGTATATGTGTATATAAATAAAAGGTTGTAAAAAGGACAAAATGTTAATAAAAAATAAATCTAGATAAATGCTTTAAGGATTTCTCCTTTACTAGTCTGATTTTTATTAGTCTGATATTTAGTCTAAAATTACTTCCAAATAAAATGTCTAAGTAAAACTGCAACAAAAATTGATCAAAGTCCCTAAAATATTCTTCAAATAAGACTCTTTAAAGATTATCTACTGCTATAAACTGTTTATTTGCATGCCCAAGGAGAATATACATAAGATTCTATTTAAAGTTAGTTTGATTAGGCTGTTGAAATCAAAAAACAGAATTTCCATAAGTAGCTACAGTACACCACCCTGTGGCAGAAACATGAAAAGACAGCTTTTTGCTTTGTTTTGATCAGAAGTAGCTCTTACTGATTTAAAATCGAAAACTCAGTATTAAGCAGAGCATGGTGGTGCACACCTGTAGTCCTAATACTCACAGGGGCAGGGACAGAAAGACTGCCAAAAGTTCAAGGCCAGCCTGAACTACAGAAGGAGACCCTGTCCAAAAACAACACAACAAAAAGCAAGCTAATAAAATAAATACAAATAAAAACTAATACTAGATAATTTTTCTAAGATGTAGATTTCACAACTAAAATTGTCGCAGTGTTAGCTCTTTAACACAACTTAAAATTTTCCACTAAACAGTAAAGAAAACAAGAGATGCATAAAAACGTATTAAAGTCTAAGAAAACTACATGCAAATACTTTTCATTTTCTAGGTTTATGAGGGGTCGAAGTCTACTTTACGATGATAAAATATGCTAGCTGCCCAAACTAGGAAAAACAAAACAAACAAAAAAGAACAGCAATTTTTTTCTGTGGGGGGGGTCAAGGCAGGGTTTCTCTGTGGCTTTGGAGTCTGTCCTGGAACTAGCTCTTGTAGACCAGGCTGGTCTTGAACTCAGAGATCCACCTGCCTCTACCTCCCAAATGCTGGGATTAAAGGCATTTAATCCCACCACCGTCCAGAAGCAATTTATTTTTAAAGAATATTTGACTGTATTAAACACTTTAAAACTAAGAATATTAAAGTGAACAACAAGAAAACAAAGAACTGAGCTAAAAAATCTACAATGATCTTTGTGATTCTATTTAAAACAACTTAAGAACAAGCTTAATTTTATTTTTTGTTTTCTAATTCCCTTCTCCAGCTGCATTTTTTTCTTTAACACAGCTTAATTTATAATCAATCACCTTGGTATAAGACTCTACTTGCAGTCTTGTAAGTTCTCAAAGTGACATAAACCTAACTTTCTTTTACACAACACTACTTTCTTTAAAAAAATAATTTATTGATTCTTTGAGAATTTCACATCATGCACCCCAATCCCACTCTTTCCCCAGTCCCTTCATATCCACCTTCCACCCTTGCAGTGCTCCCAAAGAAAATTTTAAAAAAATAAAAATATTAATTTAAAAAAATGTACGTCACTCCTCCATCTTTCTTTTCTCTATTACCTCTTAATTTGTCTTAGTGGTACTGTGTTATGTCAGGCTATGTATGTATGTGTGTGTGTATAGCCATATACATATATACACACACATACCCTTTTATCCAAACTTACAAATGTTCATTGTAATGAGCTGTTGGTCAAGTTCAAAGCCTCTGGGTTCTAGTACACTATCAATACTGCATCCTCCCCAAAACTCCTCTTGGACATCCTGTTGTTGCCCAAGTCATGGAGATCCTGCACCTATGGTTCTACAGGACCAGTCCCTTCAAGAGATTCACAGGTCATAGGTGAGGTAAATGTTGGGGTGGGCCAACTCAAAGCACTGGATGTGGGGCCTGGGTGGTAGCTGAGTTGGTCAATCCAGGCCTCAGTTAGGACCAACACCCTCAGGTGAGGAGTGAAACCAGCTCTCACCACACCCATGCCATGGGGATCAGCTCTCCTAAACCCACGGTGAGTGGTAGGCCCATCTCTCCCCAGTGCAGGCCAGTTCTCCCAGGGTCAGGGTCATCTGGGCCAGCTCTTTCATGTGGGACAGAGCCAGCTCTCCCAAGGCCAGCAGGCACTGTGAGCTCAGCATGGCACTCAGATTTCAACACACATGGTTCACATGCCCCCCTCCCAGTGGTAACATGGGCTAAAGAAATCAGCACAGACCCCAGCTGTACCAGGACCAGGGACCCAGACACAGCCCTTGGCAGCTCGGGCCTGGACAACACCATAGTAGCACAGGCCACTCAAATCTGCATGGACCCCGTAGTGGCACAGCCTTTTGACACTAACATGGCCACTAGTGGCAGCCCAGACCCCAAGCATCCATGTGGTCTTTAGTGACAACACGGGTTAAAAACATCAATACAGACCCCAGCTGCGGTAGGACCACAGGCCCAAACATTGTCCTCAGTAGCAGCCCTGCCCAGATGTCACCATGGCCCCAGGTGGTAGGACAAGTCACTCAGCAGCATGGCCCTCAGGTACCAACATGGCCCCAGGTGGTGGCTCAGATCCCAGGCATTTGCGAAATTGCTCATGGAAGCCAGAAGAGAGTATCAGATTCCCTAGAGCTGGAGTTACAGAAAATTGGGAGCAGCTGACATGGGTGCTAGGAACTCAACTCCAAACCTTGGCAAGAGCAGCACGTGTTCTTGATGGCTGAGTCAGCTCTCCAGCCCTTAAATACATTTCTTTCTTTTTTTTTTTTTTTGTTTTTTTGTTTTTTGTTTTTTGTTTTTTGTTTTTCGAGACACGGTTTCCCTGTGGCTTTGGAGGCTATCCTGGAACTCACTCGGTAGACCAGGCTGGTCTCGAACTCACAGTGATCCGCCTGCCTCTGCCTCCCAAGTGCTGGGATTAAAGGCGTGCGCCACCAACGCCCGGCCCTTAAATACATTTCTAAAGGGACGGAAGAGTAATCAATTTCTTGTCCAAGTAAAAAGTGTTGGGAAATGCCAGGTGGTGGTGGCACATGCCTTTAATCCCAGCACTCAGGAGGCAGAGGCAGATCTCTGTGAGTTTGAGGTTAGCCTGGTCTACAAAGCTACAGAGAAACCCTGTATTTAAAAAAAAAAAAAAAAAAAGGAGAAAGTGTTAGGAAAATCTCTCAACAAAAAGATAAACAGAACAAAGGCAATCTGATTTTTCTCAAAGGGCCAAAGGTCAACTGGCAAAACCAAGTAAAACAAAGGATATATATATGAATGATACTGGATTCACTCCACACTCCTCAGTATTAAAGAAGAAAAAAGGCAATTTAATGGAAAATGAACAGTCTTTGAATCAATACTGTTAGTAAATTAAACAGATTACAGATTATCTTAATCCATATTTTATGTCATATACAAATAGTATTTCAGGCTACAGGCCCAAATGTCTAAATCTGTCAACCTTTCGGTTTACAGGATAAGCAAAAAGCAGACCTGACAGCCTGAATTCAATCCCTGGATCCTACAGTGAAAGAGAACAGACTAAAACATGATGTACATATAAAAATAATTGCTAAGTTGGATTTTGTCAAAATTTAATAGATCTTCTTTTCCAAAAAAAGACTAAAACAATGAGAAGCCAAGCCACAGACTGGAGAAAATATTTGCAAGCCACACACCTGCTAAAGAACATATATTCAAGCCAGGTGGTTACCATGTGTCAAAAAACAAAGGTATTTGGAACACTGATGCAGGAGGATTTACTTAGGCCCAGGAGTTGAGCCCAGCCTGAACAACATAGTGATTCTTTTCCACAACAAAATCACTTGAACCTAGAATACATAACTGAGGTTTAAATTAGAGATTTCTCCTATAGGCTCATGTATTTGAACACATGATCCCCAATTGGTGACAGTGTTTAGGAAGGTTATGGAATCTTTAAGAGAAAGAACCTTACAGAGGAAGTCAATGGAGGTGCACTTTGAGATTTTATAGGCTGGCTAGATTTCCTGATCTCTCTCTGCTTCTAAGTTGCCAATTCAATGTGAGAGACCAGCCTCCTGCTCCAGTTACCATGCATTCCATGCCATGATGAGCCGTAACCATTCTGCAACTCTCAGTGAAAATAAAATATCTCTCTTAAGTTGTTTTTGTTATAACATGGAACAACTAAGATAATTATAACAGGAAACAACAAAATATCAAAATACCTTCAGTTAAGGGAGACATGTAGATGGCAAACAGAAAAAGCAACCGGAATCCAACATCCATTGTTATTAAGGAAATGCACACTAAAACCACAATGTTATACACTACACATGTTAGGAAGGCTAAAAACCAAAGCAGCTAATAAATGGAACTCTCAGAGTTGGCAAGCAAGGGTGGAGAAATGACTTGGCAATTCTGATCTTAAGTGTTTCCTTTAAAGAAAACAGAAAATGCACAAAAGGTTGCATTCAAATATTAGTGGTAACTTTGTTTAAAAATCCTTAAAACTGAGAAATAAACTTATGCCCTCATTAGTTTTTAATCACTGCCATAATAAATCATAAGACAATTGATGGTTTAAAAAGCATAAATTTTCCAGGCATGGTGGCACAGGCCTTTAATCCCAGCATTTAGTAGGCAGAGGCAGACAGATCTCTGTGAGTTCCAGGACAACATGGTCTACAAAATGAGTTCCAGGACAATCAGGGCTATTATACAGAGAAACTCTGTCTTGAGAAAGGAAAGGAGGGAAATAGAGAGCATAAATTCACAGTATGGATCTTGCTGGACTACAATCAGAAGGGTCTAGAGGACTGGGTACAGACCCATCTTCTGTTCCTTCAGGTTCTGGACAGAATTGGGCTGCAGAACCAAAATGCCCATTTCCCTGTTTGAAAACTGAAGGTGGTTACCAGACTCTTTGATGTCGTTGCTTTCTTACTCCTCCCTCTCTCCCACTCCTAAGAAGGTCCAGATGATTTTAGCAGACCCACGTGGATAAGCAAGGATAAGTCCCCCATCAAAACGTCCTTAATCTTTTTTTTTTAACTGGGGACTCTTCTCTTTTATTTTCAAATTTTATTTATTGTGTATACATTGTTCCTGCCTGCACACCAGAAGAGTACCAGATCTCATTATAGGTGGTTGTGAGCCACCATGTGGTGCTGGGACTTGAACTCAAGACCTCTGGAAGAGCAGCCAGTGCTCTTAACCTCTAAGCCATCTCTCCAGCCACACGTCCTTAATCTGAAATCTAGTCTATTTTGCTATATAAGGCAATATATCCTCAGGGTCTGGAGACGAAGGCAAAAATACCATTAAGATGCCATCTATTCTTAGAGTATCTCAACTGGGGAATTAAAAACTGATATACTCACAGGATGGAGAACTACTAAGCAATGAGAAGAAATTACTGAAATTCAAAACATGTATAAGTCCCAGATACATTATGCTACTAAAGCCAGCCTCAAAACACTATATGTGGGGATGAAGAAATGGCTAAGTGATTAGGAGTGCTTACTGCTCTATCAGAGAACCAGAGTTCAGATCCCAGAACCTTCATCACTGACTCACAAATCCTTAAAACTGGCAGTCATCTGTCACCTTCAAATACTATACAAAGAAACAAAATCACCCACTCTTTTTTTTTTTTAAGGAAGCCTTTCCAGGTAACAAATAAATCAAGTGTTGTCTCTACTGCATCCTTTGCACAAATGATACCAACATTAAATCCTGCCCTAGCCAAAGACAAGCTCATTTCCATCAGCTTGTCCCAAATAATATAATCCAGAGTCAAGGGTCACCACACCCCAGCTCTTTCTTAGGTATCTGATTCTCTGAACTATGCTGCATAACTTACTGCTTGCAACTCAAAGTTTTCAAACAAGCAATCATGTAAATAAAAATGAACTAAGCATGAGCCTATGGAGGACATTTGACATATAGAATACTCTACACATGCCTCCAACAGGCTCATGGCCATCTTATCATGTAAATTATGTTTGCTAAACTGGACATTAAATGCATACACTGCCACACACAGTGACAACATCATTTTAATAAGTGGGAAAAAAGACACATAAGCAACGAACTGTTTTTTGTAAAATAGAAAAAAAAACTTAAAAATTAAGTCACTTAACAGCTATATATTTAGGCTTCATAAGAAAAGGAATAAGGGAAATTCCCAATATTCATCAATGTAAAGTGGAATTTATTGTGATAGATTATTATTATTGATACAAGGTAAAAGATTCTACAAATACAGTATTTTTTTCAATGTTTACCATATGGTAATTCTAAGGACTTTCAATCCTTTTCCCACCACTTGACCATTATAATGTTCTATAAGGTAGAGAGTTTCATTCTTCAGATGAGGAAACTGTGGCCAGAAAGTTTAAACAGTTTCCAGATGTCAGATTAGTGGTAAACTAATGGAGTCTCTTAAAAATGAGGGTTCCCAGTCACAAAAAGACAAGCATGGTATGTACTCTCTCATATATGGATTTTAGACATAGATCTGGGGAGTGCCAGCCTACAATGCCATGGCCAGAGAGTCTGGGGAACAGAACCTTCATCCAGTGACGGATGGAAACAGAGGCAGACACCCACAGCTAAACACTGAGCTGAACTCAAGGAACCCAGTGATAGAAAGGGAGGACTGATGAGCAAAGGGATTAAGACTGGGCTGGTTTAACATCTGACCTGAATCCCAGACTGATGGCTAGGAATCCAGCATGGGACTGATCAAGACCCCCTGAAGGTGGGTGTCAGTGAGGAGGCCTAGGCAATCTATCGGGCCCTGGGTAGTAGATCAGTATTTATCCCTGGCATGCAAATTGACTTTGGGCTCCCATCCAACAATGAGAGATGCTCTCTCAGCCTGGACTCTTGTGGGAGGGTCTAGGCCCTGCCCTGGATGAAATGACAGACTGTGGACACCCCCATGGAGGGCCTCACCCTCTCTGGGGAAATGAGGGGGTACTGGGAGGGATGGTGGGAGGTGGGAGGAGGGGAGGGAAAGGGACCTGGGATTGACATGTGAAGCAACCTTGTTTCTAATTTAAATTTAAATTTAAAAAGAAAAAAAATGAGGGTTCCTCAAGCCCTGCACGTCCACGTTCTCTTTATGCAAACTCTACAACTCACAGAAATAGTCCTCTAAGTGGAAACATAATACCCACTGACGTCAAAACAGGAAGTCAGCCACCATTCAGAAGCTGGTTTTGCTTTCTTTCAAGCACACTGTTGTTACACTGTCCAACTCACTTGGAATTGAGTCCTCCTGCCTCAGCCTCCCAACACACACTACCATGCCTGGCTTTACCCAGAATTTGACAGTGCAATAAAATACTTCTCTCTTACTAGAAAAACTACTGTATGCTCTCAAGTCGAGATACTTATCATTTTAAAAGTAGAAATTTTCAATAAAGGCAATGCATTAACAAAAATCAAAAAGTCCAAAGTTGGCAAAGAAACATATTTCTAACTGCATGCCTGTTGTGGTATCTATATACTTCATGTATATTTAAACTCATGCCCAGGCACTTATCTTCTCCCTTTAAAGAGAAGGCCAAAGCTGCATCTCAAACTGGCAGCCAAACTGGTAATGTGTAAACATCTCCCATATCGTGCTAGTTCTGGTGACATGAAAGCGTCAGGATTGAAGGAGTGATAGGGAGAAGCTGACAATCTGAGTTCAATCCCCAGTATCTATATGGTAGAAGGAAAAAACAACTCTCATAAACTGTCCTGACTTCCACATGTATGCCCATGACATGTGTGTGCACATACAGACACACTGAGTCAATATTTGGGATTGTTTCTTTGACTTTTCCAGCATCTAGAGCTACATTCCTTTTATCTTCAAGCTCAAGGCTTCTTCCTCCTCTCCAAAATCAACAGTGTGAGCTCTGTCCTGTGATCCATTGCGGCCTTATGCATCTATCATGTAGTGTTCTATGTCAAATGTTCTTTCTGCCACATAAATATATATGTGACTGCATTTAGCACCTAGCCAGATAACACTAGGAAATTGTCGAAACTCAACCTGATATTTAAATCACATCTGCATTGCTCCTTTTTTAGACTCTAGTATTACAATTTGGGTAACTTTATTAGCTACAACAGATGATGAAAAATTACATCTGTATTTTCGCTAAAATATCACTGAAATTAAGGGGGTTTTGATTATTTCAAGACAGTTTCTCTATGCAGCCCTAGCTGCCCGGGAACTCACTCTGTAGACCATGCTGGCCTCAAACTCAAGAAATTCACCTGCCTCAGCCTCCCAAGTGCTGGATTAAAGGTGTGTACCACCAATGCCCAGCTAAGTATTCTTTATATATTACCAGTATTTGTGATTCTGTCACCAACAGAAACCACAGATATCCCCACATAATATAGTTGCTGCAGATACCTAAAATACTTTACGCTAACATATACTTCAAATTATGAGAACTGCAAGTGTATATGTTACTATATCACAAAGCATAAAACTTAAGTTGCAAGGACTGATGTCCTCTGTGGTTTTATTTTAATGCACAAATTAAAAATAAAAAGCAGGCTGAGCATAGTGGTGAATTCCTTTGATCCCAGTACTTGAGAAGCAGAGGCTAGCCTGGTCTACATAGTGAGTTTCAGGACAACCAAAGCTACACAGTAAGATCCTGTCTAGGGGGAGGGAGGGAGGGAGGGAGGGAGGGAGGGAGGGAGGGAGGGAGGGAGGGAGGGAGGGAGGGAGGGAGGGAGGGAGGGAGGGAGGGAGGGAGGGAGGGAGGGAGGGAGAGAGAGAGAGAGAGAGAGAGAGAGAGAGAGAGAGAGAGAGAGAGAGAGAGAGAGAGAGCGCTAGGGCTGTTACACAGAGAAACCCTGTCTCGAAAAACCAAAAAAACCTCCTGGACACTGTACATTACATGCATACACACACACACACACACACACACACACACACACACACACACACACACACACACACACACTTTGTTGTTGGTTACAATCAACATAACCAATATAAATGCAATATAACCATAACCAATATAAATGCACTTTACATGGAAAAGGAGACTTTGTAGATGTGCTTAAAGATATTGCAAAATACTTTCATTAACCTGATGTGCCCAATCACAGCAATTATCATAAGAGGGACCCAAGAAGAGTCAAAGACAGAAAAGCAGGCAACATCACATGCCTGGAAGATAAAGAAGTGCTCACGAGTCAAAAGGAAGAGCAGAGCCTACTAGGCATGAAATCAACGAAATGTCTACCCTGCTGACTCCACCACAGTAGCCCAGTAAACTGATTCTCATGTCTGACCTCTAGAACTATCAGATAAAAAGTTATCCCGGGTGTGGCAACACTCGCCTGCAGTGAACCCCAGCTGTTCTAACACCCAGGAGG
This sequence comes from Mesocricetus auratus, assembly GCF_017639785.1. Classification (NCBI taxonomy): domain Eukaryota; kingdom Metazoa; phylum Chordata; class Mammalia; order Rodentia; family Cricetidae; genus Mesocricetus; species Mesocricetus auratus. The sequence goes on along the minus strand of NW_024429197.1, from coordinate 44,516,833 downwards.
TAACAGAAGGAAGACAGTGACTTGCAGGTCAGTTTAGACTATATAATGAGACCCTGCCCCAATAAACAAAACAAAGCACAATGAAAGAGGTAACAACTGTGTTATTTCAAACCATCCCATGTGTAACTTTTTATAGTGACAAGAGGAAGCTAAGACATACAGCACTAGAAAACTTCAATAATCTCCACGCTATTGGAAGATTCAAGGTACACAGGAACAAACCAGGAAGAAGCACTCATAGACAGTCAGATGAGATATTACACAGGATAAATGAACTTTCCTTAGAAAAGAAAAGCAGTGGGCACTTCTAAATGATCTCGCAGGTAGGAAAATAAGAGTATAAAATGGGTATCATAAGATATTGGAAAACTACCCCAAATTATTGCTGTCTTTTAAAAGCATGAGGGCTTTGTGGGAATCTGCATTTTCTAGAAAGTAAAAAAAAACTACTTTAATAATATCTAATTTATTAAAAATAGATGAAAGAAGGTGAATTGAATATAGAAAATGTTAGATATTAGAACTAGGTGATAGGAATACAGACATTTATTATACTATCCTACTTTTCTGTAATCATGATATAATAAACAATAGTTTTTAATTCTTTATTATTAAATAGCTAATGCTTTTATTAATAAAGATTAATAAAAAATCTTTATTAGTAAAGAATTAAAAACTAGGCCAGGAGAATTAAACAGTAATGGAACCTAGCATGTGTTGGCCTTGGATTCAATTCATAGCATGATTTTAAAAACAAGCAAACACAAAGAGAACCCACCCAAAAAAAAAAAAAACAGTAAAGATTCTTTCAGCTAATGCAGACAGTAAAAGCAATTAATTTTAGAAAAACACACACACACAGTAGCTCATACCCACTGAAGAGGCATTTATGTAATTTATGTTAATATTAGAAGTTAACTGTTAGCTTTCTGAATGCCTCTTCAGTTCACCAATTTATATATATATATATATATATATATGGTCATGCCCTCACCTTTAATACAAATTCACACAACCACTTTATCCACATTTCTAGTTTTGGTTTACTTAAAATGAAAAAAGTAATCTGAGTTCAACTTAAAAATACAAACAACAACAAAAAACCCAAGCTCAAAGACAAACGGCACCAATGTCTAAAGTCAGGCCTAGTGGTAGCACCCATATGCAATTATAGCACTCAGGAGGCAGACACAGGAGGACCTGGAACTTGAGTTTGATGTCAACCTGGGCAACAGACTAAGACTCTATTTCAAAAAGATGGCATTTATTCAGTGCCACCCATTGTCTATTGTTCCCCCACAACTTTCAGTATTCTCAAAGCAATTAATTACATACTTATTTCATGTTAATAATTACATATTTACTTACATGTAACTAAAATGCACATCTGTAACAATTGTACTGGCAACAGGCATAAGTTAGTTTTAGTAAGAAGACAATTGCAAGCATATTTCTGTCAAGAGACCAGTCACTACAGAATAGTTGTTAGCCACCAACTTAACACATTGCTGATGTCAATTTGTTTTTCAAATGAAATGAAAAGATGACTAATAAAAATGAAGCTGGAAGAGAAACTTTTATGGTAAGTTAAAAGGAACCATGGTTGGGGGAAAGGAACAACAGAGGGGAATAGTAGGGTACCAAACAACCTTACTGCTGTTACCCTGTTACTTCTCCCAGAGGTTAAGGTAAGCCTCTTTTGCTAAATATACCTTTCACTTCAGACACAGGACACAGAGAATCTGAGCTAGTTTTGACCTGAAAACCTCCCTCCTGAGGACTAGTTTTCATGGTACCAGAATGTGCCATGCAAGCTTCTAAGGGAAGGAAGCCACCAACAGTCCTACCTGGCTATGATGCCTACAAACTAAAATAATGAACAGCATAGCACTGTATCCATAAGGCCGCATACACTTTGGCTCTCTAACTGGACTTAATACCCTGCTCAATAGGAGGGAAATCTTGCCTAGGACTGGAAACCTACCCATCTACCTGGGAGGAGCAAAGTCATGGGTCTTGAAAGAGAACTACATTCCAAATATCCTCACACCTACAGGTTAAGTGTAGTCCACAACCCCTCAAAAAGAAAACTCCTTGTAACACATAGAAAACCACAACTGATCAAAGAACAAGTAACTGTGTGGTGTCCAGTCCCAACTGATCAATCAGGGTAGCACCACCCACAATGAGCTAGGACGTCCCAAATTAATCACAATCAATAAAGTGCCTCAGAGGCTTGCCTACAAGCCAACCTGATGGGGACATAACCCATTTGAGGATCTCTCTTCCCAAGGGACTCTATCCTGTGTCAAGCTGACATTAAAAAAAAAAAAAACTAGCCAGTACATATGCTAAGGAACAGTCTTGAGAGACTCTGGAAAAGTTTCTCATTTATAAACAACTGACTCACAATGTGCTTCAAAATAATCATACTGGAAAAGCTGGGAGGACTCCGGGCATTGGTGGCGCATGTCTTTAATCCCAGCACTCAGGAGGCAGAGGCAGGCGGATCTCTATGAGTTCCAGGCCAGCCTGGTCTACAGAATGAGTTTCAGGACAGGCTCCAAAACAATACAGAAAAACCCTGTCTCAAAAAAATAAAACAAGCCGGGTGGTGGTGGCACACGCCTTTAATCCCAGCACTCGGGAGGCAGAGGCAGGCGGATCTCTGTGAGTTCGAGGCCAGGCTGGACCAACAGCCTCCAAAACAATACAGAGAAACCCTGTCTCGTAAAAACCAAAAAAAAAAAAAAAAAAAAAAAAAAGGTGGGAGGAGGTTTAAAATACCAAAAACGAGAAAAGTGGGTGGTAAATTTGAAAGAGTTCATCATACTGCTGTCATTTTACGTGTTAAAATCATTCCATACTTAATACAATTAAACTTAACAGTGTCATACATCCCAGAGTGGTGACAGTAGTTAACTGAAACACAGGTCAATTTTCCAAGTATATCATTCCCAACAATTCCAGATCTCAGGTCTATTTTAGGTCTCCTTTTTAAAAAACCATTGACAAGCCGGGCGTTGGTGGCGCACGCCTTTAATCCCAGCACTCGGGAGGCAGAGGCAGGCGGATCTCTATGAGTTCGAGACCAGCCTGGACTACCAAGCGAGTTCCAGGACAGCCTCCAAAGCCACAGAGAAACCCTGTCTCGAAAAACCAAAAAAAAAAAAAAAACCATTGACAAAAATATTAGATTGTAATGTAAATTAGGGCTGCCTTTTAATCAAACTCAGGGGCATTCACAGTACTCAAACACTTTACTGCATTTAAGTTTAATAAATGGCTTATGAAGGACTTATTTCTAACTATAGGGAAAAGGGTCCGGCCAAAGAAACACACCTTGAGCAGAGCCAAAGAAACACAGAATCAAAGAAATGTACCATTACCCTGAAACCAGTGCCAAAGAAACACACTTTGTCCCTGGAATCAGAACCAGTGAAATAAATACACCTGGCCCTAAAACTAGAACCAAAAGGCTAAAAAGGACCAGAGAAAGAAACACACTTCGGCCCTGAAACCAGAACCAAATCTGACCCTAACCCTTGCAGAAAACTAACCAATCCCTAAGCAGATCTAGCCATCCTAAGCTCAGGGACTGAAATTTGAGCAATCCCCACCCTGGAAAACTACACCACTGAAGAAGCCCTATATAAACCCTCTGTCTGTTCAGCTTGTGGCTGTTCGTGCTACCCGGCTGTCCTCTACCACTCTGGTAGAGGGCAGCCACTCTCCTGGATTCTTCCTTCCCAATAAGACTCTTGAATGAGGTTTGGGTGAGATCTTCTCTCACTGGAGCAGGGACCACCCTGGGTAGAACAGAGCAGAGCAGAGCTGAAACACTTTTCACCGGGATAAACCTTTCCCTGGGAACTGAAGTTGTTACACTCTCCAGGAGAAATGGAGCTGAACTGTAACAACTTCGCCAGGAAACCCTCTCCTGCAGGAGCAGAGCTGATACACTAGGGAAGCCTTTCCCTGAAGCAAGGCTATAAACTGCTATGCTTACTGTGACCTGTGGTATTCCTTGGCTCCTGACTGCCAGAATACCTTCCCATCCAAGCTGTGACACTCAGCATTCTGTGACTCCCGAGTGCCATAATCCATCCATGTCCATCCCATCCAATCTGTCAAAGTGCTTACACTAACAAGTTCAAGTTTTGTTAAAAAGCTATTTGAGAGCAGCTGGTATTTGGATAAACAGCATTCATCTTTTTTAAATGTATTTATGCAAACATGGTCAAGGGAAGTTTCTCTAACGAAATAAACTCTTAGCACCCTACAATAGCTGAGCTGAACCACTAAACAGACATCACCATCCTTATAAAAAAACAAAAGGTAGTGAGCAGCTGTATTATGACAGCACAACAGGAAAATTAACACAGCTACTAATGGCTGGCTTCCAACTGAGCTTTGTAACTAAATAGACAACAGAGTTCTACAATAGTTCACTGCTAGGGTTCAACAACTGATAAGTGGTCCTGAACAAATTCTAGTTGCTGCTCTTAAGACTGAAGGGCCCAATAATTCCTAAACTAAACCCTTTAGTGCAAAGGCAAAGCAGTCACCAACCCCACCATTTATGCACTACATCCTCCTGTTCTAGCTCCTAAAGCATCTACTCTGCTATAAAGAATACATAGGAAAACTGTTTTGAAGGTGGAATAGCTTAGCTTATAAAGAAACCAAGCGATTACATTAAACTAATACAGTACTTTCAAACTATTAACTAAATAAAGCTAACTGAAGCTTTAACCATGTTAAAGTTTGAGGATCTCCAAAATGAGAGGGGGGGGAGGGAGGGAGGGAGAGGGAAAAGAGGAGAGAGGGAGGGAGGGAGGGAGGGAGGGAGGGAGGGAGGGAGGGGGGAGAGAGGAGAGAGGGAGGGAGAGAGGGAGGGAGGGAGGGAGGGAGGGAGGGAGGGAGGGAGGGAGGGAGGGAGGGAGGGAGGGAGGGGAGCTAGGTGTGGCGACACCTTTAACGCCAGCAGTCAAGGAGGCAGAGGCAGGTAGACCTCTGGGATCTCTGGGAGTTCCAGACTAGTCAGAGCTACAGTGAGACCCTGTCTCACGCCAAGAAAAAAAAAAAAAAAAAGGAAGAGGAGGAGAAGGAATGAAGGAGAGGGAGGAGGGAAGAGGAGGAGGAAGGAAGGATCAATCTATCTCTACGAATGGTAGTTAATCTTCACTGTCAAGCTGACTAGATTAGAATGAAGATAGACACTCACTTCTGGGTGTGTAGTTGAGGGTATATTCAGAAAAGTGTAAGTGGGGAAGGAAGTCCCACGCTAAAGAAAAACAGCACCATCCCACGTGCTGGGTTCCCGGACTGAAGAGAAAAGCACTGAGCACCAGCATCTGCCTCTGCTTCCTGACTGTGGATGCAATGTGACCAGCTGTCTCAGGCTACTGCTGCCATGCCTTTCCTATCTTAATGAACTGCATTTTCTGAAATGGGAGCTAAAATAGCACACCCTTCCTTAAGCTGCTTTTATTGGCTATTTTCTCACAGTCACATGAACCATTTCTTCTGTTTAGCTGTGATGCTAGCTGTGAAATAGTGTCTCATTGCTGGAATTAAAGACATCAAGCAGTTTTTTAATTTACTTTTTACCATATCTTATTTTGTCTCTCTGTGTGCGCACACACATGTATGTGTGGACAGGCATGCACAGGTAGGTCAGAAACTTGTGGGAGTCAGTTGTCTTACTTATACTATGTGGGTTCTTGGATCAAACTCAAGCTGCCTGACTTGGTAGCAGAGGCCTTTCCCCGCTGAACCATCTTATGGTATGGGCCTTTTAGGTCATTCTTACTGTGTGGGAGGGGTCATGCATCTGCCACCATGCACATGTGGAGATCAGGGCTCAACTTACAGGACTCAGCTCTCTCTCTACCCTGTGGGTCCCAGGGACTAAACTCAGGTGACAAGGTTTGATAGCAGAGACCTTTATCCTCTGAGCCATCTCACTGGAAAATGAAGTAATTCTTAAAAAAAAAACAATTCTCTTTACAAATTCTAAGTTTTATAAACGGTTCAGTTAGATAAATGTATTTCTAAAATTAAAACACACCTGTATATTAAAAAGTTAACATTAAAAGTTGAATTTGGTAGCTAATTCAAAGCACACATTCTGGGAAAAATGTTAGGAATGACTGGAACAGTCCCAGAGTTTCATATATAATTGGCAATGTAACTTATTTTGAGAATTTCAAAATATCCTAACCTCTAAAACTATGATACTATTTCCTCATTTCTCATTACCTATAGGGAAATACAAATTCATTTCTACAGACACATCCTGCAATAAAAACACATCCATTTAAAAATTCATAAAAAGGTATTTAGCAATAACAGTTCTGAAACATTGCTATGATTTCCCTGAAGTGTTTGTATTTTTATCCTTTACATATAAAAATCCCCATGCTGATTATTTCACTGTACTATTCAAGACTTAAATTTCATTACAAACACATTCTTTAGAGCATAATCATATTACATTATAGGCCAACCAACTAGTCTTATCTTTAGTGCAACTTTAATTATAATAAAGCCTCTCTTCTAGCCAATCTTCAGAAGGAGGTACCATGTTAATTCCCAGGCTCTGCATTATCTTATGTGTTACTTTTGCTAAGCAATTTATCTTAATCTGTACATTTCATAAGTTTTGACACAATTCCTAATTAGGAAAGCTGAGACAGTAATGTTTTTAGACTACCTATGTAACTTGTTTGCCTCCTTACAGTGATTTAGAAATTGTAGCTATCAGATATCCAGAATCTGTAGATCTCATTCTCCTTGTTTTTCTTTTTTTGAGACAGGGTCTCGCAGGTTGCCCAGTGTCCAGGCTGTCCTTGAATTTACTACCTTCCTGTTTCAACCTCATAAGTGCCAGCATTATAAACATTTGCTAGTCTACTCAATTGTCCAAGTTAGGTTTCAATTGCTCTGACAAGACACCATGACCAAAACAAGCTAGAAAGGAAAGGGTTTATTTCAGCTTAGTTAGTTACACACAGTCCATCATGAAAGGAAGTCAGGTACTGTTTACTGGCTTGCCTGCCCATGGCTTACTCTGCCTGCTTTCTTACATAACCCAGGACCACCTGCCAGGCTGGCAATGGGTAGGCTTATTTGCTTGCCTAATAGTAATTTCATAATGGATCAAAACATCATTTATATGCAAGTATACTTATATATAAGTAAAATGATAGACTATACTTTCAGGGATCATTTCTATAATTCATTACAAGTAAAATGATAGCTGAACATTCTCCAAAGGCCTTTTCTATTTATACTTATAAGGTCATATAATTTCTCCTTCAATTTAGTAATATAAATTATGCTAACAGATTTTCTAATTAGGTTTTCTTGTAAAATTCTTGGAGTAAATTCTACATGATGAACAGTGCACTTACGTGATACACTATTTGTTTACACCTGCAAATTTATATTCACCAGTTGAAGTAACTTAAAATCTCTCATATACTTTCCTGGCACTACTTGTAACATTTTGGATATTAAGAATTGTAGGAGTGAACCCCACAAAGCTATCTGCCCAACAGGGCAGGGTCAAGGAAGAGATAAAAGGAAGTGAAAGGAAAAGGGGCTTCCCTTTTCGCCTGGAAGCCACCCACGCTTCTAACTCCTGGTCTGTGCGACTCTCTCTCTCTGGTAAATAAATATATTGTTTTCCCTATATAGCTTCGAGTATCGTTATAAAGAATATGCCAAAAATCATAAAGTATCCAGGTAATTGTACCTCATGCCTTTAATCCCATACTTGAGAGGCAGAGACAGGTGAATCTCTGTGAGTTTGAAGCCAGTCTAGTCTACAGAGCAAGTTCCAGGACATCTAGGGCTAGGACTGCTACACATAGAAACCCTGTCTTTAAAAAAAAACACAAAGTAAACTGAAAATCTTTTTCTAGGTACTGTACAGATAAATCTGTCTATGAATAGTAATAGTTGCACTTATTGACCATTAGACCTGCAGACTTATCTAAGTAAGAAGCAGTTCAAATATGAATGCACCCATCTTGTTTTGGTGCTTCTTCAACAGAACTCCATTCAACTTTCCAATTTCTCCTGTATCAGTCTCCATGTTTTCCACTTCTGTGGGGATCTACTTGTATTTGCATGAAGACCATGTATTTGCTAGTTTCGTGGCTGTATATACAATGACACCTGTGGATTCTAATTTGTTTTAAGCTCACATGTACCTATGGAGCATCTCCTCGCTTTCTATTGTAACTGACCTTCACTTACTACCTTCAAATCAAAAAGATCTTCTCTATAGAAAGCCCTTACAAAGACAGAGTTCAAAAACGGCTAAAGGTCTGTGTTTTCTATCTTTAGTTTTCACCTTTTGCCTCTGCTGTTTCATTTTGTCAATGTTCTTTTAGTTTATTTTTTAATTTCTTTTCAATACGAAAAAAGTTCTTAGACTAATTATAGGGTTTTTTTCTCTCATGTCCAAAAGTTCCCTTTAAACTGGGCTATGTGATACTAGGAACAGAAGTCACTTTCTCCCAGCATTCTTCTTGCTAGATTTGGTGAAGAAGGGGTACAACAGGAAGCCCCAGAGTCAAGAGTAAAGTTGACTCTTCCTCTGCTCTGTTTAGTCTGGCAGCAAGAGCTGCTTGGCTCAACTTCTTTGGGCACCATCAGGCATTCTGAGTACCCTTAGCCTAATCGTGGTTCATGGAAGAAGCCAGTGCCAGGAAGAAGTTCCCTACTCAATTCTAACCCCAGTTTACTTAGAAACACAGCTGTCTGGATAGATGGATTAGTTTCTAGTGTGTTCTAATGTATTCACTTGCTTCTTAATATCAGGACACAGCACCCATCTTATCTCTATGTAAGGTTACATTCACAGTCACTGCTGGGTAAGACCTAACAAATGAATCTCAGGACATAATGTAGCCCTTAGGATCTCTCATTATTCCTCCCTATAGAGTTTAAGGCAAAATTTTTTTAACTCAAAACATATAGTTTTTTGTTTTTCCCAATAGACCCATGACAGATCTTCTAAAAACTGTGAGTTAAATATTTTTCAAGGTTTTTCTGTAGTGTTCTGTATTTATCTGCCTGTTCTACCTGTTTGGGACAATGACTCAGTTCCCAGTCATAACCAATCTTTTTATCAGTCAGCCTAGTGAGTTAAAAAAACACAGAATAGTGTTAGTTCCCCAAATTACATTTGTGGCTCTAACTGTATTTCCTCAAGCAGTCCTACTATCTTGTTAAAGCTTTCTTTCCTGTATTCTATTAACTCAGGGCTCAATAGACATTACTGAGTTCCTTTCAGCCTTTTTTGTCTGCTCATGACAGACAATTCCCATAGCATGCAGCCTGATCACACGATAAACATTCACTAAAGTGAAAAACAGCAGGTCATAGGACATGGAAGTTTAAGCACCAAATACACCAAGCTGACTCTTCTGCTGAAGCCTGGAAAAAAGGTTTACGTGAATCTACCCACTAGTTCACTTCCCCTTAGATGAATAGAGCTCAATTGACCCTCGAAGTACAAAGCAAAATCCAAAAGGATACTATCAGCAAAGGCTTCTTAAGCTGCCTTTGCAAGCTTTGAGAAAAGGAAAATCGGTCTTTATTCTGGGCCTCCAATTTTGTTCAATAACAAGGTAAATGAAATGCCCTGCCTGCATTCTGTCTGAAGACCTTAGTTTGCTATCTTATGTCCACAGGTTTGCTTATGTAGCTTATTCTGCTCCAAGAAGCAGCAGGAGCTAAAGCTGGAGTCTTCCCAAATCCCCTCCCTTTCCCAGCACTATCATTTTACATTTTATACTCCAAGATGTCTCCTCCATTCACATTGACATTCTTTAAAAAATGTTTTTTTTTCATGCATTTATTTGTGTGTGTGTGTGTGTGTAGAGTTGTGGTGAGTGCCTGTGGAGAAGCCAAAACCACAATTTTGGGGAGTTAGTTGTCTTTTTCCAACATATGAGTCCCAAGATTAAACTCTGGCCATCAGACTAGACAGCAAGTACCCAATGACTCATCTCACTGGTCCTACATCATAGTAATAAAAACTGGGGTCTCAGCCAGGCTGTGATGGCACATGCCTTTAATCCCAGCACTCAGGTAGAGACAGCTGGATCTCTGTGAGCCCGAGGCCAGTCTGGTCTACAGAGTAAGCTCCAGGACAAGCTCCAAAGCTACAGAGAAACCCTGTCTCAGCTACTTAAGAAAGAGGCTGAAGCATGAGGTCAGGATCAAAGTCCTGGAGTTCTTGCATCCTAGAGAGATAAATGGCTGAGTGGTTACAAGTGCACACTGCTCTTCCAAAGGACTCGGATTTGGATCCCAGCACCCACATCAGGCAGCCTGCAACTCCCGCTCTAGGGCATTTAATACCCTCTCCTGCCTCTACATATACCCATACACACAGCATACAGATACATACACACAGCACACAGATACACACAGCATACAGATACATACACATAGCACAAACACACACACAAAAATAAATCTAGAAAAAATAAGTCATTAAAGAAACAAATAATAAAAATAAAAGCCAGTATTCGCCAGTAACTTCAAAGAAATCAATAATCTGGCACTTACCAGTTCCACTACTGACTACAATAACAATGTGTGGAAATAGATACATGTCTCTTATCCACACTGCTCAGAACAAGTACAATTCCAGTTCAAAGATTTCTGTATTTACCAATAGTTGTATACAATTTGCCTGTTGAAGATCCCTAAACTAAAAATCTCAAGCCAGAAATTCAAAAACATTTGTTAAGTGGCAACATAAAAAATCAAGAAGTCCTAGAGCCTGGACTTAAGATCTCTGGTTAAAGATGCTCAGCCTGTGTTTACAATTGCTTTGTCTATCTGACAGAACATGAGCTGTCTAATCACACAGTGGGTTCTTTATCACACTGGCTTTGCATTTATGTAAAACTTTCTTCATTATAATAATCCAAAAGTTTAATATTGAATTTTGTTGTTGTGGTTCTAGGGGGTTAAACCCCAGGGTCTAGTTCATACTAAGCAAGAACTGGACCACTGAGCTAAAATCCATAGCTAGCCCTTGTTCTAACTTTTTTGGTTTTATGAGTTTTTTTAATGGGTATGGGTATTTTCTTGAATGTATCTCTGTACACAACATGCATGACTAGTACCCGTGGAGGCTAGAAGAAGATGTTGAAGCCCTGAGAGCTGGGATTCAAACCAAGTGTTATGATAGTGTGAATGTAATTGACCCCCATAATCTCATAGGGAATGGCACTATTAGGAGGGGTGGCTTTGTTGGAGTGGGTATTGTCTTATTGGAAGAAGTGTGTCACTGTGGGGGGTAGGCTTTGCTCAGGGTACTGCCCATTGTTTCAGTCAACTTCCTGTGCCTGTAAGATAAAGGACTCTCAGCTATTACTCCAGCATGTCACCACCATGTTCCCAACATGAAGATAATGGACTAACCCTCTGAAACTGTAAGCCAGATACCCCAATTAAATGTTTTCCTTTATAAGACTTGCTGTGGTCATGGTCTCTTCATGGTCTCTTCACGGCAATAAAATCTCTAATTAAGACACCAAGTCTTCTAGAAGAGCAGCCTGTGCTTGTAAGCACTGAGCCATTTCTCCAAACCCTTACTGTAATTTTATAAAGAACCAAATTTCTATTCTAACCCTGTAACCATTAAATGGCTTCCACACTAAAAAATGTAACAATATTGCTCAGGTATGTGACAATAAAGCATTAAACATCAACAATACCTAAAAAATGAAGGGAAATGAATAAAGGGAAAATAAAAGTAATCAAGCAAAAACTCAATTCAAGGTTCTAAAAGTAACATCAAGAAACAAAATATTTAATTAAAGAAATTGAGGGCAAGGGATACACCTTGGTGGAACAAAGACTCCTAGCATGTGTGAGATTCAGGTTCAATTTCCAGAACGACAATTAAAAGGAGAAGTGAGGAAGGGACAGAAGGGGTTGGGGAGAGAGATGGGAAGAAAAGGGTAGAGGAGAAGAAACATAAAAGTACTAAAAAGTAACAGGTTTAGCAAATATTTAAACTGAATAAACTTAATAATGTACATTTCTGTATTATATAAAGGATTAGCACTAAGTGTTTTCTTTTAAAAAAGCTACTAAAATGATTTATTTAAAATGTGAACATTTTCTATGTTGTCAAATGACTTAAAGCAAGAGGTACATCACGACTAAGTCTGTTTCTCTACACACAGCCAAGGAACATAGCAAGACCTTTAAAAAAATGTCTTGCTGGGCAATGGTGGCACATGCCTTTAATCCCAGCACTCAGGAGGCAGAAGCAAGCAGACCTCTGAGTTTGAGGCCAGCCTACTCTACAAAGTGAGTTCCAGGACAGCCAGGGCTACACAGAGAAACCCTGTATAAAAAAAAAAAAAAAGAAAAATGTTTTTCTTAGATTCATTTTAGTTTATATTTATGAGTGCTTTGCCTACATACAAGTGAATCACATAATGCCTAGTGCCCAAAGAGGGAAGGAATAGGCATCAGGTCCCATGGAACTGGAGTTGAGGATGGTTGTGAGCAACCGTGGGGGTGCCGGGAATCAAACTGGGATCCTCTAGAAGAACAACTAGTGCTTTTGACTGATGAGTCAATTTCCATCCCCTCTCTACACTTTTAATGTGAAACTGTCCCTTTGAGCTATATACTTACTCAGTAACATTCTATTAAACATGAAAAAAACTAGACTTCAGCTTAACTCTGTATTCACGCACTTATTCATGCTATTTCCCATTGATAATCGTTCTCAAAATTTCAAGTACTGTTTAATCTTCACAATATTCCAATTATATATGTACAATAATACACATATATATGTACATGTAAAAATAAATCAAATGAATTTATACATACATACATATTTATATAAAGGTTCTCATACACACACACACACACACACACACATACCCTTAGAAAATCAATCATATAATCTTCAAAGAGAGGCTGGAAAGATGGCTCAGCAGTTAAGAGCACTTCCTATTCTTCCAGAATATCCAAGTTTGGCTCCCAGCATCCACTTAAGGCTGCTCACAACCACTTGGAACTCCCATTCCAGGAGATCTGATGCCCTCCTCTGGCCTCCCCCTACCAACATGTGGCAATACATGCATACAAGCACACACACATTATTTTTCTTTTAAATCAGGGATCTTCAAAAGAATAACAATAAAATTTTGAAATAAAAATCAAAGTGCTTATGTTTTAACTTACTGACTGATTAAATCGGATGCCACCTTACAGCCATCATCTGCCTCCTCTTCCATATCAGAGTCCAAACCATTGTCACCTTATAAAAAAAAAGAACTACTAAAAACATGTTTATAAAATGATTTTATCATTATATTAAAAGTACCATCTTTAAAAGAAATGCAAGGTTTAAAAAGTTATAAAATATTCCTCTATTATTTGTATCTTTAAGATGGATTTTATCTATGTGTACATATGTATGTATCTGTGTGTGAGTAGGGACATGTGTGCAAGTGCCAACACAGGACAGAAGTGGCATTACAGATGGTTATAGCCACCCAATGTGGGTGCTGGAAACCATACTCAGAAACTCCAGAAGAGCAGCAAGTGCTCTTAACCATGTCTCCAGTCTCCAGTGTTATATTTACAATTGACTTTTTTTTATTGTCTTCCCTTTATCACATACATATAAGAATGTGTAAGTACATAATTAGAGACTATATACATGTGTGTATATATTTCCAGAATTACAAAATGCATTAAATCATTTGTTGTGGGCTGGACCGACAGCCTCCAAAACAATACAGAGAAACCCTGTCTCGTAAAAAAAAAAAAAAATCATTTGTTGCTGTTTGTTGTTGCTGCTGCGTGTGTGCGTGCGTGTGCGTGCGTGCGTGTGTGTGTGTGTGTGTGTGTGTGCGCGCGCGCGCGCGTGCGGGTATGCATGCATGCATGGTGGAGAAGATGCCTGCAGTGGCCAGATGCTATGATCCCCTGGGGATGGAGTTATGGGGGAGTTACAGGTAGCTGCGAATCATTTGATGTTGTTGCTGGGAACTGAACTCCAGTCTTAACCACTGATCAATCTCTCCCACCCCATTACTTCACATTAAAATTTTAAAAAAATCAGTTTCTGAGATTAAAAGCATCTGATTTTGTTTCTTCTGTGACACAAATGAGAAAATCCTCTCAAAGGTCCAAATCAAACCCAAAAAATAACTTGAAAATTCAAAATTCTAAAAGTTATCAAAGAATATCTTAGTTTGTGAGTCATTGATGCTAGAAAAGTGCAAACAATTCTAATATTGCATCTAGGTCTTGTTGGAACAGGAGAAATATGCAACAGCTCATTATAAGTTATAAAGAAAATAAAGCAGAAAATGTCCTAAATACAGAAAATGTAACTTCTTGGTGATTTTTTACAGCACTTCTAATTTTCTTTTTAATTTCATTTTATTATAGTATACAAACATGGACTTATCTATATATTGATTGGGGAAAACTACATATCAAATTTGGGGGATTTTTTTTGGAAATTCTATTCTGATATATATAAATTATAGTTTTCATTACAAACAGAAGTAAAGATATTCCTCAGTGATTCCTCAATAACAAAATTAAGTCACATTCAAACAACAGAAAGAAAATCTCAATAATTAAGCAGAGAACCACTTAATAAGTTTGCAGAATGTAGAAATATTTATTCTTACCCTCAAGAATCTTCAAGATTTTTTTTTCAGACAGGAGCTCTAATTGTTCCTGGCATAGTTTTTTAATTTCTTCTACTGAACAGTTCTAAAGAAAATGACATTTAAGAAAAATTGCATTTATGTACTATAGCTCCAATGTAAAATGGAAAACTGCAATTATAAGAAAAATTCCAATTAGCAAAATCTTATAACCAAACAAATTAAAGCCTCAAGAATATGCTTATGAGTTTTTTAGTGGGATGAAATCTGAATAGCTGTCAGTTGACATGAATATTTCAGAGATTTGAACGAATACATAAAGCCATGGTTATTAGAAGGAAACACTCAAGTATAAGTCAGTCTTTAACTGTATCTGATTTATCTTATGTAATTCTTAAAACGATTTAAATCTTCAGGGAGTGACTTTATGAGATACTTCCCCTTATGATTTGCTTGGGCTTTCTATAGCCATAAAATCAGAATACCACATATTTCCCTAAGGTTTTCAGAAATACATACACAAACCCTATAAACTTGATGAAACACAAGCTACTATAAACTATTGTGGACTGTTACACAGCAGCATGTCATTCTTAAGCATTAGAAAGATACCTGTTAACTCCAATTGTAAATAGTGGAAAATAATAGAATTTTTTCCACAGGGTCAATAAATGACCTGCCTAAATATTTTTCTTTAAAAAAAAATGCTTAAATATTTAAGGTTTTCCAAATTCTCTTCCTTGCACTCTTTCAAGTAGTTCGTTTTAGATTAGAACATCCAATCGCACACGACATTCAGTGAAATGACTGCTACACAAGAAGGTTCTGTTTCACGTGTGTGCAGCCTACTAATGCAGCAAAGTACCTTCAACACATCAGGGAGCATCTTCTGTAACTTCTTTTCTCCTATTATACAGAAGCACTGCTGGAGCATTTCTTTTTTGTCTGATATATAGAAACTAACTGGTTTTAATGAAACAGTCAGATCCAGTCCACCTTCTTCAACATCACTGTGCTCTGCCAAGAGTAATTCTTTTTCCAGAGTTGGCAAAAGATACTTGGTTTCCTACAAGTTAAAAAAATAAGGAATTATTAAATAACACTATTTAAAATACTTAGAATATATGCATGACACCATCTATTGTCACTGAATTATTCTTCATTAAACACTTCTAAATTCCTTTTGTTTGCACAATTATCTATCTAAAGTCAGAAGAGAAAATTTAGTTGCTCATCACTCCTTAATTTTACTCTCCCTAGTGAAGTTAACACAGGGAGCTGTAATAAAAGAAACACTTATCTCAGAAGACACAAATGAAAATATACTCCATCGGGACCATTTCCTAAAATTTTAGACTTGAAGAAATAGAAGAGTCTTTCAGGGACCATTCATCCAAAATCTATAAATGCTTTGTCATTCTACTTACATTCATATGAAGAAACAAAACAGCAGCAAATGTTACAAGTCACAATTACAAAGCCATACTCCAACCACAAGCTGTCATTTTTAAACTGTTGTATGATTTAATCATATTCAAAAGGTTCAAATAGTTTCCATAATTTAAGACATTTCTGACAATTATATTTCCTATCCCCCATAACTAGTCAGTCTTTTCAAATCTACTTCCAAAACTCCTGCCCATAATTTTTCCTAGATTGTAACAGCCATGGAAGTGGCTTCCCCACATTCAGTGGGAGGTTCAGTTTTGTATAGTGTTACAAGATGAATTTTATAGAATGGGTCCTTACTCATGCTAATTTAAAACCATTAATGACTCCATGCGGTTCTTGTGATATCCTGTCCCACCGGCCCTTTATGCTCATTTATGTTCCCAGCACCAGGACCTTCTCTGAATTACAAGTACAAACCTCCTTTAATCCCAGCACTCGGGAGGCAGAGGCAGGCGGATCTCTGTGAGTTCTAGGCCAGACTGGACCGACAGCCTCCAAAATAATACAGAGAAACCCTGTCTCGTAAAACCAAAAAAAAAAAAAAGAGTGTATTTTTGCCAGGCATTGGTGGCACACGCCTTTAATCCCAGCACTCAGGAGGCAGAGGCAAGTGGATCTCTGTGAGGCCAGCCCGGTCTAAAATCGAGTTCCAGGACAGCCTCCAAAACAATATAGAGAAAGCCTGTCTCAAAAAACCAAAAAATAAAAATAAAAAACAAACAAAAATATCTACCCCAAAGTAAAAATACTTGATGCAACACACCAAAAAGGGCTTATCCCAAGACAGTATATACAGTTTACTGTCAACTAGCTTACCAATACTTAAAATTACACTAGCTGATACATGTCAGTAAGCCACATGATAAAAACATACCCACCAAAGCATTTGAAGAAATTTCCCTAACCCGATCAAAGTCACCCTTCACAATCTATCACAAATATACTTACTGGTACAACATAAGAACTGCTCCCAGTAGGAGCAGGATGTGTAGCTCAGTACTAGAACATTTGCCTAGCAGGCTCAAGGCCCTGGTTTAGTACCGCAGGCAAGGAAGAAGAGAGGAAGGAGTGAGTCTGACTTTAAAAACAAAATAGGAAGAGAATGCCCACTGTCACTGTTACTATCTAACACTGGACTAGGTTTTGATAATTCAAAATGAATAACCAAAAAAAGTGCTAAAAAAGAAAAAAATCAGTGTGAGCAGCAGTATTACAGAAAATCATTAATAACAAATAGTGTAACTAGGTGGAAGAAAATCTTATAAATTGTTGCACCCACAAGTCCCAATTTAAAGGTGTAATGTTACAAAGTATGATGCAGGAGAGATGGCTCCGCAGTTAAGAGAACTTGCTGCTCTCCCCAGAGGATGGAAGCTCAGGCCCCAGCACCTACAATGCCCTTAAAATCAGCAGATCTCATGCCCTCTTTCTTCTGTCCTCTCTGCGATCTGCATGCATGTGGCACACACTCAATGGGACACACTAACACTCTCTCTCTCTCTCTCTCTCTCTCTCTCTCTCTATATATATATATATATATATATATATATATATATATATAAATAATCTGGCGAGGTGGCTCAGCACGTAAAGTGCTTGCTGCTATACTGACAGCCTGAGCCCAATCCTTGGAATCCATGAATTGTAGAGAACTAACACCTGCAATTTGTCTTCCGATGCGCGCGCGTGCGCACGCGCGCGCGCGCACACACACACACACACACACACAAAATAAAAAATTGTGAGATTTGCAAAGTATTAAAAGAAAATGCAGAATTATTTTATAAATTTTAAGATCTTCCAAAACACAAAATCTAGAAGGCAAAAGAGACTACCAGCACTGGTTACAAAGAAATCAAAAGAGACTACCAGCACGGCTACAAAGAAATCAAAGGCTTCCGCATACCTTAAACAAAGTTGTAACATTTCCCGTATACACTACACAAAAGTTTAAAACTAAAGGTTAATATAAATTTCTGTGAGACTTCTCAGTGAAACACCGATTAAAAGGAAAAAAAAAAACAGGCAAAGGATCTATACAAGGAATCAAATGCTAAATAAAAATGTAAAAATGTTCAGTATCACTATTCATCAGGAAAATACGTTTTAAAACAATGTTAGACAGGTGCGGTGGCACATGCCTAATTTTAATCCCATTAGTCTTTTTTTTTTTTTTTTTTTTTTGGTTTTACAAGACAAGGTTTCTCTGTATTGTTTTGGAGGCTGTCGGTCCAGCCCGGCCTCGAACTCACAGAGATCCGCCTGCCTCTGCCTCCCGAGTGCTGGGATTAAAGGCGTGCGCCACCACCGCCCGGTTTATCCCATTAGTCTTAAAACAGAGGCAGGTAAATCTTTGTGAGTTTGAGGCCAGCCTGTTCTACAAATTCCAGACCAGTAGGGACCACACAGTGAGACCCTGTATCAAAACAAAGTATTATCCACTTGGTCCATTAGTCTGATGAACGGCTCTCTAAAAGACAGACTAACAGGAATGGTGTGCTGGGACACACCTGTAATTGTAATGCCAGCGTTCCAAAGACAGAGGCAGAGAGGCAGGAGGGGGCATGCTAAGTTTAAGGCCAGCCTGATCTACAAAGCATACACATACCAAGTTCCAGGACTACACGGGGGTGGGGCGGGTAGTTTGAGGGTGGGAATTTGTTAAGAGGATAACATAAACTAGTGAAGATTTGCAAAGGCCAGCACTTTATAAATCAGTAGTATTCCTTTTAAAGCATTTGGTTCTGTTTCCCAACTCATCTGTTGTAAACGGTTTGGGTTCACAGATCTGCTGCCAGGATGCATAGAAAAGGAATTCGTAACTTTTCAAAACGCATACACTTTGGACACTGCGCTTCACTTCCGTAGCTCCAAGCCTATGTAACTCTTGCACAAGATCCATGAACAACGTGTTCCATTTGGTATTATTTTATGTAAAAATCGAGAAAGCTAAATGTTAATCAATACAGATATGTGGATACTTGGAAGTCAATAAAACACAGAGTGTATGGCATATTACCCAACTACGTACGTAACAGGAAACCATGAAAAGTAGCTGCAGGTCAGCAGAAAGTGTGCATATCAAGCAGCAGTACTAAGGGCTTTCAACTGCTCCCTTTCTATTTTCGACGAATTTTAAGAACATCGCGTCCTTTTACAGTAAGTTATAAACTACTGTATTAAATGGTGGTATCACGGCAGGTAGAGGACGCATAAAGAAACATTGGGAGGTGGGGGTGTCCGGTGTTGAATTCAAACGAAAGAACTACGAAATTCTCGAAACTGTGAACGTGGGTAAAAACTTCCGAACTTGAGTCTCATTTGTCAGTTTGGTTTTGTGTGTGTGTGTGTGTGTGTGTGTGTGTGTGTGTGTGTGTGCGTGTGTGTGTGTTTCCATGTGTGATGTGCGAATAATCAGAATCCATTAAAACGTTAAGGTTAGCCATCAGCGCTCACATCGGCATCTGTTAACTAAGGAGCCGACCCACAGAGCCTCAAGGGAGAACGGGGAACGCACGAGTGAAAAGAGCCGGGAAAGTTTCACAGGGGAGGGGTACTGGGCTGTAAATGCAGACACTCGGAAGTTGAAAACGCAGGCGGGGACGGGCTCGGAAGAGAGCCGGCGGCCCCGGGGAGCCCGGCACTAACAATGCGCTCCTGTGCGCGCCCGCGCGGCTCCGCAGCCCGGCTCCCCCGAGACGGGGCCGCGGCTCCGGGGGGCGGCGCGAGGCGAAGCACGCACCTGCTGCAGGGAGCCCGAGACGCTGGAGGACGAGTCGGTGCTCCTCCGCTTTCGGCGCTCGCTCCGTTCCGCGCCGCCCGCCACACTCGCCCCGCCGCTGCCGCCGGCGGCGCCCCCGCAGCAGCCGCCGCTCCCGCAGCCGCCCGCGGTGCCGCCCAGCACGGGCACCAGGTCCGGGGCCGCGAGCGCGGCGGCCGCCTCCTGCCCGCTCCGCTTGCGCCGCTTCTCCCGGGAAGACTTCTTCCCCGTCATGGTCCCGGCGCCACAACCATCGGCGACAGCCGGCCGTCTCTGCAGCAACAGAACACCGCTTCCGTAGCGGCCGGCCGCGGTTGTCGCAGCCTTGGCGTCACTTCCGGGCCCGGCGCCTTTCGCCGTGGGTCGTTTCTGGAGGAGGGACCCGGACGCGCCGAGCCTGCTGCTGAGGTGGTCTGGAGTTTGAAAGGTGACGCGTGGGCCAATCGGGCTCAGTTTCGCTTTTTTCAACCTCTGCGAAGATGGAGTTTTCCATCTTCCGAAGGTGGAGTTTCTCAAGTGCTTTTTGCCTTCCGGATAGTTCGTTTTCAATGTTTCTCAGTTTGCAGATAACGTTTGTGAGTAATTTTCCTTTGCCTCCAAATCCCACGTTTGGTACCAAAAACGATATAACAATAAAAAGAATTTCAGAAGAAAAGTTTCCCACTATCTCATTTGGGCAAATTTTTTATAATTTATTTATTATTTTGTGTGCATCGGTGTTTTGCCTGCATTGCGTGCATGTCTGTGTGAGGCTGTCAGATCTTGGAGTTACAGACAGTTGTGAGCAGCCTTGTGGGTGCTGGGTTTGAGCCTGGCTTCTCCGGAAGAGCACTCAATGTCCTTAAATTGCTGAGCCATTTCTCCAGCCAGATTGAGCAAAAACTTTTAAGTGTACCTTAAAGACTTGTTCAAGAATAGCGGTCTTGTGCTTTCGTATCTTTTCTCATTAATAACGAATCTCAAGGCATGATTCCATGTTACGTTTACATAAGTGTTGGGGTAGGGGAGTAAGACGTTTAAAAAGAAAGGTTCTGGCTGTAATATTTCCACGGTGTTAACAATGGTGAGCTCAGAGTTTCATTAGAGTCAAGAAAAGGACCACCTGTGGAGATGAGTTCTAGCTGCCTCAGTAAAAGCTCCCCTTATGTGCTAGGGAGAGGAACTCCTTAGATGTTTTTGTTCCTGAGGTGATCCAGCACTGTGGTCTAGTCAAACCTGCAATTCTTGCACTTAAGCTGTCTCTGCCTCTAGAATAGGTAGAACTATAAACACACAACACTATATGCCTTGTGAAGTATGAATTTGATCAGGTTTGTGGCTTTGTTTTGTTGTTGCTGTGTGACACAAGAAACACATCTCTCCTCTCATCTTAAAGGAAATAAAGAGTTTGTCTGGAGCTATTCTGAGTGACCAAGGCCCAAGAAATGCAGATTACTCCAAATTCCATATTCCAACCTGGAAGCAGTTTCATGAAGTGTGTGTGTGTGTTTACAGGACAAAGATAAATTAAGACAAGTTTAAAACACAATACACCCACCCAAGAGACAGATACATTGACATGGGAGAGGGCACTATCCTATAGGCCCAAGATTTTATCTGATGACATTCTCATCTCTTGGATTGATAGAAGCTAGTGTTCTGTTAAATTAATAGCTTCTAAGAGGCTTTTATTATCACAACTTGTTAGTTCAAATTGTCACATCCAAAGCAAGCTCCAATTCCCCAAACTCCAAAAGGCAGTTCAAATATTCAGAAATGAATTCAACCTGGATTGTCTGAAAACTTCTGGAAGTTAGATTTAAAAATAATAATAAAACAGCATTCCTCAGGAATTTGTAAAGCTGTTTCCCATCTACCAAAAGGAGTCATTTTCCCTACCCTTGGCAGAAGGAACATATGGCTACCTGTGGTCCCTATCAGCATGTCAAAGCCCATGCTGGTCTCCAGGCTCCTTCAGTACCATAGGTACCTATCACATATTTCAAAGCCCATGCTAGCTTCTAACCGTTCTTACCCTCTACCCTAAACTCCCGACAGCTCCAGGTTCCCTCTCCCCAGCTACTGGGTCTACTCATAACCCTGGCATCCTCACTATGTTTTCTCTGTGTGCTGCTGCTTCTTTCACTATGATTTCTCTTTTCTCTATCCCCTGCTATTCTCCCCTGTCTCACAGATAGCCCTGGCCATCAGTCTACTTCTTTCTTTCCAGTGGATGCTCCTACATGCCTCTGACTGTTCTCTCTCCTATCTACAATAAATTAAAAAAAAAAAAACCTCCCCCTTAACCATACCAGAGAGCAGTCCTGGCAGTTTACACACAGATAAAAGAGTGAGGCAAGAAACCGCTGTTCCTGAGGCTAAAATTAACCCAAGATAAAGTGATTATTCGCCTTTGAAGCTACAAAATTCCCATCTCTCTTCAGTACTGAGATTCCAATCCATCCGTCACAGGCTCCTTCCAGGTTTTATTTTTTTTGGGGGGGGGTCATTGTTCACAGACAGACACAGCTTCATTTCCCGAATTTTTGTTCACAGTTGTTTTTGGAAGAATTGCTCACAGTCCAGGCTGGCCTGCAACTCTGGATAGCTAAGGATGGGCTTGAGCTATTCCTTGTTTTTTGTTTTGTTTTGCTTTGCTTTGCTTTTAGATTGATGCATTTTTTATGTGTATGAACGTGTTGCCTGACTGGATGTATGTGCACCACACCAGTGCCCTCAGAGGTGAGAGGAACCTTGGGAATGAAGTTACTGGTAGCTGTAAGCCACCATGTGGGTGCTGAGAGGGAACCCAGGAACTCTGGAGAAGCAACAATTGCTCTAAACTGCTGAACCATTTCTCCAGCTCCAGCCTTGGACCCTTGATCTTCCTGCTTCCCCTTTCCTAGCATTGGGCTTATTGACACTTTGCCCAGCTTTCATAGTGCAGATGATCAAACCTAGCTGTTTGTGTATGCAAAGCAAGACTATGTACCAATGGAGTACCATTCTTGACCCCATAGTGGCATCTTTTTAAAAACAAAATTTTGTTAAAACAAAACAATTGTCTTAATTTTATTTGTTGACAAGGATAACAGGCAGGATGTGGGGGAGGGGTAGAGAAATGGCTCGGTGTTAATAGTTTGCACTGCTGCTCCAGTATCCAATACCCTCCTCTGGCCACTATAGGCACCTGCACTCATATACATGTACTCCCACACAAACACATACAAGTACATATAACTTAAAAATACATTTCAAAAAAGTCAACTTTTTAACCATTCCAAATAAGAAATGTGATAAGAAAATGGTCTTTACTGGGGTTATTTATCATTTTTATGGCATCAGTCAGAAGAAACCTACAATGCTAATAATATTCTAGGTAATTGCAGTTAGACTCCTTGTGTTTTCCCTGAGCTACAAGGATTCTGACTTCATTTTTTGTGGTATTTCCAGCCTCTCTTAGTTCCACATTTTGATTAAAATCTTCCTCTGTGAAGTGTGAATAAACAACTGATAGTTCTCAAGAGTTCTGAATGTTCCATGACTGGACAGTAGCGATGCACACCTTTAGTCCCAGCACTCAGGAGGCAGACGCAGGAGGATCTCTGTGAGTTTGAGGCCAGCCTGGTCTACAGTGTGAGTTCCAGGACAGACAGGGCTACACAGAGAAACCCTGTCTCACAAAAACAAAAACAAACAAAAAACCCTGAAGATCTCATGTTTCTAGAAAGACTTATTCCTAAGTAGTTGTCCCATAAAGCTGTGGTTACAAGACATGAACTAAATTTTAGATAACAACACAGAGCAAAAACTTTGATCATGTAATACAAAAAAGAAAAAATCAGTGAGTCCTATCCAACTGTTGGATAGCCATAATTCTTGTAGATTGTGTGTGGTTCCAAGGCACCAAGAGAGACAATAGCAATTATGAAGGACAACAAGCATTAGTAGATGCTGAGATCTAGATCTGAAAAAGTATGCAGTTCCTACTGTAACCAGCTACCAGTTTCAGAAAGCTTAAATGCAAGCCAGCTGGAAAGTTGGTGTGGTATTGTGTCTGTATGGTAAGCTCAAATGTCTTAGTACTTTCACGCTTGACCTAAGAATCACTTAATCACACGTAGCATGGAAAATAAAAAGACTCTTTGTGACTATAGCACAGTCTGCTCAAGCACAAGGACCTGAGTTCATATCCCCAAAACACGTCAACAACCAAGTCCAGTGATGTGTGTCAATAATCCTATCCCCGAGGAGAAAGATGGGAGGATCCCTGGTAGTTGCTGTCCTTCTAGTATGGCTGAATCAGTGAGTTCCAGGTTCAATGACATTCTTTGTTTAGGAAGAGAAAAACAAAAACAAAATCAAACCCTACACTGAATGAAGAGTCACAGGATTTCCTTTGGCCCAAATAGCACTTGCAAACGAAATGATTCTATTAAAAATTGAAGAGATATTCCTAGGCATGGGTTTCATTTCCACTGGAGCTGTTCTTACTCACGATTCCAGCATTTTGCCAGTACTTGTCCAGTGTCTGGATATGTACTAGTGTGTCACATTGTCACATCCCTGGCAGTGTCCAGGCCTGTTACCCTGTCAATGCAAAGAACAGCTCTTACCTAAAATGAAATAATAAGCTGCTTATTATGGGTCAAATGTGAACAACCACTACACAGAGGCGAAGATCCAGGCTGCTCCAAATGACAGGCTCCAATATGGGAGCAGTTAAATGAACACATATTACCAAAGCACAAAACAAATTCCTAAGTTCACATTTCAAATGTTTAGATAGAAACTTATCAGGTTACAGTGAAGTGTGAGAAACCCTGGTATAGATTTAGATAGCAATGTAATACATTCCAACCTGATATTTGAAAGTTGTTAGGTTCCCTTGTTCAATTACATCTTTACCAGATTTCTGTGTTTGATGCGTAAAGTTTGTTAGGTCATTGCCCAAAGGTGGGCAATGAAATGGTACTATCAAGGAACTAATGATAACTCAAGATAATTTGACTCTGGAACTGCAATAGTCCAACTCTCCATAATCATGGAGTTGTAATCATCCACATAGAGTCTTTAATATAATTGTGTCATTTTTCTGGAAACTTCTTTGTCCTCATATTCAGAAAAATCTTCCACTGTATTCATCTAGTATTCCTGTAAGTCTCTTCTTTAGAGATTAATTATGAGACAATTTTGGATAGTAAGTTTGAAAATAGTAAAAGGTTTAGTTATTTATTGTAAAAGAAACTGTCTACATCTACAATGAGCCCAGACAGTCATAAGCTGAAGGGTGATGTTTGTTATCCTCCAATATCCAAAGGGCAAAAAAAATTCCTAGTCAGTTGCTAAAGTGTGTTTAAGTTTTGCTTAGGGGGGTGTCAGAGCCTCCTGACCTGTGGAAACATGCCTGAAAAGGGGAGTGAGGACTGAGAAAGACAGAAACAAATGACAGAAGATAGAATCTGGAGGACTCTGTGAATACTGCAGCAGCCTCATATTTATTTCTCATACCCCTTTCATACCCAAAGCAAAAGGGAAGGGCAAAAGACTTCCTTTCCATGGTTCAAAGAACAAACAAGAATAATCTCCTCCTTAATTCTCAAAACCTCTAGCAGTCACACATTTGGCCAAATTCCTGTTATTTGGCTTTGAGGAGCAAAAACAAGCTTGAACTCTTTGACCGTGAGTCCAGATGGAACAGAATAACCATGGGGCTTCCACAAGGGGATTAGTTTGATTTTTTTTTGAGACAGAGCCTCATGTAGCCCAGACTGACCTCAAAGTTATTAGATAGCTGAGAGCGACCATGATTCCATGGCCTTCCAGCTTCCTACCTCCAGAGTACTGTATGGCCAAAATGCAAAGACTTATGACTGGGCGAAGCAATAGAAACAAACACTGGGACTGTTTGAAGTCAAGGACCAATGTTTCAGACAGTCAATGAAATACTGTCAGTTGAGCAGATGGGCAAAAATGTAGTCTGAGTCACCTGGTTAAAACCAGACATCTGTAACAAGCAAACAAATGAAAAGCCAGGAGGTTTGGATATTGGGTATTGTCTTAGTTAGGGTTGTATTGTTCTGAATAGACACCATGACCACAGCAACTCTTTTAAAGAAAAACATTTAATTGGGATAGCTTACAGTTTCAGAGGCTTAGTCCATTATCATCTTGGCAGGTGGCATGTAGGCAGACATGGTGCTGGAAAAGGAGCTGAGAGTTCTACAGCTTGATCTACAGGCAACAGGAAGTGAGCAGTGTACCACACTGAGTGTAGCTTGAGCAAAGGAGACCTCAAAGACCACTCCCACAATGACACACTTCCTCCAACAAGGAAGGTCACATCTACTCCAACAAAGCAACACCTCCTAACAGTGCCAATCCATTTGGGGCCACTTTCATTCAAGCTACCACATTTCCTTATATGGCCTCCAAAAGACTTGTCATATGATAATGCAAAAATGCATTCAGTCCAACTGCAAAGGTTCCCACAGTCTCTAACATTCTCAAACTTATTTAAAAGTCTAAAGTTCAAGTATCTTCTGAGATCCATGAAATCTCTATCTGTAATCCCCTACAAAAATAAAATCAAAAAGCAGATCACATGCTTCCAACATATCATGGCATAGAATATACATTACCATTTCAAAATGTAGGAAAAGGAGCACAGTGAGGAAATATAAGACCAAAGCAAGACGGACTAACAAGCTGGGCAAACTCCCAATTCTGTATCTCCATGTCTGATATCAAATTGTTCTTCAGATATCCAGTTCCTTTCAGCATTGTTGACTGAAGCACACTTTGCTCTCTTGGGCTGTTTGGACTCCCTACTAGCAGCCCCCCTCAGAAGGTATCCCATGGCTCTGGCATCTCTAACATCTTGGGGTCGCCGAGGCAATCTAGGCTTCACCTTCACAGCTTCACACAATGGCCCCTCTGAGCCTGCATGCAGGGAAACCCCTGCAACACAACTGGCTTCAGTGACTTTCCTTAGTCACAGATAGAGATACCATAATCTCTTTCTTCTATCCTTAACTCTAAAGCCAGAACCATGTGGTCTAATTTGCTAAATCCTCCTGCTTGCTGGGGCTGGAACATGGTCCCCTTGTTCAATTACATCTTTACCAGATTTCTGTGTTTGATGCCTAAAGTTGGCTGTATTGGAACTGGATCCATAGACCAGGCTGGCCTCAAACTCAAGAGATCTGCCAGCTTTTCCTTACAAGTACCAGGATTAAAAGTGTGCACTACCACCTCACACACTGAGCTTTTCTTTAATTCCTTTTCTAAAATTGGAAGCTTACTTGGGTGGGGTCTTGCCCTGAGGTCAGCACACTCTTTATTCCATTTCTTAGTCTGTTCATCTCATTGAACACAGGATTAACTCCATTCCACTCCTGGTGCTCCTATTGTCCTCAAATTGTACATTTTGTATTTTTCCTTTCTCAGCTTGTTCCTTTTCATTATAAATCTTCATTAGAAGCTGGGTAGTGGTGGTGCACATACTTAATCCTAGCACTTGGGAGACAGAGGCAGGTGGATCTCTATGAGTTTGAGGCCAGCCTTGTCTACAGAGTGAGTTCCAGAATAGCCTGAAATGTTACACAGAGAAATCCTGTCTCAAAAAAAGAGAAAGAAAATCTTCATTAGAATTAACATTAATAACACATGATAGAGTCATATTAGGTTGTTTTGAGATTTCTAATGCTCACAGAATTAATCTAAAACTCTTCATGTTAGTCTCAGGTAAACTTTTCAGACAAGGGCAAAAGGCAGACAAATTCTTTGCCAAGATATCACAAGACTTGTCTTTAGGCCACTAACATTCTTTTCCTCTGAAACATCCTGAGTCATGCCCTCTCACAGTTCACATGACCCTCAGCACCACTGTCTTCCCTGTTCCTATTTGCATGGCCCATTAAGCATTCCTCTGCTTTACTACCCCAGAGTACCAAAGTTCAAATTCCTCCAAACAAAAATATGGTCAGGCCTATCCTAGTCCCATCTATTACCAACTTCTGCCTTAGGGTTTCTTTTGCTGTGAGGAAACACCACGATCACAGTAACTCTTATAAAGGAAACCATTTAATTGGAATGGCTTACACTTTCAGAGGCTCCATCCATTATCATCACGGTAGATGACCTGCAGACAGACATGAGAAGGAGCTGAGAGTTCTACATCTTGAGCCACAGGCACCAGGAAGTGAACTGTGTACCACACTGAGCATAGTTTGAGTGAAGGAGGCCTCAAAGCCCACACCAACAGTGACACACTTTCTCTAAAAAGCCAAACCTACTCCAAAAGAAGCCACACCTTCTAATAATGCCACTCCCTTGGGGAGGGGGGCATTTTCTTTCAAACCACCACAGGTACATATTACATAATGCATATTCTTTGTAAATATTTTATGTAGCTAGAATGTGAACAAAAGTGGTATTCTCAGTCTAGCCACTAACATTTGTAAACTATCCCTAAATCCATAATGAACTGACTGCCTCTTGATTCTGAATACATGATAACAGTTAATGACAGAGGTTCAGGCAGAAAAATAGAAGTTTTTAGACATGATATATAGGAAAATTTGGCAGGTAATATCTACAGCTGTCTCTTTATAGGATACATAAAAGGAAGCGCAGAGGAAAAATTAGAGATAAGCATCACAAACCATTACCAGTTGTAGGAGGATGGTGACATCCAATGTATCTCAGCATGTAGATGCCTAGCATGGTATCACTTGACTAACCATAGTTTTATCTTCCATAGTGGACATTGTCAAAAAGACAAACAATGAATCCTTAAGACAAGTAGAGGAGCTGGAGAGATGGCTCAATAGTTACGAGCACTCACTAACTGGCTGTTCTTTTAGGGGACCTGGGTTCAATTCCCAACACCCACAGGGAGGTTCACAATTGTCTGTACTTCCAGTCCCAGGGGATCAAGAAGAAAAGTAGAATACAGGAATGAAAATCATAAAAGTAACTTTTTTGAACTGGGCTGTAAATCAGTGGTAGAGCTTCTACTTAATAAGGTCCTGAGTTTGAACCCAGCATAAACAAAGTTAAAAGTAATTCTGCTCATAAGAAAAACAATAAAATGGATCATAAAACATCAAGACAATTAGTAAGTCCATGGTTGGAGCAAAATCCAAAAGAACTGGGTCTATGAGCTAAAAATAGCTGAGCACATGATTTCTTCTGTCTCTTGTCCAGGCCCTGAAATCAGAGGTGTAAGTGAGTTGAGATGGATAGAACTAAGTGGAAAACGTAAGAGTCAAAAATACAAGTACTCCATGATCTCATTCATACGGAATCTTTTTTTGTTTGTTTTTGTTTTTGGTTTGTTTTTGTTTTTTTTTTTCGAGACAGGGTTTCTCTGTATTGTTTTGGAGCCTGTCCTGGAACTTGCTCGGTAGACCAGGCTTGGTCTCGAACTCACAGAGATCCACCTGCCTCTGCCTCCCGAGTGCTGGGATTAAAGGCGTGCGCCACCACCCGGCTCATATGGTATCTTAAAAAGCTGCTCTCACAAAAGTTGAAAACTGGTGTTTATCAGAAGCCAGGATGAGTAGAAAGGTGGGGATGGAGAAAAGTTGGTCAGTGGATGTAGCAAGAATAATAAAAACCCTGAGACAGGGCTGGAGAGATGGCTCAGAGGTTAAGAGCACTGACTGCTCTTCAGGAGGTTCTGAGTTCAATTCCCAGCAACCACATGGTGGCTCACAACCATCCTTAATGAGATCTGGTGCTTTCTTCTGGTGTGCAGACATACATGGAGGCAAGATGTTGTATTCATAATAAATAAATAAATAAATAAATCTTTAAAAAAAAAACCCTGAGACAGATATTGGGGTTCAAGTTAAAGATCAGAAAAGCAAAGCAGCAGAGCCACTAGAGAATTCTTACCTCTAACAAGGCTAAGACAAAAGAGGGGTGATCCTGTCCTCAGTGTGACCACAGACTTTAGTGCTCTCCACCAAACCCCAGCCTGCTCTGGGACTGCACTGAGCTCCTGCCTGATGTTCCTCTCTAGGGCTAGGATTAAAGCTGTGTACCACCACTGCCTGGCCTGTATGGCTGACTAGTGTGGCTAGCTTTGCACTCTGATCTTCAGGCAAGCTTTACTTATTAGATCATAAACAAAATACCACCACAAGTAGGTAAAAAAAAAGAAAAAAATTATAATTAGAAGCAAAATACTCTGATATCCTAGAAGAAATGATTTTGAACATTTTTTACCATAACAAAGGGATAAGTTTTTTGAGGAGATGTTTTGTTGCACTTAAATATTGCAGAATGTATGCATGTGTATCTCATGTTGCCCTGTTAGTGTATACGATATTTTGATATCTAGGTATATAATTTAGTAGTGGAGCACTTGATGAGCATCTCTAAGGCCCCAGGCTTGAACCTCGGCACTGTAAATAAATAATAATCATCTACATAACCGTATTTCTATGTAACAATATTTTTTTCTTTTTTAGTTGAGGAGCAAGCGGGATGGTTCAACCGGAAAAGTTTGCACAGCCTGACAACCGTTCATTCCAGAGCCCACTGAAAGGTGAATGTGGAGAACTGATCCTTCAAGCTGTCCGGTGACTCCCACGTGTGTCCTGAGGCACGTAAGCAATACCGCCCACACAAATTAGCAAAAAAAAAATTAAAACTAAAACAACGTTTTTTAGTTGGAGAAACATGGAGCTGACATTCAATTTAATGAGACTTTCTGATGAAGGTGCAGGTCTACATTTTTCAAACGGTCAGTGTCTGGCAGCACAAGGATTGGTTAACAATACCTCAGAAGGCACCTTCCAGGAAGGTGGAGGGAGTCCTTTACTTTATTTAGCTCCCAGTGAACACAACCCCTAAGCTGAAAGCTGTGATGTAGAATAGTATTGTCCACAGGAGCTCCCAGTAAAACATGCTCTAAAACTTGGATTTTTTTTTTGTAAAAAGTTTAACCTTAGCAGAAGTGGAAAATATCTCCTGTGAGGAAAGCTGGCTCATATGTTTCCTTCTACTAGGCAGATGGGCCTTCCTGTTATTATTTCAAAGGGGAAAACCCTAATGTTTTCCAGATGGGATTGTAACAAAGGTTGAGCACAGTCAACAGAACAGCCTTTAAAAATCTCTGTCAACAACTGGGACTTTATTATTCTATTGTGTCTCCCACCCATCCATAAAAGTAAAGATAGTAAGCAGAATGGAAGTCTAAGAAAAGAGACTTAAGTAAAGATGAAAGGTCTACATCTGAGGCAAGCCTACTGACAGTAATGTTGATGGTTTGATAGGAGTTACAGGATGAGGTTCATAAATAGGACAGCCATGATCCTTCAGCTGTCTAGAAGGTGCTCTATGGCTGCTGGACAGGGAAGCAACTTTTGACTACTGGATCTTCTTGTTGACAGTAATATCTGTTCACTCTGCTTTTTAGTAAGATCTTCCAAAGTGTTTTATTTTCATGCAAAGCAGGAAACCCTGTACCTGCTCTAATCCCCCCCACACCTACCACCCTGTAGCATGGATTCTAATTGGTCTTAATAATAAAAACCTGGAGTCAGATATTCAGATACTGGGGAGCTGAAAGATCAGAGAAGCAAAGCAGCGGGCCAGTAGCTCTTACCTCTACCTCAGACTGAATTGAGTGATCCTGTCTCCACCAATGCTCAGATCAAACACTCTCTCCACAAAGCCTCAAGCTGCATCCTCAGACCGCTGCCTTAGACTGCGGCCTCAGACTGCCTTATATTCCGGACTTCCACCCAGCCATATGCCTTCCTGTCTCCACCTCCTTAGTGCTGGGATTAAAGGTGTGTGATCCCAAGTGCTGGGGTCACTTTTGTGTGAGCTACGTTTCTCTTTTAGACAGATTCAATCTCGTGTAGCCCAGGGTGCCTTGAATTTACAGAGATCCATCTGCCTCTGTCTCCCGAATACTGGGATTAAAGCTGTGTGCCACTGCCAGGCCTCTATGGCTAACTAGTGTGGCTAGCTTTGAACTCTGATCTTCAGACAAGCTTTTTTGTTAGATCATTGATGAAATACCACCATACCTTTTGATATTTTTTAACAGTCCCCTTTTAGGTACCCTGGCCCTTTAAAACAGCAGCAAGCTCCTTTTTAATATGTTCAGATCATAAGAGTGGTTTTTCTTCTTAAAGGATCTTGTCTGGTCAGAAGGCTTGGTTTTACTTAGGGTTTCTATTGCTGTGATAAAACACCATACCAAAAGCAACTTGAGGAAAGGGTTTATTTTAGTCTACAGTTTTATATCAGTCCATCACAGAGAAGAATCATAGTTGGAATTCAAATAGCATAGGAGCCTAGAGACGGATGTTGATGCAGAGGCCACGGAGGAGTGCTATTTACTGGCTTTCTCCTTCTGGCTTGCTCCAACTACTTTCTTGTATCATACAGGACCACCCACCTAAGCACTGCCCCTTCCCCATCAAGAACACACCCCACAGGGTGCCCACAGGCAATCTGGTGGGGACATTTTATCATTCTTCCCAAACCACTCTAGCCTATGTCAACTTGACATTAAAAACTAGCTAAAACAGATGCTAAAACTGAAAGCTTATTTTTTAAAAGGACTTGTCATGACTTTTTTTTTCTGGAAAGTCCTTGAGAGTTAGGTAGGAGTTGGTCATGAGTAGGAGTAGTCACCCAATTAGATTGACATCTTTCAACTTCTCTTCCCAGTCCCTCCTCTTCTTTGTGTGTGTGTGAGTGTGTGTGAGAGAGAGGGGGGGGTATCTGTGTGATGTGTGCATGTGTGTGTGATGTGTGCCTGTATTTCGTGTGTGTGTGTGTGTGTGTGTGTGTGTGTGTGTGTGTGTGTATGTAGTATGTGTGTATGTATGATATATGTATACCTGGGTGTATAAGTGCAGTTGCCCAGACAAGCATGTGTGGAGGCCAGAGGTTGATGTTGGGTGTCTACCTCGATCATTCTCCACTTTATTATCTTAAGTGTCTCTCAGTGAACCAGACCCTCTCTGTGTGTAGCCAGTGATTTCTCAGGATCTGCCTGTCTCCACCCTCCAATGCCCAAGAAGGGGAAGTTAGTAAAGTCACTGCTTTGGCTTTGATGAGTGATTTTGTGTAGATAAATTTTTTTTCTAGAAGCTCAGCTCTCCAGATAATGACATGGAGACTAATTATGAAAGCTCAGCTGACAGTTTAGGTTTGTTTGTAACTAGCTCTTTTTCAATTAACCCATTTTTTTTCTTTTAAAGATTTATTTTTTTAAAAATCTACATGCATATGTCTGTGTATGGAAGTGTTATTCACAGAAATCAATGTTTAGAAACAGCTAACCCCCATTGATAGGTGACAAAAATGTGATACATCATCTTATAAAAGAAAACTGCCACTTATGAAGCTATGCATAAGCCTAGAGGACATCGCACTAAGCAAAATAAGCTAGTTACAGGGAGACATGCAGAACATGATTCCAGTGATACGAGATTTCCAGAACGAATTCAACTTATAAAAGCAGAGAGTAGAATGGTGTATCTAGGCAGTGAAAGAAGAGGAAAACAAGGAATTTTGCAGTTGGTATAGTCTCCATTAGGCAAGATTAACAAATACTGGAATCTGCTAAAACAACTTAGCATTTGCATTAAAAACACAGTCTAGGATGAGGGGTCAGAGAGGATATGAAGGTGGAGATGGCTTTTGGAATTCAGAGGGCAGCAAATTTTAGCAGAGCTTCAATATAAAGTAAGTCAAAAAGAATGCAGCTCAAACTCACCCCAGTGTGAAGTAGCATGCAAAGGCACCTGGGCTCATTCCTGGAAACTGTTAATAATGCACTGGATGATTTAAAGAAGTATACTTTATTTATGTGGAAAGGAAACACATCCATTAATTGAAGTTTTCATAATTAATCACATGGAGGGAAGTTGCTGAATTTAATAAAGGTCATTTAATGTCAGGAAAAACTTCTATATTAGTGGGGAAGAGGGAACCATAGGCCACGTCTGATGACACAGGCCTGAAACTTAGCTAATCAGAAGCCTGAGAAAGGAAGATGACAATTGTAAGTGTATGGCCTACCTGGGTTACTGAATGAGTTCAAGCCTACTGTGTTAGACAGACCCCCACACCAAAATAAACAAGTTTAGGTGGTACAGGGTCAATCCCCAACTACCATGTCCCTCCACATCTTTTGAATTCTTACTTACTACTGCCTTTCTCAATCGATGGATCTTACTGAACTCACTCCTCAGAGGCCGTGGGACAGCAGTTCATGGAGATACCTCATCAGTGTAACATATGCCCCACCCTATTCAATCCAAATATAAACATATATTTTGAAATTAACCCATTTATATTCATTTACTTTCTGCCTCATGGCTTTATTACCTTTACTCTGTACTGCTCATGCTGTTTTCCTGCTTCCTCCATGCCCAGCTGCCAACTTTTCCTTCTTCTTCCCAGCATCCTCTCTGCCCTGAAAATCCTGCGTAGCTGTTGGCCACTGAGCATTTTTATCAAACCAATCACAGTGATGAATCCTCACACAGTATAAAAGACTATTCCACAACTGATGGGGGACGTCCTGTGTATATGTCAATAAAGCACTGTTGGCCAATAGGAAAGTAAGATAGGTGGGACTAGGAGTCCAGGAGGACGCTGGGAAGGAGAAACACAGAGAGTCAAGATGTAACGCCATGGAGTAGGAAGCCCGGAAACTTCTCCGGTAAGAGACATACTTAGATTAACAATTATGAGGTAATTACTTAAGTCAGAGCTAGCCAGTAAGAAACAAGCAAGGCCAACAGCTTCATAATTAATTTAGCCTCCTGTGTGTTTATTTGGGACTGATGCGGCTCTGGAACCAGGCTGGCGGGAAGGCTTCTCACAAGGAAAAGGCTTCCCTTTACACACAACATTTCCCCCTTTTCTTTAAATAAAAAGGAAAGGTTTTAACTCTAACATAATAATAATATAAACAATCAGAACAATTATCAGGAAAGAAATACATTTATGATGTCCAGTCCATTTGTATTTAGCAAATTTAGAGAAAATACTCCATAATTAAATCCTATCTTGGTGAGTCCAAAGCTCTGTACCTAATTTACCTTCTATCATAACTAAGAAAAACTATTACTATAACTACCTAGTCTTCAACTTCATCAAAGACCTCAGAAGGATACAGTATTACCTGAGTAATCAGGAAGTGAAGCACAAGCTACTTCCAAAAAATGACAGAGACATCTAGCTGCCTCGACAGCCTCCCTAAGGTTCTTTTGTAACACTGGGGCATCACCTTTGGCCTACAGGCCTAGAATACCTGGCAGACTTTTCTATGAAGCAGCAATGTTGAAGGACTGTGCCACCCTGTCTTGGTAAAGTTTGCCAATCTTTTTTCCTTGTGTCCTGCTTGTCCAGTTTGCACTGTCAGCAGTCAAAACAAGATCAGCTTCTTTGATCAGTGGCTGACCTTGCCACAATGAAAGCAAACTCCATATGGAGTTTCTTTGATGCCCATCATCTTTTCTGAAGTAAATTGGTGGTGTCAGGAGCAGATGTCTCATGGTCATGAAAAAGCCTCAGGTTATTATATTCTGTAGGTCTTTGAAGTGTTTGAAGACCATCTACCTAATTATATCTGTTTAACCCTGAAAACATACCTAACATAACCACAGGTTTGATTTTTATAGATGACTAACATTTCTTAATTACACACTACATTTTTAAGTGAGCTGTACAAGCAAAACACCCCAAACAAGAGTAGAAACATACATTCAGGATAACAAAATAATTTTACATTTGTATCAATATACCAAAATCCATACCAATGTAAATATTTGAGGTTCATAATTGTCTTTTATCTTATAATATTTCTATATCCTCCCCCCAAACAATGACAAATATCTGTAACCCACTAAGTAACCAAAAAACCATCCACCCTATCTCTTGGGAATATGGGCATTGTGTTTTCTAGATTGCTTCCTGTTGTCTGGGGCACTAGAATCTTTGGGGGACCCTGATAAAAGTAAGATAATGGTAAAGTTCTAGCTAGAATAGTCTGTGAGGTTGAACCATCTCTGCTAGTAGGTTTGAAGCTGCTCTGGATGCAGAACTCTGAGGAAACTGCATTAGAAGTACTCTGATAGGCTGGATTACCTGGGTTACCCATTTTCATTGGTGACTGGTCCCCTTGCTCTGAAAACACACCAACTTTCAAATGTATGTATGTATGCATGCATATATATATGTGTGTGTATGTTTTTATATATACATATATATGCATTCAATTAAGTATGGAATGTGAAGTATGTACAAATCAATTAAAGATTATTCTTTGTTTTATGTTTGAGCAGGTAAAATATGTCATCTGTATTGTAGTTTTTTTAGGTTTATTTCTTTATGTATATAGTCAGGATTTTTATGGGCCTTCCCTGATCAAATCTGATCTCTACCAATGTTGAATAATTCCATGGAAACAAAAGTATAATCTCTTCCCCAAAGAAATACATTTTTTTGAGTTCCATTTCAAAGTTAAGGCATTTTTAAAGTTTCTAGGCTGCTTTATTTCAGCAGTCCCTTTCACGATCCCGCATCTTCCAGCAGCTGTAGTTCACCTACCAGCAATTAAAAATGCAAAGACAATGTAATACTATACAGGATCCAGACTCTCTGTGTATTTTTCATCTTTACATGGCTTTTTCTTTTTTATTATTTATAAATGATTTACTTTTTTTCTATGACTGTCTATACCCATTTTCTTGCCTAAGTCTACACACATTTTAAACACACGGTATCCTGTTTAGAAGTTTTTTTCTCCATGTCATTATTTGGGGAGCCAAGAGTACCAAAGAAAACTCCATCTACAAATGGCACCCAATGTGAGGCACATATTTTCACATAAGACCAGAGAAAACTTGAAAAAATGTTTCAAACAACAACAACAACAAAAGGAGCCAAGCATGGCTTCCTAGTCCCACAGTCTCTCCTGATCAGGCCATGGTATGGAGACTTGACTCCCTGCCTCTGCCTGCAGGCTTGAACTGCTAGTGTGCCATGAGCCAAGCGTGACATTTCTCATAAGGGTGGCATTTATGTCCTAAAAGCATTGCTCAAGATTGAGGAGGACAGGGTCTGAGGTAAGTAAATTCTGGGAGATATGGAAAGCCTGTCTCATCATCAGACAGCGAAGAATCACCAGGTTGTAAAACTACATCATTCCTGGCTGCATACCTCATTCCATTGCTGAGGTGAGCTGTGTGCTTACCTTTCCTGGCTTCTCCAGTGCTTACCTGTGTGCACAGGCCTTTTTGTCTTCTGTACTACTGCAAGCACACATACATGAACACACACATGTGCCTGGCACTTTCAAGTTGTTTTGGGAATCTTGACTCAGGTGCCAACTGAATCCTCTCCTTGTTTCAACAGAGTACAAAGGTATCAGCAAAGGCTAGAGTCTCTATTAAAGGAGTTTCAAGTTCATTTGTTTGGTGTTACATTCTTTGGAGGTCTTTACATCAATCAACTCATATCCTAATTACCTGTTTGCCAGAGAAAGATGTCCTTTTTTTCCAAACATAAGAATTTGTTTCATCAAAGCAACAAGAGACACTGCTAGCAGGACGATAGCTGGAATCTTTATAATCCGATCACAGAAATGACATCTCTGAAACATTAAAGATATTCTGTTGGTTGCATAACTTAAGGCTGTGAGTACTAGAGGAAGAATTATATATGGTCATACTGGAATCATCATATGACATCTTCACTTCTTATAAACTGATAGCTTAGTTACAGTGAGATTTAACTATTGGCAATGTTTTGTGCATGTGTATCTGCTATTTTAACTTGATTCTATGATATCTGAGACATACTTTGGGAGTAAAATAGTCTTCAGAGTAAGTTAGTGCAAGCTTTAAAAGTCAGCATGAGAAACAGATAATTCATTATTTATTCTGTGACCTAAATGAGGTACTGAGGCTTTGTGTGTGTGTGTGTGTGTGTTTTGTTTTAAATATTTTACTTTCTTTGTTTTTAAAATTTTTATTTTATGAGCATTGGTATTTGCCTGTATCTAAATCCTTGTGAGGGTGTCAGGTCTTCTGAAATTGAGGTTATAGACAGCTTTGAGCTTCCATGTGGGTGCTGGGAATTGAACCCAAGGCCTCTGGAGGAATAGCCAGTGCATTTAACTGCTGAGCCATCTCTCCAAACCTGATGCTGAGGCTAATTTTAATTAATCTGTGAACTACAGCAATTACTTGTGATGCCACAGCACTTCAGTTCCTGACTGACTCTACCTGTTGTTGCAATTTAAGAAAAGCAGTACACGAGTGAGAGAGAAAGATGCCATGAGACAGGGTTCAAGCAGAGGGCTTTTTAAAAACAATTAGGGAAAGGGATCATAAAAAGGGGAAAGGGGAGCGGGGAGACCGGCTTCCAGAGACAGGAGCAAGGAATGAGGCAGGGAAAGAGAGAGGGGGAGAGGGAGAGAGCGGAACAGAGGGAGAGAAAAAAAGAAAGGGAAGGGGGGGAGGTGGGCAGGGCCCTCTTAAAAGGGAACACAGTGAATACGCACAGGTGGTGCTCTTAGTGGCTGCAGCAGAGGGCATATCCTGTCAGAACCCCAAGGACAGGCCAGTACAAATGCCTGAATACTAACACCTGTTCTATGGAAATTTAGTTTAGAAATAATGGCCAGGGGTGGAGAGACAGCACAGGGTTTAGGAGCACTGACTGCTTGCTCTTCCAGAGGATCTAGGTTCAATTTCCAGCACACATGACAGTTCAGTTGTCCTTAATTCCAGTTCCAAGGGATCTGACATACAAGGCAAAACACCAATCCACATAAAATAAAAAAAAATTAACAAAAGTAAGGCTAGTTTAGGAAGGAAGGAAGGAAGGAAGGAAGGAAGGAAGGAAGGAAGGAAGGGAGGCCTTCATAAAACTAAAATATTTAAGGACCTTGGCTAGGCTGGAAGTTACACAGATAGGCTGGTTACCTATTACCTTGAACATCACATTTACAAGGTAACTGGGGTCCTGAACATAAACACATATTTATCTCTGCCATTTTCCTTAGACTCTTTTTTTTTTTTTTTTTTTTTTTTTTTTGGTTTTTCGAGACAGGGTTTCTCTGTGGCTTTGGAGGCTGTCCTGGAACTCACTTTGTAGACCAGGCTGGCCTCGAACTCACAGAGATCCGCCTGCCTCTGCCTCCCGAGTGCTGGGATTAAAGGCGTGCGCCACCACCGCCCGGCTTTCCTTAGACTCTTAACTTGAGCATTGTTTCTAAGTCACTGTAGGCTTTTGACCAAGTTTACAATACCAAGAACGAATTCCTTCCTGTAGGATGGATCTCAAATCAAACAGAGTGGCCCATTACCTCCCTAATAGTCATACCACTATTGTACAGTGGGCACATTTTGTCTAGCAAGTCTATATTGTAGCACACACGGCACTACTGATAAGACAGTTGATAACTGCATTGTTTTAAAGCATTAAGTTGTGGGTTTTATTATTGTAATTTGTTAAATAATATATAATACGGAGAGCTATAGGAAATTCTTTCGAATGTGGAGTACTTCACATTCTATAGTAGCCTCTAAAGACAGCGTTTTAAAAAGATGAACGATTTTAGAGTAAGAAATCAGATTTCATACACACACAGTATCTTTTTTGTTTTGTTTTTCGAGACAGGGTTTCTCTGTATTGTTTTGGAGGCTGTCCTGGAACTCGCTTTGTAGACCAGGCTGGTATCGAACTCACAGAGATCCGCCTGCCTCTGCCTCCCGAGTGCTGGGATTAAAGGCATGCACCACCACCGTCCGGCCCACACACAAGTATCTTACAACTCATAAATTCTGATTAGATATGTTTAAAGTAAAAATTATATTATGTATTTATAGGGCAAATAAAGTCATTTTAAATACAGACTAGGTATCAAACATGAAGTTACTTACTAGTTTTGACATTAGTCATCTCAAATGTACACATATGCTTGTATTTAGAGAAGATATATACTGAAATGCTTAGCTGATGTATAATCTACAATTGGTTTTTATGCAGTCTCACAAGTACACAGAAAGTAAATATGGTGAAATTGTAGAATCGACTTTGACAGTAGTTTGACTTATGATGGCTTTATGAGAGCCATTCAATAGAAAACTATAGATTTTGAGCTTTTTTCACCTAGCGATCTATAGTAAGACACTCTCTTATACAAAGCAGAGGCAATACAAGACAGATAAGGTAACCTGACAGTAAACAAGCTATACTCCAGGGTCTCAAGTTGCTATGTTCAGTAGGTTCAGTTTATTAACATGTTTTCAAACTGCAGTAGTTTCTACTAGTGGTAGATTTTTTTGGGGGGAGACTTAGCTTCATCAAGGAGTACATATGTAGCTTGTAACTTCCTTGTAGGGTCACTGTACTCTTTTCAATTTTTATAAACATCAAAGGGTAACTCATGAGAAAAGTACATACGCATATATATATTAAATATTTATTTATTATGTATATAGTGTTTTAACTACAGGTATGCCTACAGACCAGAAAAGGGCACCAGATCTCATTACAGATGGTTGTGAGCCACTATTTGGTTGCTGGGAACCGAACTCAGGACCTTTGGAAGAGCAGTCAGCACTCTTAACCTCTGAGCCACCACTATAGCCCAGTTATATTTTATCTATAATCATGTTTATGCTGAATATAATTTGTTATAGAAGATGCATTACAAATTAAAATTCGATTTTTTATTACTTTTAATTGTGTATAGGTATGTAGGTTTGCATGTGGGTGTGCACCTGCGTGCTGAGCCTACAGAGGCCAGAAGTACCAATTTCTCTGGATCTGGAGTTAGCAGACAGTTGTGAATCACCTGTGTCCTATGATCTGTGACTTTAACTCATGTCCTCTAGAAAAGCAGAACCACACTTAACCATTAAGCCGTTTCTTCAGTTCCTAGGAGGTATTTTCTAATACAACTAAGTGACATTTTAAAATGTACTTCTTGGCCGGG
Source organism: Mesocricetus auratus (assembly GCF_017639785.1). Taxonomy (NCBI): domain Eukaryota; kingdom Metazoa; phylum Chordata; class Mammalia; order Rodentia; family Cricetidae; genus Mesocricetus; species Mesocricetus auratus. Next base: position 44,475,957 of record NW_024429197.1, on the reverse strand, counting down.
CAGTGGTGGCACATGCCTTAAATCCCAGCACTCGGGAGGCAGAGGCAGGCGGATCTCTGTGAGTTCGAGGCCAGGCTGGACCGACAGCCTCCAAAACAGAGAAACCCTGTCTTGTAAAACCAAAAAAAAAAAAAGTACTTCTTTTATGTAGATTTTGCCTGCATGTATGTATGTGCACCATGCTTGCCTGGTGCAAACAGAGGTCAGACGAGATCAGATCCTCTGGAACTGGAGTTATGGATAGTTGTGAACCACCATGTGGTTGGAAGGACCTGAACAAGTGCCCCTGTTAATCCTTCTCTCCAACTCTTTGGATAACATTCTCTTCCTTAAAAAAATTAGTTTATTTAACTTTATTTTGTATGCATTGGTGTGAAGGTATCAGAATTCCTGGAACTAGAGTTACAGATAGTTGTGAGATGTCGTGTGGGTGCTGGGAAATGAACCTGGATCCTCTGAAAGAACAGTCAGTGCTCTCAACCACTGAGTCATTTCTACAGCTCCTTGAGTAACATTCTTATCGTGAGTGCTTAAGTTCCTTCTCAAGACATGTAGGAGGGGACCCTTCTTAAGAAGCCCTGTAGAAAAGAGGACACGTCACTAATGCTTCTTAACTCATTTTATCACTTCTTCATAAAATGCACTGTGGTAACCACTAAGGAACCTACTTCCCTCTTATACCCAGAATTATCTTCGAAAAGATTGTATCTTTAGCTGTGTCTCTCTTATAATTTGTGAAACTGAAGTGGATAAGAAAATTAATTGCTGCTTTTAATCCCAGCACTGGGGAGGCAGAGGCAGGCGGAGCTCTGTGAGTTTGAGGTCTGCCTGGTCTACAAAGTGAGTTCAAGGACAGCCAGGGCTGTTACACAGAGAAACCCTGTCTCAAAAAACCAAAACCAAAAAACAAATAAATAAAAATTAGTTGCATTATGAAATGGACATGTTTTTTATAGGCAATGGGCTTTAAAATGCAATATGAAATCCACTAATCTGGAGTTGTCCCCATGGAGTTGATTCAGACACAGGTTATCAGTCTAAAATTGCCTATTACTTTGATTCATCAATTTCTTGCATAAAATGTATTTCTAAGGAAACGGTAAGACTGTTGTGTGATCTTTAATAGCATTGCTTGATAATCAAAGACAGGAAAGTTTCAGATAATAAAAAATGTGTATAATTATATAATGGAATATTAAATAATTTCTGAACAATGCATATAATACATCCCTTTTTGAAAAAATAAAATAAAATGCATGTTTACATACATATCAATACAGTATAAGACGCTAAGAATGTTTCTCTAGTTGGATTACAGTCAATGAGATGTGTATATGTTTTACTAAATGAATGTTTATTTCTTTAATATTCAAGAAAACATTAAGAGATCTGTAAAAAAGTTTAAAGGAAAACAAAATTTTAAACCACTATTTTAACAGGCTCTTCAAGTGAGATTATCTTTTTTGATGAATTGTACAAATAATAAAAGCTGGTATAAAAAAAGACAGTGCTATGAAATAAAGTATTTACAATATGCCACCTCTTACATTCTGAAGAGTGAACTCATGTTCTAAAATAAGAATACATCAAACCCTTTTTCAAAGGTATTCACCCAGCTTTTCAAAATATAAGATAAACTGTAATCAAAATTGCATGCTAGATTGGATGTATTAACAAGCAATGTATTGTAATAGAACCAGGATGATTTGTTTCACCATTTAATTTTGATGTAACAATTTAAATTTCAATTCAACAAAAGTAAAGCACGAGTACATAAATGAACCGGCAACATCAACTTTAAAGTACACAGGAAGTCGCAGTTTAATACTTAGTAAGGTATACATCCCTATTTACATTTCCTCACTCCCTTGTGATATTTTACAAGTTCTTCCCTGGATTAATCCAAACATTCAGAACCTTCTTCCACTTCCTGGAAAAAAATTGTCCTTCTTAGACTGCAGTATGGCAGTAAGTCAGGAAACCTCATGGTTCTCCATACTGTCAGTGTTGAGAACATTGCTCAAAATTTTAAGCAAAGTCCTTGTAAAAACCATTTTTTTCCCATAATTAACATGGAAGTACTGTTGCTGGGAATGTAATCCAGTGGATAGAGCTTCCCCAGTATACGCCTGGGTTTGATAGCTAGCACCACAAAACAAAGAAAACCAAAAGGCACACACATACACCAACATAAATACACTTTTTAAGGAAAGGGATTGAGCTGGACGTGTGGCTTTAATCCTAGCACTCAGGAGGCAGAAGCAGGCAGTTTTCTGGTTCAAGACCAGCTTGGTCTACAGAACGTTCCAGGACAGCCAGGGCTACAGAGAAACTCTGTCTTAAGAAACCAAAAAGGTAAAGAAACAGCACTGTCATAGACATAATGAATCACGCAATTAATCGATATTTCCTCCTTTATTTTAGTTAAGATATTCAGAAACTAGTCTGTGACTTCCTGTCTAGGAAGCTGCACCAGGGCAAGCACTTTGTGTAGAGAGCGTGGAGTACTCTTGCCTTTACCTTCTTTTGTCCCTCCCATTATAATTTACTCTATTATCTTTCCCCTTGAAAACAGAAGCATAACAACCACCTTTTAAAGAAAGCTGTTCTGAGAGTTAAACGGCAATGTATACACTGTTTAGACCACTCTAGGGGCTAAAAACACTAATTTCACAGGACAGATTCTTGACTTTAAAGTATGATATATTTTGCTTGCAAAACTGCATAGTGAAAGTCAATAAATTCCAAATTCTCTTGAAGCAATGAAGATAATCAACAAGTATACAATCATATCAAAACCTAAATGAAAAATGACAAGGACATTTTGGTAAGGGGCAAAAATTATCTAAATTGTAAAGAAGAGTGATATCCAGATATCAACACTAGAATGAAAACTGAAATTACGTCATATAGTGAAACAAAATTCGTGATCCAAACTATAATCATTTAAGGCCTCAGTTGTCTGAATTGTTATGTAATAACAACTTACCAATTTGCTTTCTTCATTTAAAAATGAACCATGAAAGATATTTTCTATTTACAAATGGCTCAAGAAATTATTGTATCTTGTTTTCAATTTATAATTTATAACAAACTTAATTAAAATTATTTTTCAAGTAAATCCTAAAAGATCTTGAAATGTGCTATTGAAAGAATTTAACAGTGAAAATAAGTAGAGAAACTAATGTACAAAAGAGAATAGTCACTGAACAAGATGTCATATACAAATTAGCAGATTATATAAATAAAAGCTTCTGTGTTCTCCTGAGTAATTTAAGGTAAGGAAGGAAATGCTGCTGTAATTGTGCTGCTACTGATTATAGTTTTAATGTTTCTATACCCTTGAAAATCTACCCCATTACACAGGAAAACTTCACAACCATCAGTGCAAAAACTTTATTTATAATTTGTTTCTACTCAACACAACTTTACAAGATCTGAACTTAATCCACAGTTGTTTTCTTTTCTTTTTTTTTAAACATCTGCAATCAGTCATGTAAAATGTGAAAAAAAAAGATATCCCCATTAATCAATTTAAAATCTCAGCTTCACTTCCCCATTGTTAGAGCAAATTTAAGATAAGTCTACAGCATTCACTTACTTTAGCTGGCTCTGATACGGAGGCATACTTCTTTATTTGAGAGTCAACACCTAATGACTTGGCTAATTGTATAGCATTTGAATCATCACTGATAAGTGTCCCAAGAGCCACAAGCAGTCTAAAAGTGGCTTCTAGGTCTTGTACAACTTCCAAGATTGTGCTAATTACTGACAAGCATTGAGCTTTCCCTTCAATGTTATGGTCTTTATGGAAACAAACAGAATAGTTCAAGGTCAATGTAGCCAGAGCAATATGAATGTTCTTATTGCTCCCTGATTTCAGTTCTATTGCCTGTGACATGAGTGACTCCCTCTGGGACATCATGAGCTTTTGTCCTGCCTGACTAACAAAGCAATTGCAAAAAGTCCTAAGAGCAAGCAGCTGGTTTGCTGGCTTTCCTTTAGGGTTCAGAAGGTGGATAAGATGGCTGCTGAACTGATCTCCTTCTTTTTCATTGCAGAAATTCTCATTCACACTGGGATGTTTAATTGATAGCCGAAGAATGTCAAGTGCAGGAAAGACAATATCTATTAAAAAAGAAATACTCATTAATACATATGAAAAATCTAGAAAATTCCTTATGGTTATTATTCAAATTTACTTTATTTTCCCACTACAAAACAACCATTTTTAGGAAATGTGTGAAAAATGTTTTTGCATTTACATAGACTAGAATTATTGCTACATGCTTCAAAACTGAGGTAACTCTCAGACTGTCTAAAAAAAACTGACACAGCTAAATATTCAATAATGAAATGAATGAATGCAGTAGGGAACCTAGCATTAAATATTTGATAACTGGGCTAAACACCTAAATTATTTAGAGAAGAATTTCTGTAGAAGCTTTGTAACTGAGGGTTGTGTAGAAGCCTTGTGGACATGCACTGAACAATCTTACTGTGAATGTAAGGAAACCTGGCACTCTATGCTTCATAATATGAACACAGTCGTGTATAAAAGATCTTCATGGGGGCTGGAGAGAGAGCTCAGTGGTTAAGAGCACTGACTGCTCTTCCAGAGGTCCTGAGTTCAATTTCCAGCAACCATATGTTGGCTGACAACCATCTGTAATGAAATCTGATGCCCTCTTCTGGACTGCAGGCATATGTGCAGACAGAACACTGTACATAATAAATAAATAAATCTTTAAAAAAAATCTTCATACACACCAGAACAAAACAACCCTAATAAACTAAAGTCTAATTATGACACTCAAAGAAAATAGAGTGGCAGAACACAATAAGTAGTCACATCAGTCAGTTACATCTCTAACATGTTCTTTCCCCTGAATAAATTGTTGTCAGGAAAAATAAATCTTTGGCCTGAGAGATGACTCAGTGGTTTAGATTAGAGCACTTGTTGCTCATGCAGAGGACCCAGGTTCAACTTCCAAGACCCACAAGGTGACATATATCCATGTGTCTGGGGATCTGCTGCCCTCTTCTGACCTCCACAGTCACTGGGCATGCAGGAGCTGCACAACACCCAATACATCAAATTAAATAATTTGCAAAGTTTTTAAAAAAAATCACGAGAGGACCTTTTGGTTTACAAAAACTATGATGACATAAAAGGGAAAATAATAGTAGATACTTTTAACCTGGAGTTTAACAGGTTTACTGAACAGGATAACATACTATGACACAGCTTACAAACTGCTGTTTGTATAGGATCATTGTAGTATAAGCTAAGAATTCTAAATACTAAAATCTAAAATCTCAAACATCTTAGCACTAAGCACCTAAAAGAATTTCTGATTTTGGATTTTCAGATTATGAATGTTCAATTAGTAAAGTCAATGAAACTATTTCAAACTCTGGGAGACTTCAAATTCTAAAACATTCCTAGTTCCTAAGTTTCAGTTAAGAAATACCAAACATACACCATTAGATTCTCATAGGCTGTGAACAAAGCAAGATCAGTTAGAAACACTCAGGTTAAATTTTATTTAGTCTAAAAATATCAGTAAAACTGGCAGAAAGAAAAGCTTCTTAGCTAAAATTTGAAAGACTACGTATTTACCTTCAGGCCAGTTGATAGCTTTCCACAAAATCTGAAGTTGCTGGGCTGTTGGTTTTTCTGAAGAATTATTACAAATTAGAGACAGTATCTTTTCAAGAAGTACTAAGTCATCTTCAGTTAGCTTCTTGTCTTCAGGTGCAGTTCCATTAAGTTCCTTCAGTTTTCCTAGAACCCAAAACCAATCTTTCAAAATTTTCTACCCGAACTTAGCCAAATAATATATACAAGACATTTTCAGGAAGGCCTTCCTGTACAGCAAGACTCTTCTCAGCAATTATCAAAGTCCATAAGATGAGGATAGTGAGCATTTATGTGTAGGCAAAGGAAAAGCAATCACTAGTTTTGCTGTTTTCTGAGACTCTGAGATCCTGCTTTGGAGCCAACTTAGTGTTTTTCAAAGCAACAGTAAGTTACATATATTCAAGTATAAGTCATCTGCATTTTCCCTAAATTATTTTTGTGTGTTGCATGATATGTGTGTGAGTGCAGACATGCGTGCCATGATTTACATGAGGTGGTCAAAAGACAACCTAAGGCACTGATTCTCTCCTTCCACTATAGATTCCAGGGATCAAGCTCGCACATTTGCTTGCCTACCTGTTGAGCCATCTCAGCCATATCAAATTTACAAATCCTTTTTTTTAACTAAAAAAGTTTTTTTTTTTATTCTGTGTACATCAGTGTTTTGCCTGCATGTGTGCCTGTGAGGGTGTCAGATCCTCTGGAACTGGAGTTACAGACCACTGTGAGCTGCTATGTGGGTGCTGGGAACTGAACCTGGGTCCTCTAGAAGAACAGTCAGTGCTCTTAACTGCTAAACCATCTCTCCAGCCCCCAAATTTACAAATTTTTAACAATCACAAATGGACTTTGGACCTACCTCACTTGTATTTGGTACTACAGTTCTTAACGCTGGCAAATTATTAAAAAACAAAACTTAAGGAACATAGAAAAAGAAGAAATCTGTTTACATGAGTTTATACTTTTTGTTCAAAATATCACCTATCAATGTTATTCGTAACAATAATATAAAGAACAATAATGAAAACAAAATCTCTGCCTTATGTCTAGGTATAAGTACTACCTTAATTCTCACCATCAGCTTTATAGCAAAGGGATAAAGTAATTTAGAGTCCAAAATGTTTCCCTTTTACTTCCAGTTGAGAAAAACGAATAGAACAGCATTCAAAGTACAGAATATTTTTTTTCTCTCTTTCACTCTTTCTGCTCCCTTGCTGCCCCACCCCCTTTCCCAGGTAGTCTCAATATATAATTCAGGCTAGCCTTAAAATTGTACTCCTCCTCCTGCTTCATCCTCCTATGTTATAAATACCTGTAATATCTAAATAGATACATATTTATTCAACATTTTGAAAACTTTAGGATTTCCATATACAATAAACTCTTGACTTTGGAAAGGTATGGAGGGCAGAGAAAAAGCAGCCCAAGCTCTTTCCTCCATATGGGTCCAAAGAATTGACCTCTGGTTCTCAGAAGCGACAAAAAACGCCTTATACTAGCTCTGTCTACAGAATACTACTATTTTTAAATTGAAAAATAAGATTTTTTCAACATATTCTGATTACAGTTTCCCCACTCCCAACTCCTCCCAGATCCCCAGATCTTTCCTACTTCTTCATCCACCCAAATCCATACCCTTTCTCTCTCATTAGGATACAAACAGGTATCTAAAATAATAACAACAATAATAATAATACATAAAAAAAACACAACAGGACAAAACAAGTAAAAAGAGAAAGAGCCAAAGAAAAAGTTCAGGAAACATACAGGAACAGAAATACACACATACAAAAACACAAACACATAAAAACATAAATGTGGAAACCATAATGCATATATAAAAAAAACCTGAAAAAGCATTATGAAACAAAGAACCTCCAAACACACCACTGAGTTCATTTTGTGTAGGACACTTAACTCATTTTAAATCAGTGGGGTATGGTAGTACAATGCCTATAATTCTAAGACTCAGAAGACTGAGGCAAAACGACCAGGAGTTGGGGATGAGCTTGGGCTACATAGTAAAAAAAATATTATCTTTATTTTTAAAATGCTTTCCTCATTTATTTTCACACCCCCAAACTAAAAACCCAAGAGTTTGAGAGTAGCACTTACATTTTCTTCAAATAGGTGTTTTCTATTAAAGTCATGATAAATCATTATGCGATATTTGTACAAAACTTCTTACAACCCATTACAGGCTGAATTACCAGACTGTAGTCAACACAGATGGATAACAACTACCTCACTAGAAGTCTCTATTCATTTAGGTAAGCCAAATCCTGGCACACGTCAGGTGGAGGAAGATTAAGTCTTCAGAGCATTTCTAACGGTCACTGGGTATGCAAGAAAAGACATTAATATAGACTTACCTAATATTTGTATAGGGTTTGCTTGGTCAAAGGTAAGAGCTTCTTTTTTGGGGAAATAAATATTCACTGTTTTAGATGCAGCTGATCGGTAGGCACTACTTCCTATTTACAGAGGAGATCATGAAAATCATAAGACACATTCAAAAATGAGATTTTTTTTCTAATTGTATGACCATGTTCTCACAGTTACTGAGTTACACACCTACTCAAGGTATGCAATAAAAACAGCATGCCACCTCCAAACCATTCACAAACTTTTAGATACCACTTGTATTTATCAATGTAATAATTTCTGGTTCAAGAAATGGAACTAAAGATTTAGAAAAGGGTCTCCCTATCTCATATTTCCTAATTTTGTTCAACTTAAAATATTTTTAAAAGGTTAAAGAACAAAACAAATATGAAAACTTCATGCTCATCTTAATACTCTGCTAGCTTTTTTCCCTCATGTCCTTCACTGCTTACTTCAAATGATAAAGTAGTTAGTGTCATCATTTTATACAACATCTTTATATATTATACATGTTAACTAAAACTCAGTTATCTGATGGCTAATAAAAATGGTCCAACACAGCCAGATGTGGTGGTGTACATCTTTAATCCCAGCATTCAGGAGGCAGAGTCCGGCAGAATTTTTTTATTCTAGGATGGCTTTGTCTGCATAGCAAATTTCAGAACAGCCAGGGATACACAGAGATCCTGGAGCAAATAAACTAGCACAAATTCAAATTTCAGTAATATTCAGGGGAATAAAAAGATTTAATATTAAAATTTCTTCAATTAAAATTGTCTTTTGTTGTGACATATGCTTGTGAAAACCTTTACTCCCAGTGCTTGGGAGGCACAAGACTACAAAGCGAGACCATGTCTCATAGTAACAAAAACAAAACCAAAATTTTTGCAGCACTGGGGAAATCAAAGGCAAGACTATATGTATTCTAGGCAAGAACGGCAACTAGGCTAAGGCCTAAGAAGTTTCAATGAAAAATTTAAATCTAAAAGAAAAAGAGATTTAAAATATCTACCTGTAAATGGATCGACTCCAGCCACGGAGGTGCCCATACCTGCAGAACCCGGCATGTAACGACCAGCACCTACAACGCAGTAATACTCCTAGTGAGCAAAGTACAGATCATGAAGCCTAAGTCACTGTTTCCTTATAGTAATGATTCAGGTTGTACTTTTGACAGTGTTACTAAAGACAGAAAGATAAAAACATAAATGTAGAACGTCAAGAGGATTTTGAGATGTCCAGTGCACTCTATCAGCCTGCAGGAAGAAGGAAGATGAGTTCCCTTTTCTCCCAAGTTTACATATAATCCAGATGGCATGACAAAGGCAACACCGACAGCAAAGGTAAAGCAAAAACCAACATACCACAGCATACCAAATGGGCAATACCTACAGGGATTTCTTAATGTTCCCTATGTTCTTGTGACTGTCAAAAAAAGTAAACGGAACTCTAACAATTTTAAAGGTGCTGAGCTAGGTTAGAGTCAGGTTGGGATGAAATTAGCCAGCCCACTCCAGCAACTGTGTACATAAGGATAATGATAACAGACAAAGTGAATCTGTTGATTTTAACTGAATGCCAATCAGCATCCTAAGCACAGGAGCACAGACTCTGTAAGGTTTTAAATGTCATTATAGCATCCAATATTTTAAAAGAAGGGATGCTGACTAGTTTGTGTAGGGGAATCCACCCGAGTTCATAAAGGGGTAATTAGCTAGTCAGTAATATGCCTGAGCCACTGGCCAAACAATTTTAACTAATATTAAGCCTCCGAGTGTTATTCAGGAACTGATAGGTGGGACAAGAAACCTGCAACTATACAGGTCTGCCCAAGGCCTGTATTAGCTAAATGAGCTCTGTGCCCACCTATTTAATTAATATAACCCAGTCCTACTCTAAATTCACTCCATTTTACAAATAGGAAATCTTACCAACAACAATGAAAACCACCTCAGCACACACCATTCCCCAACACTAACAGGAAGCCTTTTGTGAGGAATCATGTCAGTACTGCTGGGGGTAGATGACGACTGAAGTAAGTAATTTAAACAAGCTCCCCAGATCATTTTTATATACATTAAAAGTTCAACTACTGCATAAATTAATAAGGAAAACAATTAAGAGGAACCTTAAGTTGTAAGACACATGGGGAACTCTTTTGGCCTCGGTGCCACTGGTAAGGTTGGAAGAGCAACAGAGAGCAACACTAGCTAATACTAATGGCCTAAAAGCACTCCTGATATTTTGCAAACCACTTTATATGCAATGTCACTTCATTTTCTTACATGGTAGATGTTAGCATTTTGTTTTTGTTGTTTTTTGAGACAGGGTTTCTCTGTATTGTTTTGGAGGCTGTTCTGGATGCTCTGCTGTAGGAGTGAACCCCACAAAGCTATCTTGCCCATGAGGGCGGGGACATGTAAACTGACACAGGTAGATATAAAAGGAAGTGAAAGGAAAAGGACCCTCCCCTTTTTCTCTTGGAAGCCAGCCACGCTTCTAACTCCTAGCTTGTGCGACTCTCTCTCTGGTAAATAAATATATTGTTTTCCTTATAGCATTGAATATCCTCTATACTCTGCAGACCAGGCTGGCCTCAAACTCACAGAGATCTGCCTGCCTCTGCCTTCCAAGTGCTGGGATTAAAGGTGTGTACCACCAATGCCCACCTGGTTTTGTTTCTTAATACAGGGTCTTCTTACTATGATGTTCAGGTTGTCCTCAACTATCAATGGCTACTTCAATGTCCTGTGTGCTGGGAAATGTATACCAGCATGCATAATTTTGCTATCTATTTCTTATATGTGTGGAGTTCATTGATCCTAATGATAGCCAAATTCTTTTGGTGGCTGCTTTGTATGTCTGCACGCTTGATGCACCTTTTCAGTCAGACACCACGCCCTAGTGAGACATCTCCTGGTTATGATGGCCCCAGAAATTCTCTTGGTTTTCTTAGTATTTGTTTAAGCTTGGTATATTTATCCCATTTCAGAAAAAAAGGCCATGAGAAGGATTATGGAGCTCTGGTAGGTAAGCTTCAGGGTATCACTTCTTGTAAAGAAAAGTCATCATTTATACATTCTTCAGGTCCTTATTATCTTTCAAAATCAAATCATGTACTCAAAGAATTCCTTAACAGACAACTTTACTGCCAAGAAATATAGCTTGGGAGTTGGCTGTCAATATACAAGGTGCAATCTCTCGCACCTGGGTGATCACTGTATTCATTAGAGAAAGGAATCTCATCGAGAGAAATTAAGTTTCATGATGCTGATCTACAGTTAATGAAAGAATCTATGGTTGAAAAGGGGTTGTAGGTTTACATTTCCACAGCTCAGTGTGCTGAATTTGGAAGGCCACTGGATTTCATTAAAGGGCATAAATCTCCAAATTGGGCATATTGTCCATGAACTCTACCTCAAGATTCAACAACAGTGTTTAAAAATATATTGATGCATTCTAAAACTAATATTTTCTTCAGCAACATTAATGCCCAACTCTGGCAATGTTTTTCCAGTACTGCTGACTCAACTGAAGCTTGCCTATCTCAGAAAGTAATTTTATCCTGAAAACCTCTACCGACACTTCAAGAAAACCACTAATAACTTAGATCAGGAACACTAACTGGATAGCTGCACAGAATGCCTCCTTCCACGCTTAGTCAAAACATGCACGAGGCATCTTGATAGCACTGCTCCATGCTGGAGGCCATTGGAATATACAGCACATGACAACTAGTATTTAACAGGCCAGCCTACCAGATGAGTGACTCTCTGACAGAGAGCTCAACTTGGCTAGGCTGTGGGGCCACTGGCTGTAGATAATTGTTTGTCTCTGTAATTTTTCTCATGTGCCACTGAAAAACAGCTATGGGTATTATTCCCATTGCTTGTGTGTATCTCGTGAAAATATTCCATCTACTGGAATACACAGATGCAAATGGTCAGGAAGTTGATTTATGCTTATTCTGTGTAATTCTGATGAGTGGAAATAATACTACGATATTTTTTCATTACTCAGACTGACATAAGAAATTAATAGTATTCTCAGTCACAAAGACAGTTAATTTTAGACTTCAGAACAAGTTCAAAGAAACTGGTTGCTTCTGGAGATGAATATCTGGTTGCTCCTAGAGACAAATGCAGTAGGTCAATTTCCAAGGCGCTTATTGCTGATTCAAGGTCAGAGCATAAAGCAACTTTAGTAGACATAACTTTCTCAGCAATGGACGCAGCTGTATAGAAGGGAGATGTGTATGTAGGAAGGATATATGTGAAGGAAGAAGCATATGGCTGTGTAAAGAAGAGGTGTGGAAGTATGCAGATGTGTGGAGAATATAACTATGTGAAAACAGATTTAACTATGTTTAGAGCTGTGTGGCTATGTAGACGGTAGATGTAGCTGAGGAGAGAGATGTAACTGTGTGTTGAGATATATGGTTATGCAGGAGAAAGATGTATGCATGTAAAGAGATATGTAACTGTGTGTAAAGAAATGTAATTGTGTAGAGAGACTGTCAAGAAAGACATTATTCAAGATGGATTAAAAGAAGAGGTTACCACTAGGAAAGCCTGTGCTTCCTTCTGCCCTCCCTCCCTTCCTCCCTTCCTCCCTTCCTCCCTTCCTCCCTTCCTCCCTCCCTCCCTCCCTCCCTCCCTCCCTCCCTCCCTCCCTCCCTCCCTCCCTCCCTCCCTCCCTTCCTTCCTTCCTTCCTTCCATCCTTCTTCCCTTCTTTTTCTTTGCCCTGGAACTTGCTCTGTAGACCAGGCTGGTCTTGAATTTACAGAGTTCCAGGAGGCTAGCCTTTGTCTCCCTGAGTGCTGGGATTAAAGGTATGAACCACCAAATCCAAGCTATTGCTCCTTTTTTCTTATGTTACCATCAGAAAGCATGTGTTTCCTTATTTACCCCTCAGATAGAAAAGTCTGGCCCTTGCCACATTCGTGGATTTGTTTTGCATACCCTGGAGGCAGCATTGGAGCAGGCTCTCCAAAGGCCACGGTATAGAGAAGAAATATTTTCTAAGTTCCTTGCTGCTCTGAGAAAGCATTCTTTTTGCTACCCTGGTGCAGTTCTGGGAGCTGGCCATAAGGGCTGCAACAGCTTCATCCAATACCAAGGACTCACGTGGCTCCTTTTTTGACCAAGACTTATGAAAGCGTCTTGCCAACGATAACACTGGTGCTGTACCTTGACTAGGGTATTCCACTAATATCTAACTTCACAGATTAAAAAAAAGCCCAGGAGTAAAGTAACTGGGCAATTTCTCACAGCAAGTATATGACAGAGCTAAGGTTGTACTATAGTCATCTTACATTAAACCATCTACCTCTAACTACTCTGCTCTCTTGTTGGGAAGAACCACTGGGAAAAACAATGTTCTGGTAACATGTTCTTTAAAATCATGAGAATATCTACACACTGTAGGAAAAAGCAAAAGTGAGAAGTCAAAGGTCTATTAAAACTGAAGATACAGGTAAGGGAGCTATCTCTAGAACATAAAGCCATATATACTACAAAGTGCTATATATTGAACCAAGATTATGTTAATGAAAAGTGTATCCCACCTGTGAAAGGATCTGCTGTCTGCACTGCGTTGGAAGGTCCTGAAGTACCTGGAACATAGCGACCACCACCTATTCATGCAGAACAATGGAAAAGTTCAATTACATGGAAACTGTGATTCATAAATAGCATGGCATTTTTGTTAAAAGAACCCAAGCTTGGGGGAAAAACAAATCAGGAGCAAAGCTGTCACATGACAGAATGATAGAAATTAATCAAATATCTTACTGTTGCAGAGAAACTAAAATTTCAGTGGTTCTCCAAGTATAGTTTCTTTCCTTTTTAAAATTTTATGTATATGCCACTTTCAAAGGAAAATTAATTTTTTCTAATGTAGTCTCACTGGGGATCAGGGCAGGTGCCTTGCCCAATAGTAATTGGTCAACACAAAACAAACTCAATCGTATATTCTTGTAAACTTTTATATTGCTTTGTTTATACTTTTTTTTTTGGCTTACTGGTCTTTGATTTGTATATTATGGTTTCTAATTTTGTGTTACGGGCTTTGGGGTGTGTGTGTGTGTGTGTGTGTGTGTGTGTGTGTGTGTGTGTGTGTGTGTGAATGAATTCTTATGGGTTTTGTTTGCCTATTTGTATTCTAAAGACAGAAAGAAAGGGCAAGGAGTTGTGTTGAGTGAGGAGGCAGGGAGGATCTGGGTAGAGCTGAGGGAAGGGAAAACTCTGAGAAGACTATATTTCATGAAAAAGAAATTGTGTATGAGTGTTTTTTGTCTGCATGTATGCCTGTAAACCATGTGTTTGTCTAAGGTTCTCTGATGCAACAGACTCCCTGGGACTGGAGTTACAAACAGTTGTGAGCTGTCATGTGAGTGCTGGTATTAGAGAAGCACTCACATGCGTGTCTTCTACAAGAGCAGGAAGTGCTCGTAACCACTGAGCTGTGTCTCTAGTTACTAAGTATAGTTTCTTAAATTATGCTGCTTTGGATACCATCAAAGTTGATTGAGATCTGATAGGAAGGGCAGAGAAACGCTCCCGCGGTTCTTTGTATTTTCTGTGTAAGTGTTCCCCAATAAACACCCATTTACCATTTATCTTGGGTCTAGTGATGTCATTACATCTTTACCTTCATAATGCCTTTTTAAAATTTTAGCCCCAGCACATTAATGTGGAACTAACTGAAATCAACATAATAGAATTATAAGTGGCATTTTGAAAGTGAGTCGTTTTATAATTGTTTCTATAAGATATAAACCTGATGCATAGTTTGAGGTTTATTAATTAGAATATGAAGTAAAAACCTATCATAGTTTATTTATAAACAATCACTACAAGGTAAGAAAAATTAACAAAGATTGGGTTATATCTTGGTGGTCAGAGTATGTACTTGCACATGCATGAGACATTGTTTAATAGCTCCACTAAAATCAAATACCACCCCCAACACACACACACACACAAAACTTAATACAAGTCCAAACTCACCTGTAAATGGGTCTGAAAAACTGGTATTCCCAAGTCCCAATGTTTGACCTTTTGTGTTATCAATAATAAATTTAGCCACCTGATCCAAAAACATTGGATTCAAATCATTCTTCTGCAAGAAGTTGTATGCAGCTAGCCAGGGATCCTCACTGACATTATATGGTAATTTATATGATGGTCCACCTTCATTGACATCAATTGAAAAAACATAATCAAATTCCTATAATGAAAACAGAAAACAAGATAGATAATTTAACCGTTCAAATACAATAAAACATAAAATAATCCAGATGTCATATGTTTTTTATTCTAACCATTTATACTTTAAAACTTTCTCCAAAATGTAATGGTAAAGGCTTTCTATGTGGCAGATAAGGCGTCGAAGTGTGCATGTGTTACAAAATTAGTTTCATTAGGAGTGGGGCAGGTGATGGCTGAGACAGGGAATTGATTATAACTGCTTATTAATTCTAGGTCAAAAAGAAGGTTCCCAAATAGTTGATCTCAAGGTCAAAATTCTTAGCTTTTAGGGTATCCTACTCACCAAGACATATTGGCACATAAGCACAGCCCTATGTCTTGCCAAGTTTAACAGAGACAGGCATTAAGCATGAGAGGAAAGAAACTCCTAATCCAAACTAACTGGAAACATTTTTGTATGGGAAATTCTAAAAGATAAAAAATAGCTAATTTTTCATATGCAGTTTTCTCTACACATAAAGATTATATATATTTAAAATAGTCTTAGTTTTATATATGTATATATTATATCTTAATGTACATATTAAATCTGCTTTAAGACAGAAGATAATTTTCTGACAATAATGTACTTTTACCAGAGAAAATTTTATTAGCAGAGAAAACTTGTAAGTTTCTGTGCAGTTTAAAATAATAATTAGAAAGCAGAAGTAGACATACTTTCCCTTCATATAAAACTTTTCCAGATGTTTGCTGATTAGCACCAGATGAGCCAACAACATCTCCAATTTTTATCCACCTCCCATCACTAACACTCCACTGATAGGCTTCAACTCTCTCTCCATCTCGGATTAGACGAGTCTGTCCTTCTCTGGTACCTTAAAACAAATATTTTAAGAATCCAAGGTTGAGTAAAATCCAAAAACACAAATTTTAACATATTTTTTATAGTTGCTTCCAAGTTCAAATAGTAAGACAAGCAAAAGGAACATGGCTTCTCTTATCAGTTATGTGTGATAGTAACAATCCTCAAGTCTCAGTATCTGGCATTGAGAACAAACAAAACATTAGCAAAACATTTTCCCTTATTACTCTTGGTATTCCAAAAGGCAAGTGTGGTTGCCCTGAGACAGAGTTTATCTGTGTCACCTTGGTTGTCCTGGAACTCACTCCATAGGCCAGGCTAGCCTTAAACCCAGGGATCTGCCTGCCTCTGCTTCCCAAGTGCTGGGATTAAAGGCATGCACCACCACTGCCTGAACTACAATTACTCTATAATAATTACCTGGTTCGTTCAGATGTTCCCTCCCAGGAAGCTGCTCAGCATTAATGTCCCCTAAGTCACCAGTTTTGGAATCAATAGTTGCCTGAGAGAGCTCTCTCTCAAAAGCCTTGATTTCCTCAGCACTTGCTGTCCGATCTTGAGACTCTGTAAACACTCTAATAATACCATCACTACAAGAAAAGCAAACTAGTTTAAGTCACTGACACATTTATTAACATTTCCTCATGTGACTAAAGCAAACATTGTCTGTATGCATGAATATGAAAAATATCACTGTGTATTGTGAATAAGTATGCTGATTATAACATACATTATTATTTCAGTTATTTAAAGAAATTGCTGGCAAAGGAGACATTTAAATATAATTCTCAGTTTTTTAAAAAAATGGTAGTGACTGAACCCACCAGAACCTTGTATCTATTAAGCTGGTGCTCTACCATTGAGTTATATCCCAGCATTTTTTTTCTTTTTGAGACAGGTATTTGTACACAGCCAAGGCCAACCTTGAATGTGTGATTTTCCACCTCAGCCTCCAAAGTGCTGGGATTATAGGTAACTATCATGACAGTCAGTACAATATTCAATTCTATGCTAAATATTTACTATAATAATTTAGAAGTACAGTGTTTACTTTTTTAAATGATTATTACATAGGCAACATACTATCAAAAAGGATTGGCTGGGCATTGTAGCATATACTTATAATCACAGACTAGGTTTCACAGCAAGATCCTGTCTGTGAACAAAACAAAATAAAAAAACAAAAATAAGCAATCAAACAAAAACAAAACAACATACACACCAAAACAAAATGCAAAACACCAAAAACAAACACCCCCCATAAAAAAAAAAAACAAAAAACAAAAAAGGATTACTGGGCCAGTTAACTTTAAAAAAATGCCCAAAGACCCAACCTAGGTTTATCATACAGTAGGTGCTCAATATGCTCAAATAACCTCAAAGAAAAATTCAGCTCCATGATTGGCTAAACAGTAGTACTCAATCTATATATTCTCAAGAACATACTGTAGCCTTAGGACTGCATTTTCTCAATTTTAATAAAGTGGGAGAGTCACGATGTCTAGTTTAAACTGTATTCACTCGATTGAATTCTGTATTTCTTAATTTTCTACTAATGCCAGTTTCACTTTCTTGGTTGGCATATTTTTCTTTGACCGTTATCAAGCTTCATGAAGTACTAATATATACATCAATAAACGAATCTCTGCCCCAACTCAAAGTAAGAGGTCTACTAAATCCTCTGCACTTAGAGCTATCACCTTTTTCTTGCTCTCAATGTCTAGTTACAGTCTTTTCCTGTATCAAGTACCCCTTCATTTCCTTTACTTCTTGCCTCATAATTTTCTGCTAAAATGTAACAGCAACAACAGGTAGTACCATCTTTCAAAATGAATCTAAATGCTTTTCTACCCTCTGTTCTTCAACCTTTTACGCACTTAGGACACTGACACTAAGCTCCCTCCAAAACCTCTTCCTTCTCCCTGGATTCTGACATCTGGACTCCTATGTGCTTTTTAACCTACTGACCTTCCTATATCCAGAGTATTTCACAGGATTCACTGCTAGTCTTCTGCTATTTCCTCACTCAGGGACAGTTTTGTGTATATCTTTTAGGCTCAGTACTTAAAACAGAATTCAATCTGGCTACTTAGGACCTACTAGCTGTGTGGCAAGGCACTATTCAGATTCCACAAGCCTTAAGCCAAAGTATTTCCTTCTTTATGAACCAAATTAATTCTCTCACCTTTTTATTTTTATTAATGGGGATTATCACACTATAGTTTGAAGCTTTATCCTTTTCCTCTGAATTTTCTCATTCATGTATTCATTAGTACTGTCAGGCCAGTGTTTTATAAGCACATACTCCTAGTACAATTTATTTCTTGTTTGCTTTCCTTTCTGTTATTATCTGTAGTTGAACCCAATCTGTGTAATTCATAAATTTCACTTAAATCTGATCATGTCTTGCTCAAGAGCTATAATCTTTTAACCCTAAGCACTTAAAGGATCAAGTTTGAATCTTAGCCACAGGTTAGCCCCATACCTTCCATTCGCTATGCCCCCAACCTCAATCCTCCAGTACTCCTGAACACAGAACATTCACTCCATAAATGAACTTATGTTACTTCTTTCATCAGAAATTCTAATTTCTTTTCTTATTCCACTTACAAAATCCAATTTAACTTCCCACACAGATCTCTAGTTTGTCTAACTTCTTTGGCATTTTTGTTTTCACTATACAAAATTTATAACACCATACCACAAAGTAAGTACCAGTTGTTGAAAAGTCTTATTACTGCTCTTAGTAACAAAAATGTGCAAAGTCCTCACAGTTCACCTAAAATTTCTATGGTTTACCTCTGCACACTTAAGCACCTACCAACCACCTAGACACAAAGAATGTATTGACTGACTAGAATATAAATACCTCGCACCAACCACAATGTCACCATTATCCAGCACACAGCAGCACCATATAGACTGAGCTGGAAGTCGAATTGTTTGGGCACATTCACCATGTTTCCATATTCTCAGAGATCTGTCTTCTGCTGTTGTCACAAAATCTAAAAACAAAAAATGTGTTTGAATAGAACTCAGTATTTTTATAGACAATAGTTTTTCTATGTATGTGTAATGACTAATTTAAAATTAATTTTAGGTTTTATAACTTGTTACAACTTCAAAGTCATATCTTTATGTTTCACATTTTACACTCTATTCTTTGGACCAATTAATTATACAAAGTCTCTCCTCAGACACTCAAAGGCCTTTTTATAATATAGTCATTTACTCTGAATTAACATGAAGGTAATCACAGAAATTTCTCAAAAATGCGCCATAATAGCAAAAATTTAAATATATAGCATAAGGTAATCTTACCTCTACAATTTGGAAAGACAGATATGCTATAAATATAATTTGTATGTCCATAGTATACTTCAAGACACTCGCCAGTAATCTGCCACCTTCTAATACTAGCGTCATTTGCACAGGAAAGAAATTCTGTTTCACTCAAAATTGCCAAACCTCTTACACAGTCTTCATGCCCTGGATTTAAAAAAGAATACAAATCAATAAAATCACCATTTGGTTGATAGCACTGTGCAGTTTATAAACACCATAAAACTTATAAGTGAGTAGTAAAATCTAATTTTTCAAGTTACAGAATTTTATTTTCTCCTGTAGAAAGAGGTCTGGTAATCAGGTCACTAAGCAGTATTGCTTATGTCCAGTCTTAGGAAGCTATTTATTTTTTCTATCTTTTCCAGGTGATTTCTGAAACCTCAAGACAATGTACATCAGGCTAGACCTCCAAATCAGAGAGCTATACCTGCCTCTGCCTCCTGAGTGCTGTGATTAAAGGTGTGCATCACCACAACTTTATTAACCTTTAAGGAAATAAAAAGCAGAACCAATAAAAATTTACACCCAAATATTTAATGGTCCACAGTAATAAACTGTGTGACATCCTATTAGACAGCAAGAGGCTGCTGAAGTAGTTCAGTGAAAGCATGTGGTTAAAAGTACAAGGGGTTGGGTTAAAGTCCGCAAAGTTAGGAGTCAATAATAAGCAAATAATTAGACAATGGATGCCTCACTCTATGAAAGAGCCAGAGTTCAACTCCACAGCAAAGCTATATATGCATTACAACATACACAAAATCACACTCACCAAAATGGCCTCAATTATACTGAGTTTTTTTAAATTGTCATTTTTCAGTTTCTAAACTTTTGAGGAAAAACTGTAAACAATTAAGCAGGTAAGAAGCATATTCGGTACTATGAAAGTTGCTAACACTGATATTACCTGAAAAAGTCCTCTCACACCTTCCAGCCTTCCACAGTTTAATAGTCTTGTCTGCTGATGCAGTTAACATCAAGCCCTGTTCAGGCAGAATCTTTACTGCCCATACTGCAGCTGTATGGCCCTGTGAATAACATAGGTATCAACTTAAGACGCCACAAATCTTCAATATTCACACATTATCTAAAATATTCACACAGAAACGATACCTGTAATGTCATCATGCATTTGTCATTCAGCCAGACTTTAGCAGTGGTGTCCCATGAGCCACTAAGTAATGTCCCAAATTTTCCAGACGAAAGACTACAAACTAAGGGGGGAAAGTGATTAGTTAGTATATTTTCAATGAACAAATGTTCAACCTGGCAAGCTTCTAAAATATTATAAATCTTAGTAAATTTGAGAAGTGACAGCATCTTTTAGATAATAAAACTCTAATCAGTGGAGCTGTGAGGGAGCACAATGATCAAGATTAAAACTCCGGTGCCAGAATGTCTGGGGACAAGGCCTCACTGAGCCACTTATAAGCTCTGTGGCCATAAGGGCAATACTTAAAAGAGTCTTAGGGTTTTGTTTGTTTTAATTCTTATTCCCATTAATGTGTATATGCCTATGAGTATATGTCATGTGTGTGCAGGTGCCTGTAGAGACCAGAAGAGGGTACTAAATACCCTGGGAACTGGAATTATAAGCAGCTGTGAGCTACCCAACCTTCATAGGTGTTAGGTAGGAACTGGCAAATGGATCTTTCAGGAGTCACAGCATGAAAAAGATGTTGAATCAACTGGGAAATTGTAAATATTCGTTAGAATTTTTGTTTAAGTATGATAAGGATAATACAGTTCTTTCTTCCTTTTAGGGGAAAAAAGTTGAGGCTGGGGAGAAGGTTTAGTTGGTAAAAGCCTTGCCTTACAAAGACAAGGATCTAAATTCAAGATGGCAAACGAGAACTGATTGACTCCCAAGTGCTCTCCTCTGATCTCCTTACAAGTGTTATGGCATGCATCTGCCAATTTTCTGTAGCCCTGGCTAGCCTCAAACTTGGAGATCCACCAGCCTCTACCTCCCAAGTGCTAGGATTAAAAGATGTACAACACCACATCTTGTCCAAAGTAAATTGGAAAATAAAAAAAAAAATTAGACAATACTTGAGAACAATATTCAAGGCTGTTCCCTGTCATCGACCCCACCCCTACCCCCAGACACTCACACAGAGAATCACAGTAGTGTGTGTCTCTGTGTGTGTGTGTGTGCAAATCAGCAAATAAACAAATAAATGCACATTAACCACTTGTTTTTTACAACCCACAAAAGTCAAGCAATTTTACCTTTTCAAGTGACAGGAGAATTAAAACTACACTTGGTGAAATATAAAAACTACATGAAATACACATTTCAAGTGTCCATAAATAAAGTTTTTTTTATTAGAACAGGTGGCATAAACCTATAACTCTAGCTACCCAGGAGGCTAATGCAGGAAGATGACAAGTTGAAGGTCTATGCTACATGTACAATGACATCAAGAGTACCCTGTGCAATTTATAAGATAGAACAGGACTAAACACTTATCATCTGAGAAAGCCTAAAGACTTATTGAAAAACAGATATTTTGATTCTTGCTTTTGTGTGAATTGAGGAGTTATAACAGTCATATAGTCTAAAACGTCTCAAACATTTACTAACCCTTCACAGAAAAAAAAATCAATACTTTCAATTTAAAATAATATCATAGTAGAAGAAGAAACTTAAATAATATAAGCCATTGATAATCCTTAATGCTATGGAAACTCATGGTGAGGATTTTTTATACTATTTACTCCTGTGTATATATATTTGTCTAATAACTCACTATAAAATGCCAAGTCTATAACTTGTATATATTTAAAACTTCCCATAACAAAAACTTTAAAATCTGTATCATTCTAAATTTAAAATATTACATACATACAAACATCTTCCCATCCTTTACAGGAATTAAGTTTACAGATTGTGTCCCAAACTTCTGCACACACTATGTAAAATAAGTTCAGGGGCTGGAGAGATGGCTCAGTTATTTGTGTATAGGCTCTTGCATGGATCCTGAGTTCAACTCCCAGTATCTGTATTTAGTGGCTCACAATCACCTATAGCCCCAGCTCCAGGACAGTTCTTGTCTCTAGCCTACAGGAGCACTGCACCCAGGTGTCTGTGTACAGACACACATACATAATTACAAATAATAAAAATAAACCTTTTTTTTTCAAGGCAAGGTTTCTCTATGTAGTCTTGACTGTTCTGGGACTGTAGACCAGGCTGGCCTCAAACTCAGAAGAGACCCACCTGCCTCTGCCTTCTGAGTGCTGGAATTAAAGGTGTATACCACCATGCCTGGCTATAGAAATAAATCTTAAAAAGTGAAATAAGTAGATATAACCACACTGACACTGCACGTCATTTTATAATAAAGAACTGTGATATTTCTAAGTATTTTCCCTTGTCATACATAGCCTCTTCCCTTTTGTAACTCAGCACTTTACTTATCATATTTATATAGGTTTGAGGTTTAGTTCAGTAAGAAAGCCTTCCTAGCAAGCATCAAATCTGTCTGATTCCTAGTATCAAAAGGAAAGACTATTTGAATATACCAGTCTTTAAATCTGAAAGTAAATTTATAACAGAAAACTTACATAATTAAGATGGCTCAAAAAAGTTTCCACTAGCCGGGCAGTGGTGGTGCACGCCTTTAATCCCAGCACTTGGGAGGCAGAGGCAAAAATACCATCACGCTATACTTACCAGTATCTTTGTGACCCTTTAAAATATAAAGTGGCATCGGACTGTCCAGCGAGAAAATGCAGATATTGTGGTCATTTCCTCCAGTGGCAATTAGTCCATGAGGATATATCTCACTTGAGGGTATGATGCACACACAAGACACAAAATTAGAGTGGCCGCTCATACAATGCATTTCTGTGAAGCCCCTGTTAGGACTGGAAAGACAGGATCATTAATAGATATACATTTGCCTCCTCCTGGCTTACCCTAAGACATAAACATAAAAATATTCATTACTACTCAGTGTGCAGGCTGAACTTTAAGAGTGTATACCAAGCCGGGCAGTGGTGGCGCACACCTTAAATCCCAGCACTCGGGAGGCAGAGGCAGGCGGATCTCTGTGAGTTCGAGACCAGCCTGGTCTACAAGAGCTAGTTCCAGGACAGCTTCTAAAGCCACAGAGAAACCCTGCCTCGAAAAACCAAAAAAAAAAAAAAAAACAAAAACAAAAAAAGTGTATACCATTCAAAGAACCTATTGTTTTTAATTAATCAAACATTAAATGGTTTCATAGTACAAGTAGAGGATTATATCGGATTGATAATAATTATGTGCTTTTTCAGTTAGAGTATATTAATTAAGAGCAAAATCAAGAAAAGAAAGGTTAGGAGATGAATATTCCAAGTGGTTTTTTTCTCATTCTCCAACACCATTCTACTCTTCAGTTATTGCTACTCTAAGGAATCTCTAGGGAACTGAAACACTTGAAATTAAGATAATGAAACCCACTGTCAGTAAACTAAATTTGCTCAGCAAAGTAGAAGCACACTACCCACTAGTACAATATATCATGTAGTTAACAGAGTGTCAATCATTTTCAGTGTGCAGTTAAAAAAAAAAAGGGGGGGGATGGACGGGGCTGGAGAGATGGCTCAGTGGCTAAGAGCACTGACTGCTCTTCCAGAGGATCCAGGTTCAATTTCCAGCACTCACATGGCAGCTCACAACTGTCTGTAATTCCAGTTCCAGAGGAATTACACCACTAATAGTCAAATCGCCAATGCACATAAAGATCAAAAAAAAAAAAAAAAAAGAAAGAAAGAAAATTTAAAAAGGGACACACTAATGTACTGTTTAGGAGTCCAGTACATTAGTAAGTGCCATGGGTTATAAATGATTGCCCATTTGTCACACACATCAATGATTTAGCATCGCTACCTTAAGTAAGTGAAACATTGGTATGATAGACTGTATAGAAAATAATAAGCTAGTAACTAAGAGCAGTTATAGCTCTAGCAATCAAGGAGTTCACAATCCAGTTGAAGTAGCCAAGGCAAGTACACATAATGAGATCAAACTCCTGAAGAAAACTAAACATACTCCAAAAAAAAAAAAAAAAACGAACACTCTAACATACTAGTCTACTTTTATTTCTTTCCCAAAGCCTACTAACTAGTCATGTAACTACAAGAAGTAGTTCATAGTCTATAAAGGCATTACAGGGAGGATGAAGGGGAAAAAAAACAAACAAGAACACAATTTTCAGGCAGAGGCAGGCAGATCTCTGTGAGTTCGAGGCTGGGCTGGACCGACAGCCTCCAAAACCATACAGAGAAACCCTGTCTCGTAAAAACAAAAACAAAAACAAACAAACAAACAAAAAAGAACACAATTTTCAATAGTGTAAAACTGGCTATAGAAAGGGTAGTAAAGCTTAGAAGATCCATGGAAAATGATTTCCACACTGGTAGCAGGTTAAGAAGAGAATCAATCAGTCTCCTTCCCAACAGGTAAGAACTGCAGAGTCCTCTGTGAAGACGTGATCTGAGGTGGGGAGAAGCAGGAGCCTTTCTCCACACTTCGACAGTAAATGCACTGGCAGAATTTGTCTCACAGTACTACTTGAGAACTGTGGTATTAACTGAAGGTTTGCGACTTCCAGGGTGAGGCATAGATTGGAAACTGAATTTTGATTTTGTTGGGATCAAACCCAGAGACCACACACACCATACATTCAGACTGAAGTTAATTTTAATCAATTTCAGCAACTGGAACAGCAGCAGCTACCAACCTGCCACCCTCTAATTCCATGGAGGGTTATCCTCCACAGGTTCCTGTAGCAGAAAGTACACAAAAGCAGAAGCCAACGGGTACATCCTGACTCCAGGATCATAGCACAGATCAGCTCTCTGATCCTGGTTTGCTATGCAAAATGAGGTAGCCATTGTTGGAACTTCCTGTCTTCCCTGCTGATGTAAACAATGGCCTCTCCAACTGAAGTGATTTAGGAAGAATTTAAAGGACCAGCACCCATCCTGCCCCTTCAGCATTCTCTTTCTCTCCTTTTGAGAGCCAGAAAATAAAATCCAGGATATTAGTGGTCAGGTGTGATGGTACACGTCTGCAATCCCAGCACTCAGGAAGCTGAAGCCAGAGGATCTAGTTCAAAGCCAGCCTTGGCTACACAGGTAGATCCTGTCTCAAAACACAAACAAACAACAAGGGTATTCAAAAGCAGCTGCATATACAGGGCACTTAGAAGTGAATGCACATGCTCAGAGAAACAGGTGAGAAAAGATCTAAGGCCTCAAGGATACACCTTGGCCGGGATTCGCAGCAGTCAGGGAACAACAAAGCGTCAGCAAACTCTGGCCACTCAAAGGAGCAAATTATCCCTACAAGTGGTTCCTGAAAAAGACCAGACGATCTACTGGTCAAGGGATCTAAAACTACCATCTTAAGAGAAAGATAACAAACAAAAGACAGGCCCCAGTGGACCTGGAACTTGCAATCCTCCTGCTCCAGCACATCAAGCGCTAGAACTGCAAGGGTGTTACACCTGACTTAAAACAATTGTCTTACACACGCTGGAAGACCTAAAGGAAGATGCGGAGGTAAATCCAAAAATATTCTGAAGCTGTAGATTACAGGAACAAACGAAAAGAACTAGCTGAAAGGTTCAGGCATTACGCTGGCCTGTCCTATTACCAGGCACTGTGCTGGCCTGTCCTAGAGCTCATTGGCCAGCGAAGCTAAATAGATAAACTCCAGCTTCAGTGGGAGACGCTGTCTCAAAAATGTAGATAGTGACTGAAGAAGTCACCAATATCAACATCAACCTCTTGCCTACACACACACACACACACACACACACACACACACACACACACACACACACACACACACACAGAGCACGTACACACCTTACTTACAAATGATACTAGGTAAATCCCCATTTAAAACAAACAAAACCTTTGGAAGGAGAGAATCAACTCCTATAAGCTGTACACACGCACAATTTTAGAGGTTTCAGTAACTTCCAAATCAACCAAACAGAGAAGACAGTGCTGTAGGATTGGGGGGGGGGGACTCTAAGGAATATAGAACACAGTAGTAAGATGTATTCACTTTAAATATCAATTAACTAATAAATGCTCAAAAGACAGACTGGCAGAATGCCTAAAAACACCATCTAAGTATGTGCTATCTACACACGAGTCTCTCCCCAAACACAAAATGGGAAAGGTACTCCATGTACACAGTAAGAAATAAAAGGGGAGGGGAAGCTATAAACATTAAACCGATTGTCTTTAGTTAAAAACAGGTGCCAAGTCAAATATATTACATAGCAATAAAACTGCATGCCAGGTAAGATGTCACATGCCTGTGATTCCAGCACATTGGAGGCTAGACCACCCTAGGTTACATGGCAAAATCTTATCCAAGAAATTAAAACCAAAGAGGAATACAGCAATAATATTTAATAATTATAAAATCATGTGCCTAATAAGATCATCAAAATGTAGAAAATGAAAACTGGCAGAATTGAAAGCACAGTTCTACTACCACAGTTACAACTTCAATATCACCCAGTGGTCAGCACTCGGGAGGCAAAGGCAGGCAGAGCTCTGAGTTTGAGGCCAGCCTGGTCTACAGAGCTAGTTCCAGGACAGCCAAGGTTACACAGAAAAATCCTGTCTCAAAAAAACAAAATGACTTAAATATCCCACTCTATAATGGGAAATGATAACCCTGAAAATAAGCCAGGGGTCTGGGACACAGGTCAGCAGGAGAGCCTTTATCTACCAGGGTAAGCCCCATCCAATCTCCAGGAAGGCCAAATTAAAAACAGAAAGAAACCAGAGAGCTTGAACAACACAGTAAGCCAACTATAAGTGTGACTATATTCTACCCAAGAAAAAGACATTATGAAAAACAGGATAATTCTTCTATTTAGAAAATTAAAAACAGATTACCATATGATCCAACAGAATAAATACAGTCTCAAAGAATTCCTTAAGAAATCACATTCATATAGCACTTTATGATAGCTAAACATGGGAGTAACCCAATGCCCACCATGGATGAATTGATAAGGAAAATGCTATGCAAAAACAGAATTTTATTTAGCCTTAAAAGAGAATTTTATGTCACTTTAAATGTTAATAGTCTAAATGCTCCAATCAAAAGACAGATTGGCAGAATGCCTAAAAACATGATCTAAGTATGTACTATCTACATCACTTGTATGTAGAAATTCTGACACATGCCACAACTTGGACAAACTTTGAAGACATTATGCTAAAGGAAATTGGCCAGTTATAAAATGATGAATACTGTAGAGTACATTTATATGAAGTACAAGCTACCTAAAAGTCAAGATCTTGAAGATATAAAGTCGAATGCTGGTTGTCAGGAGCTAAGAGGAGGAAAGCGAACTACTACTTTAGTGGGTACATAGTTTCAGCTTTACAAGACAAAGTTATGAAGAGGGATAGTGCTGCAGGTGACACAACACTGTGAGTGTAGGAGATACTTCCAAACTATCACCTGAAAATAGTTAAGAGGGTCAATTTTGTTGTATTTTAGTGTATTAAGAACTGGGCTGGGAGACTGATGGCTTGGTTTGTAAGAGCACATGCCACACAAGCACAAAGGCTTGAGTTTGGATCCTCTGTACTCACATAAACAGCCAGGTATATCTGTGAGCACCTGTAACGCCAGTGCTACCCCGAGGAAACCGGGCATGGAAAAGAGAATTCCTGGAGCTTGACTGCCAGACAGCCTAGTTGATTTTTAAAAAAGCATGCTTACAGTTCAGATAGATAACGTATCTGAAGAAATAAGGGTAGAGAGATAGAACAGGACATCCAATGTCCTCCTTCAGTTTCGGCAAAAGCACACAGAGAAAAATATTGTGATGTTTTAAATAAGAATGGTTTCCTTAGGCTCGTTTAGTTTAACATTTGGTTCCCAGTTAATAAAACTACTTGGGAAGGATTAAGAGATGTGGCCTTATTGGAGTAGGTGTGGTCTTATTGGAGGAGTTATGTCATCGAGGGTGGGCTTGGAGGTTTCAAAAACCCAAGCCCGGCCCAGTCTTACTCTCTCTGCTTACAACTGGCAGATCAGATGTGAGCTCTTAGGTACTGCTTCAGAACCTACCTGCCTGCAGCTAGGCTCCCCACAATACATTCATGGACTAACCCTCTGAAACTGTAAGTAAGATTCCTAACTAAATGCTTTATTTTATAAGTTGCTTTGGTTACAGCAATAAACAGTAACTAACACACACACACGCACACACACACACCCCTTTTTAAAAATTAGAGCAGGAAATCAAAACAACTCTGAGATACCATCTTACTCCTGTCAGAATGGCTAAAATCAAAAACACCAACAACAATTTATACTGGAGAGGTTGTGGTGAAAGGGGAACACTCCTCCACTGCTGGTGGGAGTGCCAACTTGTACAGCCACTTTGGAAATCAGTATGGACATTCCTCAGAAAAATGGGAATAAACCTACCACAAGACCCAGCAACTCCACTCTTAGGCATATATCCAAAAGATGCCCATTCATACAAGGATGTCTGTTCCACTATGTTCATAGCAGCATTATTTGTAATAGCCAGAACTTGGAAGCAACCTAGATGCCCCTCAACCAAAGAGTGAATAGAGAAAATGTGGTACATTTACACAATGGAGTACTATTCAGCAGAAAGAAAAATGGAATCCTGAAATTTGCAGACAAATGGATGACACTAGAAGAAACCATCCTGAGTGAGGTAACCCAGTCACAAAAAGACAAACATGGTATGTACTCTCTCATATATGGATTTTAGACATAGATCTGGGGAGTGCCAGCCTACAATCCCATGGCCAGAGAGTCTGGGAAACAGAACCTTCATTCAGTGGTTGATGGAAGCAGAGGCAGACTCCCACGGCTAAGCACTGAGCTGAACTCAAGAAATCCAGTGACAGAGAGGGAGGACTGATGAGCAAAGGGGTTAAGACTGGGCTGGTTTAACCCCCAGAAACAGCTGGCCTGACAAGGGTTAGCTCTTGAATCCCAGAGTGATGCCTGGGAATCCAGCATAGGACTGATCAAGATCCCCTGAATGTGAGTGTCAGTGAGGAGGCCTAGATAATCTATTGAGCCTTGGGCAGTAGATCAGTATTGATCCCTGGCATACAAATGGACTTTGGGTGCCCATCCAACAATGAGAGATGCACTCTCACCCTGGACTCTTGGGGGAGGGTCTAGGCCCTGCCCTGGATGAAATGACATATGGACACCCCCATGGAGGACCTCACCCTCCCTGGGGAAATGAGGGGATATTGGGGGGGGTTGGTGGGAGGGCGTGGGAGGAGGGGAGGGAAAGGGAGAGGGACCTGGAATTGACATGTGAAGCAACCTTGTTTCTAATTTAAATTTAAAAATAAAATATATTGCCGGGCGGTGGTGGCGCACGCCTTTAATCCCAGCACTCGGGAGGCAGAGGCAGGCGGATCTCTGTGAGTTCGAGGCTGGGCTGGACCGATAGCCTCCAAAACAATACAGAGAAACCCTGTCTCGAAAAACCAAAAAAAAAAAAATATATATATATATATATATTTAAAAAACTAGAGCAGGGTGTATAGGATGTGTGGAGGCTAAGGCAGTAAAATCAAGCGTTCAAGGACAGTCTGGGCTACAGAGTGAGAAAAAGAAAGAGCCAAGGGAATTATCTGTTCAACGCATCTCTCAAAACAGCAACAAAGAAGCCAGACCCTTGTAAGAAACTGAGTATTAAGTATTTAGAATCAGTTGGAAACTGTGCCATAGGGGGAAAAAATCTTGAAAGGCTATTTGGTAGTAGCTAATTTATCTACTTTTATGGGTTTTTGAAAATGTGATTTAAAATAATTTTATTAATAAGCATAGAGAGGCCATTCAATGGTGGTGCATGCCTTTATTCCTAGCACTTAGGGAGGCAGGCAAGAGATCTATGTGAGTTCAACGTCAGCCTGGTCTACAGAGCAAATAAGTTCCAGAACAGGTTCCAAAGCTACACAGAGAAACCCTGTCTCCAAAACCAAACCAAACCAAAAAGCTCACAGAAAATTAAAGATAAAACATGTTTTTAAATGTCTCTGGGGTGGGAGAGATAGCTCAAAAACAACTAAGAATCTATTTATGTTTTTTTGAAACAGTCTTGTAACACAGTTTCCAACATAGATGTTTGTTTGGATCATTTACAGTCATCCATTAGGATCTTAGTTCCAGAATTTGGTCTCATTTTCTTCTTTGTATCTCTCTGAAATCCTATCACAATATTTTACATGGTTAAAGATCATCAAGTCAGTGGTTCTCAACCTGTGTGTCATAACCCCCACAGAGACCTGTATTGTATTGTATATTTACATTGATTCATAATAATAGCAAAATTAAAGTTATGATGAAGCAATGAAATAATTTTATGGTTGTGGGTCACCACAACATGAGGAACTGTACTAAAGGGTCGCAGCATTAGGAAGGTTGAAAACCACTGCATTAAATACTTCTTAAATCGACGAGAAAAAAATACTTAAAGCATTGGTGCAGGAGACAGGCAGAGCAGGGACACAGTTGCCCTCTTGTATCCCTAGAAAATTTGAAACTTTTGCTTTTGCAAAAAGTCTTGGGGTGAGGGAAGGACAGAGCAGCACAGACACACAATAGTCATTGACTCTTGGGAGTGTAAGGAACACGTACATTCATATCACTGCCCAAGATCACAAGAAAACAAAACAGCAGAGGCCAGGCCGGTATCCTGTTGGCAGATGTGCAAAATAAAAGAGCTCCCCAGATAGTGCTACAGCCCCACCCAGGAGCACAGCTTCCCAGAAGTTTTTCAGATCGGAGCCCATAAGGAATAACAGATATCCAGGGAAAGCCTCCAGCAGAGAACATAATGACCAAATCAAGCGGTGAGGCAGGAAAACAAAACAATCTGGAGGAAGAAGACCACCAAGGAGAACTTAAGTAAAAACCAATCATCATCCCATCCACAGAGGATGGAAGTTCCTCAGGCCAATCCACTGGAAGGCAGCAAGAGAGAGAAGAGAAAACAAGCTCTACATCTGAATGAGAC
Organism: Mesocricetus auratus; assembly: GCF_017639785.1. Lineage (NCBI taxonomy): Eukaryota > Metazoa > Chordata > Mammalia > Rodentia > Cricetidae > Mesocricetus > Mesocricetus auratus. The sequence goes on along the minus strand of NW_024429197.1, from coordinate 44,444,459 downwards.
GTTCCTAAGAAGGAAGACAGAAAAGAAATGGGGAAAGAAACCAACAGACTAATTTGAGAGGTTTTCATAGTTAAAGAGCCAACTAACTAATGGTCCAGAGAAAAGGATGAAAACAGGGTTTCTTTTAGGGGAGCGGGGATAACAGGTAAATTAGGATGGCTTCAGACTTCTCAACAGCCTAACACCATCAATAAAAACACAAGGGATCAATGCTGTAAGATCTGGAAGGAAAATTACTTCAAGATTAGAATCATACAACCACTCTAGGTGTCACTGCAGTAACAAAAAAAATTGTTTTCAAATTTGCAAGTTTGAAACACCTTTGTTATCAACAAACTACATTCAGGAAGCGCCTGGTCTATGTGCCCCAGTAAGGCAAGATGAAGAAAACTAAGAAAGCGAAAGCTAACTCTAAATAGAAATTCAACACTAGCAGTCTAAAACAAGGTGACAGTAAAGTTACCCAGGACTACCTGTGCACCAGTGACAGCTGAGAAAGCTTTCACTGTTAGAAGAGGTCAATGTTTTCAAAAATATCAATTTAAAGAACTTAAAGTGGAATTATAGGATAAATACATAGAAAACTCAGCAAACGAAAACCCAAACCAGGAAAAAAATAACAAAGATCATAAATTTATACTGTCACAAACACTGATTTTAGTCAAACTAAGCAAAGGCCAGCACAGAAGTCAGATGAAATGGAAGTGGGCAGAAAACAGGGGGCACTAAACCCAAATGTTCCCAGCAGAAACTAATAGATAATACCTTAAAAAAAATCAATACATAAGATATTGCAACACACTGCTTTTTTTTTTTTACATTGACATAGAAATAAAACACAAAATGAGCAGTTAGATAAAAATGTTGCTTCTGAGGAAAGAAAATCTGGAGTGGGATAGAAAGTGAACTGGCTTTTCTACCTAACCCCACAGAATTGTTCAGTGTTAACCAACAGAAGTCACTTTTGTCCTAGCATGGCCAAGAAAAATAAAATACAAGGTCTTAAATTTTAAATTGAATCTTTAAATATAAGTAGTCTTTAAAAGCCAGTCAATAAGAAGACAAAAGATGCTGAAGTGTACCTCATCTCCCACCCCAGAAGTTTATGATAGACTTGTGGAATTTGACTCGACATGATGCTTAAAGAGGTCTGAAGCAGGTTGGATAGTGGTGGGGCTCGCCTTTAGTCCCAGCATTTGGGAGGCAGAGGCAAGTGGATCTCTGAGTTCGAAGCCAGACTGATCTAAAGAGTGGGTTCCAGGACAGCCAAGACTGTCCAGAAAAGCAGTGTGAGACCATGGCATGTTGGTTGGCCCAGTTCAGTACACAAATCTGGAGCTAGACCTTCTGGATTTTTGATGGAATTTGGCTAAAAACTAGGTTTAGTCCACCCTAAAATCAGCTATTTCTACCTCTTAAATTCTCTCATCATGCTTAGTTCATCTCTTCACTTACTACTATGGTTCAGGATCTTATTGACAATGGACATAGAAAAACAAATTTCATTTACTACTTGACTCTCAATATGGTATAGTCCTTCATTAACTCAACTGCTACACCATAAAGTAAAAACTTTAAGTATGCCAGCTACAGACTCCTTTTATATCATGAAAACTATTGCTGAGATGCAGAGATCAGTCACCAAGTGACTGAGACACTAACTGGAACATCGAGGAATGAAAATAGTCCTAGCTGCAAAATATAAGTTTTTGATTACTGTCAGCTGAATAATGTACAAACAAGATTTGAAGAACAAAAATGAATGAGAACCAGTTTTCAAACAGAAGATCCTAGGTAAAAAACAATCACTCCAGTTACTCCACTTCTGTCAACTTACAACAGTCCTACAGAAGTACAGCTTAAGGACAGGGTTCAACTACTAAAACAGGTATCCTTTAGAATAGATACTCCTTATTGCAATCTTTCTCCTTCTAGATATATGCTTCTACTGGATTTAATTTACTAATTTGTTGGGTATTGAATTCAGGGTCTCATATGGTTTAAGTAGGAAGCTACACCATACCCCAATATTTTTTAAGTTTATTTAATGAGCTTGCTTGAGAACTCTATTTTAAAGGTACATATTTCATCGATAATTATACTCAAATACACAAAAAGTTGCCTATTACTTTCACCGAGTGGTTTGGGATGCCACTGACTCCTAACAGTTGGAAGAGACTGTCAGAGGTCATCTTGCCGAATTCAGCACAGCAGTCTGCCCTACAATATTCTTACGCTATTCTACCATCACGAATTGGGTGCATTGCAAAAGCCACCAAACAGCTTCACCTCCACACTTTGCCTTCACACTATTTTCTACCTGTGGCAAGCAGAACCTTAACAATCGCATTCTACCAAATCGCCCCTTGATTGATAACTGAGTGATTTTACATATAAACCCCACAGCAAGGTTCCTGCCAGCCTTTAAGACCTGCCCTCATAGCTCAGTTTAATCTCCTGCCACCCTAGAACCTTCCTGTCTCAATCCAGGACCTCAGTTTTTTGTTATGCTAGCTGCCTTGCCTATGGTCGGCCCATTCCACCTTCCAAGAATTAGCTCAATGGATCTCATAGGTATGTAAATACACAAACACACACACACACACACACACCATCTCAAAAAAAAAAAAACAAAAACCAAAAGCTTCCCGCCTAACTCTGAATATGTACATTTGCTTGCGTCTTGATCCCTATTTTCCCAAGAGATTATAAGACAGTTCTGTAAACGTAGAGACCCTGTCAGCCTGTCAGTGATATCACTTCTTCCCAAGATGTAAAATATACGGTACTCATCACCTAAGCTCCATTTTTCTTTCTGAAAACTGAAATCCGTTTACTGAACCTTAAGTTTCTTGACTCATCAGTGCTTAAACGTAACCTCTGATGTTGATTTGGCCTGGATTTCAACTTTTGGTTAACTTTGGGAGAGAGGGGCTTGCAGGCCGAGTTTCTTAAAGCAATAGTAATTTTTTTCATCCTCGAGAAATAGCATAGTCCTACACAACAATTAACATTCAAGGGGGGTTCATCCTCGTCTCCCCTACAACCTAGGCAACCAGGAGGGGAATCCACGCCTAAGTCTCTGCAAGGCAATTACTGAGAACAACAGTCTGCAAAAATTAAAACACTACAGAGCAACTCCGGGGCAAGCCAGATGTTTTCAATGTTACCGAAACTGGGAGAGTGCACAGGAGCAATAAACACTGAAGTCCAGGAGAAACCTGAGAGATTATCTGCCAAAGCTGAAGCCCCTAAAGGTGTTTTAAGACGCTCGTCCAAGGTCAAGCTCCTCCCCGTTAGTGGTTAAGTGAGGACAGGCAGCCAGGTCCTCCCCTCGCACATCCATTCCCCGAAATGTGGTCGGTTTCGCAGAGTGCACGAGCCGGGAGTGAGAAAGCTCGGGAATCCGCAGGGAGGCGGGAGCAGTGCAGACACCAGGAAGAGGGAGAGAGGTACACGGCCGGGAAGGGGGGGTCATCCCTGCACGTGTCTGGAAGCCTGAGATTCACCGCGCGCGGCGGGACCTGCAAGCGCTCACCTGTCCGGGGCCCAGAGGCGGGTGGTGCGATCCCGGGACACGGACACAAAGGCCCCCGGCGGGTAGAGGCAGCACACCAGGCCCCTCACGTCCAGCTCGTGGCCCGGGAGCGAGCAGCTCAGCCGGTATCTAGCTGCGCCGCTCGCCATGGCCAGCGTGGGTCCGGAGCCCGGCTCCCCGGCACAGCGCGAGACTAGTCCGCAGGCCCGAGCCGGCGTGCGCCAGGCTGCGGCCCGAGACCCGCCTGCAGGTGAGGGGCGCGGGAGACCGGAAGAGCCCGTCAGCCGGTGCGGAAGGACTGCGGGGGAAGGGGCGCGCCGGCCGGACTGAGTGACACAGCAACCCTAACATGCACGCCGGAATTCATCATCCGCCGCAGCCCGCGGTGACGCAGAGTGTGTGCGTCGGGATGCTGGGGCGGCTTACGCGGAGGCTCTCTCTCCCCTTCTGTGCCCTGGATGGCGCGCGGGCCGAGGAAGGAACAGCGACACTCGGACATTCTGCCCAAGTGCCCGAGGTCCAGGTCCTGTCAGAACCCGGTCCATTTCAGAGAACAACCGAGGATTTGTAGTAGGATCAGGGGGCAAGCCGGAACTACAAATCCCACAATGCCGCGCGTCCCGGGCGACTCGCCCGCTCGCTGGTTTGGGATGTTTTAAATCTAGCTGCTCGGCTCCACTGCTCTGAAATGGTAGAATGAAATTGCTTCTTTAACTTACCTCGCGATTTGATTACCCAGTTTCTGCGTGCCTCTGGAGACTCTTTCTGGATTTTCATAAATTAATTGGTTTTCATTTAAAATGACAGAATCTGGAGCCAAGTGGGAACTTTAATCACTTTTCTTGAGTTCAAGCTATTCCTATGTTCTTACCTGTAGTATCAGATTTTGCAAATAAATACGATGGTTCAAATCCAGTCTTTCCAGCGTGACCACTGTTGCTTGACCGATTTGGCTCAATAGGTCTAAGATAGGGCAGAGAATATTTTTAATTAATTTATAACCTGGACTGGCCACAAACTCTTGGTTCTTCCTGTTCTAATCTCTGAGTGCTGAAATTACAGGTAAAAAAAAAGTACATATTTTTATCCAGACCTCCATGGTGCAGTGTGGTGTCTCTACATTGCATTGAGAGTGTCAGTCTACATCGTGGTAAAGTTTGACTTCTGTATTATTGCCTGGCATCCACCACAACTTCTGTTAAGTTTCTCAGATTTGAGCCCTGAAATGTTGACATTTTAAAACTTCTTGTGCTACTGTACTCACTGGGTAAACTTTGCTCAAATTATACTTTCAATCTTTGAATATTTCCAGCTGTCTATTAGAAATGTCTGCCTAGCAACTTAAATTTGCTTTAACATTCTCTAGTTTTCTACCTCTGCTCTCCAGCCTGTAATACACATTAAAGATTCTTTTTTCTAAACTCTGGATCTAAGTATTATTCCCTTTCTCCAGTAACCCCAATAGCATTCTGTTCTTAAGAGTACAATGTTATACAAGACCTTTTGTATTTCCCTAACTTATTTTACTAAAGTCATTTCCATTAGGTATGTGTCTGACTATGCCATGTTGAATTTCTCCTTTCCCTGAACAAAACTCAATATGGAAGGTGATAGTTCTGTGTTTCTAAAACAAACAAGCAATCCCTAATCCCAGGGCAGGATCACAACATTGGAATGTGGGCCATACAGTGAGTTCTAGGCCATTCTGACTACATGAGAAGTTCTTACGTTAAGAAAACACACAAACAGGGGTGATGGTGGCACACACCTTCCATTCAGGAGGCAGAGGCAGGCAGATCTCTGTGGTTCAAGGCCAGCCTGTCTACAAAGCAAGTTCCAAGACAACCAGAGTTGTAACATAGAAATCCTGTCTTGAAAACACGCACAGAGAGAGAGGGAGAGAGAGAGGCAGGGAGGGAGGGAGGGAGGGAGAGAGAGAGGGAGGGAGGGAGGGAAAGAGAGAGAGAGATGCACACATCACACAACACAACTGTAATCTTTTCTTTGTCACAGTTCAACACCAGTTTATCTTCTGGACCTTCCTAATTCATTTTTGGGCCAATGTAATTTTATTTATTGTCAATTTAGTGTTCATGGTGTAACATTTGTATGGCCATCATTTCTACATGACTGAATTTTCTTCAGGAAATTCATTTTCAGTCGTTTTTGTAGTTGCTGTGTATTTGTGTATGTGCAGGCACCAGAACACACATGGGGTCAAAGAACAACTTGCAAGAAGTAGTTCTCTTTTCCCACCACATGGGGCCTGAGAATCTAACTCAGGTCCTCAGGCTTGGTGGGGTGGCAAACACCTTTACCCACTGAGACATCTCAGTAACTTGGTTTGTTTTATTGAACAGTCTCCCGCTAGCCTTGGCTGCCCCCAAATTCACAGCAAGCTTCCTGTATCAGCCTCCTCAGTGTTGTCACTGTAGCTGTGTGCCGCCAGCCAATGAGACCCGAGGTGGATGAGACTCTTGAGTTTGATCCTCAGTCTTAACCATCAGATTTACTGCTTTCGATATAATAAATGATTTTCTGTCGACTTAGTGACCGTCCTGAAGCTCTCAGATATAGGCGGCTCAGATGGCAACCTGTAGGGATTTCTGGTCCTTCTGGCTCAGCCGCGGTCACCAAATATAGGTTTTAACTAAGTCTCTATCATTCTATATACCAGCAAAGACTCAAGAGTATGATGTTGGTGTGAAAACCCGATAGATCAGAGAAACTGAAAAGCAGCCAGCCAATCTTCCTTTTTGGCTGGAGACCCAGCAAGTCTCTCTCTACTCATCTCAAACCTAACAGACTGCAAATTTCTAAGTCCCTCCCTGCTCTTTCCTGTGTATCTCTTCTTCTGCATTCCTGAGTTTTCAGTACTCTCTATGGCTAATTCTTGTCAACTAGCAGGCTCTATCCTCTGATCCAAGGTTAATTTTATTAGCACAGTCCTGGAGTTTCATAATGTGATCAAATATCCCACAAAAAATAGGTTCTCAATGGAAATTTCCCCACTATAGTATATCACCTAAAAAACAAATTTCATGTAGTTTCTCATTTAGTCCTCGAAGCAATCCTACAAAGTAGGTAATATAATCTCCACCTCACAGTTAAAGAATCTGCATTGGGGGCTGGAGAGATGGCTCAGAGGTTAAGAGCACTGACTGCTCTTCCAGGAGTCCTGAGTTCAATTCCCATCAACCACATGGTGGTTCACAACCATCTATAATTCAATAATTCAATTTGGTGCCCTCTTCTGGCCTGCAGGCTGAACACTGCATGTGATAAATAAAGAAATCTTTAAAAAAAAAAAAAGAATCTGCATTGGTTCAGAACAAAGCAAAAAAAGAAAACCAAAGAAGAAAACCCCAAAGTGGCTATTAGGCTAAGATGGTCCCAGCTCTGAAGCCCAACTCAACAGAACCCAGAAATTTAAACTTAACTAATCAAAATCAGAAATCGGGGTCTGGAAAGACAGCTCAGTGGTTAAAAGCACTGGCTTCCTGAGGACCTGGATTCAGGCCTCAGCACCCACACCATGGCTCACAACCATCTGTAACTCTGGGTCTAGAGATCCAATACCCTCTTGTGCCCTCTCCAGGTACTACATGTACTTAATACATATAAATATGTGTAGGCATCATACACATAAAAATAAGTGACTTTTATGTTTTAGATTATTTTTATGTTTTTAATTGAATGTTTTGCATGCATGTATGTGTACCACTTGCATGACTGGTACCTGTGGAGGTCAGGGGAGGATGTCAGGTATCCTGGAACTGGAGTTATAGGTAGTTGTGAGCCACCATGTGGGTTCTTGGGACCAAATGTGAGTTGTCTGGGAAAGCAACCTGTGCAAGAGCTGAGCCATCCATCTTTCCAGCCCCAATAAATAGAACTTTAAAGACAATACAGAGTGGCCAAACCATCCTCTGGGACTTTACACTTTAAAAAATCAGGTACCTGTTCTTAGTCTTGCTCCTAGAGCATGTGATGCAAGTTTTCTCCTCATGGTTCCTAGATGGAGCCCAAACTTTTGGAACTCTTGGGCTCAAAATAGATCTACTAATGTTTCAATAGCATGGGGGTGTGCAGTAGTTTTCATTGGTTTAAGTGTTTAGTTAAGGACAACAATTTTAAAGTCATGTATCAAGAACGTAACAGTTGACTGAACTTAAATCCCATGAACAATAAGAATGAATTCTTGGGGCTTTTTTTCTAATTATAACATTTTATGTTAAGGACTCAAAGGTTTAAAAACTAGGGATTTCTTTAAATGTCCATTTTCATAAACTTTCTCTCATGCCCGAGGGCATGTAGGAGAAATTTCCACAATATCAATAGTTTGTTTTAAAGACAATAGATGGCATAGTTAGAGATCCATTATGGCCATTTAGGTTTGTATAAACTTGGCTAGTGATATAGCTCAGTAGTAGTGTTTATTTTAATTTATGATACCCTGAGTTTGATCTTCCCATGTGGCAATAAAGGAAGATAGGGAATGAGCAGGACAAGGCAGGGCAGGGTGTAATGTCACCACCTTTATCCCAGCACTCAGGAGGCAGAAGCAGGTGAATCTCTGAGTTTGAGACCACTCTAGTCTACATAGTGAGTCCCTGTCTCAAAAAATAGTAATAGAGATCCAGGCTTGATGACATACACTTTTTTCTTCTTCCTGAACTCACTTTGTAGACCAGGCTGGCCTCAAACCCACAGAGATCCAACGGCCTCTGTCTCCTGAGTGCTGGGATTAAAGATGGGCGCCAACACATCTGGCTTGGTGGAATACATTTTTGTCCCAGTACTTGAGAGGCAGAGACAGGTGGATCTCTGAGTTTGAGGCCAGCCTGGTCTACACAGAAAATTTCAGGACGGCCAGGACCATACAGAGAAATCTTGTTTCAAAACAAAACAAAAGCCCTAAATAACTAAAAATAGAAAGATATAAGATTACATATTATAGTTTTTGTTTTAAGTATGATACTTTCAGTATGACTTGTTGGTTTTTTGTTGTTGTTTGTTTTAAAAGCCTAATTTCAAGCCGGTTGTTGGTGGTGCACATATTTAATCCCAGCACTCGAGAGACAGAGGCAGGTGGATCTCTGTGAGTTCGAAGCCAGTCTGGTCTACAGAGCGAGTCCCAGGACAGCCTTCAAAACAATACAGAGAAACCCTGTCTCTGAAAAACCAAAAAGAAAAAAAGCCTAATTTCAGTTGGGCTTGATGGTATACACTTTTAATCTTTGGACTCAGGAGGCAGAGGTGAATTTCTAGTTTTTTAAGGCCAGATTGCCCTACATAGGGAGTTCCAGGACAGCAAGAACTGCATAGAGAGACCTAGTCTTAAAACTAACAAAAGCCTAAATTCATTATAGAAAAACTGATATAAAAGATAAGGAAACAAAGTTGAGGTCAGTATGGCTCAAGGTGGTAACTTGGGACAAATTTTACCAAGCCAAAAACAAGGAATCTTAACAATTACTAATGACACTAGGTGTGTTTGCATATGTGTATAAAATTGTGGTAATAGAATGTAAGGAACTATGGCTCTACTCTTTTTGCTGCCATAAACTGACAAAAACATTAAATAGGAGAAAAAGTGTATGTGTTGCATACATAGAAGCAGCCATATAGTGTAAATGCTTGTGACCCCTAAATGATTCGGGAGAGTCTGATGCTTTGACATTTCTGTATGACACTGTTATCTTCAAATGTATTGGGAAACATTCGTGGTTATTCCGTGGTTTATGGGCACATGATAGATGGTGATATACTTCATGTCTGTAGGTATGTTGAGTTTTTTGTTTATCATTCTAGGAATCGAACCCAGGATTCGTGTGAGCACATTAAGTACATACTAAACTGTATTCCCAACCCCTTTCATGTCTACAGGGAAAGGAAATTAGGAGTTATGGAAAATATTAAGTGGTTATAAGCAGTTTTTGTAAAAAGTAAGTTTGGACTGGGCGTTGGTGGCGCACACCTTTAATCCCAGCACTTGGGAGGCAGAGGCAGGCGAATCTCTGTGAGTTCGGGACCAACCTGGTCTACCCAGTGAGTTCCAGGACAGACTCCAAAACAATACAGAGAAACCCTGTCTCGAAAAATAAAAAAATAAAATAAAAAATAAAGTAAGTTTGGAAAACATATAATGTCTGGGACAAAGTATGTCTGACTCCAAGAACAAACTTTAGTTTGTGAATGATTCTCTAAGGGACAGGGGTATGTGACACCAGTCTATCCAGCTGAGCTGGCAGACTTCAGGCTTTTTTCTGCAATGTCAGTTTAGTCTTCTCTGGGTAGTGATATTTTCAGTACAAAGACTCCGGCTTTGTGTTCCTCTTGATGGCTCTGGTGACGTGGGAGCGAGGAAAAGCCAAGATCAGAAGGACAGCAAGTTGTCCTTAGTGCAGGACCTAGCCTGAAAACTGCTGTTAGTATGATGTGGAGTAACTTTAGAAGGGTACATGGTGAACTCTACAGCTTATAAATTGTGTTGTACTTACCAGCGATTCAGAATATTAAAGAGCTTTCATAGCAAATACAACTCAGTACATTCTTTTATGTGGTGTTACATCAGATAATAGCTGTTTTCAAGCTTGTGGTGCTCAGAAAGAACAAAGACACCTTCCTCCAGCTAACAGTTCTTTTTCCCTTGCTCAACATTGAGGAACTCATATCTTTCTTTATGTTTTGGAAACATTGTCCAGATAAGTGCTGATTTCATTTTATGATTGTGAAAATTAATCACGGTATTTATTTATTTTCTTTGATACTAAAATATAGTAATAATGCATTGTTTGAACTAAAATTCAAAAGCTTCAAAAAGATAGTGAGCACATTTTCAAATCTTAGCCACCCAGTGTTCTTCTTTGGAAGCAACAATTATCATTGCTTTCTGGTATGCTTCCCAAAGATTGTTTATATAGATGTAAGAACAGGTTAGCTGTAGTTTGGAGGTCTGGTGAATCTATGGTAGTGGATCAGTATTTATCCCTAGTTCACAAATGGACTTTGGGAGCCTATTCCACACAGAGGGATACTCTCTCAGCCTGGACACATGGGGGAGGGCCTAGACCCTGCTCCAAATGATATGACAGACTCTGAAGATCCCCCATGGAAGGCCTCACCCTCCCTGGGGAGCAGAAAGGGTTAGAGATAGGGAGTCGGTGGGGAGCAGGGGAGGAGGGGAGGGAGAGGGAAGTGGGATTGACATGAAAAACAAGCTTGTTTCTAATTTAAATTAAAAAAATAAAAAAGATGACAATCCCCCCAAAAGAAGATCATGTTAGCTGTAAGTAAATACTTCCTCACCTTGCTTTAACGATGTATCCTGAATAACTTTCCATATTGTCGAGGAAGAACTTTTCCATCTCCCCTATCATGTTCAGTATCTTGGGATCTTACTAATTAAGGTGACAAAAACAAAATTGGACATAGTAATAATACAGGTTTGTAATCCCAGCACTTGCGAGTTGAAGGTAGGAAGCTATATAGCAGGTTCAAGGCCAGCCTGGGCTACAAGAGGCTCTATTACAAAAATGAATTAACTAACAAAATACAGATTAAAAAAGAGGAGAAAAAGAAGTCAGTTTTTACACAAATTGAGAAAATGAAAGAAACAGCTGATTCATCAAATGGTTAGAAGCTTGCAGGCCCCACTTAGTAAAGAAAAGTGGGTGTGTATGTGAAAAGGTGTCATGAGTAACACACAAGGATTCTTTAGAGAACACAAGTGGGTATCCAGAGAATGGAATAGGAAGTGTGCTACTGTTCCGCTATGGAGGGATGCCTTTGTAGTTTCTGCAAGGTAACAGTTCAAGGCCCTACGATGGTCTCATTCCCTCTCTATTTCCACTGTAACGTTTTCAGATAGGAAAGCTCTAAGAAGTCCCTTCCTCTTCCATCTGGCGAATCTCACATGTCTTCAGCCTAATTTCATCTGTGCTAACTCCAGGCTTCTAAGGTTATCCCCACAGCATCAATACTCAAGGGTATAGTCATAGCTCAGGGACAATTCTTTTAATGGTCAAATTGTGTATACTTTATGATGACCTGGTGACCTGTCTATCTATAGAGTCAGCCCTTACAGAAAGCCCCCGGAATGTTTATCCCAGACTCTGCCTCCCAAGAGCTCATCCTTAGGGGAGATGACACATGTACTTCATGACCTGCTGACCTCTATACTATCACAGTCGGAGACCACACCAGGCCCTACATCTTTAAGCTGCAGAACCTACCTTCATGGTAACATGTACTATATAAAGGAATTTCTGTGCAGTCACACAGTAAGTTTATTGTGCATCTGGGATTCGGAATGATTATTTCCTGGAAACTTTTTTTCCCCAAATTGTACTGTGCTTAAATATGCATTACATTAAACAAATATTACATTATGATGATCTGCCTGGCATCACTTGTGGGAACACCAGACCTTGAGCAGAGACCCACTTCCCCTTCTGCCTGGGAGTAGGCAGCTGTAAGACAATGTTTAGTAAAAACATGTTTACTAAAAACGATACAATAAGTTCCTGGGAAAGGCCTTCCCACGGAAACCGCCCTGACCTCGACCTTGTCTAAAGACTAACCGCACCTTCAAAAACCCACACACATCCACCTCTGGTGTCAGAGCAGAACCAGCCAGGGGAGAGGAGAGAGCAGAAGTTCCTCTGGTGGGAGCCTTTCTTAGGAAGTTTTTCTTGAACCTTTTTGGAGCCTGTTTAAAGTTTTCTTTATATCATTGAACGAGTCTCTGTGTTGTCGATACCCGACACCCTCCGCACGTTCTCGGACACAGGCCGCGCAGCAGACGTGACAATTATTACATTATGATGATCTGCCTGGCATCACTCACTAGAAGTTTGATCCAGCTTGACTAAATCAAGCTGAACCGAGTCTTCCTCCTTTCATCATGCAGATCATTTTCCTGCAAGCAGGAGAACTTTGCAGGGACCCCAGCATTACCTTAATTATTTTTCCTGTAACAGATACTGCTCAAACGAATAGCTGTAAGATTGGCTTTCCTTTAAATTAAGCATGTCTGTGTGTGCCTCTATGTGGTCATGTGCACATGAGTGCAGTGCCAGTGGAATTCAGAAGAGGGAGTTGGATCCCCTGGAGTAGAGTTCCGAGTGGTTGTGAGCCACTGGATAAGGGTGCTGGGAACCCAACTCAGGATTTGTAGTCTTCAATTTAATGTTTTTCAGAGTGGGTCAGTAATTTGATTTTATAATCATCAATGCTGAGAAAAACAATTATACAAAATGGTAGAAATATGTTCAGGGCTCTCCTAGAAATCCTGTCCTAATTCAAGCCAAAATTTATTTGATATTTTTTTAAGCTCAAGTCTTCAACTTAAAATAATTTTAAAAGCAATTATTCTAGTGCAATAAAATTCAATGATATACCAACTTGATACTTACATATTAAGGAATAAAGATACAAAAATACTGACCTTTTATTTTCTATAATTAAGACATTGTTTTTTCTCTGACTTAATTTTTTAAAAACAGTCATACCATATATATGATAATCCAGTTTACATATTAAATAACATTATATTGGAATGGTCTGATATAGTTTTAAATACAAGGCAATGGAAATAATTTCAGGTTCCAAAATCCCCTCTCCCAAACAATGAAATAAAAACTTTTTTATAGTCAATGTGCTAATGTATTCAGTGTTTAGTCATTCCTATTACACTAGTGGTGAATGGAATTAAATGAAAGACCAACTTTCAAAATCACTGCTCAAGGAAATTATATATGTTGGATTCTCTTGTATTCCTTGCTACTTCAATACCCCAAAAGTTTAATTATGTCTTAGTAAGAGTAGTAAACTATATAGTGAAAACACTGCAGTTCATAGCATACAATAGTGTTGATTCTGAGCCAAGGTGTTTCAGGTACCATTAGCGGTATGCCTTGCTGGTGCTGGAAGTGCAGAGTGCGCATGTGTGCTTTAGTGAAGTCATGAGATGCAACATGGGTGAGTGTTGTCACAAACACCTCCTGTTTATTATCATTTGTTCTTTAATTTTTGTTCACTGCGTGTTCAGAAATTGTTTACTACTGTAAATTTGGGGGGAGCCCCCATATTCAATTAAACCCCATGAGGGTTTAAGAAGCTGAGGTCCTCAGGCAGAAAACTTGATACACACGCACACTTAAAAGTACTCAGTCACTTGACGTAGCCTACGTAAGTTCCTATAAAGAAACGGCAAAATCTTGGACTGTGGATGTACCCCAGTGGTACAGAGCTTGCCTAGCATCTAGGAGGTCCATATTCGATCCCCAGTACCACACTAAAGCAATCAAAGACAAGATGAAAATGTCAAATAAAGTAGATTCCCTTCTCTAGGAAAGCTGAGAGGCCACTCAGTGAGACGCACTCCTGAATTGTTTTCATCCCGTAAACGACATGCGGACAGGGAACACTGCTGATTACCCAAACGTTTTAAAGCAAATTACTTAATCTCTTTAAAACTAGGTCAGGGACACCGGTCCTGCTAATATCAACTGTTAACATATGTCAGAGTTGTTAACTGGAAGTTAACAGTACAGCAACTGTGTTTAAACGAAAAACAGAAAATGAACTTATGAAAGTTTAGTAAGAAGCTGATGGTGCAAGTCTTTAACACCAGAACTTGGAAGAGGCAGGAAGATTTATATACATCCAGCTTGATCTACATAATGAGTTCCTAAGACAGGCAGGTTTACATAGAGAGGCCCTATCTAAAGTTCAAAACAAACAAACATCAATCTTAAAACCTGGATATAGTTGCTGGGGCTGGCATCCTTGCTTACATAGACCCCTGAAGTATTCCTAACGATTTACATCCATATTTCGGGTGTGTGCATCGGGTTAGATTGTCTCTAGCAAGAAAGAAACTCAGACCCCGCTATTAAGGAAGACGGGCACAGCCAATGCAGTCACTATCATATCCCATAGGGGAGCAGGCCTGGGTAAGGGAAGATAGCTGACAAACGTTTAGTTACGCAAACAAACAAACAACAAATCCCCACTACAAACAGTTCTGTTCTAAAGAAAAGTCTTTGTCACCCTGGGCTCCGTCGTGATTTAGAGGCCAGCGGCCCTAAAACAAGACCTTGCAAAGCAAATCTTTTAAGGACACTCTCAATTATGCAGCCTTCCTCACAAACTTAGGTTTAAAAAAAAAAAGAGCTCTGGTAAAGGAAAGATTAAGGAATACCACTTTTTTCAGGGCAATGGAGTGAAAGGAAGAAAGGGTGAGAAAGACAGGCAGGAAAGGCTGGCCTCAAATCTCGCGAGACCCCCACCCCAGTCCCGGGTCCAGTTTTAGGTACCGGGATCGGGAGGCGCAGCGCCGTCCAATCACGAGGGGAGTTTTCCGCGCGGTGGCCGTTGCTGGGATACGCGGCCTGGCGCCCAGGCTGTGCTTAGGGGAGCGGTGCTGCTCGCCCGACCGTCTCTTCAGAGGTTCGTGTTGCGGGGGTTCCCCACACCCCACGCATTCGCCCCTGCAAGGTGAGAAATCTCAGCTCCCGCGCCTTCTCCCTGCGCGGGTTATCGTTCCGTGGCGACGGACCCGCTCCGAACAAATTCGAATTCGTGGGCTCTTGGCTGTTCTGTAATCTGGGGACTGAGGCTTGGCCTGGGAGATTCCGCTCAACACCTGGACGACGAGTGAAAAGTCACTGCCCTGAAGGAGGAGGCTGTCAGCCGGTTACAGGGGGGAAGGGGCTCAGCGACTTCTCCCTGAACCCAAGTCGGAAGGGTTGGCCCTACGGAGGATAATGGCAGACATAGGAAGGAAAAACTTGATGCTTTTAACTTCACAGCTCTGCAAAACAAAGGCAGGCCGCCACACTTATGTTTTAGAGAAGACATATCCCACCCAAGGGGATTGTGTGTGTGCCAAAGTGCTTACCGTCCTTGTGGAATCTGAGATTGTGTGACTACTGCCCTCCCCCATGATGGCGCGAATGGGGGTAAAAGAGCTCCAGGGATAGGGGTGTGTTTGTGCCCTCCTCCCCTTTCTCTTAACACAAGTGGGACTAACATAAGTTTCCACTACAGCTAAAGCAGTATTGAAAGGAAATGCAGTAGATTCTTTATAGTGTTAACATTTTATTAACAGGAAAGCTAGAGTAACAGTGACTGGTTGTGCTGGAATTACTTGGTGTTTTTCCTTCTTTTGAGAAAGCGTTTTTGACTACAGGCGCTTCACTTAACTTTGATTTCATTTGAATTAATGCTGTTAGTGTCTCTGGTTAGTTAAAAACCATAGTCAAGTAGAGGCAGGGTGCTGCTTGGAATGGAAGAGTTGGTGTGCATGTATTTATTTATTTATTTATTTATTTATTTATTTATTTATTTTGACACGAGGTAATTGCTTAGATGCCCAAATGGAAATTTTCAGTAAACAAGTGAACATTTTCAGTAAACAAGTGGCGCCTGGTTTGAATGATAGACTTGCAGACAATTGATTTATGAATTCTTATTACAGTTGGAGCTGAAAAGTGTGTGCGATTGTAAGATAATTGTAGAAGTTAGCAGTATAACGATGGATCATGGGGTGGTGCAAAGAAAAATGAGAAATGCTGAGCATTCTCCTACGTGGGGTGTGGGAATAAAGCCTTGAGTTCAACCATGTATTGTTTGCCGTCGTGGTGAGTCCTTGCCTCCCTCTCTTCCTTCCTCCCTTCCGTCACAGGCATGCACCACCATACCTGGTTTATTTTTTAAAATTTGAGTCAAGGTAGACATATCTTCTCAAACACTATTTTTTGAAGACAATTTATTTATTTTTCCTTTGTGGTGATGGAGGTTGGTTAATCTGACAGTATTTTTATTTTCTCTGCTACTGAATTACTTTCTGAGCCCAAATTTAATAAATTTGTAATTGGGATGCCTTTGCATAGGAGGAGATACAAAAACATAGTTTCTGCCTGCCGCTGCGACAGATGCTCGGGTTTAAAGATATGAGTCAGCTCTACCTGAGCAGATTCTTTGTTACTGGGGTGGGTACTGGGCAGAGTTATGCAGGATATATGGTGCTGTATGCAACAGCCCAGTAATGCCTAAGAAGGTGGAGGTGGTCTAGAGTAGTCATGGAAGAATTCTTGAAAAGCCAGCATGCAAGATATGTTAGACAAGGACAGTTGTTAGGAGGCTGATATGATAACCTACTTGAATTAGTGAGGCCCTAAACTGTCTGCCAGGACTGTGAAAATAGCATTTGAAGGAATTGAACCAATAGGCTATCGGAAATGAGAGAAAGAGGAGAAATCAAGAACCAAGTTTCTGACTTGTATGAGTAGGAGGAAATACCAAGAGGGAGGAGGGATTTGGGGAAAATGATAGGTTTTCATTAACTGTGTCTAAGTGGAGAAATTAAGTTTTGTATGTAAAAACCTGATGTTAATTGTATCAGGGAGATAAGGAGTTGTGCATCCTTAGCTCACTGTTTGCTAAAACTCTCAGTGTGGGTATAAGAAAACAAGACTGGATGGCCTTGTGTGCAATGCTGCCATAGACAGTCGAGTAGAGGATGAAGGAGCCTGGAAAGAGAACTGGAGTAGGCTAGTGTCACGCTGATGGTTTCACATAGAATACATACCAGTCAAAGATGACACTTTTATCCCTGGAATATTGACAGAGGGCGTCTAAATGGAGTAGTAGAAACCTAGGAGGTAGTGGAAATCAGCTGCTCTACAAAGCCTGATTCCATAAGGAAGACTTTGTGTATAGGTTAGAGGAGTTTACAGGACAAATAAATTAGTTTCTGTGGTTAGAAAAGAATTGAACTTGCCAGTAGAGTGAAAGAAGTAAATTGTAAAGATTGCTGCTGCAGTGGAGATAATATCTCGAGGGAGATGTGACTCTAACACATGGTGGCTTGAAGAGGACATATCAGAATATAGTTTAATTTTCAATGAGAAAGGGATGGCTATTGATACTGGAGAGCAGGATGGGCTAGCTTGGTTTGTATGCTCTAAAGGTGATAGAATTATGTCCTAATTTTATCAGATTACTAGGAAATCAGGTTATTTCCTGAGAGTGACAGGAACAGATAGAAACATGATTAAGGATTCTATACACCAACAAGAAAGAATTAGAGTGCCTTGCCTTTGCTGAAATGGGAAATGGAGGAAGGAATGTTGTAGTAAATGATCTCATTTATTCTTTGTGTACTTACACATTTTCATTGTTTGCTATTATGTGTAAGTGCATGATGCATGTGTGGTGGTGGATGCTCATACTACAGTGTACATGGGGGAGTTTGTAGAGTCAATCTCTTCCAGCTTTCCGAGGATTCCAGGGATGGAACTCATGTCTCTAGGCTTACATGACAAGGCTCTTACCCAATGAGCCATTTCACTAGCCCCAATCCCACAGTTCTAAGTAGAATATTAAAGTAAAATGTGAATAAAATTAAAGCCAATTTAGCCTTGTGGTATCTGAGAATGGTACTTGCAAGAAAAAAAAACCACTGTGAATTAAGCATTTGAAGGAAGGGTGTAGTGAGTTACTAGTACTTTGGTGTATGAGACCGCAAAGAAAAACATGAATTATATTTTTGTTTCCAAACAGTGGTTAAAGCGAACAATGGCCAGTAACCACAAATCTCCAGTCCCTCGCCCTGTTTCTCGGGGTGGACTAGGGTTGACAGGAAGGCCTCCTTCTGGAATAAGACCCCCATCTGGAAACGTTCGGGGCGCAACTGCAGTAAGTTGGGAATCTGTGCAATGCAGATTTTACTTTGTTGTTCTTTTATTCTATAAACAATGTTAATTGTATGAAAAATTGTCTAAGATGTGTAAAAATACAACGTGGAAGAATCAGACCATAATGTTTAGTGATACCCATAAATGTATTTTAAAGTTATAATAATTTACTTTTTGTGTTACTGGGATCAAACACAGAACCTTGTATGTATTAGACAAGGGTAAAGCTATTATTATAGTTAAAATTGTATACTGTTTTAGAGTAAGAAACAAATGAGATAAAGTAGATTTAAAACAGAACCAATAATTTGTAAGAATTTGTTTAGTAATGAGGCTTTTCAGATTAGTTGAAAAATACAGGGGCTGAAGAGATGGCTCAGTGGCTAAGAGCACTGTCTGCTCTTCCAGAGGACCTGGGTTCAATTCCCAGTACCCACATGGCAGCTCACAGCTGTCTGTACCTCCAGTTCCAGGGGACCTGACACCCTCACACAGAAATACATGCCCGCAAAACACCAATGCACATGAAGTAACATAAATAAATAATTAAAAAAAGAAAAAAGAATATTCTTGAGACCTTCTCCAAACCTAATAAATTATTTCTTAAGGCAATTTTTTGTCCCTCCTTGTCATTTATGAGACTTGTAAAGAGTGTAGAGACTTGGTGTTTTAGAGTATTTATAACTGGTAGAGGAAAAAATATATATAATTACTTAGTATAAACGTGATAAAGTCTGAGGACTTTCTAATAATGGTAGAAAAACAATTACTTGAAAATATTTTTAATTTTTATATTTGAACTTATGAAATTGAAAATACCATAAAAATAAAACGACAAGAAGGAAAGTATTTTTGTATATGTCATTCATAACTTGTAAAAAATTGAGACAAAGTCTTCCTACTATAGCTTGGGCTAGCCTTGAACTCAGAACCTTCTTGCCTCAGTCATCTAAGGGATAGCAATGATTACAGATTGTGCCACCACACACATCAGTATTCAGAATCCTTTCTTGTTATTGTTTTTTTGAGTCAGGATTTCTTTGTGTAGCTTTGGCTATCCTGGAAGTCACTCTGTAGACCAGACCCACCTGCCTCTGCCTCCTGAAAGTGTTGGGATTAAAGATGTGAGCCACCACTGCCCAGTTTAGTATTCAGAATTTTAAAATGAAAAAGCAAACTTTACTAATTTGTATGAATTTCTTCTAGATTAAAGCTATAAACTCATGGTCAAGTAAATTCCATGGGTTAGTTTTTTTTTGCAGGGGGGACACTGGGGAGTAATAGCATTAAAAAATAGGGCTCAAAATATTTCTGAATGGTAAAAACAAAAAGGAGAAAAGGCATAATAATATCCAAAAATATGTGAATGGTATGAATAAAAATATTTTTATTGTCACAGGAAATGAGAAAAAAATATTTAGTAACTATTGAGATAGTGGCATGTCAGCATAGTCAGTAAGAGAAACAACATATTTGAAAAAGTACAAAGTTTATAAAGTGACTATTCTAAGAAAAAATTATAACTACAGAGGTTATTATATTTTCATTATAATAACAAAAATTTGGAACAGATTGAGTGACATTTTAAATTAATTAATTAATTTTTTTGGGGGGTGGTTTCAAGACAGGGTTTCTCTGTGTAGCTTTGTAAACCAGTCTGGCCTCCATTTCACAGAGATCCGACTGGGTCTGCCTCCCAAATGCTGGGATTAAAGGCATGTGCCATTACTGGTCTCGTTTTAAACATTTTTAAAAGTTTGTTTTTAATTATGTGTGTATGTGCATTTGTGTCTGTGGGCCCGTGCATGTACGTGTAGTACCAATGGAGGCCAGAAGAAGGCGTCTGATTTCTTCCAGCTATGGTTACAGGTAGGTGTGAGCTCTGGACATAGTGCTGGGGAATGAAATGGTAGTCTTCTGGAAGAGCAACAATTAAGTGAGCCATCTTTCCAGCCCCATAAACAAATCTTAAATAAATTATCTCTGCTACTAAAAATGTGTCTGGCTATTATTAAAATTATTTTTAATATATTTGAGAAAACTTTTTGTAGTATATTATTTTAAAAAGCAATATAATATCAATTTAACAGTAATACACATTTACATGTTGATAGAAATGAAATTGTAGGCGGCATGCCTGTAATCCCAGCCCTCTGGAGGCTGAAGCAGGAGAACCATGAATTCAAAGCCAGACTACATATTTCCAAGTCAGCCTGAGATAATAGCAAGATCCTATCCAGGCCAGGCTGGGGCAGTAGCAATAGGTGTCTCAAAAAACAAGTAACAACAAAACCCTTTTCTCTGGTATAGTATTTTCTGTTATTCAGACGTATGGTTTTGAGTAACTGAAAAAGTACGTAGTGCTGGTACTCGAGTTCCAACAATAGGCTAATTGTAGAAGTATACTACTGAGTCCTATGTTTAAAGGACAGCACTTTTTTTTTTAAAAAAAAGGAAATAAATGATAGTCAGATTTTCTTAAACTTGTATGATTTTCCTAGAATTTCAGATAATTGTATTATATCACTATAACCTAAGATGGAAATGATTTTTCTCTTGTTCTATTAATAATTGATTCTTTTGATGCTTGTTAATTAAATACTTACAAAAGTAATCTGACATTCTTGGCCAACTTCTATTTGCCTTGCACTTTACCTATGATATCTATGGTTCTAAAGTGAGTGATGTTCAATGTAATACAAACAGTGGCTGATTTTGAGAGCTTCTGCCTATTCTGTGCATTGTTAGCTGTGTGGTATGTATCTTATTAGACCTTTCTGTGCATTTACAGACTCAAAAACACATACGCGTATGAAGGTTGTGGTCATACTCTTTTAGTTTTTTTTGTCTCTTTCTGTAATACATTTTTGAATATTCTTCCAAATTAATATATGTACTCACACTTTATTACATTTTATTATCCTCTATACTTCATCTGGTAAATGATAAATACAGGTGATTTAAGTAGTTCTTCTAAGTCTGCCTGCCTAAAGCAGAAGAAAGAATTGTTTAGAAAGTTACCAAAGACTTCTCAGTCTCTCCAAGAAACCACTATGGGTAACCCTCAACTTTTATTTGAATTGTAATTGTTTTTGTATTCAGCATAGTCTCTGGAATGTGTACTGGTGTTGGTAATGTAGCTAAATAGTTTGCAACTAATTCTCTGAGGCACTTAAGAACTGGGTTGTTTGATAGTGTTAAAGGCTACCAGCTAACAGAAATAAGAACAACAAAGTAAATGGCAAGAAATTCAAAAGTCTAATATTTCTACCCATATTTAATCTTCTACTGTACATTAGTTTTTGGCAGAGAAAGAAATAAAAGAAAAAGGATAAAAAAGATACAAGATACAAAGGGATTTTTGGAATGGTTTTACATTGCCTTTTATAATTTCCCAAGACTTATGTGCTATATAGTTGACAAGAAGAGAGTTGTCACTTTCCTCAGGATATGTAATAGTGCTTTCTTTTTCAAAATGAAAAATTTTTCCTAATTTTAAAGAAAATATATACTCACTATAGTAATACTTAAAACACCAGATTCTGTAAAGGAGAATGTCAACTATCACATCATTATGGAGAAATAATGATACTTTAAGATTTTTTCTTACATTTATTTATCTGGGTGGGAAAGTGGGGATCACATGCTGTGGTGCCCATGAGAAAGTCAGAAGAACAGTGGGAGGCAGTTCTCTTCTATAGTGTGGGCCCAGGAATCTAACTTAGATAATAAGGTTTGTCAATAAGCTCCCTCATCTAACTGGCCCTACTTTCTTATTTTTAGTTTTTTTTTCCTTTTGGTTTGTAGTTCAAGCTGTCCTTGAACTTATAAATTGTGTAGAGTTTTACTTTTTAGAAAAATTCTCTTTATAATCTTATGCTAGTAGATATATATGTACTGTTTTATTTTCCTGGTTTAAAAAAGGTAAAATTTTGTTTGTCATTTAGATGCTACCAGCAACAGCAAGACCAGGTTCTCGTGGCGGTCCCTTAGGGACTGGTGGAGTTTTGTCATCTCAAATCAAAGTTGCTGATCGTCCTGTAACCCAACAAGGTCTGAGTGGAATGAAAACTGGGATGAAAGGTATTTATTTTGTAAAGAAGAATATATTTTGTTCTCAAACTATTACAGCACATCTTAATAAATGAAGAATGTAGCATGTAGTTGTCATTCTTTTATTTATAAAATGGTTGTGAAATAATAGAATACATGTTAACACGAAAGCCATATGCACATATATACATAAACACACATGTATGTATGTATGTATGTATGTATGCATGTATGTATGTACTTTGAGCTTCGTTTTTCTGACCATGGAGTTTTGCTACAACTGGAAGAAATGTGAAGAAAAGAAAAGTCTTTTGCAAGTCTTTTTGATGGCTCTCACCTTAGAATGGCACTTAGTGGGCCGTGAGATGGCTCCTCAGGAGATGGCTGCTGAGGCCAGGCTTGATTGAGTTTCACCTCCAGGACTGACACGATGGAAGGAGAGAACCAACTCTCACACTGTGCTCTCACCTCCACATGTGTGCATGCACATGCAATTTAAAAATGTCAATGTGATAAAAATTTAAAAACACTATTGAAAACCTTCATTAGGAGTTAAAAATTCCCTTTTTTCTCCATTATAATGATTAAGACAAAAATGAGACTGACATGCTCCTCTCTAAGGCATAATGTATTTTATTTTTTAAATTTTTTTAGAGACAGTCTCAAAAAAAATAGTTAGTGGTCTTACATTCACTATGCAACTGAGGATAATCTTGAACTCCTATCATTCTATCTCATCTCTCTCAAGTGTTGATATTACCACACTTGACTTAGTTTTGCAATTTCTTTTTGGTATGATACCAAAGATTGAACCTAGGACCTTGTGTGGGCTCGGCAAATGTCCTACCACTAAGTCATATTGCTAGCACCTATTACACTGTACTCGGTTCAGAAACTTGATCAGTGTTGTCTATAGACCAAACCATGATTCAAACTTTTAGGGGTTTTTTTGTGACTAGTGATTTCTGACAGCTAAAGATACTTCTGAGGTGCAAAGTTAATTTTAAGATAAATTACAGTATAAATAACAGCAATAATGATATAGCTATATAATGTTAAGACATTATAAGTTGTAGAGTTTTTCATTGGACCACGGGTTAGCTTTGTCCCGCCAGCCTGCTCCTAAATAACCACACAGAGACTTAATTATTTATTATAAATGCTCAGCTGATAGCTTAGGCTTGTTACTAACTAGCTCTTTTTTTTGTTTTGTTTTGTTTTGTTTTACGAGACAGGGTTTCTCTGTATTGTTTTGGAGGCTGTCGGTCCAGCCTGGCCTCGAACTCACAGAGATCCGCCTGCCTCTGCCTCCCGAGTGCTGGGATTAAAGGTGTGCGCCACCACCGCCTGGCCTAACTAGCTCTTACAACTTAAATTAACCCATATTTCTTATCTAAGTAGTACCACGTAGCTCATGGCTTGTTACCTCATTTTGTAATCGGGGGTTTCTATGTCCCACCCAGGCCCAAAGCTGCTTCTAAATAATTACTCAGAGGTTTATATTAATTGTTAACGCTCAATCAATAGCTCAGACTTACTACTAGCTAACTCTTACATTTAAAATAACCCATATTTCTGTCTATGTTTGGTCACATGGCTCAAGGCTTGTTACCTCAATTTCTTTTTTTTTTTTTTGGTTTTTCGAGACAGGGTTTCTCTGTATTGTTTTGAGGGCTGTCCTGGAACTCGCTCTGTAGACCAGGCTGGCCTCGAACTCACAGAGATCTGCCTGCCTCTGCCTCCCGAGTGCTGGGATTAAAGGCATGCGCCACCAACGCCTGGCTTGTTACCTCAATTTCTATGTCACCTGCTTGGTCAGCGGCTGGCTGGCATCTCCTTTGACTTCACCCCTCGTCATCTGAGTTCTCAGTTTGATTGCTCCACCTAACCTTATCCTGCCTGGCTATTGGTCAAATAGCTTCTCTTATTAACCAATGAAAGGAATACATATTCACAGAATACAGAAAGATCACCCCACGGCATCAATTTCTATACGTCCTGCTTCCTCTGCATCTGGCTTGTGATTTCTCAGACTCCTCCCTTCTTTTTCCCAGTGTCATCCTGCTCTGGCTCTCCCACCCAATCTCTTCCTATCCAGCTATAGGCCAGTCAGCTCCCTATTGACCAGTGACAGCAATGACATCCATAGTGTACAAAGATTGTTCCACAGCAATAAGTCATCTGCATGACTTATTGTAGTGTGAGATAATGAACATATATTATATGAAAGTACTGCAGAGCTTTGTGGGAGACTTGAGCATCCCTGAATTTCAGTGTCTATTGCAGTCCTGAAATCAATTCCCTTTAGATACCGAAGGAGAACTGTGCTTTTATTATTTAATTTTATTATTAATATTTGTGTGTGTGCGTGTGCATGTGTGTGTGGGGGGGGGGGGTTGAAGAGACACATGTGTGCTCCAGTGCATGTTTGAAAGTCAGATGATAACTTTCTGGAGTTGGTTCTTTCTTACTGTGGCTTACCAGGATCAAACTTGGGTTGTCAGGCTTGTGTGGCAAGCACATTTACCCACTGAGCCATCTTGCCAATCCTAACCACTGTACTTTAATAGTATGTTATTTCTTTCAGGATACTTAATTTTTTATATCATATTACTTACTAAGTAGAAAAGCTATCGATTATTTAGAAATTTTTGCTTAATTATTATTAATAATACAAAAATAAGTAAAAATTATTATGTCCCTGACCTTCACATGTGTGCTATGGTACATGTGCCCCCCTCCACACACATATCATACAATCTAATGATAATGAAATAGCATTTTTTAAAAAGTCCTTTCATACTGTTCTGTCCTAGGCTTCCATAGGTCTAGTTTCTACCTAGTTAGTCTGGCCTGTAGTGCCTAGTTTCTCTTAAAAAATACTGTATTACTATTTTTCAAATTATGTGTGTGTGTGTGTGTACCTGTATGTGGGTCTGTGCATAGTGCAGTGTTCAAGCCTGCAGAGGCTCTCAGATTCCCTGGAGTTGGAGTTACTGGCAGTTTTCAGCTGCCCAGTGTGGCTGCTGGTAATTGAACATGAGTCCTCTGGAAACACAGTATGTGCTGTTAACCAATGACCAGAGTCCTGTTTCTTAACAGCCTCACTTCTAGTCCGATCCCTATGGCCTAAACTTAGCCTCCTTTATGTCATGATTTTAGGGCACTCATTTTCAGTGTTTCTTCATGATGTATTGAGGCATTCGTGAGGAATGTCTAAGAACCGTGGCTTGTAATGGTGGCTGTGCTTTGGATTTGTTATTTTGGTTATTTTATAACAGAGCATTAATATTCACATTAAAAACTTTTTTAGGTCCCCAGAGGCAAATTTTAGACAAATCTTACTATCTTGGACTTCTTAGGTATGTAAAACAAATGTTTTTTATGCATGACCTTGAAGTTTTAGTTGTATTTCAATAATTAGTTACCATTTCAGTTCTAAGAATAATTTTATATTCAAACTTAATTTCTGGCTAGTAGGCTATACTGTATAATAATGCAATTAGACTGAAGTTTGGTACAAGGAGGTGCATGTACGTGTGTATTCCTGTGTCCCCATGTGGGTAAATATTCATATAGTTGTGTGGGAGCATATGGATGCTGGAGGACTACCTTGGGTGTCACTTTTCAGACACTGTCCACCTGTTTTTGAGACAGGATCTCTTTGCTGCCCTGGAGTTTGTTAAGTAGGCTGGGCTGCTGACTCTTGAACCTCAGTGAGCCTCCTGTTCATGCCTCCCCAGGACTAGGATTACAAGAATGGACCACCAAACCGAGCTGTTTTACATGGGTTCTGGGTATTGGACTCAGGCCCTTGTGCTTGCAAGGCAAATATTTTATCAACTAAACTGTTTTCTTAGCCCTAGGCTGAGAGTTTATGGTTTTATGTAGTTTTGTATATGTAAGCTGTGTATTTTGTCTCAGCCAGTTTGTACTGCTATAATAAAATACCTGAAACTGGTTAAGTTATAAATTATGAGACTTTATGTCTTATAATTACAGAAGTTGTGAAGAATTGTGATCAAGGCACTAGGAGCTCTGGTGTCTGATTAGGGCCTGTTCTTTACAGTTGTCACCTTCTTATCTTTATATCATGGAAGAGGAAAGCAGGATCCTCATAGGTCTTCCTAGCCCTGTTGTAAGGCACCAGCATCCATGAAATAGATTCAACAGCTAATGTCTCTGCCCAATAAACAAAAACAAATGCATTCTCTCTGCATAGCCCTGCTGACATGGAACTCGCTATGTAGACCAGGCTGACTTCTAACTCACAGAGATCCATCCATCTGCCTCTGTCCCCTGAGTGCTGGGATTAAAGGCATGCACCGCTACTACCTGGCAAGTTTCGATGTGAACTTTAGGGGGAACAGAGACATTTTAGTCATGTCATGAAGTTTGCTTTTCTCATGAAGTGATAATAATCTTTTATGCTTTTATATTATTCTAAATATATTATTCATATAATTAAAGTATCACTGAGTATACTAATAAGAAGGAAAGAAGTGCTTATTTATTTATAGTTTAATCATCACAGAGTTTTATGTAAGTTTATATTTGGTCATTTGATATAAGCTTGCCCTAATTTTAACTAATTTATAAGCTTCTCCTTTTTTTGTAATTATTTAGAGTTGGGGCATCACTGTATAGTCATGGCTGTCCTGGAACTCATTATGTAGACCAGGCTAGACTCAACTCACAGAGATCAATCTGCCTCTGCCTTTTGAGTGCTGGAATTAAAGGTGTGTACCACCATGTCTGACTTCAGGCCTTTTAATAAAGTCTGTTGCATGAAGAATTTTAAAAGAAATGTGTTATTTTAATTTGATGTTTATGAATGTTATGCATGTATGTATGTATGGCAGCACATGTGTGCCCTTTGCCTATGGAAGTCAGAAAAGGGCCTTGGATCCACTGGAGTTCTGATAGTTATGAGTTACCATGTGGATGCTAAAACTGAACCCTGGTTTTACCTACTAAGCTGTATTAATTATTCCCTACCTAATAACTTTCTCTCCTCAGATGTCCTAGTGATGTATCTCCATTTTCCTTTGTTTGGTTTTGGTTTTGGTTCTGCTTTTTTGAGACAGTGCCCTACTCTGTAACACTAGTTGATTTGGAACTCACTGTATAAACCAGGCTGTCCTCAAACTTTTATTGATCTTTCTGCCTCTGCCTCCCCCATCATTTGGGATCAAAAGCGTGTACTACAGCGTCTGGCCTGTTTCATCTCTCTTGATGATTACAGACTCTATGTCAGTCAGTTTTTCTCATTTGTTCAGTGGGATAAGATGAGATAGTCACCATTTGTGGATGGAGGGTTCTTTTCCACCAGGTCCCACAGCCCTTTAGTCCAAAATAAATACACAGAGGCTTGTATTTATCATAAACTGTTTCGTCTATGGCTCAGGCTTCTTATTGGCTAGCTCTCTCTTAATTATTAACCCATTTCTGTTAGTCTGTGTCTTTCCATGTGGTCTTGACTTACTGGAGAATGCCCAGGTGTCCTACTTTCCTGGTAGCTACATGGTGTCACTCTTACAACTTGTTCTCTGCATTCCTCTTCCCAGAATTCTCCTAGTCTGGTAGCCCTGCCTATACTTCCTGCCTGGCTACATCCTACCTGTCCATTGACCAAAACAGCTTTATTTATCATCGAATAAGAGAAACATATTTGCAGCATACAGAAGGACATTCCCCCATCAACCATTGTTAGTCACACAAACCCCTGGAACTATTATTTTTAAATGAATTTGATAAAACTATACTTATTGTTACACATTTATGAAAAATTTATTTTAACTAGTAGTCTTCTCTGGGTTAGAAGCATTCTTAAATTTCTTCTTTTCACTTAGGAGCAAAATAAGTGAACTTACAACTGAAATTAATAAACTTCAGAAAGAAATAGAAATGTACAACCAAGAAAATTCAGTGTATTTGTCATATGAAAAGAGGTGAGTGATTTTGCAGTGAAAACATGCAAGATCTTTATTAGGAATCCATACCACAGAGTATCAATTCAATAGTCATTCAGTCTTGTGAACATAATTTATTAAATATGACACCATCCATAAAGTTCTTAATTTCGATCTGCTTATGTATTTATGAATGAATTTGTTTTTGTTTATAGGGCAGAGACATTAGCTGTTGAAATTAAAGACTTTCAAGGACAACTAGCAGACTACAACATGGTATTGCCTCTTTTTTTAAAGAGAATTTCTTTTGATGTTTTGTTTTTATGCTCTTGCCACTTAAAATATATTTTAAATACCAAATAATATACAGCTATATTTATGTTTCTTGTGAAGAAGTTGGAAGTATAAAAATACAGAAATTATATTGTCTTTTTTATTTCCCCTTCATCACTTCTCACTTTTCCACACTAAAAATTTAGTTTACTTTATTGGCCGAATGAAGAGTATGGTTAGTTTTTCAATGTTGTTTTTCACTGTCGCTCACTATTTTTTCTTGAAGTAAGACACTTGGTAGTATTAATGCTGAGATCACTAGCTGTTTATGAAAATAAATATGTATATTAAGACTTACCTAGAACATTAAAGCTAACAAAATGGTGATTTTTGTTACATTTTTGCTTTTAGTTGGTAGATAAACTCAATACCAATACTGAAATGGAAGAAGTGATGAATGATTACAACATGGTAAGAAAATATATAAATATAAGTAATAATTGTATGTAAATCATATCCTTTAAAATAAAAGCATTTATCTAGAAATGGTTTGATAAAACCTAATGGATATAAATATCATAATTATCACAATTATAGTTCAGCATCTTTATTGCTCTTTTATTTCCCTGTTACTGTTGGAGTAAATGTTTTAATATCTGTCAATAAAGCTCTGTTTCCACTGATCTTACACTAGGAAAGAACCGCCTATATTGCTAGGATATATATTAGTTAACAATATTTTTGTTTATAACTTCTTTTTTTAAAAATTGATTCTTTAGGTTTTAATTTTTTTACAAATGGAATTAAAATTCAATGGAAGTAATATGTTTAAAAATCTTTGTATAGTCTTTTTAGTTAATTATTTAAAGTGTATGGGTGCTTTGTCTGCATAAATGTCTATGCCTTGTGCCCTCAGAGGCCAGAAGAAGGCATCAAATTGCCTAGGACTAGAGTAAGAGACAGTTGTGAGCCTCCAGAGAGGTGCTGGAAGGTGAACACAAGTCTTCTAGAAGAGCAGCAAGTGATCTTAACTGCTGAGCCATCTCTCCAGCACCTCCTCATAGTTTTTATAACAACGAGAAAAGGGAATGGATATGATATCAGGTATAGCTAATACTAACTTTGGTAAATGAGAATTTGTGTTCAGTATTCATGTTAATATCTAACTTATTTTAATTTTAAACATTCGGATAAAATATAACAAAATTTTATAGCTTATAATTTATTACATCATCAAAGAATTTTGTGAAAATAGCATTTTTTTTTTCTGAGACAGGGTTTTCCTGTGTAGCTCTGGCTGTCTTAGAACTCCTCCTTAGTCGACCAGACTGGCCTCAGACTCAGAGATCTGCCTGCCTCTGCCTCTTAAATGCTGGGATTAAAGGTGTGCCCCACATCAACCTGGCAGGATTTTAAAAAATGAATTCTAAACTTGGGATTCTAAAACAATTTACTAAATTATTTTTAGTTTCACAAACCTAGAAACGAATTTTATTGCTAGAAATAAATACCAAAAACTTTGAGAAGTATTTGGTCATTTATTTGGGGGAAGGTCTAGATTCAGGTCTGTGCCCATAAAGTCAGCAAGGAATATTTAGGAAATCATGAAAGATTTAAGAACACAATTTTGTTGATTCTAAATTCAGCATATGGCTAATTAAATATTTATTGAACATATAGAATGTTTTTGAAATGGTTTTTACATAAATTAAATTTAAATTTAATTATTGGACAAATCACTAGAGAAAAATGAGTTATTTTGGTGTGTGATATAATGTCAATATAAAGGACTAATCTATCTGATAATATTCTTTGTTAGGTGAAAGTTGTATTTTTTTCTAATTTTTACTTTTTTGCATTATTACAATAATCTCATTTAGCTCATAACCAGAGTAACCTTTGGTTTGATAACTACTTTTTTTTAATGACTAACTTCTTTGTTAACTGTTTGCACAGCTTAAAGCTCAAAATGATCGAGAAACACAAAGTATGGATGTCATATTTACTGAAAGACAAGCGTAAGTTCAAATTTTTAAATGAGTTTTGGTAGGTTGTTTAACTTGTGAGTCATTTATTTCTTTATAAAATTTTAACTTTTTGTCTTAATTTGTTTCTTTAAATTAATTAGCTAAGTGTTGGATTCTTATGAGGCACTGTCTTACTTTGTAGTGTAGACTACCTCAGACTCACAAGGATCTTCCTGCCTCAGCCTCTTGAGTGCTGACTACAGACAGGAGCCACACCTGGGCTGGGTGTGTTAGTGCACACACATCTTTAACTGCAGCACTTGGGAGGCAGAAGCAAGCAGATCTCTGTGAGTTTGAGGCCAGCCTGACCTACAAAGTCAGTTCCAGGACAGCCAGAGCTGTAACACAGAGAAACTCTGTCTGTCTCAATGAAACAAAAACAAACCAAACCAAAAAGAACCATAACTGGCATCTTACTGACCTCTTACATTTAAAGTATATATTTGTAGTAGAACATGTATCAGTTTTTTCTTAAATTAACCATAACATCTCAATACAAAGTTTATCTTAATGTCAAATCATGCTATGTTAATTTACTTCCAAGGAGCTAAATTTTATAGAAAAGAAAGGACTACCCAATTATATAAATGTGATTTCTGCTTCTAAGAACTTAAACTCTAAGATGAATTTTGTCTTTATATCTACTCATAGAATTTATCCTAGGCTTTTAATTAGTTTGAATTATGACATTTTAGTTTTACTTTAATGAAAGAGTTATTGGTCAGTAGGTTTTGTACTTTTACTGACATTGATGATAATTATATTAATATTCTCTATGCTGTATATAGACTTATGTGTATTTATATATAACTTATTTATAAAGACTAAATACGAACTAGCTTTGACTTTAATAATAAAAGTAGCAGTGATCCCTACAAAGATAACAATGTGAATTAAGATAATTTTAAAAATAAGTTGTGACCCATATTAAATACAGCAGCATATGGTAAGGTAAGTGTAAAAGTTGAACTATGGTGTGCAAACATGCGTGTACCATTCTATTCCAGAGGCTTACTACTGTTAATCTGTTTGAGAGCAAGGATAATTTTTAACCAAAATTACTGAAATTTGTTAACAACAAATGCACTCCCATGTATGAAGAATAGGTTATTACATATAATGATGAACTATTTGGTAGAGATACGTAATTCCTCTGTTGATTAGAAACAAAGGAGTGTCATTCCCCCACTGATCATTAATACTGCTGTACATAGATTTCTTAAATATAGGGAAACTGGCAGCCTCTTCCTTATACAAAGAATACCAAAATCTTTCTTGAAAAGTTTTCTTGCTTCCATTCCCTCTTGCTTTGAAACCATTGAGCAAACATATACCATTTACTTACTGTATACAAGATACTCTTCTAAATATTAGAAAATCATATATGCAAACATATAAGCTGTAACTCTGAATACTTTGAAGAATTGAAAACATTTGTCCCCATTCCATTATGTCAGAATTTATGCTAATACCCAAATTTTATATATCAATTTTACAGTTACATGTTTTAAAAGTATTTATGCTAGAAATAAAAAGTAAAAGCTTTGAAAAGTATTTGGTTACTATGCTTAATCTTGACTCTATGTATTTTGAAGAAGAACGACCATACATAATGACAACATAAAGACAGCATATGGAAAAAGCTTCCATTTTTACCATCATTTCATATGGTTTGATTCTCTGTTTATTTTGGAAAACCTGTTTAGCACAAGCTGGTTGTAGATATAACCTCAGCATGTGATTGTAACAATATTTACATATTAAATATATGATTTTAACTGAGTTATCCTGCTAGTTTGGTATTGGTCAAGATCAGTTTCCTTTAAAAACATATTAGTCATAATTTTACATTCATTTATTTCTCCTCAGTCAGATATTTACTAAATACTCAGTAATAAACTGTTGAATATAAGAGGTCAGGTGTAATCTAATGTTTGTTTATTTATGATTTTATTTTACAGTATTTCTCAAAGATTAATTTTGAAATCTTCTACGTAGAAAATGATATTTTAGCAGAATGATAGGTTATTTAGAGAAAGATATCGTAATTATGTTTTAAAATTGATACTTAAACCAATTTGTAATTCATAAGATTAGATATATTTATACTCTTTAAGTTACTGTAAACATGAGAAAATATGTATTAACACAAATTGGTCTTTTGGTTCAAAGGATATATTTTATTTTCCATCTGTGGACATTCCAACTGAATGTAGTTTTTACATAAGCTTTAAAAATTTTAAACTCTATTTATTGTGTGTGTATGCATGTATGGATGTGTTTTGGCATACACGTACCATAGTGTACATATGGAGGTCAGAGGACAACCTGATTCCCTCCTTACACCATGTGGTTCTGGAGATTTAACTCAGGTTGTCAGGCTTTGGTGTGTGAGTTTTTAACTGCTGAGCTATTTTGTCAGCACTATTTATATAACTTTCCAAAGGGATTATTTTGGGGAATTATGACAAGTTCTACATTATTAGTCTTTTTGTAAGATGTTATCACGTACATTCCTTTAAAAAAAAAAAGATTTATTTATTATGTATTCTGCCTGCATGCATACCTGCACACCAGAAGAGGGCACCAGATATCTTTATAGGTGGTTGTAAGCCACCGTGTGGTTGCTGGGAATTGAAGTCAGGACCACTGCTCTTAACCTCTGAGCCATCTCTCCAGCCCTGTCTTGTATATTCTTTTGAATCTCTTTGTTTATTAGAAATTGGAACGTTGGAATTGGAGCATTGTATACCCATGTCTCCATTTCCAAGTAAGTCCTGTCAGCACATTTTCAGCTGTGCTCCGTCTTCCGTTCTAGTCACTGTCCCTTTCCACGTATGTGGTTGAAGAAAATCATAGGAAATATGTTACATATTTCATCCATAAGTGAAGTTCCATGTTTTACAGATAGTCTTATTTCTAAAATGTTCAGGTAAATACACTTAGTTTTCCCCACATATAGAATGGTAAAATACAGATTTTGCTAATTTTTAATTCTACTATTTAAAGTGGTAAGTGGTTCACATTATATTTGCAGCCAAGCCATTATAAGAGAATTGGTAAATATTTTGCTTTAGATAGACCCTTCCTATGTAAAGCTAGTGTTTCCAGGGCATGTTCTTTGGTTTGAAATGTGCTGTGACCTATTAGCTATATTTCCAAGAAAGAGTTTGGTTATCAAGGAAATTTTAAAGTTTCTGTGCGTGGGTGGGGGGGAATGAAAATGCAGGTTATTGCACATGCTATATAAATGCTCATCAGAACTCAATATTTTACTCTGAATTGTCAGAGAACACATCAGCTTAGTAAAATCTATATAAGCAGTAAAGGAAAGAATCTTAGTTCACCTTGTTTAAATTCAGATTCTTTTGGTAATTTGACCAGGTACGTTTTTCTCTTTATGTAAATGACACCTTCAGCAATAGTATAATATACAAAACCAGTACATTACCTGAGTTCTGTGTTAAGTTGTTTAAGGAGCTATTAGAAGTTGAATTCCTAATAGACTGAAAATCAACATAAAGATCTTCACTTATAGTGGTAATAAATTTAGAGTGGCATTCAGTTGAAAAAGGTGCTGACTTGATGCTGTAGTGCTTTAGGTCTAGAAAACAATTTGAGAAACATTGTAATATTCAACATGGCAATTGTGTGTGTAACCCTTCCTAATAACCGCTCTCAATATCAGTAGTGATTATTAGGGATTATTGTACCTATGCTTTAAATTGCTACCAATTTTTAAGGAAATTTTGTTTTTTAGGCTCAGGCAGCATTAAAAACTATTTTCCAATTCTGTGAATTCATTTGTGAGCATAAAAACAATTTATGCAGTCAGAGCTCACTGTTCCTCACTTTGATGATATAATTCTAAATGTCTTTATTGATTAAAATTTTAGTATAATTTCAGATCCTGCAGCACATGTATTTGCTAACACCAGAATTGTTTCATTTTAGTTAGTAAATATTCATCCATGTACTTTCCTGAATATTCCTGATACTAGTAAATGCTGGTGGTATAAATAAATTATTCAACTTTTAGCTAACCAGAATATGGATTACTGCATTTGGATTTGGACTTGATTGTGCCGTACAGTAAAAAATAATTGTATGATATTTATATAAGGTACTGGTTAATATGAAGATCTGCTGGTTATAGTTTTGTTTGTAAATAAAAATCTTTTTGTCTAAGCTATAAGTAGACTGATAATATTTTTCAAAAATTTCAACATGATAAAATTATTTATCTTCATGTACCTCATTTATATCTATATATCTGTCTTCAATAAACCCATCATCATCTACCACAAATGAATGAAACTGTTCAAATATTACTGTGGTGTCTTCAGAGTTTGTATCCGTGATTTGTGAAAGAGAACTTGGGTTTCTCGTAAGATCATTTTCATAGATTTCTGCTTCATGCTCTTCCAGGCGATGATGATTGTAACTAAGCAGAATATTATACCATACTGGACACTTGACAGCAATAAAGATGAGCAGTGAAGTTAGCAGTACAGTGATGACAACACCAACAAGGAGAGCCCAGCTTTTTCCAAGAGCTTCATGTTCTTAGAAGAGAGAGAGAGACTTTGTTAAGTTGACAAAAGTCAAGCAATGTTGGAAAGGAACATACTTTAAGTTTTCTTTGAATTAGAGTTACTAATACACTAAAGAAAAATTTGGTCAAAGAACATTGTTTTCCAAAATGACTAACGTTGAGCAATTCTAGTTAAAAATCCAAGATGCTCCAAAATCTGTAACTAACTCTGAGCACTAACATGATTTCACAAGTAGAAATTCCATAGCAGTCCTCAAGGGTCAGACCACAGTAAAAACACAGGTGCCCAAAAAGTATTGTGTAAAATTATCTTTAACCTACATGCATGTGGTATTTTTGACACATAAATGAATTTTGTGTGTAGACTTGTATCTCCTCTCATGTATATGCAATAGTCCATATTAAAACACAACCAGGTATTATTATCAGCTCACATAAAACCATTAACTTATACTTGTAAATTGTAGTGTCTTGACTAGTAAAATAGTTAGCTAACTAATACACAATTTCATGTGCATGCTGTCTAATAAAGCCTCAGTTGGAATCACAATATTTTATAAATCTTCATTGAGATGAATTGTTCTTTTACATTGTTCATAGAAACTCAAATTAGTGAAATACAAAGAGAACTTGTGGTTAGTCAAATGCCTTCAGCAATAGTATAATATACAAAACCAGTACATTACCTGAGTTCTGTGTTAAGTTGTTTAAGGAGCTATTAGAAGTTGAATTCCTAATAGACTGAAAATCAACATAAAGATCTTCACTTATAGTGGTAATAAATTTAGAGTGGCATTCAGTTGAAAAAGGTGCTGACTTGATGCTGTAGTGCTTTAGGTCATCTGGGTAGCTACACATGGTGATGTTCTCATTTTCTGGTAAAGAAATAAATGGAGATGTATTATAAACAATGGAAGTGTTTCAAACACAATGTTGATTTAGAATTTTTGATAAGTTGGTTTTATTAGAGAGACAATAAGAAGGACTGAAAATATATCTCAGTGGTTAAAGCACTTGATACTCTTGCAGAGAATCTATATTTAATTTCCAGCTTCCACATGGTGGCTCACGACTATCCTTAACTAGTTCTAGGGGATCCAGTGCCCTCTTCTGACCTTTGCAGGTACCTGGTACACACATGGTGCCATACATACATGCAGGCAAAACATTTAAACATGTAATATAAATGAAACAAAAATGTTTGTTGTAAGGAAAGAACTTTTGATGAATTTGCATGTCAACATGAGTGTTGTTGTATATAAAGTCCTGTTATAAAGGTTAATTGCAGTATGTGTTGTTTAGTTTGTATGTTAGAAAGTCTTATGATTAAGAGTATTGTTATAATCTGGATCCTAAGCAGAGCATGATGATGTGTAGTTAACAAAGTAAGACAACACCCTGAGTTCAAGCCCCAGTGCTGGGAAACAAGTAACCAGCCAAATGAAACCAAGACTTCTTTTTCGGTATTTTGTGACACAATCTCCAGAGAATATATAGGAAGTATGAAGGAAAATTACTCGTTTTTTAAAGCTAGGATCTCACTGTATAATCTCACTGTGGCTGATCTGGGACTTACAGAACTAACTCTGCCTCTGCCTCCCAAGTTCTGGAATTAAACGTATGCATTACCACACCTGACATGTAAAATTAATAGTACTTAATGACTCTGCATGTTTAATAATAACTTTTTGCAGATACCAATGTTTAAATTACCACCTCTTACCAGGTGAGGTGAAAGCGTGTCTATTCTGCAGTTTCTTCCGGGTGTTCTGTTGTTTTTTTTTGTTGTTTGTTTAGTTTGGCTTGGCTTGGTTTGGTTTTGGTTTTTTTAAAAATCTATTTATCTATCTGTTTATTTATTTATTTATTTTGATTTTGGTTTATTTTTAACTATGCTGGAAATTAAAGTTCAAGACCTGAGTCTATCAGTGAGCAATACTTCCAGCCAAGCTGTTTTTTAATCTATTTTAATTCTGCATAAGCCATCAAAGCTCAGTTACATTGTCTTCTTGCTTACCTAATGTCACATGAGATTTGTTCAGCCAGTTCTGCAACTCGAGTAGACTGCAGTTGCAGTTCCATGGATTGCCATCCAAAGTTAGTAACTCCAGATGAAATAGTTGTGGTGCAGCGAAGTGGCTTATCAGGTTACCTTGCAGATTCAGCACTTTCAGGTTATTTAGAGGCACAAATACATTGGGATTCAGGTGTAATATTTTGTTTTGGCAAAGATATAACTCTTTTACTTCATTTAAGCCAACAAATGAGTCCTGTTCAATTATACTGATGGCATTTCCACAGATATTTAAAATTTGTAGGTTGGAGAGATTACTGAAGCTATTATTATATATGACAGTAATGTTATTCTCCATCAAGTAGAGCTCAGTGAGTAAAGAATACATCTGTAGCACCATGATGTCTGAAGCTTTGAGAGTGATCTGGTTATAACTAAGATCAAGGATGGTAACATTGTTACTGATACTATCTGGAATCAAGGAATAATTCCTTCTCGTCAGATTACGTTTGACTTCCTAGAAAAGAAAAAATAGAAATGTTGTAATCAGGAAAATTTCTAACAGGAGTGTTTAAAATTACATATCCAAGATGAGATAATGGATAAAAATCTGGAAAAAATTATACTTTAATGTGAAAAAGAGCCAACGTTTCTTTGTAGAGGTGATATGCTAAAGATTAAGGAAATTCTGATATAACCACTCAGGGAGAGTACTTTGTTCCACAAGTGTCTTTCACCTGTTACTATATAAGCATCACAGAAGGAATATTGCTATATTTCTCCTAGAGAAATACAAGGTAAATAACAGTTTGTTGACTTACTTAGTCAAGAATGTTAGCACATGCCTGTGATCTCTGTGCTTGGGGAGACTGAGGCAGGATACTAACAAGTTCAAGTCCAACTTTGGCTACACAGTGAGATGGTTTTTCAGAAAACAAAACAAAAAACTAAACAAAGCAGACTAAAACTTTATTTGATGGTAACATGCATGATTAGATATGGGAAAGTTGTTGAAAGTATTTTAAAGTTTGTGGAGATACTATCATATACCTAGGCATATTAAATAATTCAAGTCAATGCCCAACAGTCTGTTGCTTTAACATCCCAAATATCTGGTATTTTAAGAAATTGCTTTCTATCAAATACAGAACCATGCTGACTGTAGTGATACACACTTTTGAAGAGGCAAATGGATCTCTGTAAGTTCAAGGACAGTCATATTTACACAGTTGTCTCAAAACAATATCAAATTAAATCATGATTGTTAATGAGCTATAATACAAGAAATGATTCCCATATGTAGCTATACATTGAAATAAGTAGTTCTTGACGGGCTCTGCAGTTGATATAGTCATGCAGTCACATGATGGTAAGTTGTGTTAGTGAGTTTTTCTTACATGTTAGGATTTTTATTGATTGACATGG
Organism: Mesocricetus auratus; assembly: GCF_017639785.1. NCBI lineage: Eukaryota > Metazoa > Chordata > Mammalia > Rodentia > Cricetidae > Mesocricetus > Mesocricetus auratus. The sequence goes on along the minus strand of NW_024429197.1, from coordinate 44,405,954 downwards.
TAAGTTTCTGTTTGTGTAGGTGTTGGTTTTATTTGCAATAGGATTCCAGTGTATTGCATGAGCTGGCCAACTCCTGATTGCCCTGCCTCATGCTAATACATTCTGGTTACAGGTATATGTCAACACAAGTAGCTTAGTTACTTAAAATTTTTATTTTGGCAGAACTGGGACTTGAACCCAGATCATTAGACAAAAGCATGTCTACTGAGCTCTATCCCTGTGATATGTACTATTTATTTACGTAATCATTATTTTGTATATATGTAGTATGTGCTAACCTGTGCATGTGGAGGAGGAAAGGTCAACGCTGGATGTAATTCAGATCCTCTTGCTTGCACTAAACCATTTCCTCAGCTCTCTTTCCCCATCCTGTGTTTTGAACGGATATTTTTTGTCTTGAAACTAATCTCTGATTTTATAGTGAAAAATTTCAGAATTCTACTTTATTCAGCTTTTAAATTTTTTTATTTTTATGCTATGTGTGAGTTCCTACATGTAAGTATGTACATCATGCATCTGTTTGGTGTCTGTGGAGGCCATAAAAGTGCTTCAGAACTCCTGGATCTGAAGTTGCAGATGCCTATGAGCCAGCAAGTGGGTTCTGGGAACTGAACCTGAGTCCTCTGTAGGAGCAGAGAGTGCTCTTAACTACTGAACCATCTTTTTCTTCCTATTTGGCCAACTTTTAAAAACAATTCATTTTACAAAACAAATATATATATACATATATAAAAATAAGCAAATGTCTAATTTAAATTTTGTTTATATTTGTACATGTGTATGCTGTGTATATGGGTGTCCATGCACATGCATGTCATGGCACATGTGGAGGCAGAGGACAGTTTTCAGGAGTTAGTTCTCACTTTTCATAGTGAGTTTTGAAGATGGAACTCTGGTTGCTACGCTTGGTGGCAAGCACCTTTAGCTGTGAAGATATATGAGTTAATTTTTAATAGTTCATCAATTGACTTTATTTTTCTTTTGTTGGTCTTTTGTTTTTATATATTTTACTACCTTTTTTACTATTGGTTGTAAAAAAAACTTACTGTCTCAGAGGTCTGGCTTTTGTCAAAGAATAGCAGCATAGAGAATGGCCAAAACAAGGTCATGAAGCATGTGACTTTCATATCGAAGACCTAAGAGAAAAGAGAATAATTTCATTTCAAGAGGTGAACTTCAGAGGTTGAAGACACACTGATTTCCTTTTTCCCTTTTATTTTTTCCCTTTTCTTTTAAGATACATAAACTGTAAAGCAATCCCATTGCTTTTCATTATCCTGCATATTAGCCATCACAGCCCCTGAGGACACTGAACTCAGTATTTTTCTAGAGTGTCTTATTAGCTTCAGATTTAATGAAAAAAAAAACTTATAAACAATTTAAATACTTGTGTTAAAATTTTCAGCATACATATAGATAAAAAGCCCAGAGGGATGTATATTTACAATTATGTGCATAATTAAGTATCTTCTTAAATTGATGCTTCATGATATTTCAATTTTGGGTGTTATATTGATATTATAAATTGATTTGTAAGCGGTGTAAGATAAAAATTACTACTTTTCTTTCAAGTATCCTCTACTATATCTCCAGTATATTGGCTGTTCACTTTCTAACAGATACTTAATGAATTTTGCCAGAAGAATATTCAGGGTTTATAATATCATAATCACATAAATTATTGGTTACTGAACCATGTAGCTTGATTATTTTTTCCATTTTAGACTTTTTTCTGCTAAACTGAGCTTTTTAAAAAAGTGTTTAGTTTTCCATGCATTGTTTTTTTGTCATTAATTTATTCCTGTGCTCTCCCATAGCAAATTTCTCTGTAGGTAGTGCATAGTAAGTACTTCCTCATTGTCACCTACATGAAAAGCCTCTCCTGTTGCTGTGCTTAGTCTAGACATGCTGACCAGTGGATGACACTTCCACAGCTTTTCATGTACAGATTCTCTACAGTCTTTGTTACAGAATTCTTTGTCTTGTTTATTGCTTTGGGTTTTTGTGGGGCATCATAACTTCCAAGAAAGACCATGGAAGGACATTTTTGTTGTTTTTAACCTTTACAGATTTTGGCTAGAAATTGAATTCTAGGTAGGAAATAATTTTCCCTCAAAATACTGATGGTCATTGTTCTGCTGTCTTTAAGTTTCAGTACTTATATTTTTCTCACTCTTTGTCATCTTATCTAACTTGCATTTCCCTAACTCTCAAAGCATCTAAAGTAACTTTTTTCAATTTCACAATTCTGTGCCTTTTTAAGTTTGCTTAAAATTGAGTACCTGGTTGTCCCTTCTCAGTTCTGAAAAAATTAATTTTTGAATTATTGCACTAATTGATAATACTATTTGTAGAACTGTCTAAATTGTTTATTGTACAATCTGGAATAACCTTTTTCCAAATCCTTATTTTCTTATTAGAGAATTGATAAACCCTTATTAGAGATTGGCCAGAACAAGGTCCTGAAGCTTATGACTTTCATATCAAAGGCCTAGAGAAAGAGAATAATTTCATTTCAAGAGATAAACTTCAGAGGTTGAGGACACACTGATTTGCTTTTCCCCTTTTACATATATTTTTCTTTTAAGATACATAAAATATATATCTTATGTATCTTGTAGTTTTGCTCTACGTTTTGGAGACAATCTCAACTTTATTCCTAAGGTTTTGTTTTCTTCTCTGCATCCTTTAGATTCTAGACTTTTCTTTATTTTCTTAGTAGTTTTTCCCTGTAGACTTTGCTGCATGGATATATTTTCTTCCTCCTCCTGCTCGTCCTCCCTCCCTTCCTTTTCCCCCACCCTTTGTGCTTTTTTGTTTTTTAGAATAGCTTTTGTGTCCCCAGGTTTTATTTTTCCATCTATGGTAGCTTTCTTCATGAATGTTAATATTTTGCTTTCAGGTAAAGTGGGAAACTAAGTAACTGATCGGAAACTGTGTGCTTATGTATGCATTACTGACTTTAGATGTTTTAGATGAATGTGCTGGACTTTGGAGGGAGTTCTCAAATGTTATTACCTTTCTTTCAGGCTAGTTGTATTCCATAAAAATAACCTTTCTAAATTACTTCCTCTACATACAAGACTTTGTAGCCATCATTCCAAGAACAGAATGGTAAAAAGGTGATTTAATACTTGTATTTGGTGTATCAGCTCTAAGTTCATCTCAACAGTGTTCCACTATTCACTTGGGCCTAGCACCCAGATTCCTCCAAGGAAAAGAAAGCTCGTATCTTCCATAAAGGAGGAACATCACTTGTCAGGGCAGAGGTACGGAGGACTTCTTGCCTCCTCCTCTACTTCCAAAATACCCGATAATGGTAATTTGTGAACATTTTAAGTTCCTGTAATAGAAATCAAGTGACTCTCTGTTTTTTTTCTCATTGTTAACATGGGAAAAATTTGCTTTTGCAGTTACCATTTAACTACTAACTTTCAGACTTCTAAATTTTACTGTTCTTACTACCTAGTCCATTCTCTCTATTCTCTTGAGTTTATACTTCCCTTTACCTTTCACTTTTATTGTAGTCAAGTTTTGAATAGAGGCCAAAGTAAATAGGCATATTAAACCTGCTGCTCAAAGTAGACATTGCTCCTTGAAAAGTAATATTCTTAGTATTTATTTTCAACTCATTATTTTATTTATGATGGTGTTTCATATTCCTCAGTCTACCTGTTTTCTCAAAGTCATCACATATTTAAAAGGATATAATTATTTCCTGTAATCTTTAGGGGATCTTTTAAAATTTAATCACTTTTACCTTTTTAAACCATTTGTTATACTTATTTAAGTTTTTTAAAAAGATATTATTGCAGCCAGGCGATGGTGAACACGCTGTTAATCCCAGCACTCGGGAGGCAGAGGCAGGAAGACAGGAGGATCTCTGTGAGCTCGAGGCCAGCCTGGTCTACAGAGCGAGTTCCAGGACAGCCTCCAAAACAATACAGACAATCCCTGTCTCAAACAAAACAAAACAAAACAAAAGATATTATTGAATAAAACCAAGTAGATTAGGAAGATTCTTTTCAAGTTACTGAAGCCTGTTTGCTCATAGGTGATAAGAATTTATTGTTTTCCAATGCTGGTCTATTCTTGTCCACTCGTTCATTGCTTTCAATTTGTTGATCTGTACAACTCTATTTCCTGTCTTATTTTGCCTCCTAGATTTTATACAATATAAGTTTCATATGATAAGCATTTTATTACTCTTTTAGAACCAGAAATAGGACCAAGCTACAACTTACTCTACACCATTGGCCTTATAAAGGAGATGCCTATGTCGTTTATGAAAGCTAGCTTACTTATACTTAATGATCTAGAAATAGTTATACAGCCTCTTTGATGGCTTGCACAGTGATATGGTCAACTAGTACTGTTGTCACAGTGGTATGCAGACATGAGTGAGGGAGGGGAAGTAATGGTTTTTCAGGCATGTGGGATAAGGTTGGCTAAAGAAAGCAGATAGGCTATAAAAAAACTAATTGACTTAAATGAAGAGTTGGTGTGGAAGAGAAGCAAGTGAGGGCCACGCGTGGTGGTGCATGCTTTCAATCCAGCTCTAGGGAGGCAGAGGCAGAGGCAGAGAGGCAGAAGAGAGGCAGAGGCAGAGGCAGAGGCAGAGGCAGAGGCAGAGAGGCAGAAGCAGAGGCAGAGAGGCAGAGGCAGAGGCAGAGGCAGAGGCAGAGGGAGGTTCTCTATGAGATTGAGGCCACCCTCATCCTCCTGTGTTCCAGAACACGAAAGACCTGTCTCAATAAACAAACAGACAAGGAATAAAGTGGAGTTAAGGTAGGCTGTGAGCCAGTGGAGAGAAGGGGCTAGAGGATCATGTTATATTTGTCATCTAGTAATTTTTTCTATAATTTAGTACTTTTTCTATAAGTACTAAAAGAAAAGTATGAAGATAGACACATTTTTCTTAATGAATTTTAGAATTGAAAGCAACATATAGGCAAGGTTCTACTTTGAATGTATCTGCAGCACTACTGTGTTTGAAGTTGTAACCTACACTGTCTATAGGCTTTTTCATGCAAGTTCGTATTTTTTGCTAGGGGAAGAGACCAACAGAGAGTGGGTATTGTGATTCTATATAAATTCCCAGACAAAACCATTTCTTCAAAAATTTATTTTTTAAAAAAGGCAGTTAAAAAAAAGGCCATTTCTTTTGAGGTTTTTCTCCAGTTGGAAGTTATTTTTAAATAATTTTTGTGTTTTAAAAAGAATTAATAATCAGGAAGAAATAGAGCGTCAGTTTCCATTAGCTGGTTCATGGATTTAAGAGACTACACAGGAAAACCAAATCTTAAACACAAAGGAATGATGCTGATACAGAAATCATATTCTTGTTATATGAAGCTTCCAGTACAAGTTTAGGAATTTTGGCTTATTTTTATATGACATACTATAAGCAGGAGATAAAAAGATGCTCTATTTATCTTGATTTTATTAAATAAAATCTGGAAGTAATTTTGTTCTTCAATATTTTATACCATAATACAGTACATTTGGAGTGAGATGTTAATGATTAAGTTGTCTTTATTCCTTTCCTTAACTACTGTGTGATTTTTGAATTTTAAAACTTAAATAATAAATAACTGATATTGGAAATTATCTTTGAAAACACTTTGATAATAGTAGTTATCACCCAACTTCAATAGTTTCAACTAGTGATTCTTTTAAACTTGTAAATTTGTTTTAAGGTGAAAGTTACTTCAGACTTCTATGATTAACATTTGAATACTTAAAAATGTTCTTAAAAATTTGATTAGCTAGATGAGATGAAAACTTTATTTGTAAAGAGCCATTGACTATTTTGTGAAAATATGATCATGTTTTCTGCTCATTGTCACTAAAGGCAAGGGTTGTTCTACAGATGTAACAAACTTAATTTTTTTTTTAACTCAGTAACAACAACCAGACCTTAAGTATGTAAGATCTTACCTTTGCTTTGTCCTTTTTGTATCTGAGACCGGTGTGCTCAAGACATGTATTCTGATTCTTCTACACCACCAGGAAAGCCTGTGTCAGATGATTGCATTTCACTGTTTTAACCTTTGGACCCAGTGAACAAGCGATTAAGAAGAAGCTGGGCTTCCTTAGCAAAAGATTGACTAGAAGCCTAGTTTCTTAAAGACATCCTTGACTTTTATAGTGAAACAAGTAACAGTTTGCTTGGTTTTTGTGTTTTGTTTAAAAAATTTATCAAAATATTAACAATTTAATTTTGTGTGTTAAAATGTACAATATTTAGAGTATTTTTGAAAGATGTTTCTAAAGCAATATGGGTTAATTACAAAGCTATGTTGTCGTTTGTTAGATTCAAATTAAAAGTATACCACCAAGTTGTATATTCTGCTGCCTTTCACATTGCTTACTCATTTTATGGTACCTTGCTTTTATTAGTCACTTTACTGCCAGGTTATAACCAGGGCAAAGTGCTCAAGCCATCTAAAGACCTGACAGCCATTAAATGCCTTCAGAAAATAAGATACCTTCCTTGTGATGTAATCTTAACCCTTTGCAAATGGAATACATATTAGCTCCCATTTAACTGCAATAGGCATAGGAAGAAACAGTGATAGTTGAATAATGGAATGTAGAATTTTTTTTCCCCAAAAGATAGCTCCTTGGGTTGGAGAGATGGCTCAGAGGTTAAGAACACTGACTGGTCTTCCAGAGGTCCTGAGTTCAATTCCCAGCAACCATATGGTGGCTCACAACCATCTACAATTCAATCTGGTGCCCTCTTCTGGCATGTAGGCAGAACACTATATAATAAATAAATCAATCTTTAAAAAAAAAAAAAACCAAGATAACTCCTTAATGTCTTAGTAAACTTGATAAAACAAAGAGTGAAATAAATAGCACTTTCCGCTTCAGCTTTCTGTGAGATCATGCACCTACCTATATTTTGGCAGTAGAAAGCACATTGTTACATTATAATTATTGATGATCAGAGGGAAGATATCACTGCCTGTTCAAGAGTGAGGCAAAAGTGAATGGAAATTCCCAATTGTTTGGCACATTACCTTGATTTGGTTATTCTGAGATGTTTGTAGGAAATGTTCTAGGTTTCGGTTCCTTTTGATGGTTGTAGGATATGAGTGTATAGAAGGTATGTGGATCTACTGGACTTAGCTGCTAATTGATTAAAGACAGTAGAAATTGTTATCTATGAGCCAAGGCCATAAATAATGATAGGTTAATCAGATTTTTGAAAACCAGTGAGAAATTCATGATCTGGGTACTAAAACTTTATGTTAATCAAACTTACTCTTTCCATTTTTCTTTCTTCTTTTTGTGACAGGCTCTCACCATGCAGTTCTGGCTGGTCCAGAACTCCCTATGTAGATCAGGCTGGTCCTGAACTCAAAGATATCTGCCTGCCTCTGCTGCTCAAGTACTGAGATTAAAAGTATGAGCTGTAATATCTAGCAAATAAATTCTCTCAGTTTTCTTTAATGAAATAACCCCAGTAGGTCAACCATACTCTAGGACAGGCTCCACTCCCGTGAGAATTGCTTAATATAAACTACAGTGTACTGAGGGCACAAGAGATAATCCAAAAGTTGGGGAGAGAGAGGGAGCTATGTGAGGGTAGAGAGGATAGATATGAGAGGAATAGGGGATCAGATACATTATATGCTTCTCAAAGAATTAATAAAAATACTATTATTGTATAATAGTTATATTTTCAGGAAATGAGTGTATTATGGTGCTAAAACATGCCTGTTAAATACCCATTTGTCTTAGGATTTTTGTTGCTGTGAAGAGACACCATGACCTTGGCAACTTTTTAAAAAAGATTTATTTATTTATTATATATACAGTGTTTTCCATGCATGTATGCCTGAGCACCAGAAGAGGGCACCAGATCTCATTACAGATGGTTGTCAGCCACCATGTGGTTGCTAGGAATTGAACTCAGGACCTCTGGAAGAGCAGCCAGTACTCTAACAACTGAGCCATCTCTCCAGCCCAACCTTGGAAACTCTTACAACGAAAACATTTAATTGGGGATGGCTCACTTAAAATTCCAGAAGTTTAATCCATTATCATCATGAAGGGGATCATGGTGGTGTGCAGGCAGACATGGTGCTGAAGCTGAGAGTGCTACATCTTGCAGGCAGCAGGAAGTCACACTGAGGGAAGCTTGAGCAAAAGAAAACTCAAAGGACACCCCACAGTGACGCACTTCCTCTAACAGGACCACACCTCCTTTAGGGGCCATTTTCTTTCAAACCACTACAGCATTGAATTTAAAGCCATAGGTGAAAGCACATTTAAGCAAAGTGTATTTTTGATCTTAAGGTATAATTTCTTTTTAAGTTTTTATTAGAGCTTTATCGTTGTTGTGTACACATATGCACCTTGAGTGCTCAGCATGGCGAATGTATAAATTTGGTCTGTCCTGCTGCCTGCTTTGGGTTCCATAGATTTAAAGATTATCAGGCATGTGCAGCAAGCACTTTGACTCAGTGAACCATCTTGCCCAATCTGTGATTTTCTTTATAAAAAAAAGTCAAATTGTGGGGCGGGCACAATGGCTCAGTGGTTAGGAGCACTTGTTTTTGCAGAGGACTGGGGTTTGATTCCCAGCACCCACATGGTGGCTCACAAATCTCTGTAGATTTAGTTGCAGGGATATGACGACCTGTTCTGACTTATGTGGGCACCAGGCACACACACACAGCACATACATACATGTATCAAAACACTCAATCACATAAGATAAATAATTCTGAAAAAAGTATTTATATTGCAGTGTAGCTTTCCATATTGGCCAGTTCAGTCAGAATTACCATGATTTATGTAGTAACTTTCTATCAAGAGTTTAACTTGATCAAAGAATGCTGTAACTGATGTTTGAAAGTCACTATTTTAAAACTAAAACTTACTTTGGAAGTGTCATCTCTGTAACAAAAGTTCTAATAGGCCTTAATAATAAAAGCCTGGAGTCAAATATTAGGGGGTGAAAGCTGAAAGATCAGAGCAGCCAGCACTAGAGCTCTTACCTCTATAAGATCCTCAGACTGAAGAGACCAAGTTCCAGTTTCCTCCCACCTACATTCCTCTCTCTCACTTCCTGTCTGTACACACCTCCAGATGTCTGTGGTCAGCTAGTGGCTAGCTCTGCCCTCTGATTTTAAGGCATATCACTAAAGATCTCCAAAAGGTTAAATGAACCCTCGTTTGTACACAAGGCCTGAGAGATTGTATGTGATAATCTTTCTCTTTTATTCATACATTTACATGGAGAATAAAGAAACTGAATTTGGGAATGCAGAAGAGAAAAGTGTGTGCTAAGGGGATCAAGTTTTATATACTTTTAAAATAGAAATATAAGGACTTTCTTTTATATACTATGGTTGATTTTGTTTTTAAGTACCCCTAAATAAAATTATTTGATATTTTTTCCTCAATAAACTAACAGGAACACTCCATGCTTTTGATTTCAGGAAGGAAAAACAAATCAGAAGTGTAGAAGAAGAAGTTGAACAAGAAAAGCAAGCAGCAGACAGCATTATCAAAAATATGTCTCCTGAAAAACAAGTCAAGTACATAGAAATGAAAACTACAAACGAGAAACTGTTGCAGGTAATATCCTGGAGTGTGTGCTAGGCATGTAGGCATGTAGCACCATGCTCCATGTGGTCAAGGGACTATTTGAAAAAGAACATCAGTGTCTCTCTAAGCACTGAACTGTAACAAAATCCTCAGCTAATTTCTGCGATCTTTGAAGTGTGAGAAGCACTGATACAGGATTCATTTTTGTATGTTGCATGGTGTTGTAGCTTTAAAAAATACGTAATCATCTAGTTCTCTGCACCTTTCAGTCTTATATGTCATAAAGGTATATGAATACACTTGCATGAACTTATTTATTTGAGAAAGGTCTCACTATGTAGCTATGGCTGCCTTGAAACCTGTTCTTTAGACCAGGCTGGTATTGAACTCACAGGGATCCTTCTGCTTCTGCCTCCTGCCGCTGCCTCCTAAGTGCTGGGATTAAAGGCATGCACCACCACACATGGTCTGAAAATATTAATGGGGTTCATAAGCCAGAGGCCCATGGATATTAGTTTTCTTTCATTTTCCTCCGTGTTTGATAAGCAGAAAACCTTTTTACCTGTTATGTCCCTGATTTTTTAAAAGAACAGTTTAGTGTGCCTGCTGATAATCCTCTCAGAGGTAACCATCGCCATACTTATTCAAACCCAGATAACACTCTTCCTGAAGGATTACCAAAAAATTGGGCCAATAATCACCAGTAATGAATATTGTTTATTTCCCAGATATTCCTTCATTTAACATTAGTAGAATTTTTTTTATCTTAGACAAAATTTATTGGATAAAATGAGTCATTGAAGAAAGAATATTGTAGAAATGCCAAGCTATTACCAAAGTGTATTAAATTTTTTTTTTTTTGGTTTTTCGAGACAGGGTTTCTCTGTATTGTTTTGGAGGCTATCGGTCCAGCCCAGCCTCGAACTCACAGAGATCCGCCTGCCTCTGCCTCCCGAGTGCTGGGATTAAAGGTGTGCGCCACCACCGCCCGGCTCAGTGTATTAAATTTTATACAGGGTTATGAATGACTAATCACTGGTTCTTTCTTCTCTCCTCCTTCTCTCTCCTCTTTCCTTTTCCCTCTGTGGCCAGCTGTCTTTCCCTCCATCTTTCTCCCTTTGTCCTCTTCCTATGTATATGTAAGTCTTGGCCCCAAAACAGTCAAAAGACGTGAGAATGTGGCTAAAGATTAGAATTTTAAATCTTGATTTTGAACAATGACATCACTAATTTGAAGGTTTCTGATAATTACTATGATCAGAACACTGGTAGGATAATTGTGGTTTTGAAGTTATGTGGGAACACTTTTTTTTTTTTTTGAGACAGGGTTTCTTTGTATTGTTTCGGAGGCTGTCCTGGAACTCACTAGTATCAAACTCACAGAGATCCACCTGCCTCTGCCTCTCTAGTGCTGGGATTAAAGGCTTGTGCCACCAACGCCCGGTGTGGGAAGGCTTTTAGAACTAATGAAAGGAACTATCCCAAATAGAATGAAATCTTGGTAAGTTGTAGTCACTATGAAAAGATAGAAATTGAATATATTTACAAAATCTACTTTATCACATTTATAGGTGATATATTAAAAAATGAAAAATTATTATTTGCCTTTTTTCCCTTTAGGAATTAGACACACTTCAGCAACAACTAGATTCACTGAACATAAAAAAGGAGAGCCTAGAAACCGTGAGTATAAGTCATGGGAGTGCTTTCCTGTCACTAAGCTCTGAGATGATTCAGGGGAACATTAACTGAACGCATGCACTCAGCAGTTTACTAACAGGAGTTCAATATATCTTCTTCCCATTCTGGACCACAAAAGTCTCAGATAGGCAAGAAATACATTGGTTGTTGTTGTTGTTGTTTCTTTAGTAACTACTGGGTACAAAGCAAATCATTGCCCTACAGTGCTGTGCAAAAATGTAACTGCAGTTTATAGTATAGGAGATTAAAAACAGGAAAAGGGAGGGGAGATAAATCATTTGAGACTGTAACCCTTGCATTTTCTTTATTCCTTCTTTTTTTTTTATATTTTATTTTCCAGTTTAAATTTAGATAAGAAACGAGGTTGCTTCACAAGTCAGTTCCAGGTCCCTCTCCCATTCCCTCCCCTCCTCCCGTGCCCTCCCCCCAAGCCCCCCCCCCCCGTTATCCCCTCATTCCCCCAGGGAGGGTGAGGCCCTCCATGGGGGTGTCCATAGTCTGTCATTTCATATAGGGCAGGGCCTAGACCCTTCCCCAAGAGTTCAGGGTGAGAGTGCACCTCACATTGTTCTATGGGAGTCCAAAGTCCGTGTGTATACTTGGGATGGGTACTGATCTGCTGCCCAAGGCTCAATAGATTACCTAGGCCTCCTCACTGACACCCAGATTCAGGGGGTCTTGATCAGTCTCATGCTGGATTCCCAGGCTGATGCCTGGGATTCAAGAGTTAACCTTTGTCTGGTCAGCTGTTTCTGGGGGTTAAACCAGCCCAGTCTTAATCCCTTTGATCATCAGTCCTCCCTCTCTGTTACTGGCTTTCTTGAGTTCAGCTCAGTACTTAACCAAGGGAGTCTGCCTCTTCTTCGATCAGCCAATGAATGAAGTTTCTGTTTCCCAGACTCTCTGGCCATAGGATTGTAGGCTGGCACTCCCCAGATCTATGTCTAAAATCCATATATGAGAGAGTACATGCCATGTTTCTCTTTTTGTGACTGGGTTACCTCACTCAGGATGGTTTCTTCTAGTGTCATCCATTTGCCTGCGAATCTCATGATTCCATTATTTTTTCCTGCTGAATAGTACTCCATTGTGTAGATGTACCACATTTTCTCTATCCACTCTTCGGGTGAGGGACATCTAGGTTGCTTCCAAGTTCTGGCTATTACAAACAAAGCTGCTATGAACATAGTGGAACAGACATCTTTGTTGTATGAATGGGCATCTTTTGGATATATGCCTAAGAGTGCAGTTGCTGGGTCTTGTGGTAGGTTTATTCCCATTTTTCTGAGGAATCTCCATACTGATTTCCAAAGTGGCTGAACCAGTTGGCACTCCCACCAGCAATGGAGGAGTGTCCCCCTTTCACCACATCCTCTCCAGCATAAATTGTCATTGGTGTTTTTGATTTTAGCCATTCTGACAGGAGTGAGATGGTATCTCAGAGTTGTTTTGATTTGCATTTCCCGGATGGCTAAGGATGTTGAGCACTTTCTCAAGTGCCTCTCAGCCATTTTAGACTCCTCTATTGAAAACTCTCTATTTAGTTCTGCAGCCCACTTTTTAATAGGGTCCTTTGGTGTTTTGGAGACTTGCTTCTTGAGTTCTTTGTAAATTTTGGAGATCAACCCTCTGTCAGATGTGGGATTAGTGAATATTTTTTCCCATTCTGTGGGCTGCCTTTTTGCCTTGCTGACTGTGTCCTTTGCCTTACAGAAGCTTCTCAGTTTCAGTAGGTCCCATTTATTAATTGTTGATCTCACTGTCTGTGCTACTGGTGTTATGTTCAGGAAGCTGTCTCCTGTACCAATTTGTTCAAGGGTACCACCCACTTTCTAAGAGGTTCAGTGTGGCTGGATTTATGTTGAGGTCTTTGATCCATTTGGACTTAAGTTTTGTGCATGGCGATAGATATGGATCGATCCGCATTCTTCTACATGCCAGTCTCCAATTATGCCAGCACCATTTGTTGAAGATGCTTTCTTTATTCCATTGTATATTTTTAGCTTCTTTGTCAAAGATCAGATGTTCGTACGTGTGTGGGTTAATACTCGGGTTTTCAATTAGATTCCATTGGTCTACCTGTCTATTTTTGTGCCAATACCAAGCTGTTTTCAGGACTATAGCTCTGTAATAGAGCTTGAGGTCAGGGATGGTGATGCCTCCGGACGTTGCCTTGTTGAACAGGGTTGTTTTGGCTATCCTGGGTCTTTTGTTTTTCCATACAAAATTGATTATTGTTCTTTCAAGGTCTGTGAAGAATTGTGCTGGGATTTTAATGGGGATTGCATTGAATCTGTAGATTGCTTTTGGCAGGATTGCCATTTTTACTACATTGATCCTACCTATCCAAGAGCATGGGAGATCTTTCCATTTTCTGAGGGCTTCTTTAATTTCTTTCTTTAAAGATTCAAAGTTCTTACGATACAGGTCTTTCACTTGTTTGGTTAGCGTTACCGCAAGGTATTTTATGTTGTTTGTGGCAATTGTAAAGGGTGATGTTTCTCTGATTCCTCTTTCAGCCCTTTTATCATCTGTATATAGTAGGGCTACCGATTTTCTTGAGTTGATCTTGTAGCCTGCCACTTTGCTGAAGGTGTTAATCAGCTGTAAGAGTTCCCTGGTAGAGTTCTTTGGGTCATTGATGTAAACTATCATATCGTCTGCAAACAGTGAAAGTTTGACCTCTTCCTTCCCAATTTGTATCCCCTTGATCCCCCTTTGTTGTCGTATGGCAATAGCTAGAACTTCAAGTACCATATTGAAAAAGTATGGAGAGAGTGGACAGCCTTGTTTTGTTCCTGATTTTAGAGGAATTGCGTTGAGTTTCTGTCCATTTAGTTTGATGTTGGCTGTTGGTTTACTGTATATAGCTTTTATTATGTTTAAGTATGTCCCTGTTATCCCAGATCTCTCCAAGACCTTTATCATGAAGGGGTGTTGGATTTTGTCAAAGGCTTTTTCAGCATCTAGTGAGATGATCATGTGATTTTTGTTTTTCAGCTTGTTTATATGGTGGATTACGTTGATGGATTTTCGTATGTTGAACCATCCCTGCATCCCTGGGATGAAACCTACTTGATCGTGGTGAATGATTGTTTTGATGTGTTCTTGGATCCGATTTGCCAGTATTTTATTGAGTATTTTTGCATCAATGTTCATGAGGGATATTGGTCTGAAGTTCTCTTTCTTAGTTGTATCTTTGTGTGGCTTGGGGATCAAGGTTATTGAAGCCTCATAGAAAGAGTTTGGCAAAGACCCTTCTGCTTCTATTGTGTGGAACACTTTGAGAAGAATTGGTATAAGCTGTTCTTTGAATTTCTGGTAGAATTCTGCACTGAGGCCATCTGGACCTGGACTTTTTTTGGTTGGGAGACTTTTGATGACAGCTTCTATTTCCATAGGGGTTATAGGTCTATTAAATTGCTTATCTGTTCTTGATTTAGTTTTGGCAAATGATAGCTGTCCAGGAAGTCATCCATTTCCTTTAAATTTTCGAATTTTGTGGAGTACAGGTTTTCAAAGTATGACCTTCTTTAAAACCTTTTATTGACTCTTCATGGATTTCATGCTTTCTGATATCACTTATCTCCCTGTTTCTGTATTTTTCTTCTTTAAAGAGTTTTAGTTTACAAGATAAAGTGAATGTATATGGTTTTAAAACTGAAAAAAGATAGCATAAAATGTTTGTTTCTTACCCCTCTCAGACAGAACTACTTTGACGTTCATTTCTTCGTTATTCAATTTTATGAGTTCTTTATACATATCACCAGTATGTTCATTTAACCTTCACAGCAATGCTGTAATTCTGTCTTGCTTTTAAAATATCGGAAAACTTCAAATAGAATTCATGTTTGAAATTGGATATGACACTTGTAGTGCATCCCCTCCACACACACATTAATATCACTTTTTTGACTGTCTTTGCATAATCTTAGAGCTATCTTTCATTATTTTAAATTAGTGTATTATGTAGTGTTTATGAGTAAAACAGCTTTGCAAATTTATGTTAGTTGTTTTTTGTGGTTATTATTAATCTCCATTGAAATGGTACATTTTTTTTACAATTTTTATTTTTAAATTTAAATTAGAAACAAGGTTCCTTCACATATCAATTCCAGATCCCTCTCCCTTTCCCTCCCCTCCTCCCATGTCCTCCCACCAACCCCTCCAATATCCCCTCATTTCCCCAGAGAGGGTGAGGCCCTCCATGGGGGTGTCCATAGTCTGTCATTTCATCCAGGGCAGGGCCTAGACCCTTCCCTGGGAGTCCAGGGTGAGAATGCATCTCTCATTGTTGGATGGGCACCCAAAGTCCATTTGTATACCCGGGATCAATACTGATCTACTACCCAAGGCTCAATAGATTACCTAGGTCTCCTCACTGAACCCATATTCAGGGGGTCTTGATCAGTTCCATGCTGGATTCACATCAGTCTGGGAGTCAAGAGTTAACCCTTGTCAGGTCAGCTGTTTCTGGGGGTTAAACCAGCCCAGTCTTAATCCCTTTGCTCATCATTCAATGGCTGATGGAAGCAGAGGCAGACTCCCACAGCTAAACACTCGGCTGAACTCAAGGAATCCAGTGACAGAGAAGGAGGACTGATGAGAAAATGTACATTTTAAAAAAAGGTTTATTTTTATTTTATGTGTAGGAGTATTTTGTCTGCATGCATGTATGTGCACCATGTGCATACCTGGTGCATACAGAGACCAGAAGAGGAATATATAGTTCCACAGACCAATAAATCATAGGTTCAAAATCAATTTATTCATTTTTATCACTGCAGTCACTTCTAGCTCTTTTTATCTAAAAGAATTTGATCACATCTGTTTCATTTTAGACATTATCTCTGTGAAAGTGGAACTGTGGTAAATACACCACAACTGCTGTACCTGCATGAGCGTCCCAGTGTTCCTGGGACAAACGGTCACGACCTGGCTTAGCAAAGCAGTCAACTTTTATTTTCCTGTGTTTGCGGAGGTTAAAAGTCACGTGTGTCAGCAGAGTTTGCTCCCTCTGAGATTCTGCGGTGTGCTGGTTTCTTCCTCCTCACCAGTCACTGACAGCACTCCTTAAGGCAGCTTCTTCCCTGCAGCTACTACCTGTGCTATCTATGTATCAGTTTGCATTCTGTGTGAGCTCTGGTGTCTGTCTGAGGACACCAGTCATGTTGGAATGAACAGCCTCGTTACTTTATCTCAACTTCCTGTCTCTACAAAGACCAACTCAAGTCTCTCCTTTTGGTTCCTAGGAAATAGCACACTCCCAGATAAAACAAGAAGCTGTATTGCTACATGAAAAGCTTTATGAGTTAGAGGCCCATCGAGATCAAATGATTGCAGAAGACAAAAGCATGGGATCGCCAATGGAGGAGAGGGAGAGACTGCTTAAGCAGGTAGGGGAAGAAAGTTATTTGTTTATTTTGGGGTTTTGCTGTTTGTTTGTTTTGAGACAGGGTTTCTTTGTATAACAGCCCTGGCTGTCCTGGAACTCACTCTGTAGACCAGGCGGGCGGCAAACCAAGAGATACACCTGCCTCTGCCTCCTGAGTGCTGGGATTAAAGGCGTGCACACCAACTTCCAGCCATTTATTTGTTTTAAGAGCTTTGAATTAAGCAGAAAACCAATGTGATTATTATTCAAAAACAATAGTTAGCTTCACTTCAATATAAAATACTGAGCCAAGAAAATATAGAAAAATCTTACTTTCTTGAATAATTTGGTTTTAGAGTAAGTACTTATTTTTAATTTTTTTCATGCATATTTTAGCCATTATTTTATGGATACTTCTTTATTGGTGATTTAAGTGGTTAGATAATCTCACTGAAAATAAGTTTTATTAATTAATTAATTAATTATTAATTTATTAATTAATCTCTACAAGAAGAAGTATCCCAAATCTGATGACTTTGGTGTGGTTAGAATCAATGCCTTCATGAAGACAATGGAATTTAACTGTTATATGAAATTATAAATTATAAATGACATAATCACATAGCATGTATCCCATAGCTTTTCCACTACTTCTTGGTTGTTTTAACTTAGCTGTAAGTTACAGTGAACATGTTTATGCTGAAATGAGTCAAGGATCCTTCAGAGAACTTTTTCTTCATATGGGACAGAGGTCTCTCCAGGAACTCCTCTGAGGCTCTTTTTTTTTTTTTTTTTTTTTTCTTGTGCGTTGTGGGCTTTTGGAACCTTATGGATCAATTCACTGACTGTTAGAATCAATCTTTCTAGAATGATCTTAGGGGCTGGAGAGATGGCTCAGAGGTTAACAGCACTGCTTACTCTTCAAGAGGTCTTGAGTTCACTTCCCAGCAACCACAAGGTTGTTCACAACTATCTATAATGAGATCTGATGCTCTTTTCTGGGCAGAACACTGCACACGTAATAAATAAATCTTTTAAAAAAAGTTGTGCATAGAAATATGTACAAGCAAAAACCACCCATATAAATACACACACACACACACACACACACACAATCTAGGATGATCTTAAAGTCTAAATCTTGGTTTGTCAGATGTCTCAGCAGGTAAAGGCTGCCTGAGATTAATCCCAAGAGCCCATGAGGTAGAAGGAGAGCTAGTTTCTTCAAGTTGTCCTTGTGCTATAGTGACCCCCCCACATACAGTAAATAAATTAAAATGTAATAAAATTTTATTTTTGGTTGTGGGCCTTTATGGAAGCAGAAGCAGACACCCACAGCTAAGCACTGAGCCATACTCCTGGAATCCAGTTGTAGAGAGGGGAGGAGGGAAGAGCAAAGAAGTCAAGACTGTGCTGGAGAAATCCACAGAAACAGCTGACCTGACCTAATGAGAGCACATAGACCCCAGTCGTAAAGCGGGGGGGAACCAGCATTGGACTGAACCAAGACCTCTGAATGTGGGTGCCAGTTAGGAGGCCTGGGAAGTCTATGGGACCTCTAACAGTGGAATGAGTATTTATCCCTAGTGCACAAATGGACTTTGGGAGCCCATTCCCTATGGAGGGATACTCTCTCAGCCCAGATACACTTGAGGAGGGCCTACGCCCTTCCCCCAAATGATGCGACAGACTTTGATGATCCCCCATGAAAAACCTAACTATCCTTGGGGAGTGGGGAGTGGGTGGGTTGGGGGGACTGGTAGGGGGCATTGGAGAATGGGAGGGAGAGGGAACAGGATGGGGGAATTGATATGTAAAATAAGATTGTTTCTAAATAAAAAATTTATTAAAATGTAATAAAATATAAAATATTTTTAATCTAAAACTTCAGAAATTCCTTACAAAGAAAAGATTACGGGCAGGAAAGGAGAGAGTGCTCTTTAGTTGGATTGCTAGTTAAACCTGAGCTTAAGTGGGCTTGGTGGCACACTAGTTTAATCCAAGACTTGGGAGGCAAAAGCATGTAGATCTCTGTGAGTTTGAGGCAAGCCTGGTTTACATAGTGAGTTCCAGGACAGCCAGGCTACATAGAGAAATCTTGTCTCAAACAAACAAACAAACAAAAAACCCCATGAGTTTAAGATAATCTAGGATATATATATATATATATATCTTCTATAGAATAAGGAATTATGTGTATTCAAAATACTACATGGCATGGTATAAATGTCCCCTAAAAGTTACTGATTGTTTTTCTGAAATTTTATTTTACTGGGGCTTCCCAAATCTGGTAGCTGTACCCTAGGGTGTGGGAGACTCTGAGGAATTCAAGATATTTATTGTTAACTGACCCATGTTGGAAGATAAGTTAACCTGATGGTACATGGTAGATAAGTGTCCTAGTTATAGTTTATATCACTATGAAGAAACATTATTACTAAAAGCAACTTGGGGAGGAAAGGGCTTTACCTGGACTTCATATCATAGTTTATCATCAGAAGCAGCCAGGGCAAGAACTGAAAACAGGGCAGGAGCTGATGCAGGGACCATGAACAATTGCTGCTTACCGACTTGTTCCCCATGGCTTGTTCAGTCTGCATTCTTAAAGAACTCAGAACCACCAGCCCATGGATATTCCTATCCAAAATGGGCTGAACCGTTTTATATTAATCACTAATTAAGAAAATGCCATATAGGCTTGCCTTCGACCTTTTTTTTAAAGCAACTTGATTTTTAAAAATTATGTATGTATTTATTTAGAGACAGCTCTGACTGTCCTGGAACTCACTATGTGAATCAGGTTGGTTTTGAACTCACAGAGATCCACCTCTCTCTGCCTCCTAATAGCTGGCATTAGTGGTGTGTACAGTAACGCCTGGCTTTACAGCCTGATCTTGTGGAGGTATTTTCCAAATTTAGGTTCTCTCCTCTCAGATGACTCTAGCTTGTATCAAGCAGTCATAAAACTGGCCAGGACAATAGGCAAGAGTGTATTTGAGGAAGAAGGAGCAATCCGTGATGCTTTCTTAGTGATGTTCTCTTTCAGATAGTGTAATAATAAGTTATTCTTTAAATACTGTTCCTTTTTATGCCTATATAGGTTAAAGAAGATAATCAGGAAATAGCCAGCATGGAGAGACAGTAAGTACCTTTGAACCAGGACATTTTATATTCATTCATCTTTCAGATTACATCCTAAAGTTATAATAGTACATGCTTTATAGACATTTTTTCTGTAGCTCACATTCATGATTTAGTATTTACTGAACTTTCAATATCCCGCTTTTAATTCTGAGTCATTGCCTAATGTAATTGCTTTGAAAAATAACTTTAATAAGAGAAGGCTTATGTGCATTATATATTTAAAGCATGACATTCAGAGCTTTTGTTATATTTACAGTTGGACAACCATCACCCCCATTGAGTCTTCTCAACAAAATGCCATAGCCTTTAGCCATTGCTTTCCTTGCCCTTCCTACTCTGTGTTACTGTATATTTGCCTATTCTGGATGTTTCATGTGTGTAATCATACAGCTTTTGGTCCTCTGTGGCTACATGCTTTCATTTAGCCTGACAGCTTCAAGGCTCATCTGTAGTTTAATTCCAATTAATATTCTGTTGTATGCGTCTGATATGTTTTGTTTATTTATCAGTTGATAGGCTTTGGCTTGTTTCTATTTTGCTGCTATTAGGAATCATTGACATGAACATATAGAAGCTGGTTCTGTGTGGGAATTTATTTTTATTTCTTTTGTACAAATGTTCAGGAATTGTAGGCATTTCGGACGAATTGGGTGGGACAGGTATTGTGGCACTCAGGAGCCACAGAATACTGAGTGTTACACAGCTCAGATGGAAAGGTATCCTGGAGCTCGGGAGCCAAGGACTACTACCGGCCACAGTAAGCGCAGCTGCTTACAGCCCTGCTTCAGGGAAAGGCTTCCCTAGTGTATCCGCTCTGCTCCAGCAGGACAGGGTCTTCCAGCTGGGGATGTTTGTCTAGTGTAGCAGTTTTGCTCAGGCAGGAGGTTTTCCGGGGAAAGTTGCTACAGTTCAGCTCTGCTCCTGGGAGTGGAGAGCCGAGTGTAACAACTTAGCTCTGCCAGGGAAGGTTTCCTTGGCAAAAGTGTTAACAGCCCTGTTCTCTGCTCTGCCGCAAAAGGTCTTCACCCAAAGCTCATCGAAGGGGTTTATTGGGAGGGAAGAATCCAGGAGAGTGGCTGTCCACGGGGTTTATATAGGGCTTCCAGGGTGGGGATTGGTCAGATTTCAATGATGAGTTCAGATTGGCTAGAGCTACTGCTCAAGGATTGGCTAGTTTTCTGCACAGGGTTAGGGTCAGTTTGGTTCTGGTTTCAGGACAAAAGTGTGTTTCTTTCTCTGGTCCTTTTTAGCCTTTTGGCTCTAGTTTTAGGGCCAGGGTGTATTTTTTTCACTGACTTTGATTCCAGGGACAAAGTGTGTTTCTTTGGCACTGGTTTCAGGGTCAGGGTACATTTCTTTGGTTCTGGTTGCAGGGCCAAAGTGTGTTTCTTTGGCTCTGCTCAGGCTGTGTTTCTTTGGCTGGCCCCTTTTCCCTACAGGGATTGCTGGCTTATGTGGTTACTTTGTGTTTTACTTTATAAATTTGGAGTCCAGTCTAGATCAAATGACTACATAAAAAGCATTGTATATCCTATACAAATAGGCATTTTACATTTTTGCCTGTAATGTGTGTGAGTCCAGGTTTCTGTACATCTTTATCACTTAGTATTATTTCTTTTTTTACTATTTGTCATTTCATAACAGCCATGCCAATGGATGTGAATTAATACCTTTCTATGGTTTTCACTTGTAGTTCCTTGATGGTTTATGGTGTTGAGTTTCTTTTCATGCACTGTTGACCATGTGTATGTCATCTTTGAAGAAGGGTTTACTAATGTCCTTTGTACAGTCTCATGTGAACTTATTATTGGTGGTATTAAGTAAAATGAGATCTTCATATATTCAAAATACAGTTCACTCGCCAGATACATGACTAACAAAACTCTCACATTCTCTCAGATGTATTTCATCTTTGATGATGTTTTGGTAGTAGAGAAGATTTCAATTTGATGATGCTCATTTATGTTTTTCTTTTGTTGCTTCTAAAGTTCATTAATATTTTTTAACAGGTTAACAGATATAAAGGAAAAAATAAATCAGTTTATTGAAGAAATTAGACAACTTGACATGGATTTAGAGGAACACCAAGGTAATGTTTGTGGTGCATTTTGAGTTTTTAAAAATGTAATTAATATATATCTATACAGATACATATTGTGATCTCAGTGACTTACTGAGATTTATTTCTTTGGCGATTACTTCTATACTGAAATATATCTACTGAGTTTTATAAGAAGTATTAAAACAACTACTTGAATTAACTAAAATTATAAATAACCTCAGTATTGCGTAAGATAAGTATTTAGTTTTTCCAAAGGTTTCTTTTTTCTTTTTTCTAATGGAGGAGGTGACAGTCAGGTGACAAATCCCAAAGGCAGCCTGAGATACTTGGTTTTCTGGTTAGACTCAGTAACAAGGGAGCAAGCACTGATTTTCAGATTTTCCCCAGCTAACGCCTTAATAGTAGAAATCTTTGGTGGGGTATGTGTGTGTGGGAGAAGAGGTGTGTGTGCTTTACTCTTGCTTTAAACAGTTCCCTTAACTGCAAACTAGTAAATTTGCTCTTAGATTAGCAAGGATTAATTATATATTCTTACCAGTTAGTGAGGGAAAGTCAGGATAATTAGTTTATCACTTAATGATATCGATATTCATATTAGGGAAAAGAGTAGCCTTTTCTTAAACATTGTTTTCACTTTGATTTTAAAGATAGTATTTAGCCGTTTGTTATCATATAAATGATACCTGTGTCTGATGATTCATTTCTTATACAGATAGAACATCTACAAGAAACCTTTGAATCTTAGCTTTGAAAGCTCTGAGAAATTAGTCATTTTCTAAAATCTCCAAGTTAGTAAGTAGTAGACTAGATTTAAATCAGAGTTTTACTGACTCTAAAGTCTTAGTTCCATTGCCTAAGCCTAAGTTTGATTTTCTAATTCAAAGTACTTTGTGAAATTAAAATGTTCTTAGAAACGCATAGTTCCATCTACATATGGTTACTAATGGTCTTAATAAGACTTCTAAAGGCAGGAAAACATTAATTTAGGAAAGTAAACTTGCTTATGCTTTAGTTTTCTGATCTGGGAAATGAGTATAATGGGAATGTCTCACTAAGGTTTATGTATTAAATGGGCTTATAATAAATTAATACTAAGGTCATGTTAATTTAAAACATATTTACTCATTTTCATTAACAAGATTATATACATTTATTGTTTATATCGTGTTCTGAAGTATGCATATATTTGAATGGCTCAGTTGAGCTAGCATATGCATTATTTCACACATTATTTATATAATGAGAGCAACTCAAAATCCATTCTTCATGATCCTTAAGAATATAGTACATTGTTGTCTGTCATGGAAGCACACACCTTAAATCCTGACACTTGGGAGGCAGAGATAGGTGTGTCTCTATGAGTTTGAGGCCAGCCTGGTCCATATAGTAAGTTCTAGGACAGCCAAGGCTACATAACAAAGAAACACCTCAAAAGAGCCGAGGGGTTGGGGAGAATATATTTATACTAATGTTGCACATCGGATCTCTTCAACTGATTCTTATCTTACAAAATTTTGTATCTTTTATATGTGTTATTTCCTTACTGTTGTTTTTCATATATGTAGATTTATTCTGAGAAATCTGATGTTTTTAATTTTAGAAACTTTACAGATTACACCTAACTGATTTTCTTCCTAAACTATAATTTGTAGTTTTATTTCTACTAAAATGATGCATTTGGGAGGTAAATTTTATTATTAATTGAACTTGTAAGATAAATAGAATACAGAGTGCTTTGCTTTTTGCTTGTTTTCCTTTTTGGTTTAAACACGTTTTTATTAATGTAGAATAAAACAACCCATAATTGTGTAATAGTGATAAAAACCCACAAAAGTATACGTAAATGTATAATATGTAAACATAGATGCGTGTGCGCACCCACTTGCGTGCGTGCATGTGTGTGTGTGTGTGTGTGTGTGTGTGTATGTGTGTGTGTTCACAGGTAAGTATTGATGCATCAAGGATTTTTGTTGCCACTGCTCTGCTGTGATCCTCCTTGGTAATTGTGTCAACTTGGGTGTTTGTAGAAGGTGACTTGTTAGAAGGTTACTTGTTAGTTCAGGACCTCATTACTTTCTGCCTGAACTATTGCAGTAGCCTCCTAACTGGTTACCCCACCTCCATTCTTGCCCCAATATAACTCTGCTAAAATGATTTATGTAGAATGTGGCTCAGTGTCCTTGTCCTGCTTAATGTGGTTCACCTTGATGCACAGGATAACAGAATTGTATGTCATACTAGTTCTTCTGTAGTCTGATTCTGTCAGCCTCCTGTTCATCCCAGTGGACATCTTTGTTCTGCTCCCCCCTTTTAAACCAGGTCTAATATTGTAGTTGAGGCTTGCCTAGAACTCACTGTATAGTTCAGGCAGGCAGGCCTCAGCCTCCCAAAGCAGAGATTACAGATATGAACCATCATGCCCAGCTCTGTAGCAACCTATTAATAACACTCTACATCTGCTACTGTATATTTCTCCTTATTACCATTCATTCAACTATGTTGTGCTCTAACCTTTCGTTTTCATTGTAATAGTTTGTTCTTCTGTTCACCTGACTAAATTCTTATCCTTTAAGATTTAACTCAGGTATCCTCTTACTGAACATATAACTCCGAACTTCCTTCCCTAGCTAGTTTCTAGGCTTAACTGAGTAACTTTCCTCCATGGTATTAGACCACTGTGTATTACAGCTTCCTACTTATGTACTTGCTTTCCTTCTTAGACTGTAAGCCCTCAATGGCAGGGGACTACTTCTTAATTCACTTCAGTAATGTAGTTCATTAGTATTATATCTGGGAAGTAAATGCTTGTGGGATAACCTAAGCAATCCCAAATCAAGAGAGAAGGAACTGTACAATGAGCTAAAGGTGAAAATTGAGCTCTAATCTGTTCTTTGGGTCCTCTCATTTTAGGATATAGGTTTGCACTCTCCAGAGAAAGCTTGACTACAAGGATTTTATTACTTTTCCAGAGGATCCCTATTTTGAATTCATGTTTTCCAGTAAAGTGGTAGATTTTTGTCTATCTCTGCATTTTCACCTGGAACGGTTAATTTTGATTGTCAACCTGATTTAATTACAAAACACTTAAATTAGCAGTGCATATATGAGGGCATTTTCTGTGATGATTACCTTAGGGGGTAAGATTAACTGAAATGTGGACAGTATCATTCCATAGGATGGGCCCCAAATAACATAGGCATTTTCTCTCTCTGCTTCCTGGCTTACATGATGTATGCTGTTCTTCTCCACCGTACACTCCTGGCCATGATGGATGGAAACCTCTGAAAATGAGCCAAAACAAAGCTTTCTTTTCTTAAATTGATGCTAAAAGTGAAAAAAATCATAGAAAATTGGTACCAAGCCGGGTATGTTGGTACAAGTTGATAATCCCATGAGGCCAAGGAAGAAGGATTGCTGTAAATTCAAGGATAGCTTGGACTACATACTAAGTTCAAGGACAGTCTGGGCTACAGTATCTCAAGTTCCTTTTGAGCATCTCCCTCCCCACCACCAAAAGAAAATTTCTAAAATAGGAGTGTATTGTGGCTGTGAGTAAATCTGGTATGTTAAGCCTTTGGAGCTGATTTCTAGGAGGGATTTAGAAAAGTTAGAAGAAATGATCTAAAGAATGCCAGGAATACTACAATTCTGGTAGGAATTAAGAAGAGCAGGATGCCCATAGAAATGCAAATAGTAAAGAGTATGCTCACGATGTTTTAAATGGGAGAAAGAATTAGATCATACATACATTATTCTGACAATGAACTTGTCCATTCTTTGTCTGTGTCCTGAGATTATGAGTGATGCTGAATTTTAAAGGACTGACTAGTTAATTGGGGAGAGGAAATTTCAGGGGAGCCCAGCATTCAGGCAGTTGTGTAACTTATGCTAACTGCTTTTTGCCAAATTGATAGTGAGAATTGTGAGCAAAAAGCAGAGCAGAAAGATTTGAAAACTTGCCCTGACTCCAGAATAGCATGTAAAATTAGGGCCAAGGAAAGTGTGGTCCTTGAAGAGATTACAGCAGCATGAACCACCAAGTAAATATATTTTTAATTGCTACTTTGTAAAGTTTTAATTAAGTGCTTGATGCAAAATCTTGGTGATCTTGCACACTCAGCCTTTCAGGTGTGAACCAAATTACTTTTTAAAGTGTTACTTTTGTCTGAGCACAGGAAAGTATGGAAAAAGCATTGTTGCCTCGAGTAAGACAATCAGTAAGGCTATAATAAAATAGGCACCACAGAGTATCAGTAGAGCCTTTTCTCTCCTATATCTCAAAGTCTTTCTCACTTCCCCCGCTCCTGGGACTAAGGAGGAAACCAGGACCTCATTTATAATAGCCACATGCTTTTGGGAAAACAGTTGCTAGGAAATACTTTATTTTCATTATAAATTAATACTTGAAAATTTACATATCATGCTTTAGTCCCTCACAGTAACATTACTTGGTCCATTTAACCTCATACCAGACCTTTATTTTTCTCGATGCTCTTATACAGTAAATAAATTCTGATTATGACAGTGTTGCCATTATAATGCATGTTCAAACCTTTTGTGGACTAGGTACTGCAGACAAGTAATTACCCTTCTGTGCAGAATTACTGAGTCTTTTGAAATCATGTGGTTTTCAGCTTTACCCATTGCTAGCTTAGGCTTAAGCTTTTTCAGGTCTGTTATATTAGTTGTCAATTGTCCATCTGTTTCTATTTTCCAAATTTTTATTTCTGTCTTCTTTCCTATTCCCCATTTTTGGGAGTTTTACTTTGAAAGGCAAACAAAAAAAAGCAGCTTTTTATTGTAGCTTTAAGAGGGCTTGGAGAAGAGTAATTATTAGAAGTGGTTATTCAGCTGACCATAGTGGTGCACGCCTTTAGTCCCAGCACTCGGGAAGCAGGCAGATTTCTGTGAGTTGGAGGCCAGCCTGGTTTACATAGTGAGTCTGGACAACAAGTGCTATATAGTCAGACCCTAGCTCAAAACAAAACAAATAGTGATGCCATAGATATTCTTGTATATTCATGTTTATATAACATGCATATTCTATAGAATAAATTTCTACAAGTGAAATTTTAATCAGAATAAATCAGTTATTTTTAATTTTGGTTATTTCTCAAAAGATTGAGTCATTTACTATGGCTAAAAATAGTATGTGGACATTGTTCCTCACCAGCGCAAGCTATATAAATGTACTAATTTTTGTTAATTAAAGTAATATACCTACTCCACGACAATTTTAAGCTCTGTTGACTATTGCCAAGGACCCGAATGTGCAGTTTTACCAAGATCCATAAGGTGGGGCTAATTTTCTGAGAATCTGTTTATGTAGATTAGGGTTAACATCTACAGTTAACAAAGTGACATTCACACACTTTTGTAAGAAGAATATGTGAGCATAGTTCCTAAAATTTATGCCTTCATTTGTAGAATATAGTATTACCCCAAATTTGGATTAGATAACATGATAAATATCATGTGATTATTAATCTATCACAGACATAAATATCTGGTATGGCAGTGTGGTAGGCATAATAGACATGCACATGAAGTATGTAGGTTCTTCAAATCACTGTCCTAACATGAGGTAATTACTTATAAGCTATTCCATAATTCATATGTAGCTTTGAATAATCAAAATATACTTACTTTGCCTGTAGGATACTACATTTTTTTTTGAATACAAGGTATCTTTGTGTAGCCCCGTCTATCCTGTAACTTATGTGAGATACTTCTTGTACAGGTAGTTCATAAGGCTTGTTTTAGGAGTCTTTTGTTAGTAGTGGTATACAGGTAAAATAAAAAGTAAGGCAGAATATTTGTATCCTGCAACTAAACATGGCCTGACTTGAGTCCACACAATGCTGTTTTAACTGTTTGATCTTGGCCATGCTCTTTAGGTGCACCAATCCAATCACAGTTTCTTTTTAAAACATTTTAAAAAATGTATTGGTGTTGGTGGGGGGGAGAGAAAGAGAAGTGTTTGTGAGTGATGACGTTTGTATGCCACGAAGTGTATGTAGAGATCAGAAGAAACTCACAGGAGTTGGTTTTCTCCCTCAGTCAGGAGTTCTAGGGATTTAACTCAGACTATCCAGCTTGCAAGACAAATGCATTTATAAAGCCTCAGTGCCCTCTCACTAGCCCACTTTCCTCACCCTTAAAAGGGAAATAGGGGATATTCGTGGGGGTGATGCCTACGATCTCAGCACTTAGAAGGCTGAGGCAGGAGGATTGTGAGTTACGGCCAACCATGGAACTGCCAAGTGATGGGTATATCACTTAAACTAAAAAAACGTAAGAAACATATATAGCTTACATCAATGAGGTACAATTTCTACATAGTGCTTGAAGTCAGTTCCAAGTCAGCCTGAGTCACAAAAGCAAAACCTTATTTAAAAGGAGGGGTGGAGGGGTGGGGGGATTGGGGGTTGGGGAGGGTGGGGAGGCATAGCATGAGTGCTTACCACTTCAGATTTTTGTGTTAAAAATGAAGTGAATGTATGTGTGAGACTAAGAGCAGCAATAAAAAAGTTCTCACATGTTAGTTGCTAGCATTGTTATCATGAATGCTATTTAACCTTGTAAGCTGGGACTTGAGTGGTTATTTTCACAAAAATATCTTAGAAAGTATTTGTTCAGATGGCACCTACCATTACTAGCCCATGAGTTCTCAGTATGCATTCAAGGAAGAGAAACTCATTATTGAATATTAGCAGCATTATCTAGTTTTCATCAGAGTTATGTTATCTTGATGCCATCTGAAACTGATTAGGAATGCAGACTCTAAGGCCCTGTGAGGGTAGAGCTCAATATTTTGTGCATCAGCCACCTTCCTAATAATTTGAATCCACACTAAAGCTTGATAACTACCACTTTGGAAAATAATTGAGGGCCTTATGTTGTATTTGGTACATGCCACTACTAAGATAGAATCTAAAATAAATACTTGGTTGAAAAGAACTTCTACACAGTTGTTTTGCTTTCCTTAGAGATAGTGAGGCTTTTAGTACTAATTTAATACTTTCCTATTAGAAAATTTGGTTGTTTTTCTTTTGTTTGTTTGTTTTGTTTGCATTTGAAGCAGCCTCACTAAGTCCACGCTGGCCTGGCACTCATTGTGATGGTTAATATTGACTGTTGACTATATCTAGAACTACCTGACAAGCTTTCTGGGCATGCCTGTGAGGGATTAGGTTGAGGTGGGAAGACCCACATTAACTAAGGGTGAGACCATTACATGGGGGTGGGGCCCTATACTGAATAAAAAGGAGACATCAAGGCACACACTAGCATTCACCTGTATTTGCTTATAAACTGCAAACCTGATGAGACAGTTGCCATGACTTCCTTGCCTTATGGACTGTACCTTTCCTGCATACCCTCAAGCAGTATGTAGACATTGTCCCTCACCTCTGTGGCAGCACTGAGATAAGTAATTAGTATATTCAAATTCCTCCCGCCTTCACCTCTCAGAAGCTGCCAGTTCGTATTGTATATTTTAAAGTGTACCGTGTAGCTTAGGAGTATTGTTGTTTCCCTAGCAGAAAAGAAACATCTCTGCTAAAATTTAAACTATTTTTCAAGTTGGATGATGCCTAAAGTGAAAAGTTAGTTTAAATCAATCATTTTTATGTGCTCATTTTAACATAGCAATTTACAAGTATTTGAAGTAGGAATTTATTGCTTACTGTTACATTGACAGGAAAGAAGTAGGTGGAGGGGAGATTAAATATAAAAGTATGGACTTTCGTAAGATATCCAAGTTAACTGAAGTTGAAATAGGATAAATTGTCATGGTTCACTAAATATATGAAAATGTTAGAGGGTCCGATATAATATCTCAGTATAAATTAGTGTGGTGTCACCCCATAAGAAGCTAAAACAATAGTTTACATTAACAAAAATTGGTTATATAGACTGTAGGAAGTAGTAGTCTTCTTGAAAGATAATGAGCAAGAACTCATTCTTTTATTTATTTATTTATTTATTTATTTAAGTTACAAACAAGCTTGTTTGTAAAGGGAGGCTTTTCCTTGCTAGCCGCTTTGGTTTATCACCCGCCAGTAGCATGGACTCTGCTGCGTTGTAGTCCCCAAATAACACACAAGACACTGTATTAATTATGAAGCTGTTGGCCTTGCTTTTTCTTACTGGCTGCCCCATAATTGTTAATCTAAGTATTTCTCTTACCGTAGCAAAGTTTCCGGGCTTCTTATCCCTATGGCGGCTACATCATGACTCCCTGTGTTTCTCCTTCCCAGAGTCCTCCTGGACTCCTAGTCCCACCTGTCTTGCTTCCCTATTGGCCAACAGTGCTTTATTGACATATACACAGAACTTCCCCATCGTTTGTTTCACATGTAAATCCCAGCTCCCTCTCCATCCCCTCCTCCCCCACCCTGCCCACCAGGGCCCCCAGTCCCCCACCCAATCTCTGCTCTGATCCCCAGGGAGGGTGAGGCCCTCCATAGTGAATCTTCAGAGTCTTGTCATTTCATCCAGGGCATGGCCTAGGCCCTCCCCCCAAGAGTCCAGGCTGAGAGAGCATCCCTCATTGTGGGATGGGCACTCAAAGTCTATTTGTATACCAGGGATAAATACCCATAGATTTCCTAGGTCTCCTAACTGACACCCACATTCAGGGGGTCTGGGTCAGTCCTGTGCTTTCCATACAGCCATCAATCTGGGGTCCAAGAGCTCCCCCTTGTTCAGGTCAGCTGTTTCTGTGCATTAAACCAGCCCACTCTTAACTCCTTTGCCCATCAGTTCTGCCTTTCTGTGACTGGATTCTAGAAGTTCAGTTCAGTGTTTAGCTGTGGGTATCTGCCTCTGCTTCCGCCAGTCTCTGGATTAAGGTTCTGTTTTCCAGACTCTCTGGCAGTGGGATTGTATGCTGGCACTCCCCGGATTCATGTCTAAAATCCATATATGGGTGAGTACATACCATGTTTGTCTTTTTGTGACTGGGTTACCTCACTCAGGATGGTTTCTTCTAGTGCCATCCATTTACCTGTGAATTTCAAGATTCCATTGTTTTTTTCTGCTGAGTAGTACTCCATTGTGTAAATGTACCACATTTTCTCTACCCACTCTTCAGTTGACTGACATCTAGGTTGCTTCCAGGTTCTGGCTATTACAAATAATGCTGCTATGAGCATAGTGGAGCAGATGCCCTTGTTGTATGAATGTGCATCTTTTGGGTATATGCCTAAGAGTGGAATTGCTGGGTCTGGTGGTAGACTGATTCCCATTTTCCTGAGGAATCTCCATACTGATTTCCAAAGTGACTGTATGAGTTGGCACTCCCACCAGCAGTGAAGGGGTGTTCCCCTCTCTCCACATCCTCTCCAGCATAAACTGTCATTCGAGTTTTTGATTGTAGCCATTCTGACAGGAGTAAGATGGTATCTCAGAGTTGTTTTGCTTTGCATTTCCTGGATGGCTAGGGATGTTGAGCACTTTCTCAAGTGCCTCTCAGCCTCTTAGACTCCTCTATTGAAAATTCTCTATTTAGTTCTGTACCCCACTTTTTGATTGGATCCTTTGGTGTTTTGGAGACTTGCTTCTTGAGTTCTTTGTAAATTTTGGAGATCAGTCCTCTGTCAGATGTGGGGTTAGTAAATATCTGTTCCCAATCTGTGGGTTGCCTTTTTGTCTTGCTGACTGTGTCCTTTGCCTTACAGAAGCTTCTCAGTTTCAGGAGGTCCCATTTATTAATTGTTGATTTTAGTGTCTGTGCTACTGGAGTTATGTTCAGGAAGTGGTTTCCTGTACCAATTCGTTCAAGGTACCTCCCACTTTCTCTTCTAACAGGTTCAGTGTGGCTGGATTTATGTTGAGGTCTTTGATCCATTTGGACTCAAGTTTTGTGCATGGCGATAGACATGGATCGATCTGCATTCTTCTACATGCCAGCATCCAGTTATGCCAGCACCATTTGTTGAAGATGCTTTTTTTTTCCATTGTATAATTTTTAGTTTCTTTGTCAAAGATCAGGTGTTCATATGTGTATGGGTTAATGTCGGGGTGTTCAATTCGATTCCATTGGTCTATCTGTCTATTTTTGTGCCAATACCAAGCTGTTTTCGGAATGTAGCTCTGTAATAGAGCTTGAAATCAGGGATGGTGATGCCTCCGGATGTTGCCTTGTTTTACAGGGTTGTTTTGGTTATCCTGGGTCTCTTGTTTTTCCATAAAAAGTTGAGAATTGTTCTTTCAAGGTCCTTGAAGAATTGTGTTGGGATTTTGATGGGAATTGCATTTAGTCTCTGGATTACTTTTGGCAGGATTGCCATTTTTACGACATTGATCCTACCTATCCAAGAGCATGGGAAATCTTTCCGTTTTCCGGTGGGTGTCTTCTTTAGTTTGTTTCTTTAAAGACTCAAAGTTCTTGCAATACAGGTCTTTCACTTATTTGGTTAGCATTACCCCAAGGCATTTTATGTTGTTTGTGGCTATTGTAAAGGGTGATGTTTCTTTGAATTCTTTCTCAGCCCCTGTATAGTCAGTATACAATAGGGCTAATGATGTTCTTTTGTTGATCTTGTATCCTGCCACATTGCTGAAGGTATTTGTCAGCTATAAGAGTTCCCTGGTAGAGTTTTTTTTTGGATCACTTAAACTGTCATATCATCTGCAAATAGTGAAAGTTTGACCTCTTCCTTTCTAATTTGTGTCCCCTTCATCTCCTTTTGTTGTCTTATTGCTCTAGCTAGAACTTAAAGAACAATATTGAAGAGGTATGGAGAGAGTGGACATCTTTGTCTTGTTCCTGATTTTAGAGGAATCATGTTGAGTTTCTGTCCATTTAGTTTGATGTTGGCTGTTAGTTTGCTGTATATAGCTTTTATTATGTTAAGGTAAGTTCCTATTATCCCTGATCTCCCCAAGACCTTTATCATGAAGGGGTGTTGGATTTTGTCAAAGGCTTTTTCAGCATCTAGTGAGATGATCATGTGATTTTTGTTTCTCAGCTTGTTTATATGGTGGATTACATTGATGGATTTTCGTATGTTGAACCATCCCTGCATTCCTGGAATGAAGCCTACTTGATCATGGTGGATGAGTTTTCTGATGTGTTCTTGGATATGATTTGCCAGTATTTTATTGAGTATTTTTGCATCATGAGGATATTGGTCTGAATTTCTGTTTCTTAGTTGTGTCTTTGTGTGGCTTGGGTATCAAGGTTCTCAAAACCTCTTAGAAAGAGTTTGGCAAAGACCCTTCTGCTTCTATTTCATGGAATACTTTGAGAAGAATTGCTTTAAGCTGTTCTCTGAATTTCTGATATAATTTTGCACTGAGACCATCTGGCCTCGGGCTTTTTTTGGTTGGAGACTTTTGATGGCTGCTTTTATTTCCTTAGGGATTATAGGTCTATTTAAATTGCTTATCTGTTTTGATTCAATTTTGTCAAGTGATATCTATCCAGAAAAATTTCCATTCCCTTTAGGTTTTCAAATTTTGTGGAGTACAGGTTTTCAAAGTATGACCTGATGATTCTCTGGTTTTCCTCAGTGTCCATTGTTATGTCCCCCTTTTCATTTCTGAGTTATGTCCCCCTATTCATTTCAGATTTTATTAATTTGCATGTTCACACTCTGCTGTTTGGTAAGTTTGGGTATAGGTTTGTCTATCTTGTTGATTTTCTCAAAGTACCAACTCTTCATTACATTGATTCTTTGTATTGTTTTCCTAGTTTCTGCTTTATTGATTTCAGCCCTCAATTTGATTATTTCCTGGCATCTTCTCCTCCTGGGTGAGTTTGCTTCTTCGTGTTCTAGAGATTTCAGTTGTGCTGTTAATTCTCTATTGTAACTATTCTCCAGTTTCTTCATGTGGGCACTTAGTGTTATCAACTTCCCTCATAGCACTGCTTTCAAAATGTCCCATAAGTTTGGGTATGTTGTGTCTTCATTCTCATTGAATTCTAGGAAGTCTTTAATTTCTTTTTTTATTTCTTCTTTGACCCAGGAATGGTGTAATTGTGCATTATTCAATTTCCATGAGTTTGTAGGGTGTCTGCAATTTATGTTGTTGAATTCTAATTTTAATGCATGGTGGTCTGATAAGGTGCATGGAGTTCTTCCAATTTTTTTGTACCTGTTGAGGTTTGCTGTGTTGCCAAGTATGTGGTCGATTTTTGAGAAGGTTCCATGTGGCACTAATCAGAAGGTATATTCTTTTTTATTTGGATGGAATGTTCTGTAGATGTCTGTTAATCCCAATTGGGTCATAACTTCTATTAGTTCCTTTGCTTCTTTGTTAAGTGTCTGTTTGGTATTCCTATCTAGTGGTGAGAGTTGGTTGTTGAAGTCTCCCACTATAAGTGTGTGGGGCTTTATATGTGATTTGAATTCTAGTAATGTTTCTTTTATGAACGTGGATGCCTTTGTATTTGAGGCATAGATGTTCAGAACTGAAACTTCATCTTGGTGGATTTCTCCCTTGATGAGTATGAAATGCCCTCCTTCATGTCTTTTGATTGATTTTATTTTAAAGTCTAATTTGTTAGATATTAGGATTACTACCCCTGCTTGTTTCATGGGTGCATTTGATTGGAAAATCTTTTCCCAATCCTTAACTCTGAGGTAATGTCTGTCTTTGAGCCTGAGGTATGTTTCTTTGAATCCATGCTGTTAGCCTGTGTCTGTCTTTTTACGGGCGAGTTAAGACCATTAATATTGAGGGATATTAATGACCATTGATTGCTCATTCTTGTTTTGGAATGGTTGATGGTGGTGGAATTATATGTTGATTTCCACCTCTCTTTTCTTTTTGCTGTTGGTAAGGTGGGGTTATCTATTGCCTATGTTTTTCTGGTTGTAGTTACACCCTTGGGTTTGGGTGGATACGTATTATTATGGTTTTGTCATAGAATGTCTTGTTATCTCCATCTATAGTAATTGAAAGCTTTGTTGGCCAGATATGTCTTCCCATTGAATATATTTGCAACAAGAAGGGTGGGTTTGTGTGGAGTGGGAGAGAAGACTCCTAGGTTCCTGACCTATTCACCAGAGGTAAGGGGAAATGAGGGAAATGATTCTTCCTGGCATACAGAGACACAGGTTCCTGGGCAGTGTCCAGTCTTAGCTAAGTTCATACTGTGTTAGGTCCCAACTGCCAAACTCCCACCTAATGGTAGTGCTACTAAATGATAGCCTGGGCTGTGTTCTGCCTGCATGTATATCTGTATACCATGCAGATTCAGTGCCTGTGGATGCCAGAAGAGGGCATTAGATCCTCTGGAACTGGAGTCACAAGCCAGTTGTGAACTGCCATGTGGGTGCTGGTAATGAAACAGATCTGAAAAAGCAGCCAGGGCTCTTTAATCACTGAACCATCTGTCCAGCCCATTAATTTGATTTTTAAAAGTGTGTGTGTGTGTGTACACATTTGTGCAAGTGCCTATGGAGTTCAGAAGAGATTGTTGAAACTTGTGGCACTGGAGTGAGAGGTAGTTGTGCGCCGCCTGATAATGATTGCTAGGAACTGGAATCTGTTCTTCCTGAAGAGCAGCATCTTAACCACTAGGTCATTAACCCAGCTCCAGATACTAATTTTCTATATTAGAACACAGACCAGTTCACTAATATTATGACTTGTCTCCATCTCAAGAGTGATCAGGGATTTTTGTTTTGAAGCTTGGGAATCTCCTGAGACATAACAGGAGCTCTGTTTTATCTAATCCCACTGGCCAGGTGTACAACTCAAGTTGATGGCCAGATATGTCTTCCCATTGAATATATTTGCAACAAGAAGGGTGGGTTTGTGTGGAGTGGGAGAGAGGACTCCTAGGCTGACCTAAATGATGGTAGATGGTGAAGGCAATCAAAATAATAGAAAATAAAGAGGTACTGATTTTGAGGGAGATTGCTGATAAGTTTAATGTATATACTGTGTTTTAGGTTCCCAGAAGAATATGTAAATGCTAACATAGTAAGGAATTAGCTGAAAGAATGTGAAAATTGGGAAACAGTTAAATGTTCTTAAAATCACAGGACTAAATGAAATTGCCATTGATATAGTACAGTTTTAGAAGTCGGTTAAAGGTTAGAGAGTTGGCTCAGAGGTTAAAGGCACTTGCCCCCACACATGGCACCCAAGATTGATCCCCAGGTCCCGCAGCAGAGAGCCAGTTCTCACACGTCATTTTCTGACCTTCACATGTGTATTGTGGCACATATGAGTGCACATACACAAAATATATATGTAAAAATCAATTGAGAAGACTCAGGTTTAAATAAAGGAAGGAGGAGAAGCTCATGAAAAGACAAAGACTCTTTTAAATAAAAAAATGCTTTAATCAGATTTGTGAGATTTTCTGTACCATATAGGAAGATATAGAACATAGATTATTGGAGGTTTAGTGTCTGTACTGGCATCCTCCTTTGCTCTTGTTCCTGAAAGTCCTTTTTAATGACAGTTTTTAACTAGGAATCCTCTTAGGAATAGCTTGCTATTCTTTCCATCCTTTTTTTTCCCCAGGAAGTTAGGGACTGACTGACTGGCATGAGGAAACTGGTTTGAAGCAAGCTCAAATTTATACTTTTTCTATTTGATGCCCAAAGTATATGGCGTGGCAAAGTTCTCACTCTGAGAATAGATCTGTACTTCCTTAGTTCAGTGTTTGTTACAGTGAAACCAGATTATCAATTAGTAGGAAGTATCCATACCTACTAATGATTCCTCTGTCTATGTCAGAGAGGTTCTTTTTATTTTTGTCATTTTTCATATCCACTAAACTCAGTATGTTCAACACTCTTCTATGCAACTTCTTCATCAACCTGTTCCCCTTTGCAGTCAATGCTGCTCTTTTCAAGTTGCCTAAGTAGAATCTTGAGAATCTTCCTTGGTTCCAGTTTCTTTCTTATCATAAGCCATTTACTCTGGCTCCTGATACCCGAGATAAAAATCCACTAACTTCTCTCCTAACTACTTCCATACTTCAAGCAGCTTTGATCTTCTACCCAGATTTCCAAGATGTAACTGGTCTTATAACACCCAGTCTTTTGTTCTAGGAGTTTTCATTTCTCTCTCCTGTTTAAAATTCTTTAGCAAGTGGCAAGAGAGATGACTCAGTGGTTAAGAGTGTATACTGCTTTGCGGAAGGCCTAAGCTCTAGTACAGTGTCCAGGTTGGCTGGCTGACAGTCATCTGTAAATTCAGCTCCAGGCCTTTTGCTTAAGTGGGCATCTATACTCATCCACGCATTGACACACACACATATGCACGCATGTGCGCGCGCACACGCATGCATACACACACACACACACACACATTAAAATTGGTTTTTCAACAGTTGTTCTTGTTAAGCTCAGATTCTGAGACATACATGTTTTAGAGGTATTCACAGTCTACCTCTCATCTTTATTTCATAGTCTCTGCTTTAGCTATGCCACTCTTTTAATTCCTTGTGCTTTTATTACCAAACTTGAGGTCACACTCTGTATCCCAAGAAGCCAAGTTTGGCCACTGATTCTCTGATTATACTACTATAGTCATCATCACTTTCAAATTTATGTATGGGTCAGATTTTTTGACATTGACTTTTTCATGTCTGACCAGTAACTTCTGTTCATTCTTTATAATGTAGCATGAATGTTCTTAGGGAATTTCCCACAGTGCATTAATTAACTTAGTTGTTGTACATTTCTCTAGTATCTTTTTTTCATATGACAGCATTTAACATGTTAAAATTCTAGATGCTAAGCTCTGTGAGGTAAGAAATGTTGTTCCCATGCTTGATGCAAACTATTAAAAAACAGCACCGACTTGCCTGGGATCTTCTGTTTCCTGTCACACCAGTAATGTTCATGTATAGGCTGAACAGCTTCAGAATTGGAGTGGAGAGCCTGTAAGTCCATTTCAGTCAGGAGACTGCTTTTCCTAATTGTAAAGGTACAACTAGCTGCTTTAAAAGGTTTTGTAGTTAAATATAATAAGCAAGTAAACCCTAACTTTCAAACTATTATTCAGTGACTAATGGCATAAAGAGAAGCCAAGAAATATTTCACATATAATGATTGGAATTTTCAACACTAATGTTTTACATTTTTATAGGTGAAAT
This sequence comes from Mesocricetus auratus, assembly GCF_017639785.1. Classification (NCBI taxonomy): domain Eukaryota; kingdom Metazoa; phylum Chordata; class Mammalia; order Rodentia; family Cricetidae; genus Mesocricetus; species Mesocricetus auratus. The sequence continues at coordinate 44,368,034 of NW_024429197.1, read as the reverse complement.
GAATCAAAAATACAAGGAACTTAAAAAACGGGAGGAAAATATGGATGGTAAGTGATGAACTTATATAATTCTTAGGTGTTATTCATTTATATTAGGCACTGAAGACATTTGTCACATTATCCCACTTAGAAAAAGTGAAATTTTAAAAAAATTTGGTTCTCAGTGGATGGGTTCTATAACCTGGAATTTTTCTCTTTTTTCTTCCATTTCAAACTTTGTCAAATTATTATCTGTTATAGTGTGATTTAATATGCAGATTGGATTGCTATACATAAAATATGGTTCTTAAAAATTAAAAACATACACTATGCCATTGAGCTACCAAAAAAATTAGTAGAAAAATTATAATGGAACTACATTAGAGAATGCATGCAATGCTTATGTAATTGTCTTACTAATAGTAAAATTTTAGCTACTTATTTTTTTCTCCAAACCCTTTAATACAGCTGAGGCACAAGAAATAAACACTTCATTTTTTTTTGGTCAGATTTGTTGTTAGCATCATACACCAAATTCCCCCCACCACGTTTTCAGCATTAGTAGTTTAGTTTGATACTCTGGTCCACAGGTTGGTTCAAGGACATGAAAGCAAGTGGCCAATGGTTGGTATAAATACAAAACTTGTTGGAGATAAAGGAACACAATACCTGGACTTTGCCTAAGTATGCTCATTACGCTATTAAGGGCATTTACACAACCTTTCCAGGCAGCTCTACTTAAAATGTTTTCACTTAGGAAAAACAGTGACATCCAACAGTACACCTTTGCCCAAGGCAGCATGCCAACATGCCGACTGTTGCTGGCAACACTTAAGCTTTTTTTATACTACTTGAGTGTTAGTCTTGCCTTCTGACATCAACTGACCAACAAAGGCTTCCTGGTTCCATCTGTTTAACTTGAGGTGAGAAGAAACAGTGTTCAGCATTTGTTTTTGTGGAGGAAAGTAGACTTCCACAAACATAGTGTTCAAAAGTGACAATGCCAAAGCCCCACATTTGTCACTTGTCACTTAAGTCTCGGCTTAATCGGCCTCGAAGTAAAGACAGTATCTCCCTCTCCACTGCCAGGAGCCAGGCCACCCAGTGCACACAGCAGAACACTTCTCCAAGTAGTGCCCCACCACTCACTTTGCTGTCTCCACTCTCTCTCTGGTCCTTAGCCATATCCGGGCTGATGCAGGACTCTTGGCAGTGCAGTCAGTCAGTCTGATTAATCACCATTATGATGCTTGGGACTGGAGGGCCTGCCGGCAAAACTCAGCCAGCCTTTTAACTTTATTTGTAGCATCACACCCCAAACACGCATACCTAACAAGAAAGCACTGTTTAAGGGTTCAGGATCAAAGGCCTATAGAAGGTCTCAAAGTGTGCCAGAGCAAGCTTCCTATGTGAGGAAGCTGTTCAAAGCTGCTATCCACACACCAGCCAGAGGCAGGTAAAGCCTGATTCTTCCTACTATATTATCAGGAAAAGACAAGCAAAGCCAAAACAAGTCTAGGGCATGGAGGCAAATGAGCTGCCCTATGAAAATGCTGCTCGGTGAATAGATGCCAGCGCAGACCACAAGGTCTTCACAGTTTAGAAACAGTCCATGTCACCAGGTGATTTGTCGTTATCTGAGAGTCCCACCTGCTTCAGCCAGTCTCCAGTCAAGATGACACTCCACTGTCATTGTACAAGATAAATTAATCAAACCACAGGAGGACTGAAGAGATACACTGTTAAAAGCAAAAAGGAATCAATACTTTCACAAGTAGACTATCACAACTGTCTTAATGACAAGTTTCTGGTTAATTTACACAACAGTAACAGAATCACTCCACACTGTAACAACTGACAAAGAAGTTATTCCGCTTTGAGGTTTAACTGAGAAATAGCAAGTCAGGCAAACATGCAAACTCAGAATATAAACAGGTGGAAGGCCTGGTTGTTCTAAAGTGATCACTGGTCATCAGCTGGATATAGACCTGAAGACACTCAACAGAACAGACTGAATTCCACACCAGAGATGAGCAGACTGGTCCTCTCAGTCTTTAAAGAGCAGAGTGAGCAGGCAAACCTAGGTAACATTCCTGATGCTGTCTGCAGCCAGGAGCTTGAAATACTGGGAGTTAGTTAGTGCCCAGGACATTAAGTCACTGATGTAGACTGAAGCTTTTAAGGAAAAACAGGAGAGAATGGGATTTTTAAGAGTACAGTGGCCGGCACACTTCACATGTTCAAGAGTAAAGAGAAAGAAACCGTCTCTGCAAGATTTGAATGCTCAGTTTTCACAAACAAGTTTCTATCCAGTTTTATGATTTACAGTGAAATGTGTTAGTGTTGAAAATGGGCATTATTCAACTATCTTCATACTCTCTTCCAATATTTTAAATTTATCACTGAGAGTTTTTACCTAAGTAATAACTTCTGTATTTACATCTGAATTGCATGTCTGGTGGTGGCGCATGCCTTTAATCCCAGCACTCGGGAGGCAGAGGCAGGCGGATCGCTGTGAGTTCGAGGCCGGGCTGAACCAACAGCTTCCAAAACAGTACAGAGAAAGCCTGTCTCGTAAAAACCAAAAAATAAAATAAAATATAAATAAATAAATGAAATAACATGATATTTTGGTTAACTCCGTGTATTTATAAAATGAAAAGTTCTATCAAAATACTTTTCACTGGAAAAAATAAATAGAACAGACAATGGATCTACTCAAAGTACACATTCACTTTGGTAGACTTCAGTGTAGGACAGTTCATGACAAGCATATTTGCCCTTATTCCCCCAGAGACGATCAGCTTCCAAGCTAGTGGTTAAATCATTTTTAACTGAGATTTTATTGTGTTGATATCTGGTTCATTCCACATCATCTTCAGCCAAGCTTTGAGCACTTGAAATTCTCTGACTAATGGTTGGAATCTTGGTCAGAAGCATCTGGAACACTGGCGGTAGAAGAGTCTGCTGCAACACTTGCAACAGCTGCTGAGGCTATCCACACACAGCAATTGCATTTGTCAGGTGGTCTATACCCTTCTCATATTCACCTTGTGCTAATAACTCTTCACCAAGCTGTATCTCTTCAAAGAAGAATTTTTGAACAACTTCAGCATCTTTTAAGTCAGGCAACTTGGAAAGCCTAGCTCTTTCCTTAGCAAGTTTCTGTTTCTTTCTTTGTTCTCGAAGCCTGTTCTTGAAATTGGGGTCACTCCGCCTTTTGTGGTCAAAATAGATGCAGTACCCGATGAAGAGGGCACCGCACATGCCCGCGGCGATGGCACTGTTCTGGCCCACCATGTTCGCTCGGCTGGGGCATGTGCCGGGCCTCGAAGGCTGGCCAAGCAGTGGTTCGCTCTGACAGATCGGAGCACGCTGGCCGTTCGCAGGCCCAGTCCAGAAGCTAACTACTTATTTTTAATTTTGGAAGTTTCATAGGAATAAGCGAAGAAACACAAATTAGAGCAAAAATATGTATGAGTTATAGATTTGATAAATGGGCAATTTCTTAGAATACTTAATAATCTGGATAAATGATAAAATTTGTTTTGTGATAAGCCAGTATTTGATTAATTTAATGAAAAATTATTTCAGATGAAATAGATATTTAGTAATATTAATTTGAGAAATAAAGTCAGTGGCCAACTGTAAATGTTAATTATTATAGCTGTATCAAGGAAATCATGTATAAAGATGAAGGTTTTCTGAGTTTTGAAGTATCAGCTATTTCTTTTGAGACTGTATAACTTTCTGGCTTACTTATATCAAAGTCATAACAGGCTTTAAATATTTGAAAGTGTATAGAGAAGGTTAATAATTTAAAATTTCAACTTACTTGGAATTTCTGGAAAATAGTCTGAAGTTCTGAAACTGTGAGTTTATTTAGTGCTATCTCTGTCAGCAGTAGTCTGTATTACCATGTTTCCAATTGGCAGCTTTCATAGAGACTTTTGAGGAAACAAAGAATCAGGAACTGGAACGGAAGGCACAGATAGAAGCCAGCATTGTCTCCCTGTTAGAGCATTGCAGTCGGGTAAGTGCTGCGTGCCTGTCTCAGGCTCCTAACTTCTCAAATAACAACACAGAGAGTGGAAGAGTCACTGTTGTTACCCACTTAAACTGTTTATCTCTGTAGTAAAATCTTAGCTAATTAGGGTAATGTGGGAAGGGATGGCATGTACATGAAGCTGTGATTAGAATAAATTTTAAGATTTCTTTCCATTGCTAATTTATCTGAATTTACTGAGAAAATTCCAAAACCTAGACATTATTTTAGAAAATGTTGATATGTTTTACACTATAGTTTGTGTTGTAAATATTTTCTTATACCCAATGAATACCAGAGTTCAGAAAGTGTTTATTGAGGATCTACTATGTGTCTTGCTAGAGAAAAATGTATGGCCCACCTTCACTATCCTTAGTGTATTAAATCTGCATTTAGTTCTTCAAACTCGGTAGCTCATTTTTCATTCAGTTTAATAAAGCAAGTGAAAAATTATAAACTTATGTGAAAACATGACTGAATCCCATGCATTCTATAAAACATCAAAATTGAATGTATGTTTAAAAATAATAGACAAAGCATCTCATCCTTTGTGGTTTTGGCAGTTTTATAGGAAAGCTAAATCTTCTGTGTATTTCTCTGCATATACAGAATATAAATCGTATGAAACAGATATCCTCCATCACCAACCAAGAGCTAAAGATGATGCAGGATGACCTCGGCTTTAAATCAACTGAAATGCAGAAGTCACAGACAACAGTCAGGAATTTGACCTCAGGTAAGAACAGTAGCTAAGAGTTAATAGTCTATTTTTTCTATAGCAAATTGGAACTTCAAAACTCATTTTCATTCTTTTTGAGTTCTTTTGAAAGTCCCATAAAGAGGGATCGAATTGCAATCTGAGAATTCTATGTGATATTACCCAGGAACTTACTAGTTGGACTTTGAGATGTTCTCGTTCATTTAACAGTGTTTACTGAGTTGCAAGCTCATGAAGGTTTTGATGTACCATTTTGTGTGGCTGGTGCTAGAGATCTGCTCTACTGCTGACCTACAGTCCCAGGCCTGGTCTGTAGGTCTCGTGACTTCACAGTGGTGCATAGGAATATCAGAACAGAACTCTGTTTCACGTTTTGACGTTGATCTTCCTGCAGGATAAGACGTGTAGTATATAGAGTGCAGTGCTCGGTACTAGCCGCAGCCACAGCTTCCGGTATTCAATGTGAGCAGGGGGTTAAGCAGTCAGTTCCTACAGTGCCGCTTAGATGAAAAGAGTTCTGAGGTCTTGACTAGAGTCTGGCCAGGGAGAGACTCTCTCATGATTCAAAGGGGTAAAAACTAAGTCAGATCTGTTTCCTCAAGGAACTCCCATCATGGTAGAAGGACAGTTGGAAGGAATGAAATAAGATTCTATAGAAATGGGTATAGAAATGTATCATGGTCACATATAAGGCCACTCTTTGATAATTAGAGGAGGGTCTGAGAGCCAGTAATGTTGAAATAATTCTAGCAGTGTTCATTAGCACAGCACTGACCAAGGAAAATGTCATGCAAACCACATGTTTAATTATAATTGTCATATTTTAAAAACTGAAATGACAGATGAATTTTAATTTTATTAATCAGTATACCCTAGAAATTGTTATTTAGCCTGTATTCTATAACATGGTGGACATTTTGGCTGTTAAACCTATTTCAAGTGACCAGAAAGCTTTATGTGTCAAGTGACATAGGTTGTGATCAGATATTAAGAGTAAAGTTATAAAAAGCTCATATGGAATCTTGGGTTCTGTACTGGCAGATTCTGAATGTTTATTATGGTGTGTGGTGACTGAATTAGCTGTTTTGGTCTTCTTAGGTTTATGCTGGCAGCTAATGAGTTTAGAGAAAATGAAGACTCAATGTTTGCTTATTTGTGTATTTAAGGGTCTAAGCTAGAGACATGGCTAAGTCAGTAAAGTACTTACAAGCAAGGGGGATCTGAGTTTGGATCCCTACTCCCCACCCTGACGCTGGACATGGAATTCATGTAATTCCAGTGCTAAGGTGGTGGAGACAAGTTATTCTCTGGTATCACTGACAAAGCAGCCAGTTGAGCTTCAAGTTCAGTGAGAAACCCTGTCTCAAAAATAAGGTGGAGAGTGATTGAGGAGGATAACTGTGGTCAACATCTGACCTCCACATTTATGTGCATATACATGCTTACTCAGTGCATGCCATGTGTGGGCTGCACACACACACACACACACACACACACACACACACACACACACACACACTCTAAGTATACTAGAATGGAAACGGAATAACTATACTTTGTGGGGATTCCCAAAACCTAAAGTGTTGTTGGCAATAAAACTTACTCTGATCTAAACTGACTATTCATGCTTTTTTTAAATTTATTTTTGTGCACTGGTGCTTTGTCTGTGTGAGGGTGTCAGATTTTGGAGTTACAGACAGTTGGGAGCTGCCATGTGGGTGCTGGGAATTGAACCCGGGTCCTCTGGAAGAGCAGTCAGAGCTCTTCACCACTGAGCCATCTCTCCAGCCCCCTATTCATGCTTTTTATTGTAGAAATAGTCATGTACTTAATATCTCAGTACTGTCTCAAATCTTGCTGTTGGAGTTACACAGTTAGTATATGTGTTATGTTATGGTTCTAACATCAAAGAAATCTATGTTTGAAAACATGGCTGATTGGGAGTTAGATAGGGAATTCTGTACCTACAGTGCATACTGAATGATGATAAGGTGCTAGTTAATTAAAAGTTATATTAAAAATAGGCAGTTTCTATTACTCTTTGTTTAAAGAATATTTTGTACCTAGATTTGTTTAGTTTGTTTACCACAGAATTACTAATTCTTGTGAATTATATGCCAAGCAACTAGAAGAGGTACATTCCAATGCTGGCTAACATCTACAATTACTTGCATTTTTTATCATGCTAAAAATACACAAAATTTAGTGTCTTAGCTGTTCACTGTATTTTTTTATTTATTTGAAAAATTTTAATTTATTTTTTACATTCCAATCCCAGTCCCCCCCCCCACCTTTCCTCTCGATCCCCCCACTCTCTCCCACCTCCCATGTGTTCCTTGGAGAGGGTAAGGCCTCCCTTAGGAAGTCTACTAAGTCTGTCTCACTTCATTTTTAGTTTGTAAACAAAGTAAATAGGTGTCACAAGGTGTGTTCATCCATGCATGTCACTGTACTTTGTTTTATGAGTCTCTAATGCCCTCTGTCTCACTGTTGTTGGTACCCTTCCTCCCCACAAATACCACTTCTGCTCTCATGACACGCATATTCCATTTTATCCATCTCCCTCGCCTACTCCTCCCTTCTCATGGTTCCCTTTATACTTTCCCCAGCCCCCAGACAAGGTTTCTCTGTGGCTTTGGAGGCTGTCCTGGAACTCACTCTGTAGACCAGGCTGGCCTCAAACTCACAGAGATCCGCCTGCCTCTGCCTCCCGAGTGCTGGGATTAAAGGTGAGCGCCACCAATGCCCGGCCCATCCCTTTATACTTTTAAGATCTATATATATACACAGATTTAAGTTTAGCATACCTGAAAGCAAACATGATATTTGTCTCTCTTTTTTTTTTTTTTTTTTTTGGTTTTTACGAGACAAGGTTTCTCTGTATTGTTTTGGAGGCTGTCGGTCCAGCCTGGCCTCGAACTCACAGAGATCTGCCTGCCTCTGCCTCCCGAGTGCTGGGATTAAAGGTGAGCACCACCACCGCCCGGCGATATTTGTCTCTTTTAATCTGCCTTGTTTTGTGTCACATAATTTCTAGTAGCACCAACTTCCCTGCAAATGTATGCTCTTATTCTTGATAGCTAATTAAAATTCCATTGTGTAGAAGATGCACCACATTTTCTTTATTTCTTCATCTGTTGATGGCACCAGGCCGGTCTTCTTCTTAGTTGTTATAGATGGCACAGCAGTAGTCATGGATGCGCAAGTACTTCTGTGACTGCTGACTCAGTCTTTCAGTATTATTTTAAAGTTTTTGAGGAACCTGCTCACTTATTTCTGTCAGTTTACATTACCTCCAGCAGAGTTTGTTGTTAGTTTCCTTGATGACCCTTCTTAACCAGTTTTACATATATAGTCTGGTAGTGTTTACTGTATGCACATGATTATACAGCAGAGCTCCAGAACTTTCATCTGTAAGACTGAAATTTTATCATCGAATGATTCCCTCTTCCCTCTGTGCTGACTCATGGCAATCACAGTACTTCTGTTTTTTTGAATTTGCCTCTTAAGAATGCCTCATATGAGTGCACTCCTAATGTGTGTTGTTGTGACTGGCTTGTTTTACTTCGCATAGTAGACTCAAGGTTCCTCCATGTTGTAGCATAGGACAGAATTTCCTTTTTAATGGCTGTTGAGTAATATTTCATTGCACACATATTCTGTGCTTTATCCACTCACCAGTATTTGGGTTGCTTCTCTCTTATTTTTAGCTTCTTGGGCTAATTTGAGTATTTTAAAATCTTTATTCTTTTTTCTAAACTAAGAAATTATGTTAACTCATCTATATAGTCAGTTATCTAAGGTTGATGTTAATTCAACAAGCTTTTTCCTCCTTTAAGTTATCTCGGAGCAACAGCCATTGAAACACATTTCTTAAGGGCAAATATAAATAAATACCAGGAAACAAAGCCAGTGATTTTAGGACTGTGTTTTTTTTACATAGCTTTATGCTTTGTGTTTACATTTCCTTTTAAAAACTAGTCACTGTGCTTTCTTCAGTGGTGCAGTTGAAGAAGAATGAGCACTGACTTTAATAGAGATGAAAAATACCGTCTGTCACTGCGGTAAAGCTTTTCTGTTTCTGGAAATTTTCTTTAGTGAAATTTGAATTCTGACTTTGTAATTTATTTCATCTACTATTTCTTCCTTCTTTTATCCCTTCTTTTCTTTATATTACTGCCCACACTTAAGAAATTTCCTTTATCTGAAAATCTCCGGAAGTTTATGATAATCTTAGCTGTTCTGAGATAATGTTAATAGTGCCCTTCTGTGAACTGCATCCCTTTCTATCATTGGGATTATTGCTAGAACCCATGTGACTTTTTTCCACTTTGTGTTTCTTAATGGAGTATTCTGACTTTCAAGGGCAACATTACTCCTTAGAGAAAGGGTGAAAGAAACTGTATCAGGCCAGTGAGATGATTGTGACTGATTAAAAGTAAAAACAAGCCCACAAAAGTTTCCTATGGGGATTAATAATACAAACAAGTTGAGAAACATACTCAAGGAATCATGCTTGCAGTAGTTTTTGTTTATATTTTTATAAAGGAAACTCTGGGGAGTAAACAAATGTGCTGATGGCAGAATATTTCAGAAACATTTCCTTAGGTCAAAGTGGCCCCTCCTGAGATTCTGCTACTCTGTACACACTGGTTGGTAAACTCTGCAACTTCATAGCATATCAGAAGGAACTAGACTGCTTCCTCTTCCTGTCTCTTCCCTTGGAGAAGCTTTCAGCTTTTCATAGGGACCTGATGCAAAAGGGAGATAAACTTTACTCTCTACCAACCAAATGTTTGCTCCTTTTCTCAGTTTGTATAGTTCTTAAATGTATTTCCTGAGTGTATATCCAAGTCACATTTGCACTTAAATTTATGCAACTGCTTGCTTCAGTTATCTAGCTCGCTTCCCATCTATATTATTGAGGTCCTGTAATAAGCCTGGGATACTTGCTCAGCACTTTCTTCTCATTATTACTGTTTGTACCTTAGTGAGGATATGAATCTAAGTTCAAACTTTTATGGCTTTGGATTTCTGAGATAGTCTTATGTTGCCTGGGCAAGCCTCCTGCCTCAGCCTCCGGATACCAGGATAACAAGCATGTGCCTAACTTGAAATTGAAACTATGATAACATTTAGATCTTGTTGTACATATATGTATTTCAATATGGCTAAGTAAAAACTCTGAAAAAGATAATTAAATATTCAAGGAATTGTAGCTTAATCATACCAATTTAAAAATATTTGGTTGTGTAACAACCCTTTTTAAAAGTTACTTTTGTGTGTGTGTTTGTATGTGTTTTTGCATGTGTTGTGGGCGCGCATGTGTGCATGTAGAGGCCCAAAGCTGATGGTAGATATCTTCCTCAATCACTTTCCACTTCATTGAGACAAGGTCTCTCAGTGAATCCCAAACGTGCCAATTGTAGCTGTAAGCGTTTTGTCGGGATGGGTCAGGACAGGAACAGGAACAGGAGTGGGTCAGGTATTCTGGCACTCGGGAGTCACAGAATACCCAGTGTTACACAGCTCAGGTAGAAAGGTATCCTGGAGCTCGGGAGCCAAGGACCACCACAGGTTGCAGTAAGCTTGGCAGCTTACAGCCTTGCCTCAGAGAAAGGCTTCTCCGGTGTATCAGCTCCGCTCAGGCAGGACAGGGTCTTCCAGCTGGGGATGTTCGCCTAGTGTAGCAGTTTTGCTCCGCAGGAGGTTTCTCGGGCGAAGTTGCTACAGTTCAGCTTTGCTCCTGGAGAGCCGAGAGCGGAGAGCAGGGAGCCGGGCGGGAGCAGAGTGTAACAACTCCTCTCTGCCAAGGAAGGTTTCCCGGGCAAGTGTTACAGCGCTGCTCGCTCTGCTCTGCTCTGCCCAGGGTCGCCTCTGCTTGCTCTGCTCTGCTCTGCCCAGGGTCGCCTCTGCTCTGTCGCCGCCGCAAAAGAAGATCTTCACCCGAAGCTCATCCAAAGGTGTTTATTGGAAGACAGCTGGACCAGCCAAGCTGAACATACACAGGGTTTATATAGGGGTTCCTGGGGTTGGGGAAGTTTTTCCAGGGTAGGGATTGGTCCGATTTCAGTGCTGAGCTCAGATTGGCTAGAGCTCTGCTCTGGGATTGGTTACTTTTTTACACAGGATTAGGGTCAGATTTGGCTCTGGTTTCAGGGCCAAAGTGTGTTTCTTTCTCTGGTCCTTTTTAGCCTTTTGTCTCCAATTTTAGGGCCAGGGCCAGGGTACATTTCTTTCACTGACTCTGATTCCAGGGACAAAGTGTGTTCCTTTGGCACTGGTTTTAGGGTCAGGGTACATTTCTTTGGTTGTGGTTGCAGGGCCAAAGTGTGTTTCTTTGGCTCTGCTCAGGGTGTGTTTCTTTGACTGGTCCCTTTTCCCTACAGTAGCTCATCTAGGTAGCCAATTTATTCTGGATTCTCTGTCTCTGCCTTCTGAGTGCTGGGATTAGAGGCAGCTGCCACCCCTGCCCACCATTTTTGTGGGTCTGGGGGATCTAAACTCTGGTCCTCCTTCTTATACTATAAGCACTTTATTCACTGAGCCATACCCATAATCCACAAATCCCTTTTAAAATCAGAGACTTTTTAAAAGCACTGTTTTTCTTACTCATTTTAAATGAATGCTAAGTGGAATTTCATATCCATTATACCGAATTTCTGTACTCATTCTGGGTTCCCGTGTGTTCTTGACTCTAAGTTATACATTATTTTCTCTGGAGTACTGACCCTCCCATTTGTTAAATTGTATGGTAAAATGTAACTTTTTCTGAGTATTTAATACCATACCCTCTCCCTATCCTTCTCCTTCCCTCCGACTCCCATTTCCCTAATCACGCTTTTTAAAATGTTCTGCATTCAAAGTGCTAATGTACTGTCTAGTGTGTTCCTAAGACAAGAAGTTATTACATACCTTCAGAAGAAAATGTACATTAAATGTGCTCCACTCACAAATAAGGTGTAGTGTTGTTTGCTTCAAGTTAATTATTAACATGCATGAATATATATTAAATAAAATGCCCTTAAAAAGAAACATATGTAGTAAAATTGTATATTGGTCAGGTGACTAAAATGTTGTGAGAAGAGTCTCTAAAAACTTAAGGGTAGTCATGTAAAAGTAGTAGAATTTACTAATTATTACCTTAAATTCTTATGCCTCAGACAGTCAGCGACTACAGCTGGATCTACAGAAAATGGAACTTCTGGAAAGTAAGATGACAGAGGAACAGCAGTCTCTGAAAAACAAAATTAAGCAAATGACTGCTGACCTGGAGACATACAATGACCTGGCAACTTTAAAATCGTCTGCTGAAGAAAAGAAGAAGGTGAATGCCCAACACAATCTTTGAAAATCATCACCTAGTTTTCCCTCCCTCCCTCCCTCCCTCCCTCCCTCCCTCCCTCCCTCCCTCCCTCCCTCCCTTTCTCCCTTCCTCCCTCTTTCTTCTTCCTTTCTCTCTTTCTCTTTCTTCCTTTGTCTCTCTTTCTGTCTTTCTTTATCTCCCCTCATTTCTCTCATATCTCAGATTGGCTTCAAACTTGCTCTGTAGCAAGGGTGGCCTTGAACTTCTGTTCCTTCCACCCCATCTCGGATCCCCCAATTATAAGATTTTGCTGCTATGCACATTTTACTTGGTGTAAAAACCAGGGCCTCACATGCTAGGCAAGCACTCCACCAAGTGGCCTTCATTCCCAGCCCCCAGTTGTTTTTCCTTGATTGACTTTATTTCATATGTACTTTATAGACTTACTACTTTTAGTATATTATTTAAAGTACAGCCTAAGGAGAAGTAATAAAATTTGTTACGTGTGTATTTGTTATCTAAATAGACTTAGGGATTTTAAAAGAAGGTAAAAATTTAAAAACAAAGTATAAGCTTGTTTTTAAGTGCAGATTTGGATTATAGGTCTTCATTTCAGTGTCTCTCCATTGCTGTTTGCTTTATTTTAAAGTTAAACTTTTGGGGCCAGGATATATATGGAAGCATTTGTTGAGTTATTAATGCTGTTATTATTCACATAGCTTATTATTCAAAAGCTATTTTTGTAAATAAGTCTTAAAGTAATTTTAACTTTGGTAGAATTTTAGAGAATAAAACTATTAAAATTTCTAAGGCAAATGCGATTTCTATATTGGCTTTCTAGACATTTGCTATTAACTTCTATGTATTACTATTTGAATCTATCTAGAAACTGCATCAAGAAAGAACAGTGTTATCAACCTACAGAAATGCCTTTAAGAAGACAATGGAGAAGCTGACAGCAGATTATGAGACACTGAAAACACAGCTGCAAGAGAATGAGACACATGCTCAGGTAAGAGCGCGCCCAGCTCACTCTGAAACCCGCTCCCTTTCATGGAGTCTAGCTTGTGCTTCGTCTGGGCTTTTTACTCCAAACTGTTTTGCGCCTGCTCTTGTTTCATTTTGGCTTTAGACCTGCCTTATAAGCCTTCCAGTTTTTGTTTTTGTTTTGGATTTGAAACAGTGAGATTCTGTACTGTTCTCTCTTTAGTACATTTAGAATTAGTTTTTGCCTTATTCCTTCACTAAGCCCTTATGAAAGGCCAGTTTTACAAAATGTCTCTCCTGGGCATGGCCACTATGATACTTTAGGGGATTGCTTTAAAATTTATCAAAAGTAAACAGAAAATTCTAACTTTTGTTGAAACTTCACAAATACTACAAATAACATAAATTCCAATGACAGATTTTCTTGTCATTTTGAAATGAGTAAAACATACGCACTTTTATGTGTACACACATATGTGTATATATACAAATTTCCTGTGTGTTTAGCTTGGGACTTTTTGTTATTGTTTCTCATTTAGCTTTGTTCTTTGGTACTTCCATGCATGTCTATCTGGGACTTTCACAAACCCACTCTTCTTCCTCTTTCCCCACTGAAACTCCTCTCCCTAAGAATCCCTGTCCTACTTTGGTATATTTTTATACACACTGACATGAAGATTGCTTGTGTAACGGTGTTGGGGATGTTATTTACTACAGCATGGGCAACTTTTATTGAAAATAAATTTTTTCATACAATAAATTCTGATTATGACTCCCCCCATCTCTTCCCAGATCCTTCCTATTTCCCTATCCACCCAACTTTATTTCTTTCTCTCTTCCTCTTTAGGAAACAAACTGGCAAGTAAAACAAACAAACAGGAAAAAACAAAGAAAAAGCATGCAAAACACATACTTATGCACATATACACACACAAAACCCATAAAATTACAAAAATTGGAAACCATTATATATAAGCAAAAGATCAATAAGACAAAAATATCCAAACAAAGCATTATGAGATTAAAAACTGTCCGAAAATAATTGCATTTGTTTGGTTTGGTCACCTACTTCAGGCCTGCCATTAAGTGTGGTTTGTATACCAAGCAAGACTTCATTGGAAAAAACCTAATTTTCCCTTGGCAAGTGGCTGACACTTGGAAATAAATAGCTTCTAGGTCAGGAGTGGGGGCTCATGTCTACTTTCCCTCTCAGTTTGAGGCTCTATCTGTGTTGGACCTGTAGGGGCCTTGTACGTGCTGTCACAGTGTCAGTGAGTTCATGTTAAACATCAGTCCTGCTGCATCTGGACTGTATTGTTGCCTTGGTGTCTTTCATCCCACTGCCTCTTAAAATCTTTGCACCTCTTCTTTCTCATAACTCCCTGAGGGATGGGCATCTTATTAGTGGCCCCACCACTGGAAAATGACAGTCCTTCCTGCAGCATCCACTAACTGTGCCCTTGTTTCCTCAGTTGAGGTAGGGCCTGGTGAAGTTGTTGTTGGGACCAGTCTTGTGCACACAGCTGTAGTGAGTCCATGAACTGATTTCTGTGTCATTTCCAGAAAACATTGGTTTTCAGTACTCATCCACAACCTCTGCATTTACATTCTTTTCACTCTTTCCACAATATTCCCTGAGCCTTGAGGAGATGGATTGAGGCTTGTGATATAGATGTCCTGTTAGGGCTGAGCATGCTCCAGTCACTTACTTTTTTCACTCTGTCCATTTGTAAGTCCTTGCTTTCATTAACTGCAGCCCCACTGCAAAAAGAGGCCTGATGAAGGCTGAAAAGAGCACTAAACTCAGTGTGCAACTGGCATCTGTCTGTCTGCCTGTCTGTCTGCTCTGCTTTGTGTATGCATGTGTGTGTGCATGGCACTGTGTGTGTGTTTGGAGATTCCATGTAATATACTACTACATTATGTAATTTATAGAACCAAACTATTATTGGATATTTGGGTAATTTCTAGTCTTACACTGTTCTAAAAATACTATCAAGAGCAGTCCTATTCTTGAAGCTCTGGATTCATATCCCTATAGACACATAGCTACACTTTTCATATCACTTATTCTCATGGTACATATCTGAACAGGGTTTGATAGCTTATGGACTCACTGAGGGTACATTATCCATCCAGTTTACTTTGTCTCTAGTACCATGTTACTAGTTTGCCTGTGGTCAGCATCTAGTAAGTATTTTCTACTTACCAAATGAAACATGTAATGTATTCAAATTGCGTAGTTACAGTCAGGAAAGGATTGGTATGGTTATGTGTTGCATAATATTTGTTTAACTATGCAAAGTTGTGTTGTGGAATATTTCTTTAGCTGTGTAAAGATGTGTTGCATTTGTTTATGTTGCAGAATAATTGTTCACCTATGTAAAAATGTGTTGCATTTGTTTAGTTGTGTAAAGATGCATTGCTGTTTTACCTTGCCTGCCTAAGTCACCTGATTGGTCTAATAGAAAAACTGAATGACTCATAGCAAGGGAGGACATATAGGTGGGACTTTGGGGTAGGGAGGACGGAGGAGGAGGAATTTAGGTTGGGGCAGGAGAGAAGGAGAAGAAACGCCAAGGGCCAGCCAGACAGACACAGAGGATGCAGGAAAGCAGGACATACAGAATGGAAGAAAGGTAAAATGCCCTGAGGCAAAATGTAGATGAATAGAAACAGGTTAAGCTAAGAGAGCTAGTGGGAGATGCCTAAGCTAAGGTCTAGCATTCATAATTAATTATAAGGCTCCATGTTTTGTGTTTTTTTTTGGGAGAGGAGAAGCTGGTTGTCAGCCCAAAGAAAATTTCAACAACAGTCGTGTCTAATCAGGCTGTGACTTAAAATTCTAAATGCTTGAAATTTTCTGATTTATTCAGTAGTATGATCAAGGTACAAAAAACAAAGCCAGGTCATCTTATTCCCTCTTACCAGAAATGGGCATTTGTACTACATTGGTATTTGTAGGTGGAGACATCTTCCCTTTGCATCCATCCATCACATCATAGTCTTACAAAAACAGTCTGCAAACATGTTCTAAAATGTTTTTCTCAGATACTGGAGTATATGGACGTGCTATTTAAAATGACATTTTACATTTCTACTGGAAGAAATAGAATCTTATAAGAGTTTGCAGTAGCTATTAAAGTTTGGAAAGCACTAATATATGTATCTGGTTTCCCTGTCAGTCTGTCTCTACTTCACAATATAAAAGCCTAAATATGGTTTTGTAATTGACAATGTAAAACTTTGCTGAGTGGGGGGATGAGTCCTGGAGGAAAACATAAGAAAAGTTTTATGAGCACATTATGTTGTCTGAAACGGTTTGTAGGGAAAAAGACTGCTTTTTTTTTAAAAAACTGTTCCTCTACATAGATGATGTAAGGCACTGGGCAGATATCATTGGTTAGTTGCTTTTTTCCCAAATCATAATGTCAGCCACAATTTTAAATATATCTCTGTATTTTTGTATTTTGTTAATCTTGACTAATCAAATCAAATCCTTGTCTCTAAATATAAATAATTTCATATATATTATTTGAATAAGCTATAGAGAGAAAACAAGATTTTCAAAATTGGCATTTACCTTAATGGTATCAAGGCAAGTCAGTAATGTGGATGTAAAAGGAATTTGATATGGTGTGGTTCTTATTTGTATAGCACTTAAAAGGCTTGTTGCCATATGAGAACAAAAAAGAACATGTCTGGTACTTGACTTTGCAAAAGGTTATTAAAGATTTATTGCCAAAAATGTGCTGACTGCTTCCCCAAGGGCCATCCTAACTTCCAGGTCTCATTTATGGCAGATATATCTGATTTAACAAGTCCTAGTTCAAGGACCATGTATTTTATTCAGTTAACCATGATTTCATCCTGATATCCAAATTTATCTCTCTGGAGGAAACAATAGGATAGATATGTGCACCCTGAAAATAATTCTTACATGTATTCTTTTAAATGTCCATTTCTTCTCTGCAATGCCCAGGGAGGATGCTATTTTAATGTTTCATTTTTCAGACAGTCCTATGCTCAAGGAAAACTATGTGTATCCTAAAAAAGAAAAACCATAACCCAGAGTTACAAGGTTAATTAAATCAGAAAAACAATTTAATTCTATAACAGTGAAATTGTCTTCTGAGGAAGCAACCATCAATATAATATCCACATTCGTTTCCTGTTGATGCTGAAATTATTGTAGCAGTGCCAGCTTTTCACAGACTCTCTTACAATCTTCACGCTGCAGCTCTGCTCTTATCATAGCCTGTGAAACGAGACAGGAAACTTAACTCTGGAAATAAGGAAGTTTTTCCTATAAGGCTGAACCTTTGACAGGATTAGAATATATATTACCTTTGTGGCATTAGCCTTCTGTAATTCAAGAAGAGATTCCCATCATGTCACATTTTTCTTTTTTAAGTTATTTTACAAAAAGTAATAAATTGACTTGCAGTGTTTATTGGCATAATAAACATTTTTACTATTTTTAATTAAATGAAGTAAAACTTTTTATATAATTTAGCATTGTCCTAAATATAGGTATTGTATGATCTAATCTAACCTAAGTTTCTTCTCTGGCAACTCACACTTTATTTACTAAAATTCAAAGAATTGGTATGATTTAAAATTGTGTATTATTTTTCATAACCTCTAAAAGGGATGTGTAATGGTTTTGAATATGAGAATCAGCTAACATTCACCTTTTGTGTTTTAGCTTACAAATTTGGAGAGGAAGTGGCAGCACCTTGAGCAAAATAATTTTGTGATGAAAGAGTGTATCCTTTAAACTGGCTTAATATGTCTTGCAAATACTTGGTATGTATAAAACTCTGAACTAATTATCTTGGGGTCATGAAGACTAGCATCACTTTCTGCTCTACAGTAGTAGGAGAGTGTTTACTCAGATTATCTATGAAAAAACTGATTTTGGGAGTTAACCCAAAGAGGAGTATGGCATCATCACACAGGATAGTGGTTAAGGGCAAACATTATAGTCAGATGATTAAATTTTGAATGTTGATTCTGTCATTGGTAAGCTACAGTCTTTAGACAGGTCCCTTGATCTGTTTAAGCCTCAATTTTAGCATCTCTAAAACAGTTTGTACTCATAGAGTATAGATGTAGTTATAGGTGTTAGTTGTTATTATTGCTAAAACTTGGCTGTCCGGACAGCAAAGGGTGGTGACCAGTCAGGATCATAAGAAATCTGACGTCTGAGTTTATTTGTGTTATTCTCAATTCAACTACATCTTATTTCTTCCAGATGATACTTACATCTTATCTTTCATGTTGTTCCGTCTAAGAGGCAGCATTTTCTGAGGGCATGCATTGTGAAGTCACAACAAATGTCTCTCCAGAATTTGTTTCCTATTCCCTTTGACTTATTCCAGGATATCTGTTCTTAATGATACCATAGGTACTCTTTTAGGGTGTTACCAAACTTTACCTCAGGGGCAGCAAGCACCTTAGCTTACTTCTAATTACAATGCTATAGAAACTCTATTCATACTATTTCAAGAAATTCAGCTTAAAAGGCAGACTTTGGTCTTCTTGGGATTTTTAAAAGTCCAGTATTCCAGCTTTATGCAACATAAATCCACATGACTCTGAAACAGTAGACTTGGTTGAAACTCTCTGTGACATTACAGAGTATAGAGTTTTCCCAAATGCTCAATTGTTCTGAAAGTAGAACTAGATTGGGCAACCTGACATTAAAAAAATCAAAAGTGTTTATACTGTGAATTTTTTGAAATAAATTTTATTTGGCCTTCCGGTTTCAACTTCTGCTTTGTTAAAATAAGATTCTATCTTAAATTATTGTAGCTGTACTTTTTCTGTACTGTCTACATTCTCTGTGACAAATACGCGTCTGCTTCGGTTCCTTTCTGAGTCAGAGACTACTGTTTTTACTGACAATTGTTCCTCCTTAACTATGTAATTAGTCATAGCAACCAAGAGTCAAGAGAGTGATTACCAGCCGGTTATTAAAAATGTGATGAAGCAGATTGCAGAATACAATAAAACCATCATGGATGCTCTACACAATGCCAACAGAAGCTGAGACTGATTGCCTGCATCTAGAAGCATCCCCAAGTGTGCTAAAAGTAAAATGGCTTCCCCTTGAAGAGTTATATCTCAGGTTTTTGAATGTCATGGTTTGATTTTCTTGAAGGAGAGACATCTTGCATAGTAAATAGTTCAATAAAAGGTTTGCTGTTCCAAGTCTTCCTCTGTCCAGCTAGCCAGCTCCCAGATCATGACACAGAGACTTACTAATTGTGAAAGCCTGACGATAGCTTAGGCTTGTTTCTGGCTAGCTCTTATGACTTAAGTTAACCCTTTTCTTCTAATCTGCATTCTATGTGCTCGGCTACCTTTACTTTGTAATGCTGGTGCTGCTTGCTATGTGTCCTGTGTCTGCTCCCTTCTTTTTCCCAGTGTCCTCTGTGCCTGGAAATCCTGCCTAGCTATTGACTGTTCAGCTTTTTTTGTTGTTCAGTTTGTTATTTTTTTCTATATGAAATGCCTTTATATTTGCATGGAACCTATGTACATCATTCTATACACATTTAATAATTTCTACATTGCCTGTAATACCTAATACAATGACAGCAGTGTTCATACTGTATTGACTAGGCAATGACAAGAAGACTATCTGTACATTTTTCAGCAAAGAAACAGTTTTCCCCCAAATATTTTTAACTTCTTTAGTGAATCTTTGGGGTCTCACATCATGTACCCCATTTCTTTTTATATCCTGGTCACCCCGTATTTCTCTTCACCCCTGTTGAGACCTTCCCAACAAAAGAAAAAAAACAAAACAAAATAAGCAAGCAAGCGAGCAAGCAAGCAAACAAAAGCAAGAACAGCAACAACAAACAGACCAAAATCCACACCGGGAAAAGAGAAATCTCTGCTTTTCCCTCTCTCCTGCATCTCTATCACCTCTTCATCTCTCCTGATAGCATTGGAGGCTTCATTGATTCAGTTAGTATACCTTTGTCCCATCAGCTTGACTGGCAAATGTTCACTGCAATGAGTCTCGGGTCTGGTTTAAAGCCTCTGGTTTTTGGTACACCATCCTCACTGGATCCTCATCACCTCTTCTGGGGTGTCCTGTGGCTGTCCTGAGCCTTGAGAACTTGAGGGTTATCATTCCACAGGACCAATTCCTTCACCAACTGTAGGAGGACCTAGATGCTAGTTATGGGTCTGGGTGTTAGCCAGGCAGGTCAGATCAAGCCACTGGGGCCACCTGCCCTGGTTGGAGGGGCAGAGTCAGTTCCCCTACATGCATGCCCTTAGGGTAGGTTCATCCTCTCCTGTGGTGAGCGGTGGGGGCCCTCTCTCCCCAGTGCAGAGGCCAGCTATAGGGACCAGTAAGAGGCAAGGCCAGCTTTTCCAAGGCAGTGAAGGGTAGGACTGCCTCAGTATAACCCTCCGATTTCATCTCACATGATTCCTAAGACCTCCTGAGGTGACACTAGCCACAGACATCAACACAGACCTCAGCAGTAGCTAGATCATGGACCCAGACATGGCCCTTGGTAGCAGCTTAGGCCTGGACAACATCCTGTGTCTGGGTGAAAGGAATGGCCACTCAGGTGGGATGGTTCTGGCATCGGTGTGACCACCAAACACCACCAAGACCTCAGATTGTGGCCCCAAGCCTGGGCCTCTATGTGAATACTGATGGCAGAGCAGAACCCAGACTTCAGCTCATGGTAGGACCATGGTAGGATCATGGACCCCAACATAGTCCTTGGCAGCAGCTGGGCCTGGATGTCACCACAGCCCCCAGCAACAGTATGTCTCTGAGTCACTAACTTGGCCCCTGATCTTGAGTGTCCACATGGCCTTCGATGGTAACAGGAGCATCAGACATCAGCATGGACCCTGGCTGCAGTGGGACCACAGACCCTGATATGATCCTCAGCTGCAGCTCAGATGCTGCCATGTCATTGAGTAGCAGCACAGGCCACTTGGATATGGATGCATCCTGGTCCTTAGACAGTAACTTGGACTCAGGTGACTGGTTTGACCCTGGGCTTCTTGATAGCACTCAGTGGCAGCTTGAGCCATGTATGTCAATCAGGACCCTGGCTGTTACAGGGCCGCAGACCCAGACATGACCCTCGGTGGCAGCCTAGGCCCAGATGAATATTGAACACATGAATATTGGTGGCTCCTCCTCTGCTTCCTCCTTCTTCCATATCCTTTTTAATGTATGTTTTGGGGCTAGAAGATGGCTCAGGGGTTAAGAGCACTTGCTACTCCTGCAGAGGACCTAGGTTTAGTTTACTAGTGCCCTTATGGTGGCTTACAACCATCTGTAACCCGAGTTCCATGGGATCTGACACCCTCTTCTGATGTCTATGGACACCAGTCATGTGTGCAGTACTCATGCACACATGCAAAAAAAACAGTCATATGCATAAGAATAATACTTAATTAATTAAAAATAGCTTATGTGCACTGCTCAGCAAAAAGAAAAATTTTGCTAACACTCTTGAGACCAGAAGCTGACTTTCTTCTGCTAATTGTCCTTTGAAAATCTTTTTGTTTTTACCTTTGCCTAAAATTCTAATTATAATGAAAAATGCAAATAAATGATTAAGATATTAACTGGTCATCTGGTTAAAAGAGTGCTCAGTAGCAATGGGAACAGTTACAGGACTTTGCCCAGTTCTGGGAAGTGGTACACTGACACCCATGTTTCTTTGACTGTCTTCATGTGCACGAAGAGTTGTGATTGTGTGGTCTGTACCCTAGTAGAGCCCATTTGGAATAATAGTATATGATATTGTTTGGGTTTAGGGAAGGAATGTCTTTAAAATGGGTCCTGGAGACAGTATTTGGTGGAATTTAATTCACACTGTACAAGGTGGGCTGCATCCAGAATTCCTAGGAATAGGTTGGTGGGGAGTGCAGGAGAGGGGACATTCTGTAGAGATACTTAACGCTTCCCTTTGACAGTCATTGAAACAACAACTCCAGAGGATTAAAAACTTCCCAGAAATCTCATGCAGGGGGAGGAAAAAGGCTGCAACCTGGTATTTGCCAGAGAAAGATTTTAAACTGTTTAACAAACTGTTTAATGGACCACCTGGGAGAACAGCGCAGAACCCAGCTCAGTGATGGGTCAATGATGGGTAAGACCACCTTTTAATCAGACCAATTAATTATACACACCTCATTCCCTCTATTCAAACTTAAATGTCATGTTACTATCCAAAAACGGCTTTGCGAGTTTCTGGGACTCATTTTCTTGATTTTTCCAATGTGGCCACATCGAATAGACCTTCTTTTTCTACCTCTCACTATTAGTTCGCTCATATTTTTATTATGATATATTAATTATACATAAAAGGTTTCATTTTGGCATTTTTGTTCATGTACATAATGTATTTGAATCATATTCACCCCATCCAAGTTACCCTCTCTCATCCTACCACCAAAGGATTCGTGGTCAGAGAAGGTTGGGAACACTGAGTCAGAGGTAAATCGTTTTCTTCTTGACTACTAAGAGCCATAAATCTGATACAATAAAGATGTATACAAAAAGCATTTCTCAAGGCTGTTTGTCTCCAGAATTCTTGCTTTCACAGAGCCTCAGTTACATGGGATTTGTTGTTCAAGAAATACACCTCAGATTTTGTATACCAGTTTCTTCTCAAGTCCTTTGGGATGGGTTTTTGCTCTCTACTGCTGGCTTCCTAAGTGTCTGTTTCTTACCACTACAATATAGTGACTACACATTCCTTTTACCATGGTAGGG
This sequence comes from Mesocricetus auratus, assembly GCF_017639785.1. NCBI lineage: Eukaryota > Metazoa > Chordata > Mammalia > Rodentia > Cricetidae > Mesocricetus > Mesocricetus auratus. Next base: position 44,345,228 of record NW_024429197.1, on the reverse strand, counting down.
TGGAGTTTTCCACTGGAAATTGGTAGCAGATTTAATTCCACAAGAAAACACTTCTTGCAGAGTTAAAGAAATGAACTGTGAAATTGAGAAGTATCAAGTGGTGGGCTTTCATGGCATGTTGCCAGGCTACCTGCTCATTGGTAAGTGTTGGTTTACTTTGGCAATTAGAAGCTTTTCTGTGCATGGTGAGTGATGTGCAATGTTTCTTTCCTTTTTTCCACATTTTTAAATTTAAATTAGAAACAAGCTTGTTTTACATGTCAGTCCCAGTTCCCTCTCCCTCCTCTCCTCCCCTGCCCCCCACCAGCCCCCTATCTCTTCCCCTTTATGCTCCCAGGGAGGGTGAGACCTTCCATGGGGGATCTGTAAAGTCTGTCACATCATTTGGAGCAGGGTCTGGCCCTCCCCCATGTGTCTAGGCTGAGAAAGTATTCCTCTATGTGGAATGGGCTCCCAAAGTCCATTTGTACACTAGGGATAAATACTCATCCACTACTAGAGGCTCCATAGACTGCCCAGTCCTCCTAACTGAAACCCACATTCTCTGTGTTGGTCTTATGCTGGTTTCCCAGATGTCAGTCTGGGGTCCATGAGCTCTCCCTTGTTCAGGTCAGCTGTTTCTGTGGGTTTCTCCAGCCTGGCCTTGACCCCTTTGCTCATCACTCCTCCCTCACTGTAACTGGATTCCAGAGTTCAGCTCAGTTTAGCTGTGGGTGTCTGCTTCTACTTCCATCAGCTACTGGATGAAGGCTCTAGGATGGCATATAAGGAAGTCATCAATCTCATTATAGGGGAAGGGCATTTAAGGTAGCCTCCCCACTATTGCTTAGATTCTTATTTGGGGTCATCATTGTAGATCTCTGGACATTTCCCTAGTGCCAGGTTTCTCTTTAGACCTATAATGTTTGTTTCTATTGTGGCACCTCTTTTCTTGCTCTCCTGTATTTTCCCCCCGACTCAATCTTCCTGCTCCCTTGTGTCCTCTTCTCCCCTTCTCTTTCTCTTAATTCCCTTTCCCCTTCCCCTATGCTTCCAATATACTCAGAAGATCTTGTCCCTTTCCCCTTCTCCGGGGGACCATTTATATCTCTCTTAGTGTCTCCCTTGTTTTCTAGCTTCTCTGGTGGTGTGGATTGTGGCTGGTAATCCTTTGCTCTATGTCTAATATTCATATATGAGTGAGCACATACCATGTTTGTTCTTTTGTGACTGGGTTACGTCACTCAGGATGGTTTCTTCTAGTTCCATCCATTTGCCTCTTACTTTCAAGATTCCATTTTTCCACTGCGTAGTACTCCATCGTGTAAATGTACCATATTTTCTTTATCCATTCTTCAGTTGAGAAACATCTAGGTTGCTTTCAGGTTTTGGCTATTACAAATAATGCTGTTATGAACATAGTTGAACAGATGTCCTTGTAGTAAGAGTGTGCATCCTTTGGGTATATGCCTAAGAGTGGAATTGCTGAATCTTGAGGTAGACTGGTTCCCATTTTCCAGAGGAACCTGCTGTACTGATTTCCACAGTGGCTGTACCAGTTTGCACTCCTATCAACAGTGGAAGAGTGTTCACCTTTCTCCACATCCTCTCCAGCATAAACTGTCTTTGGTGTTTTTTATTTTAGCCATTCTGACAGGAGCAAGATGGTATCTCAGAGTTGTTTTTATTTGCATTTCCCTGATGGCTAAGCATGTTGAACACTTTCTTAAGTGTGTTTCAACCATTTTAGATTCTTCTATTGAGAATTCTCTATTTAGTTCTGTGACCCATTTTTTAATTGGATTATATAGTGTTTTGGTGACAATCTTCTTGAGTTCTTTATATATTTTGGAGATCAACCCTCTGTTAGATGTGGGATTGGTGAATATCTTTTCCCATTTTGTGGGATGTCATTTTGTCTTGCTGAGAGTGTCCTTTACCTTACAGAAGCTTCTCAGTTTCGGAAGGTCCCATTTATTAATTGTCAATCTCAGTGTCTGTGCTACTGGTGTTAAGTTCAGGAAGCAGTGTCCTGTACCAATTCATTCAAGGGTACCTCCCACTTTCTCTTCTAACAGGTTATGTTAAGGTCTTTGATTCATTTGGACTTAAGTTTTATGCATGCAGATAGACATGGATCTATCTGTAGTCTTCTACATGCCAGCATCCAGTTATGCCAGCACCATTTACTGAAGATGCTTTCTTTTTTCCATTGTATAATTTTAGCTTCTTTGTCAAAAATCAGATGTTCATAGGTGTGTGGGGTTAATATCTGGATCTTCAATTCGATTCCATTGGTCTACCTGTCTATTTTTGTGCCAATACCAAGCTGTTTTCAGAACTATAGCTCTATAATGGAACTTGAAGTCAAGGATGATGATGCCTCCTGAAGTTCCTTTATTGTACAGGGTTGTTTTGGCTATCTTGGGTCTTTTGTTTTTTCCATATAAAGTTGATTATTGTTCTTTAAAGGTCTGTGAAGAATTGTGCCAGTATTTTGATGGGGATTGCATTGAATCTGTAGATTGCTTTTGTCAAGATTGCCATTTTTACTATATTGATCCTACCTATCCAAGAGCATGGGAGATCTTTCCATTTTCTGCTATCTTCTTTAATTTCTTTCTTTAAAGACTCAAAGTTCTTGCTATACAGGTCTTTCACTTGTTTGGTTAGTGTTACCCTAAGATATTTTATGTTGTTTGTAGTTATTTTAAAGGGCGATGCTTCACAGATTTCTTTCTCAGCCCATTTATCGTCTGCATATAGTAGGGCTACTGATTTTCTTGAGTTAATCTTGTATCCTGCCACTTTGCTGAAGGTGCTTATCAGCTGTAGGAGTCCCTGGTAGAGTTTTTTCGAGTCACTTATGTAAACAATCACATCATCTGCAAATAGTGAAAGTTTGACCCCTTTCTTTCCAATTTGTATCCCCTTGATCTCCTTTTGTTGTCTTATTGCTCTAGCTAGAACTTCAAGCACAATATTGAAGAGATATGGAGAGAGTGAACATCCTTGTCTTGTTCCTAATTTTAGAGGAATTGTGTTGAGTTTCTGTCCATTTAGTTTGATGTTGGCTGTTGGTTTGCTGTATATTGCCTTTATTATGTTTAGGTAAGTTCCTGTTATCCCTGATCTCCCCAAGACCTTTATCATGAAGGGGTGTTGGATTTTGTCAAAGGCTTTTTCAGTGAGATTATCATGTGGATTTTCCTTTTCATTTTGTTTATATGGTGAATTACATTGATGGACTTTTGTATGTTGAACCATCCCTGCATCCCTGGGATGAAGCCTACTTGATTATGGTGGATGGCTTTTCTGATGTCTTCTTGGATTTGAAGTATTTGCCAGTATTTTATTGAGTATTTTTGCATCAATGTTCATGAGGGATATTGGTCTCTAGTTCTCTTTGTTAGTTGTGTCTTTGTGTGGCTTGGGTAACAAGGTAATTGTAGCCTTGTAAGAAGACTTTAGCAATGAACCTTCTGTTTATATTGTGTGGAACACTTTGAGGAGTATTGGTATTAGCTCTTCTTTGAATTTCTGGTAGAATTCTGCACTGAAACCATCTGGCCCTGAGCTTTTTTTGGTTGGGAGACTTTTGATGACTGCTCCTATTTCATTAGGGGTTATAGGACTGTTTAAATTGCTTGTCTGTTCTTAATTTAATTTTGGTTGGTGATATCTATCCAGAAAATTGTACATTTCTTTTAAATTTTCAAATTTTGTGGAGTACAGGTTTTCAAAGTATGACCTGACGATTCTCTGTATTTCCTCACTGTCTGTTGTTATGTCCGCCTTTTCATTTTTGATTTTGTTAATGTGAATGTTTTCTCTCTGCCTTTTGGCTAGTTTCGAACAAGGTTTTTCTATCTTGTTGATTTTCTGGAAGAACCACCTCTTTATTACATTGATTCTTTCTATTGTTTTCTTTGTTCTACTTTATTGATTTCAGCCCTCAATTTGATTATTTCCTACTACTCCCGGTGAGTTTGCTCCTTTTTGCTCTAGAGCTTTCAGTTGTGCTGTTAATTCTCTAGTGTGACTATTCTCCAGTTTCTTTATGTGTGCACTTAGTGCTATGAACTTTCCTCTTAGCATTGCTTTCAAAGTGTCCCATAAGTTGTGTATGTTGTGTGTTCATTTTTATTAAATTCTAGGAAGTCTTTAATTTCTTTATTTCTTCCTTGACCCTGAATAATGCAATTGTCCATTGTTTACTTTCCATGAGTTTGTAGGATTTCTGCAATTTGTGTTGTTGAATTCTAGTTTTAAAGTGTAGTGGTCTGATAAGATACAGTTGATTTATTCAAATTTTTGTATCTATTGAGGTTTGCTATGTTGCTGAGTATATGGTTGATTTTAGAGAAGGTTCCATGTGGCACTGAGAAAAAGGTATATTCTTTTGTGTTTGGATGGAATGTTCTATAGATGTCTGTTAAACCTAATTGGGTCATAACTTCTGTTAGTTCTTTTGTTTCTTTGTTAAGTTTCTGTCTGGTGATCCTGTCTAGTGGTGAGAGGGGTGTTGAAGTCTCCCACTATAAGTGTGTGAGGTTTTATGTGTGATTTGAGTTTTAGTAATGTTTCTTTTATGAATGTGGGTGTCTTTGTATTTGGGGCATAGATGTTCAGAATAGAAACTTCATCCTGATGGACTTTTCCTGTGATGAATATGAAATGACCTTCATCTCTGTTCATTGATTTTAGTTTGAAGTCAAATTTGTTAGATAGGATTGCTACACCAGCTTTTTTCTTGGGTCCATTTGATTGGGAAATCATATCCCAGCCCTTTACTCTGAGGTAACGTCTGTCTTTGAACTTGAGTTGTGTATCTTGTATGCAGCAGAAGAATGGATTCTATCTTCATATCCATTCTGTTAGCCTGTGTCTTTTTATAGGTGAGTTAAGACCATTAATATTGAGGCAAATTGTTGGTGGTGGTAGTGGTGGTATTGTTTGTGGTTTTACCCCACTTTTTCTTTTGGCTTTTGCTAAAGTGGGATTATCTATTGCCCATATTTTTTGTGAGTGTAGTTAACCTCCTTAGGTTGGAGTTTTCCTTCCAGTACTTTCTGTAGGGCTGGGTTAGTGGATATGTATTCAGTCCTGTTTTGTCATTGAATATCTTGTTTTTTTCCATCTATAGAGCTTGAAAGGTTTGCTGGGTATAGTAGTCTGGGCTGGCATTCATAGTCTCTTAGTTTTTGTAGAACATTTATCCAGGACCTTCTGGCTTTCAGAGTTTCCATGGAGAAGTCAGGTATGATTCTGATAGGTTTGCCTTTATATGTTACTTGGCCTTTTTCCTTTGCTGCTCTTAATATTCTTTCTTTATTCTGTATGTTTGGTGTTTTGATTATTATGTGCCGAGGGGACTTTTTTGTGGTCCACTCTATTTGGTGTTCTGTAAGCTTTGTGTAATTTCATTGGCATGTCTTTCTTTAGGTGGAGGAAATTTTCTTCTATGATTTTGTTGAATATGTTTCTGCACCTTTGAGTTGGGTTTCTTCACCTTCTTCTATATTTATTATTCCTAGGTTTGGCCTTTTCATGGTGTTCCATATTTCCTGGATATTTTGTGTTAGGGATTTGTTGGACTTAAGATTTTCTTTGGTCGATGAATCTATTTCTCCTAGTGTATCTTCAATGCCTGAGATTCTCTCTTCCAACTCTTTTATTCTGTTGGTTATGCTTGAATCTGTAGTTCCTGATCGTTTACCCAGCTTTTCTAATTCCAGCATTCCCTCAGACTGTGTTTTTTTTTTATTGTCTCTATTTCAGCTTTCAAACCTTGCACTGTTTGAATTTTTTCTTTCAGTTTTTGATTTGGAGATTTCTTGAATTTTTTTTGTTTGTTTTATCTTCCATTTCTTTAAAGTATTTTCTCATTTCATCTTTTAGGGCCTCTATCGTCTTCATGAAGTTGTTTTTAAGGTTGTTTTCTTCTACTTTACCTGTATTGGGATGTTCAGGTTTTCTTGGTGTAGAGTCCCTAGACTCTGGTGGCATCATATTAGTTTTTCTGTTGTTGGATGTGATCTTATATTGTTGTTTTCTCATCCCTTCTTCCAGTGTGTATAAGTGGGGTCTCTTCCTCTCCTGGTGGGTATGTGTCCAAGATTCTCTTCTGGTGGGTACAAGAAGGTCCAATACTCCAATGGGTCTCATGGTGGGTGCAGGTGGGTCTGAGTACTCCCTCTCCAAATGGGTGGGGGCGGGACTAGCACCACGATGTCAGCAGACTTTGGATGGCTTGATCCACCTTGATTCGATCTTCTGGCAGTCCCCAAAGAGGACAAGTGGAAGGGGCCCATGCTCACATCTCCCCTGAGTGGGGGCCAGACTAGTGCAGTGATGCCAATAGACTCTGGATGGCTTGGTTGGGGGTGGGGGGAAGTTGGCCCCAGACCAGGATCCCCGCAATGTATCTTTTCTACATAGCAACAATTACAGGTATATGTAGTCAGCCTTTTTCGTCAGAACTGTCAGTTCCCCATTATGACACGGAGACTTATTTAATTATGAAAGCTTGGTGATAGCTCAGGCTTGTTCCACTAGCTCTTATAACAAATTAACCTACATCTTTTAATCTACATTATTTTACATGGTTGTGTTACCTTTACTCTGTACTGCTCCTACTGTTTCCTCTGTATGTCCTCACTGGCGATTCTGCCTTTCTTACCAGACGCCTCTTTGTCCAGAAATCCCTGATATACTCTCTCTTCCTAGCCGTTGGCCATTTAAGTTTTTATTAAAGGAATCACAGTGTAACATCTTCACACAGCATAAAGGAATAGTTCACAGCAGGTATAAGTGAACATAAGGCTTATGGAAGGCAACCTTTTTTCTAAAGACATCATGTGGCTTTATTTTTATTTAATGTGTATGAGTGTTTTGACTGACTGTATGTGTCCACTCTGTGCACTCCATGACTGGATAGGTTGAAGAGAGTATTGGGTTACCAGAAATGTAGTTATAGGTGCTCAGGATCCGCTGTGTGGGTGTTGAGAACTGAATCCAGGCCCCCTGGAGAGCAGCAAGTGCTCTCAACAGCTGAGGTGTCTTCTCCAGCTCAACTCTAGTCTCTTAATCACCAGTTCTTTCTAGATAATTCTAAGCAGGGTAGCCTTAAGGGTCATTAATTTTTTTTTGTTCATTCAAACCAAACTCAGTTTTACTTTTTCTACCATGTCTTCTATTTCTACGTAAGTTCTTTTGACCCTTTAACCCAACCCTTTGAAAATATCACCATCTTAGTAAAATTTACCTGTAATCATTAAGCTTTTATTTTTCCTGTTTGGTAAAACTGGCAATTTTCATCCTGGGCTTTTTGTAGTTTTCAAAATTGTCTGTAGTGTCTATGTAGTACTTAGAAATGCAATAAAAATTGAAGTAAGCTCTAGGTGTTTCTAGGCCTAGCAGACTCTGGAGGACAAGCACAGTTGCACTCGGGGTCTCTAGGCCTGGGGCAGGAAGAATTTCACCCATGAGTCTGCCCAGCAATCAGACACCATTATAGTGAGTGAGTACAGGTGGCAAAATGGGAGAGATGGAGAGAGGATGTGGGCTTCCACCTGAGCCATTCTTAGTGCTCGAGGGCTGTGCTGGGCCCATACAAACCCGAGTACTGTGTCCTGCCACCTGGGGCCAGGGCGGTGTGTGGGTTTGAGCTGTGGCTGGGATCATGTTTGGGTCCGTGGCCCTGCCATAGACAGGCCATGTTCAGATATCTTAGACTCCTATAGCCATCAGAGGCAGTGAGGATGCCCAGGATCTGGGCCCACATCTGGGGTCAGGTGGAGGTATGAGGGCCATGCTGCTGTTGGGCCCATGCCAATGTAAGTGACCTGTATTGTCAGCTGCGACTGTGGTGATATCCAAGCCAGCTGCTGCCAAGGACCATGTCTGTGTCCATGGTCCAACTACTGCTGGGGTCTGTCTTGATGTCCATGCCCCGTAGTGCCACTAAGGGCTACACAGATGCCAGAGGCCTGGGCCACTACCCAGAGCCAGGTTAGTGCCCAAGGGTCGAGCCTATGCTGGAGTCATGCAGATCTGAGTAGTCTGCATTGCTCCCCAGGGCCCTGGTGTTATCTGAGCCTGAGCTGCTGCCAGGGCCATGTCTGGATCTGTGGTCCTGCTGCAGCTACCATCTGTGTTGATGTCTGTTGCTCCTGAAAGTAGTGAGATAGGGCTGCACAAAGTTCACCCTGCCCCTCACTGGCTGTAGCGCTCGGAAGAGAGGGTCCTGCACCTCCCCACAGCAGCATAGGAGAGCTGCCTGCCAGCTTGCAGAGGGTGTGGTGAGCCAGCCCTGGTGGGGGAGCTAGTCCCACTTGTCTGTCACATTTGCATGAGTGAGGGAGGGATATCCCTCTTGTCCCCTGACTCTTGCCACCTACTGTGGGGGGGTGGGAAGCTGGTCTCAGGGTCACAAGAGTGGGAGAGCTGACACTACCCCTCACTGGCTATAGCACTCAAGAGAAAAGGCCTCATTAAGTGGTGTGGGTGTGTGCGTGTATAAGAGCAGGAGGACAGGCCCACCCCCTTCCTGCCTCATGGCATTGTGGGTGAGGAAAAGAATGCCCTCCTTTCCTTTGCCCCTTGCCACCTGTGGCAGACGAAAGAACTGCCCTGGGACCAGGAAAGGGGGAGAACTGGTGATCCCCTCACTTCACCTGGGCAGCAGTAGAGTTGACCCTGTTGGTGGGGCACAGGTGAGCCAGTGGGCATGAGAGCAGGACAGCTGCCTCGGCCCCCTCCCCCATATGCCATGGATGGCAAGGGTAAAGAATATATCCCCCAACTCTGCCACCTACAACCGGCAAGAGAGCTGACCTCGAGGGCATGAGAATGGAAGAGTTGGCCCTGCCCCTCACCAAACGCAGCAATCTGGAGAGGAGGCCCTACGCCTCACCTGGGCAAAACACAGCTGGCCCTGGTGGTGTGAGTGTGGGTGAGCTGGACTCGGGTGTGAGAGAGGAAGAGCTAGCCCTGCTCCTTGCTGTCTTCTCTGGTGGATGAGCTAGCTGGGGCAGTGCTTTGGGGGGGATTGCAAGGTCAGAGGCTGGAGGTGAGGGGACGGGGAGATGAGTGGGATCAGGATGTGACACCCACAAAGAATAATTTTTGAAAAACAATTGAAGTCTATATAACTATTCTTCACCTTGTGTAAAGTATGTAGCTATTGCTATGGTTAAGATGTGGTGTGAATGTTCTCCAAGGCTTTGGGTATTAACATTTAGCCTCTGCTATGAGAAATTATAAAGGTGGAAACTTGATTCAGCTGTTATGCCCAGGGGAGAGTGCTCTGGAAAACGATTAGGATGGAGTCCCTTTGCTTCAATCTTAGTAGCTTTTAAAGAGAGTGATTAGACAGACACATATACTCCCTGTATCCTGTCATGTGATACTCTGTGTGACTTGGGACTCCGCCAGCAAGGCTCACCAGATAAGGTCTCCAGACCTTGCACACAGAGAACCATGAGTTCAAAGAATGTTTATAATGTATCTTGTCTCAGGTATGTTTATCACAGTAACAAAAACTGGTTTGGGTTAGTAAACACCCAGCTCTTGGTGCTATCTAGATCTCAACCAGTATTTACCCAGGAAGAAAAGCGAAGGTTGGCATATCCCATAAGATACGTGTGTGTCTGTGTATGTGTTTACTCACACACATTATAACAATAGGGAGCTCGACAGGAAAAAATTCTTGGAAAAAAAAGCAAAGTTTCCAGCTTCCATCCTAACTTACTCATACATGATATTTGGGGAAACATAATTGAGCAGGTTTTCTTTAAAACTAAAATGTGTTATCTGAGGGAAATTCTCACTAATGTCTCTTCCTTCCTCACGAAGCCTTTCAACAAATCCAACAGGAGTCTCCTTTTCGCTGGGGTAGAGCTGGAGGTTATATCTGCATGCACCAGCTTTTCCTCATTCAGTTAAACCATTCTGAGTTCTATTCCTATTCCAAATAACACCTTGAAATTCCTGTGGAAAGCAGCAGCAGACTGAACAAACACTGAACACTCTTACGAATGAAGATCAACACGGGAAAGCTAAATGGTCTCTTCTGTGTGACTTATCAGTAAACAAACATGGGTTCTGCATATCACCCAGCCTAGCCTGGCCCCAACGGTTTCTCTCCCTCAGTCTCCAGTTTCCGGGATTCTAGATGATCAGCATCATACCATGGTCTACCGCTATGGAGTTGCGCATGCTAGCAGGGTGAGGTGATATTCAGGGTATGATTAAAGACATTCGCACTAGAGAGAAGCCAGTTAGTAGTAAGTGCACAGATGGCACAGTGCCCCTGCGTAGTCTCTCCAGAACACTCCCTCTGGCTCCATGAGTCTGTCATAAACAACCTCAAGAATGCCCTGCCTCCTTTCTCCTTCCTTCCTTCTTTCCTTCCTCCCTCCCTCCTTCCCTCCCTCTCTCTCCCACCTCTCTGTCTCTCTTTCTTTCTCTGTCTCTGTGTGTCTCTTCCTTCCTTTCCTTCTTTCTTTCCTTTTGATATAAGGTCTTCTGTATCATCCATCCTGGCTTCAAACTTGTACCTCTGTTCCCCACATGCTGGGTGTTGCTAAGATTGTAGGCATATACCACCAAACCTGGTGTGTTATACATTTTTAAACATATCCCAACTCACATGAAGAGGTTTTAATTTTAAATATCCTCTTTGAAAACATTACCCATTTTAGATATGAACTACACAACAAAATTTTAACACTAATACTTTTACAAGACTTTAGATGATACTTTGCTCCCTCAGGTCTTGTCTCTTCTCATGTAATGAGCTGTTGCTCTCCAAAACTTTACTGACCTGTATCCAAATAACCCACTTGAGAACAGCCACTCTTCTGCATAGTAGCTGTTTTCTGTGTTTGATTCCTGGGTTCTGAATGGTACAAGGAGACAACAGATGTCTGCTAGTTGTCCTCTGACCTTCATGCATGGCACCCACACATAAACACAAATAAATAAATATAAAATAGAAGGAATTTTAAAGAGAATAAAACATCAGGCCTTCAAAGAGAAAGGTCTGGGGTTTTTAAGGTTATATTTTAAAACATTTTTTTATAAAAATATTCACACATTGTATCTTAGTTACTTTTTTAACCACTTTTTGTTTAACTTTTTACACATGTTACTCTCAGTTCCCTCTCCCTCACCTCCTCCCCCAGGCCCCCAGTCCTCCCAGCCCCCCCTCCCCACTCCATCTCCCCTACACCCCCCAGGGAGGATAAGGGCTCCATGAGGGATTTTTCAGAGTCTGTCATATCATCCCGGGCAGAGCCTAGGTCCTCTCCCATGTGTCCAGGCTGAGAGAGCATCCCTTCATGTGGAACAGGCTCCCAGAGTCTATTATTTGTATGCCAGGAATAAATATTGATCTACTCTCCAAGGTCCCATAGATTGCCGAGGCCTCTTCTCTGACTCCCAGGTTGGGGGGGCAGTGTCTGGATCAGTCCTATGCTGGCCTCTCAGTCATCAGTCTGGGGTCTATGCGTTCCCTCTTGTTTAGTCAGCTGCCTCTGTGGGTTTCCCCAATCTGGTCTTATTCCTTTGCTCGTCACTCCTCTTTGCAACTGGGTTCCAGGAGTTCAGTTCGTTTTTTAGCTGTGGGTGTCTGCCCCTGCTTCCGGCAGCCACTGAATGAGGGTTCTAGGATGGCATATAAGGTAGTCATCAATCTCATTATCATGGGAGGGCATTTAAGGTAGCCTTAACGCCAGTTGGTGCCATTCTTGTAGATCTGTGACGATCTCGCTAGTGCCAGATCTCTCCTCCAACTTACAATGGCTCCCTCTTTTATGGTATCTCTCATCCTTCTCTCCTCTATTCTTGCCCTGGCTCAACCTTCCCGCTCCCGTGTCCTCATCCCCTCCTCTTTTGCCCCTCTCTTTCTCCCATCTCCTTCCTCCCACCTCCAACCTCCCAATCCAATTAGGAGATCTCATCCCATAACCCTTCTCTGGGTTACCATGCACATCTCTCTTAGGGTCCTCCCTGCTTCCCAGACCCTCTGGTGGTGTGATTGTAGGCTGGCACTCCCCTGATCCATGTCTAAAATCCATATATGAGTGAGTACATACCACGCTTGTCTTTTTGTGACCCGGTTACCTCACTCAGGATGGTTTCTTCTAGTACCATCCATTTGCCTGCAGATTTCAAGATTCCATTTTTTTTCTCCTGAATAGTACTCCATTGTGTAAATGTACCACATTTTCTCTATCCACTCTTCAGTTGAGGGGCATCTAGGTTGCTTCCAGGTTCTGGCTATTATAAATAATGCTGCTATGAACATAGTTAAGCAGATGTCCTTATTGTATGAGTGTTCATCTTTTGGTTATATTACTTTTTATATTACTGTGATGAAGACAATGACCAAAAGCAACTTGAGGAGGAAAGAGTTTATTTCATAGGACTTCTGGTATTCCCTCTTCCAGGAAATTGGGGCTGGAACCTAGAGGCAGAAACTGAAGCAGAGGCTGTGGAGGAGCACTGTTTCCTGGATTTGCTCTCCATGGCTTTCTCAGCCTGCTTTCTTATTTTAAAATTAAATTTATTTGTACATTTTACATCCCCACCACAGTTTCCCATGCCTCCTCTCCTCCCATTCCCTTCTCTTCACCTCCTCTCTGGCCCCCACCCCAATCCACCCCTCCTCTGTTTCTGTTCAGAAAGTGCCAGGCCCTCCATGGGTATGAACAAAGCATTCAGCCTGCTTTCTTATACCATCCAGGATCACCTGCCCGGGAGTAGCACCACCCTCAGTAAGCTGGGCCCACTCCACTCAATATTTCAGGAAAGTGCATTTTAGACTGGGCTACAGGCAAATCTTATAGAGCTGTTTTCTCAATAATGATTCTTCCTAAATGGCTCTACTTTGTGTTGACAAAAAACTAGCCAGCACAATTGACTCCTTGTCAATGTAACACACAAACATCAGTATTCAACCACATTTCCTTTCTCATTTGTCCCCAAGATGTCATAGTAATATAATAATATAAAACATTACAACTTTTAAAATGCCCAGTCTTTAAAAATTCAAGCACTTTAAAAGTTAAGTTTCAGCCGGGCGGTGGTGGCGCATGCCTTTAATCCCAGCACTCGGGAGGCAGAGGCAGGTGGATCTCTATGAGTTCGAGAAAAATCGAAACCTGCAGTCTCCTGTAAAATAAAAAAATGAGTTAAATACTTTCTTAATCCAAGAGGGAAGAATCATAGCACAGTCACAAATCAAATCACAACCAAAGTCCGTCAGTGTAAAGCTTAGGTGTCAGACCCACCTACTGTCCTCTGTACTCCAAAGGGCCTGGGACACTTGCAGCTCCACTCTCCACATTCACAGCTTGTCTCCTGGGCTCAGACGGGCTCCACATTATGACTAACGCTGTCCATGGCAGTAGTCTATGGCATGCCATCTCTAAAATGCTGGGGTCTTCACAGCAACTGGGTTGCACCGTCACCAATAACCTCTCTTGGTTTCTCTTCAGGGACTAACTCTGTCACATGGTGCCAAGCCTCAACTTTTATGACCTCTTCAATCCTGCCACTTTCTACTACAATTGAGGCTGTACCTTCACCAATGGCCTCTCCTGGCCTCTCAGTGCCAAGCTTCAGCTGTTTTCCATGACTCCCTTGTGCCTTCAACACCAGTACGACCTGGGAAACTCTTACACATTATCAAGTTTGGCTGCCTGCATGAGGTACAACCTTGGCTGCCTCCAGAAGAGAGCTTTTGTGTGCTGATTCTGAGGAAACATCCCCAGGAGATTTTGCATCAATGATATTAGTCTCTTCGGTTTTTTTCAATTTTATTTTTTATCATTTTTTGTTTTAAAAACAATATTTTCTCATTTTATATACCAATCCCAGCTCCTACTGTTAGTCTCTTCTTAATTATAGTTGATTCTTCAGTCCCACCTAAACAACATCAATTGTCCTACTAAATCAAAGCCTTCATTTTAATGATTCTGGTTTCTTGTTAATCATAGCTGATTCTTCAGCCCCAGCTGATGAGAACCACAGATTTCTTCAAAACACTGGAGAGCTGAGGTAGAATCTTTCAGGACCCTCAAACTTCCCTCCTAAATTTCATGATCCAAGTCTTCATTGCTCTCAGCTTTCTTGCTAATTTCCATGGAACAGCCCATTAACCTCTGAACTCAATGGCTTCGCTAGTCCAAAGTTCAAAAGACCTCCACACTTCTCCCAATATCACATGGTCAGGTCTGTCACAGCAATACTCTACTCCTGATGTCAAGTCCTTCTGATAGGCTGTTACCATAAAGCAGGTTGGGTAGAACAGGGTTGTCCCTTGGAGCATCTAATCCATCTTCCAGGGAAACCAGGGCAGGAACCTGGAGGCGGAAACTGAAGCCGAGGCCATGGAAGAGTGTTGCTCACTGGCTTACTCAGCTTGCTTTCTTATACCACCCAGGGCCCCCTTCTCAGGGGGTGACACCATCCCAGCGAGTTGAGCCCACTCACATCTATCATTTAATCACGACAGTGCACTGGAGACTTGCCTACAGGCAAATTCTTATGCTGGCATCTTCTCAGTTGAGAGTCTCTCTCTCCAAATGACTGTAGCTTGTGTTAAGTCAACACTAGCGAGCACACTGTAACAACATGATTATGCCAGGGAAGAAAGAAAGAATCAGTTAAGACTGTTTGGCAGAAGTGAAGAAGCTGTTACTCAGCTGGCCATTTACTATTAGAAGACAGTAGCTGAGCTAGCTAACCCCACTGAAATACCTCATTTTCTGTTATCACACTCAGCAGATAACCTCACCATATTAGAGGAAGTCCAGCCTGACATGACACAAACTTAATCCTAAGTCTTTGTCAAAGGCAAAGATAATTCCTTTAATAAATCTTCATCAATCTTCAGGGGTTTTTGTTGTTGTTGTTAAAAGTGGCCTTCCCTCAGTTTACTAGAGGCTGCTAGGCTGCCTTAGTGACCGACCAACCTCATCCCCACTTACCCCTTTCATCTCCACTACCCACCAAGAACAAAGCAGGACCTTGTGTCTCAGGATTAGGGGAAATGGTTAAGGGAAGGAAGGGAAAATTGCTTTTCCAGCTTCTCCAATTTCCCATGTAGCCCACAGAGAAAAAACAAGCATCCCTTGGGAGGAAATAACAAAAATGCCAACAGTAGATGGATGGCTAAAGCCTGTATCCCTGGAATGTACTGGAGTCATTGCCTTTAAGGTGTCATAGGCTCCTGCCCTTCACTCATTGTGGTTATCAGAGAGCCAAATAGTGGTCACCTCCTGAGACTCTTTACCCCTGAAGCCATTCATCAGCTCAGTTACCCTTCCTGCCAGAAACAGCTAAGTCAGAGATCTGGTGAAGCTGTTGGAGTCCTGTTGACTTCTAAAGTGCATGTGGGCTGTGCTCACAGTCCTGCCTTCCTGCAGAGCTGGGATTACAGGTGAACACCACCACTCATGACTGCTGCTTGTTGCTTTAATGATGGGTACCAGGGAGTAGCAAGAACTTCACACTCATTTATGCTAAACTTAAGAGATCTCTCACCTCTGTGGACTTTCTGCAGACAGGTTGGATATCTTCCCTTCCTCTCTGCCAGAAGATCACGTGGCATGGAAGCTCACAGTGAATGCTTACCTCATTGAACTAGTTCATGGGTGAGGTAACTCACAGAAATAAATCAAATTAAAAGAATGCTTGAAGGTTGTACAAGAGAAAGTGCTGAGGCAGTGAATATAATCAAAGTATGTATTATGCATATATTGAAGATGTCACAGTGAAGCCCATATTTTGTATAGTTAATATATGGTGATTTAAATGAAAAGGGGTTGGGGACTGCTTTGGACAAGAGTGTGAAAGTTTGGCGACCATATCTGTAATCACAGTACTTGGAAACATAAGGCAAGGTTGAGAGTCCAAAGCTATCCTGGGCTACGTAGTGATACCTTGCCTTAAAAAATCAGGGCTCTCTGTTCTTCACAACCTTGCCAGCTTTTGTTGTTAGGTGTTTTGTTGATTGTAGCCATTCTGACTGGAGTGAGATGAAATCTCAAAGTTATTTTTATTTGCATTTCCTAATTGCTAGTGGTAATGAATACTTTTTGAGCTATTTCTTAGCCATTTTTATGTCTTTTACTGAGAATTCTGTTTAGATCACTGACCCATTTTAAAGTTAGGATATTTTTTTTACTTCATTTTTGGTTCTTTGTATTTTGTGGATATTAATCGTCTGTCAGATTTATAGTTGACAGAGTCTCTCCCATTCTTCTGTGTCTTCTTTGTTGATTGTTTCCTTAGACACTTTCTGGTATAGACACTTTTTGGGTTTTTGAGGTCCTATTTATCAGTTGTTGACTTTAATTCCTGGGCAAATAGACTCCAGGAAGTTCAGAAAGTCTTTTTCCACACCTATATCTTATAGGATACTGCCTTGTTGTCTTCTAGAAGTTTTAGTGTTCTGGGTTTTAAATTGAGGTCTTTGATCTGCTTGGATCTAATTTTTGTACAGAGCGATAGAAATGGGTCTAATGTTTTTTTCTGCATGTGGTCATCTAGTTTTCCCAGCACCATTTGTTGAAGATGTTGTGTTTTCTCTGGTGTATGTTTTTTGCTCCTTTGTCAAATATCAGATGGCTGTAGTTACCACTATTTGTGTTTGGATGCTCTATTTTTCCTCATTGATCTACTTGTCTGTTTTTGTTTGGGAATTATATTGGTTTTATTACTAGAGTTCTATATTGTATCTTGAAGTCTGGAACATCAATCCTTCTAGTATTCTTTTTGATCAGACTTTCTTTGGCTAAGTGGGTCTTATCTGGTTCCATATGAATTTTAGGATTTTTTCTATTTCTACGATGAATGTCATTGGTATTTTGATTGGGATTGCACTGAATCTGTAAATTGCTTTTGACAGGATGATAATTTCCACAATATTAATTCTACTAATCTATGAACATGAGATGTTTTCCCATTTTCTAGTGTCTTTTGGAGATTTGAAGTTTTATCGTAGAGGTCTTTCACCTCCTTGGTTAGGCTTATTCCAGGATATTTTATTGTGTCTGATGCTGTTGTAAATGGGGGTGTGTTCAGGATGTCTGTGCATTTGTTTGTGGTATATAGAAAAGCTACTGGTTTTGGTAAGTTGATATGGTATACTACCACTTTGCTGGAATTGTACATTGTTTCTAGAAGTTTTCTGATGTAACTTTTGTGATTGCTTATGGATAATATGTATAGTAATTAAAATATTTTGTAATTAAAATTAAGCCTCTGACTGATTACCTAAAGGTGGTTGTGGGATGGGGTGGGGCAGAGAATCCTCAGCTTACATGTAATACAACTCCTGTATCTATGGCTCAGGAGACTTGATAGAAAAGGGCATGGAAAAATTGTAAGAACCAGAATATCAGAAAAATCTGCAGTGAAACATTCTCTTCTAGAAGTGTCTGCATAAACAAGACAAGAACAATTGCAGTATCAATGGACATATTAACATGGGATGGGAGAAATTTGCAAAATCCTACCCCTAGACAAAGAACTATAGGCAACTAATGGCTGCTGGCAAACATTGAATTGACCTCTCCCAGGGTTGAGTCTGTGCTCTGGTTGCCAGTGAATTTGTAGTAGTCAACCCTGAAACCATATACACAAACAATAAAAACACTTAGTGGGTTGTATTCAGATATTTGTGTATACACACACGCACAAAATGATAACAAAGAGGCTATTGATGAGAGTGGAGGTACATGGGAGGAACTGGAGAGAGAAAAGGAGGGGAAGTGGTGTAATTCTATTTCAATAAAAAATGTACTTTAAAAAATCAGGGCTGAGGATGTAGCTCTACTGAGGTTTGCACGGAAAAGTGAAACAATTACTACATGTTCGCAAAATCACTCCTAAGTAGAAATGAAAAATATTCAAACAAAAATGTATCTAAAGGTTAATGGTTGTATTATTCACGCTGGTCTAAAAGTAGAAGTGCAATAACAAATTGTATTTATTGCAACGGAACATTATTTAACATAAGGAATGAAGTACTGATAACTGTGTTAATGTTTTTTTGGGGGGGGGAGCAACAAAATACCATACAGAAACAATTTAAGGAAATAAGAGTTTGCTTTGGCCCACAGTTCCAGGGTGCATGGCATAGTGGTGGGGGAAGTCTTGGCAGTTGGAGCTTGAAGCAGCTGGTCACAAGGCATGCATGGCAGGCAAGCAGGGTGCAATGAAAGCTCCTGCTCAGTTGCCCTCTCCTTTCTGCCCCAGCCAGAGCCACCCCAAGAAATGGTGCTGCCCACATTAGCATCAGTCTTTCTTCCTCAGCTAGTCCAGAAAAACCTCCATAGATGTGTCTAGGGGCTTGTACCTGGGTGATTCTAGATCTCGTACACGTGACAGCGATTAAATAGTCACCCAGTGGATATAAATATTTTTAAGATGAGTTTTTGCTTATTTTTTACTTAAATTAGAAACAAGCTTGTTTTACATGTCAATGCCAGTTCCCTCTCCCTCCCCTCCTCCCCTGCCCCCCACTAGTCCCCTATTCCACCCTCTTTCTGCTCCCCAGAGAGGGTGAAGCCTTCCATGGGGGATCTTCAAAGTCTGTCATATCATTTGGAGCAGGGCTTAGACCCTCCCCAGTGTGTCTAGGCTGAAAAAGTATCCCTCTATGTGGAGTGGGCACCCAGAGTCCATTGGTGTACTAGGGATAAATAGTGATCCACTACCAGAGGCCTCATAGACTGCCCAGACTTCAAAACTAATATCCATGTTCAGGAGGTCTGGTACAGTCCTATGCTGGTTTCCCAGCTATCAGTCTGCAGTCCATGAGCTCCCCCTTGTTCAGTTCAGCGGTTTCTGTGGGTTTCCCCAGCCTGGTCTTCACCCCTTTTCTCATCACTCCTCCCTCTCTACAACTGAACTCCAGGAGTTGAACTCAGTGTTTAGCTCTGAGTATCTGCTTCTGCTTCCATCAGCTACTGGATGAAGGCTCTAATGAAGGCTCTAGGATGGCACATAAGGTAGTCATCAATCTCATTATCAGAGAAGGGCATTTAAGGTAGCCTCCCCACTATTGCTTAGATCCTTATTTGGGGTCATCACTGTAGGTCTCTGGACATTTCCCTAGTGCCAAATTTCTCTTTAAACCTATAATGGCTCCTTCTATTATCTTGTTCTCCCCTATTCCTCCCCTGGCTCAATCTTCCTGCTCCCTCGTGTCCTCCTCTCCCCTCCTCTTCTGTTCTCTTTCTCCTAACTCCCTCTCCCCTCCTCCATGCTCCCAATTAGCTCAGGAAATCTTGTCCCTTTCCCCTTCTCCAGAGGACCATGTATGTCTCTTTTAGGATCCCCTTTGCTTTCTAGCTTCTCTGGTTGTGTGGATTGTAGGCTGGTACTCCTTTGATC
The DNA here is from genome assembly GCF_017639785.1 of Mesocricetus auratus. Taxonomy (NCBI): domain Eukaryota; kingdom Metazoa; phylum Chordata; class Mammalia; order Rodentia; family Cricetidae; genus Mesocricetus; species Mesocricetus auratus. The sequence continues at coordinate 44,325,836 of NW_024429197.1, read as the reverse complement.
TGTCTAAAATCCATATATGGGTGTGTACATACCATGATTGTCTTTCTGAGACTGGGTTACCTCACTTAGGATGGTTTCTTTTAGTTCCATCCATTTGCCTGAAAATTTCAAGATTCCATTGTTTTTTTTTTTCACTGAGTAGTACTCCATTGTGTAAATGTACCACATTTTCTCTATCCATTCTTCAGTTGAGGGACATCTAGGTTGCTTCCAGGTTCTGGCTATTACAAATAATGCTGCTATGAACATAGTTGAACAGATGTCCTTGTTGTATGAATGTGCATCTTTTGGGTATATGCCTAAGAGTGGAGTTGCTGAATCTTGAGGTAGACTGAGTCCCATTTTCCTGAGGAACCGCTGTACTGATTTCCACAGAGTTGGCACTCCCTCCAGCAGTGGAGGAGTGTTCCCCTTTCTCCACATCCTCTCCAGCAAAAACTGTCATTGGTGTTTTTGATTTTAACCATTCTGACAGGAGCAAGATGGTGTCTCAGAGTTGTTTTTGTTTGCATTTCCCTGATGGCTAAGGATGTTGAGCACTTTTTAATGTGCCATTTTAGATTCCTCTATTGAGAATTCTCTATTTAGTTCTGTACCCTACTTTTTAATTGGATTATTTGGTGTTTTGGTGACTAGCTTCTTGAGTTCTTTATATATTTTAGAAATCAGCCCTCTGTTAGATGTGGGGTTGGTGAATATCTTTTCCCATTTTGTGGGCTGCTGTTTTTTCTTGTTGACTGTGTCCTTTGCCTTACAGAAGCTTCTCAGTTTCAAGAGGTCCCATTTATTAATTGTTGATCTCAGTGTCTATGCTACTGGTGTTATGTTCAGGAAGCATTTTCCTGTACCAATTCTTTCGCGAGTACCACCTACCTTCTCTTCTAAGAGGTTCAGTGTGGCTAGATTTATGTTGAGGTCTTAGATCCTTTGGACTTAAGTTTTGTGCGTGGCGAGAGATATGAATCTATCTGCAGTCTTCTACACGCCCGCATCTAGTTATGCTAGCATCATTTGTTGAAGATGCTTTCTTGAAATAAATATTCTTAGTAGATGACTGACAATATTAACCAATACAAGTACATGTGACAGCATGGATGAAGCATGAAGATAGTCACCTAGTGAGTGCAAATACTCATAAGAGACGACTCTGTAGAGGAGACTAGTGTGCTCTTAGTGGGAAATGAGGGAGTTGCGGGGGTAGAAAAAGCACAGTGCTTATTTTGGGTGATGAACATGTGCTGGTACTGATTGCACTGTGGCTTGTCAAACTCAGGACTTTTAAGCTAACCACATGCTTCAAATGTGTGAATTAGTTCTCTGTTTTGAAAAGAACAGTCAAACTAAAGGGACCTATATACAAGTCTTGGGTTAATGGAGAAGAGAAAGTTACTACAATAGCTTGCTATCCTTTTTAAGAGATCAGGCATGGGAGTTGTTACTTGAGATCATTCTAGGAGGCCAGTACTTTTTCTGTTAGGCCACTGGGGCTTCTCTAGAGCACTGGAAACAGAAATCTTGAAAGTGTTCCCTGTCACCCCTGCTGTTGCTACAATAAATATTTGGAAATTGATTCCAAAAGGGGTACAATTTATCTTTCTGCAACAGTTGATTCTATCATTTTGGTTTTTTTTCCTCCCTTTCCCTCCTGCTTTTCTTTTCCTCCCTCCCTTCCTTCCCTTTATTCCCCCTCCCCACTTTCTAATTCTTTTAGACAAAGTTTTGATATATAGCCCAGGTTTACCTGGAATTTACCATGCAGTCTAGCCTGGCCTCTAACTCATTGTAGTCCTTCTGTAAGCCTAGACTTCCAAGTGATAGAATTAAAGATGTGCCAGACATGCCTGACTCTTTTCTTATACTCAGTAGAATATATATGTATATGTATATAATTTAGGCTTATATTTACCAGCCATTTTCCAAACTTTTAAATGACTGTTCCTTCTCTAAGATGGACTAGGGACATAGCTCATTTGGTAACGTACATAAGCATGGGGACCGAGTTGGATCCCCAGAACCCCCACAAAAAAAAACCAGAAATTGAAGTGCACACGTTCTAGCACTGCAGAGGTAAAGACAAGAGAATCCCTGGACCAGTCAGAACTTCCTATTTAAAGAGCTCCAGTTCCAGTGAGAGGCGTTTTCTCAGAAAAGCAAGGTAAATACACCTCAGGAACGCCTGGTTGACATCTGGTCTTCACATGCTGGCACATGTCGATGTGCTGGCTCACACACACATGTACCTACATATGTAAAACACACACACACACACACACACACACACACACACACACACGAAAAATGTAGAGTGGTGCTGCTTTGTCTGGGTGTAGATTTTGAGCATCATCACAGTCTGCAATAATTGTCACTAATATTTGCATTGGGAAAATGAGAGACAAAGCTGTGTCTGTCAGAGAGTAGTGATTGATGCTTTTAAATGCTGTAGTTAAATGTAATTTCATGCATATATATATGATATATATATATATATCATAGCTAATTCCAGCATATTTATTCAGAGACTGAGCCATCTGGTCATCCAGGGAGAAATACTTCCCTGATGACCTTACACAGGGTCACCAGCACCCAGCAGAAGAATAACCTGAGCAAAGATGGGAGACAAATGCACTTATAGAGCAGAAGGAAGAAGTGGAGTTAGTTTTCAGATTATGTTTAACTCAACCTATTTGAATATTTTAACCTGTGGTTAATGGGGAATTATTTATTATATACATTTGGGGTGTTTTATTCTAAGTTTTTGAGATTGTATGTGTTTAACACTTAAAGCCATATTTAGTCCAGACTAGGAACATTTAAATGGTCAACGACCACATGTGGGTGACTACATATAGGAAATCTGGCCTTAGAATTTAGTTTTATATTTGGATAGCAAGAGGATGAGTCCCTGGAGGAAGCTGAATGGCAGTTGTGTTTAGTAGAGGAAGTCTGTGCTATAAGGAGGAAAACACTTTTCCTATGTGAGATTGCAATCTAAAGAGGGCTTCGTGTTTCCTCTCATTACTCTCCATATATGGACATATTTTATTAAGGAACAACCTTAATTAGTTCAAGAAGAATGCACACACTTGGTCTATGTATGGTGTTTGAGAAATATATTATTCTGAATGCGATCTCTAAAATATTATGACAAATACTATGTAAATTCAGTAGTTAAAAGTATAAGATGACTTATGATCATGTTTACATTTAACAACTCCAATATTCACACACATAATCTTTATTATACTCATATTTTGAAGGATGACATTATCAATATTATCTTCATTTATCTGTGTATACAACCAGTAAACTCTCTCAACATGTGCTTATTTTTATGGCATAAATTTATTGAACAAATCAATGGGTTTCATTAAGACATTTTCAAACAGGTATGTCATAAACTTTCTTCACATCACCCCTCCCCTGCTTGCCCACTTCCTTTTCCTAAGTATTTTCCCTTCTACTTTCATGACATGTATAAATTAAACATAAATATGTAAATATCAATGTAGGCTTTACATACAAGAGAAAAACATGCCATTTTTGTCTCCCAGGTTTGGCTTATCTCGATTAACATGATGGTCCCCAGTTTCATTCATTTCCCTGTAAACAACATTTTATTCCACCAAATAAAATTCTATTGAGCATATATGCCACATTTTCATCTGTTGACAGCTAGACTGATTCCATAACTTGCTATTGTGAATAGCAATGGTGTCAGTTCTTGACTTTCAAAAATTCTAGAATGTCCTTTTGCAGTACATGAGATGAGCTGGTACACACAGATAAACTGACATTAGTTTGCTGCCCTGGGAGCTGTGTGTAGCTCTCCCTGCACCCCAACCCCCCACCCCTGGCCAAGTGCTGGCTCTCCAGGTCTTCCTCTGAACCTCCCAGATCTCTGGCACTAATCTCAGCAGAGGAAGGAGCCGGGATGAGGCTAAGTGAACTGAAACAATAGAGGGGAAGAAGACAGAGTAGGCAGAATACCTCGTGACCTTAAAATAATGAGCTGGGCTTTCCTGTGTGTCTGGTGAACTGTCTTTAAAGACAATTCCAAAAAGAGGCTATAAAAATGTTGAGAATAAAGGCAGCCTTCTTGGCTAGGGCTAAGCGCCTGCCTTAACAGGTAGGTAACTTTGAAGTACTGCACACATTGGATGTAACTGTAAAGAAAAGTTCACTATTCTTGGAAGTTGAAGCCAGGGGATCAGGCCCATTCTTTTTTTTTCCAGTATATTTTTTATTTAAATTAGAAACATGCTTCACATGTCAATCCCAGCTCCCTCTCCCGCCCCTCCTCCTCTGCCCCTCCATCAGCCCCCTCCCCACCCCCTACCCAATCCCAATGCCATTCTCCAGGGAGGGTGAGGCCCTCCACGGGGGATCTCCAGAGTCTGTCATTTCATCCAGGGCAGGACCTAGGCCTTCCCCCTAAGTGTCCAGTCTGAGAGAGCATCCTTCCATGTGGAATGGGCTTCCAAAGTTCATTCATTCACCATGGTAAACATTGATCTACTACCCAATGCCCCAGAGATTGACGAGGCCTCCTCATTGACACTACATTCAGGGGATCTGGATCAGTCCCATGCTGGCCTCTCAGCCATCAATCTGGGGTCTAAGAGCTCCCCCTTGTTCAGGTCAGCCGTCTCTGTGGGTTTCACCAGCATGGTCTTGACCTCTTTGCTCATCACTCCTCCCTCTCTGTCTCTGGGTTCCAGGAGTTCAGTTCAGGGTTTAGCTGTGGGTATCTTTCTCTGCTTCCATCAGTCACTGGATGAAGGTCCTAGGATGGCATATAAGGTAATCCTCAATCTCATTATCAGGGAGGGGTTATTAAGGTAGTCTCTCCACTATTGCTTAGTTTCAGGCCCATTCTTAACAACTTGAAAATCTTAGCTTAAAGTTTAACTCTTTAAAACAATTGATAAAAGACAAACATCAAGAGATACTGTGCATTTCTAGGTTAAGACAGCATTTCCAATTTTGATTTGTGGTGTAGCTCCACCTTATGCCTTAAGTCAAACCAAAAGAAAATTGACTTTGTAGTAACAAGAGTGTGGAGCTCAATGCAAGGAATATCCTTTAAAAGCCATGAGCAGGAGAGCAATGCTCCCAGAGCTGCCCATGCCCTGGCCCTGGAGGCTGCAAATGCCTTTTAAAATGAGATTGTTCAAAATTAATTAGAGATCTTGAGATGGCCAGATTGTTTTGTGTTATCCAGATAGATTGAGTGAGTCACAGGCATCCCTATAAAACAGAGGCAAGAAACTCACAGAGCCATGAAAGCAAGGGCAGAGAATTTGAGGTGATACAATTTCAAGAAGGGGCAGAGCTCAGTCTTTCAAAGCTGTGAAGGCAAGGCAGCACTCTCCCCACATACGTGTTCCAGACCAGAGGATAATATATTTATGATGTTCCAAATATTACGCCTGCGATATTTAAGCCATTGTCAATTAAAAACATAACAGGAACCTACCAAGCATTACTTGGCATTAGACGACCTCTTTATAACATAAAGGGTTATGTAGTTTTCTTTTTGTCTGGAGGGATTGGTAGGTTGTTCTAAGTAACTGTTTTGAAGGGGCATTTGATGGAACTGTACAGGAAGCTTCATATTAGCCATGGGTTCAGCCAAATGAAGTGTTATTAAGCTCAAACTTCAAGCAAGAAATAAGCTTACTGTCAGGAGTGGTGCCAATATGAACTAAAATTCAGAGATATCCCCATCTGTTTCTTCTCTTTATATCCAGTTACGAGCAGTTTGAAAGTTTTATCTCCAAAACATCTTAGTAACCCATTTCCATCATGATACTCTAAATGCAGCACACTGCTATGTTTTGAATGGTCTTTTAATGGACCTCTTCCTACCTACCATTGTTTAAGAGCACTTACAGTAATACTTTTACGTGTCTTGGAAAACATTCAAAGTTCAGTAAACACAAAGAATGTTACAACAAACAACAGCATGCTCCTTACCCAGGGTTATTGCAAGTTATGGATATTTTGTCTTTATAGATATAAATAGCAATACAAATATGACAACAACAAGGCATCTGGTGCACACATGTAACCCAGCACTTGGGATGCAAAGACGGGAGGATCACAAATTCAAGACTAATCTGGGCTACATGGGGAAAACTGTTTAAAAAAGTAAAAAAGCAGACATTACAAATAAGAAATGTTTCCCTCTCCAATCCTAAAGTCAGCAGTTAATAATTTCTTAAATTCATTGTTTGTTTCTCAAGGTTGTTTATTTTCATTTATATGCACATTAACAAAATTCAGAATTGTTTTATGTCCTTCTTCCCCCACCCCGTTGGATACTATTTCATTGAAAGCCAGCTTGCTGTTTTAAGTGTCTATTTGAATTGCTGTGCTGTATCTCATGGGTGACTTCTTTGAACTGTCCTATTAATTGGCATTTAAGTTGCTTCATATTTTCCCCCATTGTAATGTTTCAGTGCTTCTCATGCAATACACCTTTTAAAACATGGCTGTAGATTGATGAGCTGACAGAGAACATTGGTTTCCAATCTATATTCCCTATAGAGTCTGTGATGAACCTTGTCATTTTCAAACTTTAATGTTAAAAAAATGTTGCTCTAACCTGGTTCTTGGATGACTATTGAGGTCCAGCACTGCTTTGTGTCAGGACCGGACATTGATTCTCTTTCTGGAATTATCTAGTCCTCTATGTGTTGCCTATTTTCTACTACATTTCTTCCAGAGGTTTTCTTATGACAGCTTTATATCCTGATCATATATGGTATTAGTTGTAAATATCTTTTCTTAGACTGTTCCATTATCTTTGGATAAGGTAGTATTTGCCATTCATTTTTTGATCAAAAGGGTATTTTGTACTTATTGAGCTTTAAATTTCTTCCATGCAATATATTTTGATATTATTCTTTTCCTTCCCCTAACTTCTCCTAGGTTCTCACCAGTCCCCTATCCACTTAACTCTATGTTCTTAAAGGGGTACCTTAAGAACACGAATTTGACTCAATGGGTAAAAGCACTTGCCAGAAGACCTGAGTTTGAATGCCTATGTAAAATCCAGATGCAGTACTGTAAACATCTGTGAGCCCAGCAGGCAACTGCAGCACAAGGGGAAGTGGAGACAGGAGAATTGGCTCAAAGCTCACAGGCCAGTAAGTCTGGACTGTGCAGGGGGCCAGAAGCAATAGGAGAAACTGCCTCAACAAGGTGGAAGGAAAGAACCAAAAGTTGTCCTCTTACCTATATGTGATGACCATGACACCCGCACACCTGCAGACACACACAATAATAATAATAATAAATAATTTAAAATTGAAATTTAAATAGTAACCATACCAAAATTCAATGTAGCTTGTATATATTGGATTACAATACTGGTATTGTATTGGTGTACAGTATACACAATTCCTTCAATACTTTTTGCACATGGTAACAAACATGAACGAGTATTTGTTGGATAAGTGAATGCTGTGGATTGAACCCAGAATCCCAGGGCATGTAAAGCATAACCTGTACCATTGTATTATACCAATATTCCAGTAATGATTATTTGTCTTAATTATTATTAATAAACTTATGTCCCACGTTGGTTAATCAAGATTTGAATTTGAAGTGTGACCAAAAGTAGATGAGCAACAGTTCCCATAGAACTCTTCATGATGGAATGTCCCACTTTCCAGATATACCATATATCATATAAGCCCCACAACTAAGTTTATTAGTAAGGAAGACTGTGGTAACATCACATTACTCTTTTGACTTTCAGAAGAATGTGAACATATAACAGAAAAGTTAAGAGCCTTAAGATGGGTGTGATGTCCATGCCTGGAATGCCAGCACTTGGGAGGTAGTGGCAGGAGGATTACAGTTCAAGGACATGCCAGCTACATAGCAAGTTCAAGGATAGCTGGGGCTAGCTACAGGAGACCTCATCTCAAAAAGCAAAGCAAGAGAAGTCTGTATTCTGAGGGTCAATAAAGTCTGTCGTTCAGCCCTGCACCTACCATTTGTGAGCTGGGTAAACTGTTACCAACAGTCTTCACTAATTCTGTTTCAGCAATTATGGACTAGGAAAATAACATCTCTCTTTAGTCAGAGTTAATATACCAAGGCAGTGTCATAGTTTTCAATGAATTTTCTTGTTCATATTTTGAGGTTATTATATAGTACCAGGTATTATATAATGGAAATATGTATATTTAGTTTTTAAGATTTAGAAAACTATTTACGTGCTGTGTGTCTGTGTGTGAGAATGTATGTACACATGTGTTTGTCTCATGAGCTCAGAGGCTAGAAGAGGGCATCAGATCCATTGGAACTGGTATTACAGGAAGTCCTGAGGTACCTGCCATGGATGCTGACAACTAATCCTCTAGAAGAGCAACAAGCACTCTTTTTAAAAAGTATTTAAATTAAAAAACAATCTTATTTTATATACCAATCCCAGTTCCCTCTTCATCCTGTCCCCCCATTCCTCCCACTAACCCCCCATCCCACCCTCCATCCACTCCTCAAGGAGGGTGAGGCCTCCCATGTGGGATCATCAAAATCTGTTAGATCATTTGGGGGAGGGCAGAGGCTCTCCCCCATGTATCTAGGCTGAGAGAGTAACCCTTCATGGGGAATGGGCTTCCAAAGTCCATTCATGCACTAGGAATGAGTACTGGTTTCTTTGTCAGAGGCCCCATAGATTTCTCCAGGCCCTCCCAACTGACACTCACTTTCAGGGGGTCTGGAACAGTCCTGTGTTGGTTCCCCAGCTGTCAGACTGATGTCCATGTGCTCCCACTTGATCAGGTCAGCTGTTTCTGTGGGTTTCCCAAGCCTGGTCTTGACCCCTTTGCTCATCACAACTGTATTCCAGGAGTTCGGCTCAGTGCTTAACTGCTAATCTCTGTTTCTGCTTCCATCAGCTACTGGATGAAGGCTCTAGGATGGCATCTAAGGTCATCATCAATCTCGTTATAGGGGAAGGCTTTTGGCATTTAAGGTAGCCTCTCCACTATTGCTTAGATTCTTAGTCATCCTTATGGGTTCCTGGACATTTCCCTAGTGCCAGTTTTCTTCTTAAGCCCATAATGGCTCCCTCTATTAAGGTATCTCTTTCCTTGCTCTCCTTCTCTGTTCTTCCCCCAACTTGACCTTCCTCATGTTCTCCCCCTCCCCCTTTCCCTCCTCTTTCTCATACCTCCCTTTCCCACCTTCCTGTCCCTCCCCTTGTGCTCCTAATTTACTCAGGACATCTTGTGCCTTTCCCCTTCTTGGGGAGGGGTAGTCCATGTATGTTTCTCTTAGGGTCCTCGTTGTTTCCTAGATTCTCTGGGGTTGTAGATTGTAGACCGGTTATTATTTGCACTATGTCTAATATCCATACATGAGTGAGTACATACCATGTTTGTCTTTCTGTGACTGGGTTACCTCACGCAGGATGGCTTCTTCTAGTTTCATCCATTTGCCTGCGAAGATTTTATTGTTTTTTTCCCACTAAGTAGTACTCCATTGTGTAAATGTACCACATTTTCTCTATCCACTCTTCAGTTGAGGGGCATCTAGGTTGCTTCCAGGATCTGTCTATTACAAATAATGCTGCTATGAACATAGTTGAACAGATGTCCTTGTGATATGAGTGTACATCCTTTGGGTGTATGCTTAAGAGTGGAATTGCTGGATCTTTTTTTTTATCATTTTTTATTTTAATTTTAAATAGCTTGTTTTACATGTCAATCCCAGTTCCCTCTCCCTCCCCTCTTCCCGTACTCCCCTTCCCCCCCTCCCTCCCACCCTATTGCCAAATCCTTCCACATAGGGGATATCTAGAGTCTGTCATTTTACTCTTGGTAGGGTCAAGGCACTCAATTGCTGGATCTTGAGGTAGACTGATAACCATTTTCCTGAGAAACTGCCATACTGATTTCCAAAGTGACTGTATAAGTTTGTACTCCTACCAGCAGTGGAATAGTGTTCGCCTTTCTCCACATCCTCTCCAGCATAAACTGTTATTGGTGTTTTTGATTTTAGCCATTCTGAGAGGAGCGAAATGGTATGTCAGAGTTGTTCTGATTTGCATTTCTCTGATGGTTAAGGATGTTGAACACTTTCTTATGTATCTTTCAGCCATTTTAGATTCCTCTATTGAGAATTCTCTATTTAGTTCTGTACCCCATTTTTCAATTAGATTATTTGGTGTTTTGGTGACTAGCTTCTTGAGATCAGGCCTCTGTTAGATGTGGGGTTGATGAATATATTTTCCCATTCTGTGGGCTGCCATTTTGTCTGCAAAAAGCACTCTTAACTACTGAGCCATCTCTCCAGACCCCTGAGTTTAAATTTTGACTAACATTTAGATTTTAGCAAGGCAATACTTTTCCACAGGAGATCAAATTCCTCAGATGACTTATTTCCTGCTGTGTTTGTCAGGGCTTTGCAGTGGCCAATACATCTCCAGCCCCGCCTCCATTGATATCTCTGGTGGATTATTGTATAGCTGGGCAAGTTTCAAGTATTATTGCCTAAGCCGTCTATGTAAAACAAAATCTGTTCCGCCCCTTAAGCCCCATTCCCATGGCAACGCATGGGAAAAGCCCAGTATCTCTCCATCTACTTTCCTCCTAAAGTCATTAAATTCTATGTAGGTATATTTTTATATGTACTTATATTTAAACAGAGACTTTTTAAACAGTATTAGTTAAAAATAGTCCATATTTTCTCCCTGAGATTACCTGAAAGATAATCTTCATCATTCTTTGGATGAAACTTGAATTTATCTTTTTAATGGCCACACAGTGTTCTGGGATTAGATAGAGCATTATCCAGTCGTTGCTTCCCTGAGTGTTAGGCATCATTTCAATTTCATTTTGGCACTACAGATTATGCTGTAATATATACCCTTGCATGTCTTTATCTACTGATGGATTTATTTCTCTGGGATAGAATCCTGGGAGTGGGTTGCAATTAATTTTTTATTTATTTTTGCATTTGTAATTTAACAGCCAATTTTAATAGTAAGGTGGATCACTAGCAGCAAGAAATATAGTGAATTCGTCTTCTGTAGAGAATGGCACTCACACTCACACTCGCATGCATGGCAATGGTGACAATAAACGGTGGTAAGGAAGTTTCAAACAAAGGAGCATTCCGTTGGGATACATCCTCCTTTTTTATTACTGTAACTAGGAAGTGAAATGAGGCTGGGGGATGGGGCAGGGGTGGGGGACTTGAGGAAGAAAGATTACAGAAATAGAAAAGCTCTCAAGTTCACTTTCCTCTAGGGCTGACTTTCCCCTCCATGGCAACACTGTTCTGAAACAGGATGTCTGAGCATTTTGGTAAGACTCCCGTCACAAGGCCACTGCACACTTTTCCTTTCAAACTCGTTGGCTTCTTTTATCTAAGTGTTTTGTAGTGTGCAGCACACCAGCACATCCCACCAACACATTCTCATTTTTCTGCAGTGGCGAACCAGAGAGGGCGGAGCACCGAGGATGATGAACTCTAACCCTAACCCAAACCGTAGGTATGCTTGGATGCTCCAGGGTCAGTTGCTCAGTTTACATGTTTATAGTGCATGTTTGGAAGAGGCAGTATAAAATATTGTGATTTGTGAGGCATAGTGGTACATGCCTGTGACTCCAATACTAGGGAATCTGAGACATGCAATCACAATTCTAAGCTAGCTTGATCGACATAGAAGACCCTGTCTCAATAAAAAAAAAGATAAAGTAAAAGTAATAAAATGCCGTAGATTGGAACGATTTTTTAAAAAGCCTTCTAAAATATATTTATTAGACCATTTGTGTCAAAAGGAACAACACTAACAGAGGCTAATTATATTTTAAAACACCTCTATTAGTAATTTGTATTAGGAAATATGAGTTTTCTGCATAGTGTATAATATATAATAAAGATGTACATAATCTGCAGATTTATTTTCAGTTTTCAAATCGCGTAGACAGCCTAGTACGGTGGTTCGGCTAGAGGTCCTTTCGAAGCCAACCTGAGTTGCTCAGTCAAACTATGTCTTTAAAGAGGTGAATGTTTAAAACTGATTAGCAGGAAGTGGTTTAAAATGCTTCGAACAAAACTTTCAACCCTGGGGGGGTAGGGGAGACACAGCTTGCTTAATCCATGACAGTAAACTAAGATTAAAAACACCATAAAGTGGAGAAATGAGGGGATAACGGGCGGGGGGGAGGGCACGGGAGGAAGGGAGGGAATGGGAGAGGGACCTGGAACTGACTTGTGAAGCAACCTTGATTCTTATCTAAATTTAAACTGGAAAATAAAATTAAAAAAAAAGTATAGAGTACACAAATAAATTTTTCATAGTTTTATATAGCAAACCATACAATTATGAAAGGGTGTTCCCTTAATTGTTCTTGAAATGCTCTGATCAGTTTACTCCACATTTTTTTGTGAAATAAACCCTGCTGAATGGGCACAAAATAATGAATTGAAAAAAAAAACACCATAAAGATAAAATCTGAAACAAACTACATATAAACTTACAAATAACTTCAGCTGTTCTACAAGTATGATCGCCAAATATGAAAATATGCTTTTATTAATTATGTTACTGTCTCCGCACTTGGAGAAATTTAGGCAGCGAGAAGGCTAATTTTCTTTTCACCTTCATTTTCTTTTGCATCACAATTACTGTCCTAAGACATCTTTGAAAACATTTATTTTTATGCATTTTAGAAAGAAATTTGACAGCTTTTTGAAAGGACTAAACAGGATCTGTTTAGTTGTTTTAAATAGCATCGATTCAATTTAAGTGAATGGAGCGTAGAGCATTCATAAGAAGGTAAAGAAACCCTGCCTCAAATCTGTCAAAACCAAAAATGTTCCTTTTCCTTACCACTAAGTTGCCTCTTGCCATCAGTTCTCAGTTTGCTCACACCCTGGCCTGGTCTTTCTCAGGCTCCCAGTGCACTGAAGAGAAGTCAGACACTAGCATCCTTTCCATTATGGAACTAAGAAGCACTTATCTCTTCCTTCACATCTAAATCTTCAAAGACAGCAATGGCTAGAATAAAGTGTCAACCAAGACACACACAGAGTTTACCTGGCTGACATGGGGGCAAGTCACAACATTGCTCCATAAGGGGAAGAAGAAAGAAATCTTTAGAATTACAGCTAATAGAACAGACATGTGAATAGTTCACAAGACCTGTCAAATTCCAAGTGGCTTTTCTATTATTTGGGGAGTTTTCTGGGAGGGTGCCTAGGAAACCCAAAGATTCTTCAACAAAAACACAAACTCAATACAAACCAAGCCTGCTTCTCTACAGGTTCTGCCAAAGATGAGCCTGGTATCTGTGTGCTATTTATACTTAGTCCTTACAGAGAAGTGAAAACAGAGAACCCACTAAAGCAACTCTTTAATCAAGACTATGTAATCAAACTTCTATAGAGGAGCTCGTCATTTGTAAATGAATCAATCGTGTAGTAGAAGGAATACAGTGCCATGTGGTATCTGGGAATATTAATTATCTTCTTGTTCTTGATGATGTTTCCATTTATTGTTCCCATGTTGAAAAACATTAAGTATTTATATTAAGAAAACTATAAAATTACTAGTCAGAGAGGAAGAGGGAGGGGGAGTAGAAAGAAAGGGAAGGGGGAAAAGGAGGGAGGGAGAGAGGGGAAGGGAGAGGGAGAAAGAGAGAGACAGAGACAGAGACAGAGAGAGACAGAGAGAGAGACTTACACCTGTAGTCCCAGCACTTGTGAGGCTGAGGCAAAAGGATTGCCTTGAGTGCAAGGCTAGTCTAAGCTACAGTTCCCCTGGGCTATAGCATGAGACTTTCTTTCAAACACACACACACACACACACACACACACACACACACACACACACACACACACACACGCTAGGATAGTGTTTTAAATTTACTCCTGTTTCTTGCCTAGCCATGTCTTGCCTGCTATGGTAGCCCCACTCCTTGAGGCTTCCTCCATTTGTCCTGTATTCTCTTCACACTTCAAAGCCCACAGCTCTCTCAGGGTTGTGGTGGACAGTGAGCAGTAGCTGAACTTGTTATATGAGTAGTGTTCAATCTATGGTGTGTTCCCTGTTCAGGAACTCATAAGAAACCCTTTGTTTGCTGTGCAGAACTGGTAGAGCTTATATTATCCATTCTCTTGCTTATTTTCAATAAGGGCTCATTGAAAATAAACCACACTTTGTGTGAACTTGGATGTTATTTATGGAATGTTTCTTTGTAAAACAGGAATGGAACTTGCTATCTTTGGTAGCTGGGAAAGATTAAGATAACATGGCAGTGCCTGTCCTGGGTTCTGAGAGAAATGATTGCTTACTTTCTCTTTTGTAAACAGGTTTCTCAAAACTAGGGGCTGAATGAAATGCTTGATTTGTTCTAAGAACTAGGGTTGTCCTAGCATGAAAGTTTCTTGGTGCCAATAAATGTCTCAACTATCAGCTTTGGTGTTCATATCTAGGAAATGTGAACATTTTCTGCTTACTGACATTTAGAGATGTTTCCATGGTCAGATGTTTGAAATTCTACCATTTAGAAACGTGGGAGATTCCTCTATTTCTCTTCACCCCAGAGAGACTTTTCAACATTTGTACTACGGTTAGATTCTTTATCATATTTTGGTTCCATCATTCAGCCCAGGCATTAATTCCTAAAATCTTGCATGCTGTAAGATTTTATTATTTGTAACCTTCTTTGACTTGACAATGTGTAATACCATTTATTTGTGATTTCAGTGCCAGATAGAATTGCATTGTTGACTTGAAAATCTGCCTGTATTTTGTCTAATACTTACTCTCGAAAGCCCTGGCACTTACTTGTCTTTTCACTGTCATTATAATAGCTTTTGTCTTACTGCAGTTTTATCTTTCCCAAAATGCTGTGTTACTAGAATCATCAGGCTATTGGTTTTTTTAGGATGGCCATGTTGTTTGTAAGGGTCATCTACATCTATGCACAACCTGATACTTCATCCGTTGTATCACTGGTTAGTATTTCATTGGATGGGTGTATCTGAATGCTTCTCTTGTTTGTTTTCTGTTGCTGTAATAGATACCATGATCAAACACAAGGGAGGAAAGGGTTTATTTTAGTTTACATGTTTAGGGTCCACTACAGAGGGAGACGAGGGAAGAAGTTCAAGGCAGGTGCTTGAAGCAGAAACTGATGCGGGGGGGGGGAAGTGCTATTCACTGGCTAACTCACATATAGCTAGCTTTCTTATACAGACCATGCCCACCTGCCTAGGAGTAGTACCACTCACAGTGTGGACCCTTCTACAGCAATTAGTAATTAAGAAATGCCCAACAGAGATACCCATAGGTCTCAATTGAGGCTCCCTCTTCCCAGGTGTGTCAAGTTGATTATCCACCACAGACATTTATAACTGTTTTTCTTTCATGCACAGGATATCTTACAAACTTCTGATATTAATGTTAGTCTTTTTACATGTCTTTGTCCTCTGTTTTTATACCATTTCCTTCAGGTGATTTCTCTGGCTGTTTTTGTAAGCGTTGGCTTTTGCCTTGGTGGAAACATCCGTGTTGGCTGCCTGCTGAGGAATGGGATATCTGAAGGCTTAGTTCTGCCAGCAGGGACACCCACTGCATCAAGACATTCCCTCAGTCACTTCAGGCCTGGTCCCTATCTGGAGGGGAATGTTACCAGCTGTCCTGTCTGTGAGCCAGAAAGAAAGGAGGTCCCAGTTTGAATTCAGTTCCAAACTTTAGTCCAATGCTACTGCTTGGCCTGTATGGACCAGAAAACCACACTTTACTGCCATGCAGAGAAGGCCTTGCTCCTGTGAAAGACTCTCTGAAATAGTTCACACCCATGAATGCATTGTTGGTGATCAAATCTTTGGACATCTGCAGTGTTACCTTGCTACTTTTATCAACTGGACATTTTCATCACCCAGCAATGACCCAGGTGCTCCAAGTAGTCACCCTCTCCAACTCATTCCTCCACCTTAGCCCTAATTGACCTCTACCACACTTTCTCTTTCTGTGGATTTACCTTGTCTGGACATTTTATGTAAATAGAACGATGGAATATGATCTTTTATGACTGGATTATTTTCCTTAGCCTAGTGTCTTCAGAGTCCACCTTTGTTGCTGCACATGCCAGTGTTTTATTTTTGACTGCCAAATAATATTCCTCTGTATAAATACAACATTTTGTTTGTTACTTGTCAGTTGGCAGTTTGGAGAGTTTTGCTACTATATCCTATGAGCATGTTTTTGTATCCATTGAGAATACACCTAGGAGTAGAATTTCCAAATGATACAGTACTTCTTTGTTTAATCATCGGAGGAACAATTAGTGTTTTTCATAGGGTTTACCATTTACTTTTCCCAGAGAATACTAGAGGGCTCCAATTCACCATGACAGCATGACACCATTTCCCTTTTCATAGCACCAGTTCCTGCCACGTGTGGCATTGAATTTTATCTAACTAGTCTTAACATATCTTCAACCACTTTTAATCTTACCTTATCCCATCTCTCCCCTTCGCACATGCTAATTTATGATGCTTAAAGTTCTGTGGCATATACTGCTTCCCACTGGTCTCGTAGCATTAACCTTTCTTTTCTTTTTTCTTTTTTCTTTTTTTTTTGAGACAGGGTTTCTCTGTGTAGCTTTGTAGACCGGGCTGGCCTCAAACTCACAGAGACCCGTCTGCCTCTGCCTCCTGAGCGCTGGGATTAAAGGCACACGCCACCACTGCCCAGCTACTAGCATCTCTGTCTATGAGTTAACGGGTCTGGTAGTTTGTAGCTTCCAAAGTTTTGTAATTTCTCTTCCATTTCCTTTGTCTTGTTTGTTTTATGTACTTCAATTCTTTTTCATTTATTTTAACTGATTTTTAAGAGGGAAAAGTAGATAATACATAAAATTGAAACACTACCTATCAAACAGAAGTTTTCTTTTATTCAAATTTGCCTTGTAAACTAGCTTTAAAATTTTTTATTTGTAAGGAGGCTGAGGCATAGCAAGTGTTTCCTGTTGCTGAAGGAGGTAATGGTGCAAAGCGCACATGGACTGCATCGCTGCTCTTGGAAACAAATGGAAACAGACCTCTCTCCCTCATGGTGGCTGTGATGGTTCTGCCTCGGCCTCTGAGTGCTGGGGTTACAGGTGTGCACCACACCCCCAGCTTTGGACTTCTGTTCTTTGACACAGGTTAAAGGCTACAAAATTATTATTGTCTAACCCTATTAACATGCAGCTAGAATGCAGATTGTAGATGGCACTTCAAATAGGACTTTGACTGCAGAAAACGCAAGCACAGGTTCTATACTCCTGATGTCAGTATTCTGCAAAACGCAAGAGGAGAAACCTCTCCCCCCCTTACTTTGAGAAAAGTTAGGTTCTAATTTGGGTGTCTTTGTTAGATTCCGCATTCCAACTCTCCTTTGTCTCAGCATTCAAGGGGAATTGCCAATGACCACCTTGGGAGCTCGATTCGCTTGAGGAGACTCCACACAGCCTAAGTGTTCCAGGTTCAGGGTTTTTTTTTTCCCTTCTCCACATTTTGTCCCTGTCACTGAAGTGATAAACAGAGAGAGCTGTTACGACACAGGGACAAGTTACCATAACTGCGGGAGGGTGGGATGCCTTGTGGGAAATTAGCCTGAATGTGCCAGGAAAAGAGAAGAGGCTATTGTACCCACAGTGCAGAGGGCAAAGGGTGGTGGCCCCAGATAAACTGGAGTGCTTGGCAGGATGGCCTCTGTAGGGGTCAGCAGGCCAGGCCAAGCATTCAGAACAGATCTGGTGAGGAGGCCTTGAGTCATAAAAGGCAGGGGACTTCCGTGTGATTTTACACTGAGTCTTGTATCCCTCAGAAATCAAAAGGCAGAGCTTTAGGGCTATGTCTCTAGTAGTTTGGGGGTGGCACTTAGTCCTCAGAGGAATGCTGTTCTTATAGTGACGAGCCTGTATTTCTAACTAGCCTGGTCATGATATCTCCAGTATCATTTATGGACACAAACACATAGATGTTATAAATCCTGTGGCAAAGATGGAGTATCTTCAGAGAACTTTCCTCTGAAGCAACACTGTACTGAGCAAACCCCTGCATAGTCAGTGACTAGCTGAGATGCCTCCACTTGCTTTTCCAAGTATCAGAATAAACTCCAGTTCAAAACACCTTCATTCTTAGGCAATGCATTAGTGCTTTACAAGGATTTACACAATAGCAAACTCAGAACAGCTCTAATCTCCTCCCTCTATTGTACCATCTAGCAGTCACTAAAATCTTTATTTATCGTCTTAGCATTTCCAATTCTCTCCAACCTTAATTTTTTTAAAGATGTGTGTATTTTATATGTATGAATGTTTTGCCTGCATGTATGTTTGTGCACCACATACTTGACTAATCCCACTTAGGCCGGAAGAAGGTGTCAGCCCTCTGAAACTGAAATTATGGATGATTGTGAGACATCATGTGGGGGCTAGAGATCAACCCAGGCACTCTACAAAAATAAATGCTCTAAACCACTGAGGCCCAATTGTCTCCAATGTTGATGCTGCTTTAGACTTAGTTTGTGTGCAACATTTCAATATTCATCTAGTGAGTTTTCTTGGCTTCAAGTTTTATTATATATATATTATTTAAATTAGAAACGATCTTATTTTACATATCAATTCCAGTTTCCTCTCCCTCCCATACTCCCATACTCCCCAACTACCCCCCAGCCAATCCCCCATCCACTCCCCAAGGAGGGTAAGGACTTCTATGAGGGACCATTAAAATCTGTCAAGTCATTTGGAGCAGGGCCTAGGCCCTCCCCTGTGTATCTAGGCTAAGAGAGCAAATAATGCTGCTATGAACATAGTGGAACAGACATCTCTTGTTTATGAATGTGCATCTTTTGGGTATATGCCTAAGAGTGGAATTTCTGGGTCTTGTGGTAGATTGATTCATTTTTTCCTGAGGAATCTCCATACCGATTTCCAAAGTGGCTGTATAAGTCAGCACTCCCACCAGCAGTGTAGGAGTGTTCCCCATTCTCCACATCCTCTCCAGTATAAACTGTTGTTGGAGTTTTTGATTTTGGCCATTCTGACAAGAGTGAGATGTTATCTCAGAGTTGTTTTGATTTGCAGACAAATGCAAATTTCTAAATTTGAAAAAACTTAAGAAATGGCTTAAATATGTGGAAAATTATTAATAATTAATCTGTTTGTTAGAGGTGGAACCTTTAACTTTCTCCTCTTGGAAACTGGAAACATAAAGCCAGTAAGGTCTAGAAGACAAGGCTATGAAGCAGTCAAGCCAAACTGAAGATTCCAGATCATTCCAACAAGAATGGAACACTAGAGTTTTAAAATACAGGTGGAACTTTCAAGAGTGACCACATTCTGGGCCATAAAAAATCTTAAGAAAATTTATAATAGCTAAGGCATATAATTCACATCCCATAATCATACCAGTATTGACCTAGAAATCATTTACAGAAAGAGGCCTGGAAAATTCCCTACATTTGGAAGCAACAATTTTATAAATTCGTGGGATAAAGGGAAATTTTGAATTAAATCAAAATAAAATCTAACACTTCAAAATTTGTAGTAAAATGAAAGGAATTCTCCCTTTCTCTATTAATATATTTTTAAAATGAAAGCATAATTTCATTAATTTCCTATTTCCCCTTTAATTTTACACAGACAGACAGACAGACAGACAGACACACACACACATACACACACACACACACACACACACACACACACACACACACACCCTGCTCAGTCTGTATGATGTTACTTGTAAGTATATGATTAAGTATATGATTTCAGGACTTCGGGACTGATGACTTGGTATTGGATAACTAATTGGGGCATTTTTCCCAGGGAAAGACAATTTCTCTTACTCTCAGCATCCCTTAATTACCTATAGCTCTGTGTATATGAGTAGGGACCCCATGAGATTCCATTTCCATGTTAGGATGACAGTGTCATCCCTGTACACATCTCATTTAGGGCGCCATATTGATGTATAGCATTGTGTGATTATGTTAAAGAAATGCTGCCAGTTACTATCATGTTTATAAATAGAGTGGAAAACAATAGATTAAGTTCAAAACCAACAGAAGGACACAAGGAAACATAAACAACTAAAACAGTGATGGGCAAGTAACAAAGACTGGCAAGGATATGGGAAAAAAGGTGGTTTAGTAGAAGAGTCACTAGGGAAGCTAATATGGAGGTTCCTCAAAAAACTACAACTAGAACCTCCATATGATCAAGATAGCCTATCTTGGGTATATACCTGTTTTAGTTTGATTTCTATTATTGTGACCATAAACAGTTTGGTGAGGAAAGGGTTTATTTCATCTTACAGCTTGTAGTCCATCACCTAGGGAAGTCAGAACAGAAACTCAAGGCAGGAACCTGGAGTCAGGAACTGGTGCCGAGAACATGGAGGAATGCTGCTCATTGGCTTACTCCTCATGGCTTGCCCAACCTGCTTTCTTATACAACTCAGGATCTTCTGTATAAATTACTAAACAAGAAAATGCCCCTAACACCTTTCCCATGGGCCAATCCACTAGGATCATTTTCTTAATTAATACTTTTTCTTCCCAAATGCCTCTAGCCTTTCAAAACTAGCCAGCACAATACCCAAATAAATGGAGTTAGCATAAAAAAGATTCCTTAATAGTCATGTTTACTGCAATATCCACAATGACTAATACATTAAACCATTCCAGGTGTCCATTAAAAGGATAAATGAATGAAGAATTTGAAATACAGAGATACATATATATGATGGAGGATTCACCCATGAATAATGAAACTTTGCCATGTGCAGAAAAATGAATGGGTTAATGACTACCATGATAAGTGGAATAAGCCAATCACATACAGACAAAAATTCTAAAGTTGGTGGCACAATAGTTTAAGTATGATGAATATCATTTACTACTTGGAGTAGTTATGATGGCCAATTGTATTGTATGTGCTTTTTACTATAATTTTCAAAAGCTGTGATTTTACTACATACAAATTAAATATGAACAAACATGACTAAGAAATAATCAGTGTTGTTACTTTTCCCTGGTTGGCTTTCATTGGATTATGACTTTCTAAGTCTTCATATCAAACAGTTGAAGGGCTGGGGCTATAGCTCAGTAGCAAAGCACTTGCCTAACTTGCTCAAGGCCCTGGATTTGGCCTTCTGCAGTGAGGGCTAGGGATGAGGTGGAGGGTTGATAGTTTTCAGTTTGGTTCTAGATTTAGCTGTGTAGTGTGGTAAAAGAATGCTTTAGAAGCAATGGTATGCCAATGCCTAGCCTATGCTTCAAGACAACTTGCTTATTTCTGTTCATTCTTGGATTTTTGATCCTGTACATAAAAAGACAGGCTTACTTGCTAGAGGGTGATACATTTGTGGCTTCATCCATTTCGACTTTTATGTTTGAAACTGGATTATCTGAATAACTGGCATTTTACTGTGGACACAGGAAGCCAATTGAGACTACAATGATCCAGGGCAACTGGAGTTTACAACAGAAAAATGAGACCCATAAGTAAAGACATACCCCAAAGAAGCGCATGTCAGCTTGCTACAAGGTGGATGAACTGTGAAGACGTAGTTCAGTTCTGGAGTGTTTGCTATAGCCCCAGTTACTGCTGCGGGAATGTTTCACGTTTAAAGGGACAGCTGAATTCTATTTTCAAAGATGAACAGGAGCTCACCTTTCCTTTTTTTTTTTTTTTTTTTTTTGGTTTTTCGAGACAGGGTTTCCCTGTATTGTTTTGGAGGCTATTGGTCCAGCCCAGCCTCGAACTCACAGAGATCCGCCTGCCTCTGCCTCCTGAGTGCTGGGATTAGAAGCGTGTGCCACCACCGTCCGGCTCACCTTTCCTTTTTACTCATATTTATTTCAAAGCTCGGTTTTTAAAATAAAATATTTTTATTACCGTTTTTTTCTTATACTAAAGATTGATCCCCCCAGGGATAGTACATGTTACACAAGAGGTCTACCACCAAACTACATTCCCTGATTCAAGTTTTCCTTCCTTCCTTCCTTCTGTCCTTCCTTCCTTCCTTCCTTCCTTCTGTCCTTCCTTCCTTCCTTCCTTCCTTCCTTCCTTCCTTCCTTCCTTCCTTCCTTCCTTCCTTCCTTCCTTCCTTCTATTTTTCATTACTGGGAACCAAAGGCCACTATGATCAAGGTAAGAATTCTGCCAGTAAGCTATATCCCTTGCCACTGCTACCACTGTAAACACTGTTGACTCCTCATCTTCCCCTTTCTTCCTCCTCCTCCTCTTCCTCCTTCTCCTCCTCCTCCATTTATATTTTTAGATAGGATCTCACTAAGCTTCCAAGGCTGACTTTGAACTCACTCTGCAGTCCAGGCACGCTTTGAAGGTGTGATCCTCCAGAGTAGCTGGGACGACAGGCCTGCTCGATGAAGCATGGCTAACTTTTTGAAGGTTTCTGTCTCCTAATAGCTAAAGGTGCTTCAGTTCTTTTTGTTTCAGTAACACATGTTCATCTGAACACTTCTGCCTTAAGGGACTCAGGTGTATCTAAGAGGGTACCACCTGCGCCTAGCAAACACCAGGAGGATAAAAAAAATGGCATGCTAATGGGTGATTTATGGCTCAAAGGGTACCAAAGCAAAGAACTTTGGAACCGCCTGTTGCCTGTACCACCCACTGGCATTTAATCACACAATGCTTGGTTTTGTTCTTTAACTTTTACTGTTATGATGCATTGTCACTGGCTTGTGTAATAGCGAGCTTCAAAAGCAGAGAATGCATCATCGTCTTTTGTGTCTCATCTTACAAGGGCTTAGTGTAGCAATTGCCAGTTAGATGCTTATGACAAAGAAAGGAATTAGTGAAACAGAAAGAGAAAGGAAGGGAAAATGGCCACAGTCACTGACAGGATTTCAGTAAAGCGGTCGGGAGAGAATCAGGTATTTTCCATAGCCATCCCCCAGAGTGGGTGTTGCCACTTCAGCTGTGCTGTCCTGGCTGAAGGCCAGGACTTGATTGTTGATGGCCCTTCCCTTGCTGCTAGGCACTGTTAAGAATGGCAGGTTCACAGAAGGCTTCATGGTAGTCTGTAAGAAGCCAGATGTGATGATGCCAAGGCTCAGTGCCGCTGACCAGCAGAATGCCCAGGCTATGCTGTAAGTCACAGATATCTGATCTGACCACTCAAGTCCTGTAGGCAAAGGTCCCTTGGATTCAGTCCATTTTGCCAGCGACGCTTTAATACATGTAGTTCCTCATGTTATGGTGACTACAACCATAAAATTATTTTGTTGCTACTTCATAACTGTGATCTTGCTACAAATCATAGTGGAATTATCTGATATGTGACCTCTGTGAAAGGGAAGTTCAAGCCCAAAAGTATCATGACCCACAGGTTGAGAACCATCACTTTAGGAGGTATTGGCCTTGTAGAAGAACATGAAGAGTAGAGTACCAGTGGTCAGTTTTGTTTTGCTACAGCACAGAAATAGTCACTTTAAGGTTTTAGGATGTTTGTTATGTACATGTGAATGTATAAAACTTCACCTGTTCCCACCAGTTCTAGCTCCAAAAAAACATACCTTAACATGTTTGCCACTCCCATCCATCAGCTCTACCTTACATTCTAACATTTGGGTACTTTATCCTGTACTAGGATAAATACACATTTTGTTACTACTCAGACTGTTTCCTAGTTTTGATTGTTATCAACAATGTTCCTAGAACATAAATTTTAGAGCACATTTTTTATTTTTGCTTGGTAAATATCACAAATCAGTGGTGTCAGTGGTTGTGGGTAGAACAGGAAGCCATAAAGTGCTTTTATTCAATATGTATTTATTACTAATTATTATTTCTAACCATTTCAAAGATGTGGAGTTTAGACACCTGAATGCAACTGACCACATCACAGAGAGTGTATTACAGATATGACAAATAAAACCTGGCTTCGCCCGACTTCAAAGCCCTTTTCTTGACATGAGCATATGAGTAACAATGGTAGCACCTTAATTTTTATCAGTTCACCGAATATTTATATAAGACCTACTATGAAGGGAGATGGAAAGGTACAAGGTGGGGTCATGGGAATAGGAAAAAAGGTGGGGTGGCAGAGAATTAACAAAACTAATTCCCTTTGAATTTGCCAGAATGAAACCTAATTTACAAAAGACCCACTATATTCCCTGCACTGTGCTCAGTCTTGGAAATTTAGTGGCAAAGATGTTAGGTATGTCATAGTTTCATGGAGGATACAGTCAGTTAGGGGGCAGAGGAAGACATACAAAAAGATAGACATGTGTGTATGATTAGCAC
Organism: Mesocricetus auratus; assembly: GCF_017639785.1. Lineage (NCBI taxonomy): Eukaryota > Metazoa > Chordata > Mammalia > Rodentia > Cricetidae > Mesocricetus > Mesocricetus auratus. Next base: position 44,301,531 of record NW_024429197.1, on the reverse strand, counting down.
CATGAAAGGAATAAAGAGGAATAGAGCAAGCTATTGTGGAGTCCTAATTTAGATTGAGTGGTCTTCAAAATCCCATTAGACACTAAAGTGTAGAGCAGTGGTTCTCAACCTGTGGGTCATTACCCCCCCCCCCCCTTTTTTAAATTATGAAGCTGTTGGCCTTGCTTATTTCTTACTGGCTAGCTCTGACCTAAGTATTTATCCCATAATTGCTAATCTAACTATTTTTCTTACCGGAGAAGTTTCCAGGCTTCTTATCCCTGTGGCGGTTACATTTTGACTCCTTGTGTTTCTCCTACCCAGAGTTCTCCTCGACTCCTAGTCCTACCTATCTTGCTTCCCTATTGGCCAACAGTGCTTTATTGACATATACACAGGACTTTACCCATCATCTCCTCTTTTCTGTCTAAACAAAAAGAAAGGTATTAACTTTAACATAGTCAAATTATATATAACAGAACAGTTATCAAATAAGAACACAGTTACAATATTTTGTCTATCAACATTCAGCAAGATTTAAAGAAAATATCATCCATCCCATCCTTGTGAGTCCAAAGTCCTATATGTAGCTTTTCTTTTATCATAACTAAGGAAAACTATATCTGTTTTCAACTCCATCAAAGACCACAGAAGGATAATATATAGACACTAGGATTGACAGAGACATCTTGCTGCCTGGACAGTCACCTGAAGTTCCTCTTTAATGTCGGGGCACTAATCTTCAGCCCATAGGCCATCATGTGTCTGGAAGACTTCTTAGCAAAGCAGGACATTTCAAACTGTCCATCTGCATCAGCAGTCTGTCAGTCATTTTTCTGTGTCCTGCAGAAAGGCTCGTAGACTCTTCCATGAATCAGGAACCCTGAAGGACTGCTTGAATTCAGCAGTCACTTTCCTGTGGGTTCTGCATGTCCAGTTTATACAGCAACAGTCAAGCAGTCCAGGCAAAAGCAGTTTCTTGCCCAAATGGCTAATCTTGCCACATTGAAAGCAAACTCCATAATGAGTTTCTGTGATGCCCATCTTCCTCTCAGACATAATTGATGTGCCAGGAGTAGACATTTCTCATTGCCAAGAAAAACTCTAAATCATTTTAAATGCCATTTTCTGAAGGTCTTTGAAAGGTTTGAAGACTGTCTATCTATCTCAAATATATCTCTGTATATCTAGAAAACCTAACTTACCTAACTATGAGTTCTGACTATTATAAGTAACTATCTATAGTCTGTATTTAATTATGCATTACGTTTTAAAAGATCAGTATAAGCACAATACTTAATCAAGAGGAGAAATATTCATGTCACAAAATTGACCTTGAATTTGTATCAATAAATGAAAAACCATACCAATACAAAGTACTCATTTCCATACCATAATCCCCCTTTTCCTTTAAAAAGAGATTGGTTGTGATCACTAACCAATTATAAACAACCCCATTCAAATGAAAACAAAGATTTATAAACAAGATGGGAATTAGGACATCACTCATTCCAAACTGCTTCGTGCTACAAGGGGGCGCTGTTCATACCATGGGGATCATGACAAAACTCAGAAACCTGTATAAGTCCTTAGTTTCAGGGTCTGTAAGACTGCATGATCTTAGCTGTTTTAGATGTTGAATCACTTGGGCCATTGCTTCCGGGGGTCTTGGTTCATCAAACCACAGAAGCCTGGAAGGAATCCTCAGCTTTTTATTTTCTGTAGAAACATAAACAAAAACTCTTTTCCCAAGTAACATATCCTTATACTTAAATTTTGAAGTCAAGGCATTTTCAAAAGATATAAGTTGAATTAATTCAGCAGCATTTATAATCAAGTGTACTTTAGTAGTTATTCCTTCCTTAGCAAGCAAAAAACTGAAAAACACAATAGCATATAGTATCCAGACTTTTTGTGTATTTTCCATCTTTACGTGGCTTATTTAATTATCTATTATTACTCTATTTCTTTTACTTCTATTTATTTTTCTCTGAGACAGGGTTTCTCTTTGGAAACCCGCCTGCCTCTGCCTCTGGAGTAAATCCTACTGGCATGTGCCTCCACAGCCTGCTTCTCTATTTACCACTATGCCCTTTCTTTTTCATTCTCAATCCTATGCACATTTTTAAACACACTGTAAACCTTTAGAGGTTTTTCTCCATCCAAGTCTGACTTTACTGTAAATCTTTATGTTTTTCTGGCCCCATGTCTTATCTGTTAAAACCGTGGCTGTTTAAACTGCAGTTTTTCCAAGATGGCAGGTGTAAGTGTGACTCCAGCTCACTGTTTCAGTCTATGCTGACATCCAGCAAAAGCTTGCTGGCTTAGAGATGTGGTCACTACCATTTCCAGCTTTACGTACACACCTTTTAATTGTTAGCAGAGCCTCTTAAAAAACCTCGTTGGTTTTTTTTTTATGCTGAGACAGGAAGACTCCCTTAATCAAGCCACATGAATCTCTGCTTGTTGCTAGCAAAACAGAGCCCACCTGAGAAAAATGCTGCTACCAAGAACCCATGCTTTTCTCCGTTCTTTTGTTTCTAAAATTCCTTTAAAGCTTTTGTCATCCTACATGGAAATTCATGATCACACTCCTGATCACCATTTGACACCATTATGTAAAGAGAAGCCTTTTCCTTGCCAGTGGCTTTAGTTTTTCTCCCACCAGTCGCCTGGGCTCTGCAGCGTTGTAGTCCCCAAATAACACACAAGACACTGTATTAATTATGAAGCTGTTGGCCTTGCTTGTTTCTTACTGGCTAGCTCTGACTTAAGTATTTATCCCATAATTGTTAATCTAAGTATTTCTCTTACCGGAGAAGTTTCTGGGCTTCTTATCCCTATGGCGGTTACATCTTGATTGGTCATTACCCCTTTGACAAACCTCTATCTCCAAAAATATTTACATTACAGTTCATAACAGTAACAACATTACAGTTATGACATAACAATGAAAATAATTTTATGGTTGGGGAGTCATCACACCATGAGGAACTGTATTAAGAAGGTTGAAAACCAATAGTTTAGAGGCTGAGGGCTAGAAGATAAATGGCAGGGTCAGGACGACCGTTCCAGTGGATGGGGCAGTAGAGGGTGCAGCTGATTCTCAATTCGTCAGCAAGACTCCTTAGGGAATAAGGACGCCCTAATGATGGCCACATCCTTCTAAAGATGGTTTCTGAGCATGCCCAAGTACCCTTCATTATGCATTGGGTAAGGCTTAGTCCAGTGATGGAAGTGGCCTCTGTCTCTTACTGGCAATCTCTTACTGGCAAGCCAACCTATTTAAAAACTTCCCAGCCTTCTGCCCATCTGCTCTCCAAACTTATTGGTCCCAGAGTGTATTGGGAGGCTCCCATTCTTGTCCTTTGATTGGTTCTTCATGTTCTGAGATCCAAGGAACAGATATCTCAAGTAGAGAATCTTGGAATGTCTGTCTATGACTAACTTCATTTTATACATGTACACTATAACACATCCTAAAGTTTCTGATTTGCACAGGCTTTTCACCAACTGCAAACTGGAAACCCAGGAGCACTTAGGAAACTGAGTCACTCTTCTGGAAGATAATGGAAAGAAACAAATGGGATTGTTATTATAGAGTCTGGCAGATTAAAAGAAACCACACAATTCTTCTGGATAATGTAGAATTAAACTTTGACATCTTACCTGGACTGCAGAAGGAAGACTGGGGTGGAGCCAATCTTTCTGGGAAATGGAGGAAGGAAGGATTTGATTAATATTTTGGGGGTAACAATACACCTTACTGGATAGCAGAGCAAAGGAAACTGAGCTGCTTCTCAGAGTAACAAAGAAAGCCACCCCAGTGACTGCAGTAAGGGGAATGTCAGCTTGGCCAGGTGTGGTGGTACATGCCTGGAATGTCAGAGCTTAGGTGAAGGCTGAGGATCATGAATCTCACGCCAGCCTTGTTTGCATAACAAGGCCTTTCCTCAAAGAAAAATTAACCAAAAAAGAAAATAGCTACCCAGGGAGGCTTCGAGCAATGGAGACAACCTGAGCGGTCACTGGGCACAACGCAAGCTTGTGTCTGAGAAGGTAGGTGCTTGGGAATTATTTCAAAGGCCTTCCATTACTGCCTCACATGACTTGAGGCCAGTGGACTTCACAAAGCATCAGTTGCCATATCCTTATACAGAACACATTAGCCAGGCTAGGTAGCTTGTGCCTATGCTCCCGGCACTTGGGAGATTGAGACATGAGGATTGCCACAAGTCCCAGCCAGGTTTGGGCTACTGTGTGAGACTCTGTCTCACTCCTACCCAGTTCTACTTGAAATCATACTCTGGTTGCTATAGGACCATAGACCCAGACATGTCCCTCAGCAGCAGCTTGGGCTGGGATGACACCATTGCCCTGGCTAGCAGCATGGGTCACACAGATCCAGCATGGACCCCAGACACTCACAAAGCCACAGGCTGTGGAACAGATCCCAGGGCTCTGTGTTGGCCATAGTGGAAATCTTTGCCACAAACTTCAACACAGACCCAACTGCATCTTGACCATGAAGACAGACATGGACACAGAAGCAGTTCATTCCAGTCAGGTGTCACTGTTTTTAACAAGTGAGTAATAAATACTTCATTGGGAAATGTACCACATTTTTATCCATTATTCTGTAGAGGGACATCTAGGCTGTTTCCAATTTCTGGCTATTAATAATAAAGCTTCTATGAACACAAAAAAATCCAGACCCCAGGCTTTAGCTATGACAATGGCACTAAGAATTACCCAGATGAAAGATCTGGTCCCAGCCTGGGAACGTTGAAAGTGGGACCATTTATTTAATTATTTTATACGTACGAGATGATGGATCCAGACAAGAAATTAAAAAATTTAAATCTTTATATCTGAAGAAACAGGGCTCAGAAATGATTATAGCAGAGCTTGAATTAGAACCCAGAAAGTCAGACTCTGAGGCTATTTCCTAGTGTCAAACTTAGAGCTCTTTCATAGGAATTCTAGAAGATGCCTTTTTGGCAGAGCTCTTTGGACTTAAATAAGAACAGATTGGAAAGATGAAAAGAAGCTTACTAAGATCTAATGAAAATCAAGATGCTAGGCAACAGTGCCAGATAATTTTTCATATTAATATGATTATTTCTAATTTTGAGACAGGGCATCGTGTAGTTTGGGATGAAGTCACTATGTTGTCAAAGATGACCTTGAACTCACAATCCATTGCCAAAGTGCTTGTGTCACTTATTTGCACTTATTTGCTTGTGTCATTTGTTTTCACAAATGTTTCATCTGAAATCACCTGTGGAGAATGGTGTGGCGGCACACACCCGTAGTCTCAGCATTTGGGAAAACACCAAGATGGGTGATGCAGACTAGCCATAATACACAAGTTTCAGGTCATTCAGGGTTGCATAATGAAACCCTGTCTTAAAAAACACAAAAACGACGCCCCCCACAAGGAGATAGTATTGTCATTTAAAAGTTGCTAAAAGTGGTAATAGCACTCAAATTCTTATGACTGAACCTGATATGGCCATGTCAGAGGAGCAGCAGATGGCAACTGGCTTCAGGAGATTGGTCCACAAGAATGCAAGGCACTGATCCGTAAATCTTGGATAGGCCAGGCCCCAAGGACTTTGGTTTCAGAATGTCTCTTTCTACTGCCGTGTTTTTACATGTTTGCTGCTGCCATTTTTCTCTGGTATCTGACATGGGGTGAGTGAGTGGGGGGGGGATCCTCACTGTCTTTAATGCAGTGTGATTATCTCATGGAAATATGCCATTTTTCTGGGCGTTTTTACCTATGGACTATTATCAAGATGATTTCCTATTTCTGCACTGTTTAGCTGAATCAGTAGTTTTAGAAAAATAATAGTGTACTTAAATAGAATTTTGGTGATTGAGGGTTTTAGATAATTATAGTCAGGGATTGTGATAGAGGTTAGCTTAGTGGGAAAATCAATATAGGTAAAGGCAGGATTTAGTGTTGCCCCCGCCCCTGATAAAGCAGGGGATGCAGAAGATAGGAAGTAGGAACAAGGAAATGTCATAAAGCTATAACTTATGAGTTTCTCATGAGGAGCCACGTAGACTGTGGCTTAGGTTAATGATCAAGGAAAACAGCTGTGGTGCAGAAGCTATGGTGGCTCAAGTTCTTTTAATGTTGAGAAATAATTCACAGGTTTCAGTGTGCATCGTAGCTGAAACTAAGCTTTAAATAATGATTTAAGGTTAACTTAAGATGTTTTTGGTAATGGCTTAAGGTGGAAAATCTTGGGGAACAATTTAAAGTTTAGAAAGACACAGTTTTAGTTATTGAACAAGGAACTTGTTGAGATCAGGGAACAGGAACAATGACAGCCTGACTCTTGCTGGCAGATGTACCTTTCTTGCTAGGATGGGTTCTGCCCTCAGTTTCCTGATTAAAAAAAAAGACAAAACAAAAAACTGTTGATCAGTAGGTATGTACCCTGAGGATTTAAAATAGAGCTCGATGGTTGTTTTTCACATATAAAAGTTTAGATTTAGATTTGTGATAAAATCTTTTAAAATATTATCTTTTAAGGTAAATAATAAAATGATTGATCCTTTCTTTGTAACCACAAAATGCAATATGCCAGTAAAAGAGCTGGCTGAGAAAAATACCTTGCTTGATTATATTCTGTTAATCTATAACAAGTTTCTTGGATGTAAATAGATGTAGGTTCTTGAAAATTATTTTTTACCTGTAACACATAAAATGTCTAATCATGTAAGGGAAATGGGAAACATGTTGCTTTTTCCTTATATTCATTGTAATCATTCACTTGAAAAATAGAATGTAACTACACTGTAATTTTTATATTGATTGAAAGTTTTCTCAGGGTATATAAGCTATAAGGAAAAAATAAATAATGACACGAGAGAAGGAAAACACCAGGAAAGATGTAGAAGGAAAGCTGGAAGGAAGATACCAAGGGAGGTACAGAAGGCCACATCTGGATAGAGGCAAGAAAAGAATAACGAGGTGAGAGAAGCTGAGAGAGAGATCCTAAAGGTGTGTGTGTGTGTGTGTGTGTGTGTGTGTGTGTGTGTGTGTGCCATCTCTTTTTTGATGGCCCCAGAGAGTTAAGTTTTGCACCCCCTCACTGTACCCAGATAATTAAGTTTTACTCCTTCAGAAAAGTGATTAGTCTGCTGACTCTGTGCATTCCTCTCAACCCCTGAGCTGCTGAAGGCTGGTTCCCACTGCAGCGATATGAGCCTGAGCACTGGATGGGGCTATCCACCCCCTACGGTTGGAAGCATTCCTGGCTCTCAGTAACTGCTCTCAAACTGTTGTGGCAGAGTCAGTGTTTGCTCTCAGATGTGCTTGAGGACAGAGCTGAGATATCTAAGCCCTCAGGTTGGAAGTATTATGGGCAATCAAGATCATTCCTGAAATGATAACACCTAGGGCAGAAATCAGTCAAGACCAGCAGCACTGTAGCTGTGTCTTTTCCTGTGGCTTGTGGGAAAGGGAGGGGTAAGTTTTTCTTCATGCAAAGTCAGGTGAAGTGCAGTGCTTGCTTTATCCTGCAGGGAGAAATCACACTGAGAACAAATACTGGCCACTGGGATAAGAAGAGGGTGCCTGAGCTTGCCGGAGAATCCATTACTCCAGTGGTTCTTTTCCTTTTGACCCGTAGATTCCGCTCCTATAGACACAACCACTTTTGTTTGCTCTTTATAGAGATAACTTAACTTTTCCTTCATATTGTCTATGTGTGCGTATGCATTAAGATCACATAGGAGGTAGACATTTTCAGGTGTCTGTCTTTCCATCACATGGGCTTTGGATTGAACTCAGGCTTGGCTTTACCTGTTGAACTATTTTACCTGCCTGATTTTTTAAATCTGTAATAATCCAGGAATGGGTTTTCAGTTATAATCTCAATACTCAGGAGGCTGAGGAGGAAGCATCCTTTTTTTTCACTCAAGGCCAGTTTGGACTATAGAATGAGCTCAAGGCTTGCCAAAGCTATAGAGTAAGTGTCTCTCTCAAAAAGCACCCTCCATGTTTTTGTATATAATTTCATATAACTATGAAATTATTTATGTTACTAAAATCGCCCCAGGTCAAGTTCTCCAATAAATTAGATCACCCTCAGATGAAATGCTAATAAAAATTAAAGCTGTAGCCAGTAGCATGTGGATATTTGGGCTCAAGGCCAACAAACAGGCCATCTGGGTGAAAGAAAATAGGCTAATGGTTGTGGAATCTAGTCTCTCGTGGCTACGCTCAGAGCTGACCTCAGCCGTGCTCAAATTGACTGCTTTCCAGGTTATGATTTCTCATCACAGGAAATTTCTTTGCCCAACTCAAACCTGTGAGTTAAGCTCAAACACAGAGCAAATGCTGATCCCAAAGCCTCTTCTATCAGGGATCCTCCAGAGAACTGATTAGTCTGAGAAGGGCTGGTCCTCATCGCATACCATACATAGGTGGAGGGCTTGTTATTCAATTCCTGGCCTATGAGAGGATACCCCTATTGTTCCTGAAAACGCTGACCAGGACCTCACTTGTAACAAAGATCCCTCTGCCCCACAATCCAGTCAAGGCAGGAGCCGAAGCAGGAAAGATAAGTGCTTGGACGAAGGGTAAGATGGATAGGGCTCACAGTGCCCCCAGCCCTGCTGATACCAAGTGCCTTTAAGATACAGCCTTTCCCATCCTAATCTACAAAGGAAACAGGAAAAAGGAACTTAAAACTCCCTGCGCTCAGACAGAAATGAGACTGTTACCGCCTGCTTCTGTGCGATTCCTTGTTGCCTCCAACTTGTAAACAAGAGCAAATAGACCATGCGAGTGGGAAGTCACAAAGTTATGGGTTTTTGAAAGGCTCCCAGGGAACTCATGCTCATCTGTGGACGCTGGATGGGGAGATCTGGGGAAGTATGGACTCTTTAGCCGGCTTAGTTCTCTGCGGAGTCAGCTTGCTCCTTTCTGGTAAGTTTTGGCTTGGTGTTTATTTATTTAATTTTTATGTCATATTTTAATACACAGTGAGTGCTCAGCTTTCTCTCTTGCCAAACCTTCATTTTGGTGATGCTGACACTGCTCTTGCGTGACTCTCCAGTTTGTACATGTAAAGGTTGAAGTTCAGATTCCCCGCGACATGAGCTGGGTTTTCTAGCTATCTCTTGTGGATGCTGCCTCCTGGGTTGCCATGGCCTCTCCCAGGACGGAGTAAGTCACTCTTTGAAGGGATCTGCTTATTGAGGTGAATTCTTTCCTGCCTTTCATTCTGGTGTGTTTCCTTATGGATAACAACAAAACCGGGCTAAGAAAGTCTTCTATGATGATTTTTGTAGAAACAAAATTCCTTCTTAGCAGTGTACAGATTGTCATTAATAAGTAAAAACAAAAAACGCCTTTCTGTTAAGTTTTCTTATCTCCATTCTTTTTAATCCCAGTATAGGAGTTGGAGGCTTTTCTTTCTTTTAGATAGGAGTTAGGGAAATTACGGCTATGCCACTGACTTTAGTTTTTTTTTTTTATGTTTCACATGTAAATAACTCATAAAGAATAGCCCCATCTAACTGATTCAGGATTTTACCAATTCCTATATTGGCCTCAGAAAAGGACTGGTGAGAATGGGCTTGGGTTTTGTGTGTGTATCCCAGACTCTACACAGTGGGGTGCCATGTAACTTACCCAGCATATGTAAAACATGCTGGGAGAAATATAAGGACCCAACCACAGATCACAGATGTGTAATGATTGCCACAAGTTTCTCCCTATTGGTTTGAAAATAGTCTAATTATTATAATGAAAATGGAATTGACACAGGAAATGAGTTTGGGGAATTTTACCAAACTAACTGATGAAGCTATATATAGTAATGGAATTGGATACAAATACATGTGATGTTACTTTTATATATTTCTGCATATTTAACTATTTTGTTAAGTATTCAAAAATTAAACCAGTAAAGTAACATAATTGTGTATAATTTGCCATACAGCTCTTCAATTTGATTTCAACAGCCAATGTATCAGAAATTAATAATAATATTTTAGGAGTGACACAAATTGCTGAAAGGAAAGAGTATTGAAGATGGAAAGAATACCTGAGATCACTTATATAGTAATTTATAACTAATGTAACTTGCTGTTGATTTCTTCATTATTATGTACTTTCAGATACTTATCAAGATGCCCTAATTTTGTCTTGCTTTCCAAGTGTCAAATTTATCAGTGACATATAATCTGGGACAGATTTTACACCAAAGATTATGATAATACAAGCCCAGGTACTGAATTTTGCTCTGATGTTTTAAGTTAAGCAAAATAACAGTATGTACATATGCACAAACATGCATGTGCGCTCATGCACAGACACACACACACAGTTGTTTTAACTTACTTTGTTATGGTATTTGGCAATATAAGTTTAGAAAAATTGTCATAAAATCAAGCAAAAAAGTCCTGTGGCCCAAATAGTTGTCTCATTGCTGCTTGACTTTAGTTCCTTGAAACAGATTTCTTTGATGAAGATGACAAGAAGGAGGTGGTCATGTTCTTGTTAGAAAGTAGAATACAGGAAGCTTGGTTTCTGGGGAAGGTCTGTATTGATCCCTAACTTTCATTCTGGGTATAAACCTCTATGAGCATGAGTGCTTGAGTCTCAGTGACCACAGCAACAGCCACAGGAGACCATTATTCAAGCCAGTCTCTACTAGTAGACCTCATTAATGTGGTAAGGGAGGGAGGGCTTATATATTTATAGTCTACTTGGTGGCCTCACATTCCTTTTTCAGGGAAGAAACATAATTGAAAAAAATACAAATTCTATATTTTCTTAAATAAAGGTTCTCTGGATGGCAAAGCAGTCTGCTAGCACACAGGCTTAAGAGGTCTGTAGTTTCTACAAAACTCAAGATTCTGGTGCTTGTTTCTCCAATGTGAGGATTATTGCCAGTTTCAGCTTATAAATAAGTTCTCATAACTTAGTAATATCACATGCTTTTTAATATCAATCCCATCAAACCCGGCTGCTTGCTCTAAAGAGCTGTATACTCTTAAATAAAAGCACCTCTCTGCTTCATCATGGCCGTCCAATGTGATTCACACAGATGGGAAGTCTCAAGTCTTTAGGTCACACATCTTAAGCTATCTTTCCTGTCCTGTGTGACATTTTAAACAACTGGATTCAGAGATAGCAGAGACTTTGTCTGGGGTGGCAGAGGAAATGCAATGGTTAGTTCAGGGAAGCAGCTCCAGGTGGGGCCTCCTCCTTGGGGTTGGGATCAGGACACCTCTTAGAATTGTTTCCCAAGGGAAGAGCTGGCCGTCTTCATAGATGTTCCTTTCCAACCATTGCTGTTGTTAGCACTTCCTTCTCAGCCCTGCCCTGAAAGAACTTCTGGGAAGAGTCTAATTCTTCTAAGATGTCTCCTCAGGAGGGAGGGAGTTGTTCAGGTCTCTCTCAAAAGGCCAAACTGTGTTCTCTAGGCCAGTGGTTCTCAACTTTCCTAATGCTGCAACCCTTTAATACAGCTCCTCATGGTGTGGTGACCCCAACCATAAAGTCCATAAAATTACTTTTGTTGTTACTTCATAACTATAATTTTGCTACTGTTATGAATCATAATGTAAATATTACTGAAGATAGAGGTTTGCCAATGGGGTGGTGACCCACAGGTTGAGAACACTGCTCTGGAGCTTTAGAGAGGATGGCTCCGAATTCTTCTGAAAATATCAATTTGTTACTTGCAGTTCCACCAGTCAGAAGACGGGTATTGTCATGTCACCTCTGATTGCTCCTGGGTGGTTTCCCAGTTAGCACATAGAATCAGGATCTAAGAAATTTCTTTATCAGGGAGTCAGAGGCAGGTGTATCTCTGTGAGTTCTAGACCAGCCTGGTCTATAGAGTCAGTTCCAGGACAACTAGGGCTACACAGAGAAACCCTATTTTTTTTAAAAAAAAAACCAACCAAACAAAAAGAAATTTATTTAATCTAGAAGGGTTGACCCAAAGCAAAAGATATCAATTCGAAAATAGTGAAATGTTAAATTTGTTATTTGAGTTAAAAATCGATCATGAATGTTCATTGCAGGAGAGAAGTGGTTAGTTTAAAATTCTTGTGAATCAAAGTAGGTTTTGATAAGATGCAAAATTAATAGGAACTCTGCTTATATGAAATATGATGCATAAATTATGTGCAAATGAGAAATGATGTCACTTCAATATGATGTTTAGAGCATACTCATTAAACACCTAAGACCCAGAGACACTTGACAATAAATTGGCAGGTGAGATGTAGCAGTTTAAAACACAGTCGAGAAATCACAAATTGGAGTTAATTACATAAAATCTCAAAATGGATACTCACAGCACACTAGTCATTCATATTTCTTTGGATGAGAATATCCATTTCCTAGGGCCACTATAAGGATCAAGTATGAAGCTGCATGTCAAGCGCTTAGTAAGAACTCCTTCAATGAAGCCAGTATAATCAAAGGAGAAGTCTGCTGCCAGCATCACTGTACAAAGCAACACAGACGTCATCTCTTCCAGCATCTGGCAAAGCTCTTATCACTTACAGTCTTTTTCAGAAGACCCTAACATGGTTAAACCCCTTAAGGTTTCCTCCATTCATCTCCGCTCATGGTACATATCAAAATCTACACATCCTGGGGTTGCAGAGATGGATCAGCAGTTACGAGCACTGATGGCTCTTCCAGAGGACCCAGGTTTGATTCCCAGCATCCACATGGCAGCTCACAACCCCGTGTAACTCCAGGTGATGTGACACACAGACACACACATTAAAATAAAGTTAAGTTATTAAAAACAGTAAAAGAAACAACAACAAAAACTACCCATCCTTTTGTCTCAGCCCTTGTTGTGGAATAGTACCCATTTGGAAACAGCAACTTGAAATTTAAAAAAAGCATTTTAGTTGTGTGGGTGGTTTGGCTGCATGTATGTCTGTGTACTATGTGTGTGCCTTGTGTCAGTGGAGACAGAAGAGGGCACTGGATCCCCTGGAACTTATGGATAGCTGTGAGCCACTGTATGGATGCTGGGAATCTAATCTGAGTCCTTAGGACTAGAAGAGCATTTTCAAGCTCCTACCCTGCAAACGGTGCCACCTTCCCTAGGTGAGCTCTTCCTTTTCATCTTTTTCTCCTAATTTTGTACAGACCAATGATGTCTCCTTGAGTTTTGGGAAAGAATTTTAAATTATTTTAATTCTTAATATCTTTAACAAATGGTGTCATTTGTTTTCTATTCCTATTAGTGCATGCATTTGATTTTCAGTGATTTATTTTAGCCGAGTAGAGTTTAATAGTTGTGGTAAGGAACACTTGGTACTGTATAACAGACCTGCAAGAAAAAAAAGGAATGTTGTATACAGGGTTGAAGCCACATTGAAATAGTATTTATAGTAGATCAAGTTCATATACAATGAAAGTAATAGTTACTGTTATCTTAAAATATTAATTTTTAAGTAAAAAGAAAATTTCTTTCTTTGGGCATCAAAAATGAAGGATCAACTCAAAAGGATATTCAGTTAGATATTTACTTAGTATTAGGTATTTTATAACTGTTTAATGCTTTCTTTAATATACACACAGGTTTTATTTGAAAAAAACAAAGTTTTACATGCATTTTAATATTCATTACTTATATGCCTTTGGTTTCAATCAGTGATATCTTATTGAAGACTACTTTGGGTCACGAACAGTACTGGAAACTAGGAATATAAACAACGTCAACCCATTCCTCCTCTTTACCTTACAAAACTCATATTTTGTGATAAATGATATAATTGTAATTTACAAAAATAGAAGTATTTACAAGGATGACAGAAATATTTATTAGATTCGGTGATAAAAAATGGAACCACATCTGAATTCTATGTAAATATTTCTGTTTGGTTTTTGCTTTGCTAGGGATCAAATTCACGGTCTCATGCATTTTAGTCAATCACTCTATTAGTGAGCTAATTCTAAAACTGTCAAGCAAATATTTAGCAACAAGTGGACACACGCATCTTTAATACCAGCATTTAGATGGTGGAGACGGGAGGATTATGAGTTTAAAGCCAGACTGATTACATAAGGCATAAGTCTAGCCTGAGTTATACAGAGAGATACTGTTTCATAAACGAAGGACTCAGTATGTAGCTCAGTAGCAGAATACTTGCTTAGAGTTTATGTAGTTTTGGGATTGATCCTCAGCAAGATGAACAGTTAAAATTATAATAAAAAGTACAAGAAACATTTAATTAAAAGTCTAGTCAAATGACTTCACTGACTGCTTATCTAAAAAACTAAGAAAATGACACTAGGGAATTTGCAGGTTGAGTTTTGTTTTGTTTTTAAGAACACTTAAACAGTTACAAATATTTCCAAAAATATTTATGAGTTATGCAGAAGCAAATGTTTTGGAGACTGTTCTCATCATAAAGCTTGGGCTGGCTTGCAACTCTGTGTAGCCAGGCTAGCTGTGAGCTTGAGATTCTCCTGTCTCTGCCTCCAAGGTGCTGAGATTGTGGGAGTAAGCTACTATGCTGATCCAAACTATTTTAAACTCGGAAGAAAAATGTGAAACAAAACAAAGACTTTCCATTAGAGGAAGCAACCCGAAAGAGGGTTGGCAGTGTGAAACTGCAGGTCAAGCTGCAGGAAGTGGAGTAGAGTTGGAACATAAAAGTATTAAGTTAAGGTGGGAGTCAGACTAGGAGCGGCCTTGGAGGCCATTTTAAATAGCTTGGACTTTGTTCTCTGCATGTTGAGATTTAGCAGGGTGTTAGTTCCCTCATGGCACATCTGATTGAAGCTTAGGAAAATTCACTGTAATAATTGTGTGGAGGATGGATTAAAATGGGTCCAATATGGCTTCTCAACCTTGTAGTCAAGAAGGCTGCTGGGAAGTTTGAAAGAGGCTTAGGAGGAGAAGATGCGGGGTTAATGATTGGTTGTGTAGGGGAGAGGAGAGCAGCATTCTGGTCTGCATCAAGGTGACAGTGTGCTAGGAAACACGGCAGAACTGACTGGTGGAAGAATGGCTAGGAGAGAGCAAATGATGACCTTGTACACGTTGATGCTGAGATCGCACTTACAGGGAAATGCTGAGCGAAATTTGTGTTTTTGAGATCTGAAACTCAAAAGAAGGGAATTAGGCTAATGGCACACAGAAATCTTGATAGCCAAGGGTTTTATGAAGAGTTAGCCATCAGGGGAATGGTAGAAATGGCAAAACCAATCAGATTTCTTTCCTAAAGTTCCTAGACAATTGGTGTTGCTAGCCACAGAAAGAGTATTAAGGGGGAGAACAGTAAGATGGGGGTGCCAGGGTGACAGCCTCCAGGCCTGTGGTGTTAGCTTACAGATGAGTTTCTTAGCAGATCTGGCAGGGGGTCGGGAGATCAGCTGGCATCACTCCCAGCCTCCAGGAAAGGCAACATCTAAAGTTGCCTCCCTTATTTCTGGTATTTTAAACTGATAACCCAATTCCCACCACTCTGACCAGGCTCTTCCTTAGCTTACATCACAAATACAGAATGATTTTTAGACGGAGCCATACTTGCTGCCTTCTATAACCACCTCCAAGATCTATTTCATTTATGCACATGCATGTGTGTGTGTGTGTGTGTGTGTGTGTGTGTGTGTGTGTGAGAGAGAGAGAGAGAGAGAGAGCATGCGCGTGCATGGCGCGTGCACGCACATGCCATGGCACATATATGGAGGCCAGAGTTTGGTTCTCTCCTTCCACAAAATGGGCCTTAGAGATTGAACTCAGGTCATCAGGCTTGTGAGCAAGTGCCTGGCTTCCTCCCGTGTTTCTTCAGGAGTCTGACCATGTTCCTTCCCTCAAAGCTGTGGGAGCAGGAGTGAAGTTCAGGTTCTGCCAGATGGGCAAAGTCATCTGCTGATGGGGACTGAATTTCCATGGTTACATGACTGATGCAGTGTGTAAGTGACAGAGATGGAGAGTTAAGGACCAGTCACAGGAGTCAGCAGGGCTGAGGGATGTTGTAGGTGGCTGCTGTTGGCTCCCTGCTTGTCACAGCCTCTTGTTCAGGGCTTGACCAGGGAGGTGTGTGTGTGGCGGTCACACCCATCTCAGCAGATCTGTCAGCTTTCCCGCTTTTGTTAGAGGGTGATGTCATGCTTCCTGGGGGGAGCTCTGGAAGACAATGAGCAGCCACTTTCCTCTAGATACAATAGGCGGAGTCAGGAAGGCAGTATTGACATTGCTGGGGCCCAGGAGCTACTCACTGCTCTGTGGCCATCAGATGCTGAACCAGTGTAACCTTGGCACACACGCCTGGCTTGTACAAGGCGTCTGGCTGCAGAGCCAAACAGGACTCCACCCTAGGGACAGGAGTGCTTCAGACATCTGGGAATCTGGGATGGGCTTTAAATTCAGATCCCTATGTCAAAAGCAACCCCAAACAAAATGAAACAAAACAATCCAATCCAACCACAATAAAACAACAATCATACCGGTAATAACAAAGTGACTACTGAAGACTGAACACCTATGTGCCAAGTACTATAGTGTAACTTTTTAACATCTTATCTAGTTGGTATTGTTACTCATTTTTTAGTACAGAGGTAACCAAGGGGCTCACAACTTTAAATTACTTGCCCAAAACTAAAATGGTGCCAGGTATCAAATATTTGGGACTTCCTAACATCTGCATTTAAAAGATGTCATCGCTCCCCACTGTGACTCTGATGGGGGCTGTCAGTCACTGGACACAGAATGTCCTGTTCGTCTGAGGACTGTCATCGGTTCACTCGGGAAGGATGCAAAAATCCAACAGGAATTCCGACTCTGCTTTGGGCTTTATGAGGACTCCTAATGTAATAAGTCTATTCTCTTTCTTTACCAAGGTCAGGGTCCCCGGCCGGTTAGGGATGCTGGTGTTGAGGACGAGAATAGCCTGACAGCAACACAGAGCCATGACAGGCACTGATGGTATTTAACGTCTGCCTGGCTCCAGTGCTGTAGGACCAGAGACCCATCCCTGTCCCTTATGATACTGTGGGTTTCATTGTTTGCTTGCACTACTTTGACCTGGTTTCTGGTTTCTGAAAGTGAAGCATCCCAAATGACCGCATGCCTCTGCGGGAATGATGGAGAGCAAGAACTAAGCATAGCAATCTTTAAAACATGCCTCTAGGCTGCTTTCTGTCCAGTCACGTTTGGGCTAACGGCACTCATTCATGTGCTTTGGGGAATGTTTTTAAAGGAAAGCTACTTAGCGGTGCTTGCCGCAGTGCCAGTGTGTGATAAGCATTCAAATAATCAGATGTTCTTAACTGCTTTGTGTTCAAAGCAAGACCTTCTAAAGATGCCCAGTGTTGGTCTGTTCAGAGCAGGCCTCCATTCCTGAGGTAATCTCTTGATGTGTGTATGGGGATGACTCTCTGGTTTCTTTGACAGCCTTAAGACAGCCCTTTTATCAGAAAAAAAAGGAGAGAAGGGCTTAAAGTTCTGGGTTCTTGGGCATCTGCTAAAAATCTGGATTGTTAGGTGGGGAAATTCCTTGCTTGTGACTCATTCAACCAGCAAGATGGAGCCTCCACTTTTCCCCAGCCAGTTCCCAACTTCTTCTGCCCTCTGGGTCTTGACTTAGCAGAGACTCTAGGATGACTTGTCACCCGTAAGTGTCCTCCTCATTTCTTTTATCCTCAGCCCATCGCTATCTAGTTGACAACTGGTGGACTTAAGTGGAATCTGTCACACTTTTTTTTCCTGTTTGTGGAGTTTTGAACCTAGGACCTTATGTATGCAGGTCAAGCATGTAACCACTGAGCTCCACACCCTGACATTCTGCTTCATTTGTGACTAAGTTTGTTATGACCTCATAATGGCATGAACTCAATTCTTTGCTCACATTTCACCACCCCGTCCTCCTAACCCCCCCTTTTCTTGGTCTCCATTCCTGTGTCCCCACCCTGCATCTGAAAGCACTTATTTTCTTCTAGGGTGGATTTCATCCTCCTCCTGTTTTTGTGTTTGGATCTTCAACTGCATCATCAAGGAGGGAGAAGGTGGTTGTAGTGATTGTGTTTGAAATTCTGCTGATGTCCTTTTGCCCACTGCATCAGACAATTGTGATTCTAAGTTCCCCACGTGTTGAAACTGAAACTGTACTCCCTTCATGCTGGGTTCCCTTTGGTTTCTAAAATTTACCTTCAAAACTTTGTGTATTTGCATTTCGTTTTGCTTTTTCATCTTGTCACAAGTTAAAGCTATCTGGGAAGAGGATCCTCAATTGGAAAATGCCTGCTTCAAATTGGTCTACAGACAAGTCTGTGGGACATTCTCTTGATGGTTGATGTGAGAAGGCCCAGTCCACTGTGGGAGGTCCCACCCCTGAGCAGGTGGCCCTGGGTGCTGTAAGAAAACAGTTTGAGCAAGCCTGTTGTGGAAACTCATTCAGCCAGTAGCCTTTGGGCTACGGGCCCATTAAGGTGTGGTCTCAGGTGCTACCTATGGACTGATAAGAGGGAGAAGAAGTGTGCTCTCTCTCTTGGGTGATGGTCAGAGATCTGGTTGCAGCTTCTGGCGTCTCCAGGGCAGAAGACCCCAGTGTTCCCACAAATAAATATTTGATATATCCTTTTATTTGGGCTATCATGGACTCTCTTACTCAGGCCTACACAAGCCAGCAAGCAGTGTTTCTCCATGGCCTC
This sequence comes from Mesocricetus auratus, assembly GCF_017639785.1. Taxonomy (NCBI): domain Eukaryota; kingdom Metazoa; phylum Chordata; class Mammalia; order Rodentia; family Cricetidae; genus Mesocricetus; species Mesocricetus auratus. The sequence goes on along the minus strand of NW_024429197.1, from coordinate 44,282,885 downwards.
TGCTGCAGTTCCTGGCTCGAGTTCCTGTCCTGACTTCCCTCAGTGATGGACTGTAAGTGTAAGATGAAATAAACCCTTTTCTCCTTGAGGTGCCTTTGGTTATGGCACTTATCATAGCAATTGAAACCTAACTGAGATACACACACACACACACTATTTCCTCTGCATGGACTAGTCAGGCATAGCCATAATTAGTGGTTGAGCTCACCTGATAGTCCTAGAAATAAGTCCTGATCTTCCTGCATAAGTTAGGGGCCTGTTTTAGACCGAGGCAAAAAAAATGGGTCCTAAGGCAAAAGATAGTCACTCAGGAAATAATCCCATGGTCTGGGAGTGAGGGCTAGAGTCATACAGTAATGTACGGTCAGGTCTGTTGCGGCCAACTATCCAAGAAACACCTTAAACAACAGTCATCATGGCTCACCTGGGAATGAAAAGGAAGGGCATGTCTTCACTGTGGTCTTCCTCCATCGTCATTTAAGAGTTCCATAGAAAAAATTTAGTGGATTGAGGCAGTGGTGACAGTGTGTTTGGGCATGGATTTGGTGCCTGAACCTGCTCAGAGTTCAGAAGTGGCCACTGACAGGGAAACCTTGTAACTGGCACCTATGAGGTTCTGGATATAGGATGCTTGCCTCTGTTATTGTATTTAGAGCTTTAATTATACTTTTTTGCCTACTGAGTTTTATTTTTATTTAAATATTCTCAGCCCTAGGCATGTTTCACACAAGTACTGGCAGAGCCATGCTTAATAAGCAAGTTTGCTTTAGAGTAAATGTTCTGAGTCTTTGTTTCTTTGAATGTTTTATACAGTAGAGCAGCTTACATTAAAGTTGAGTTTATGTGATCCTTAGAGGAATGTGTTAGAGCATCTATATATCTATTACAGGTGAGTGTTCATTGAACTATGTCATACCAATCAGGTACTTAGATGCACATTGCTCAGCATGAGGTTAGAAAAACTAATTTGAAAAAAACGGAGTTAATAGAGTAAGTTGTATACATAGCATTAGGATTAGTAAGCATCACGGAAATGTGGAATGAATGAGTACAGATGGGAAGACACTTTCCCAGCCAAATAGGTAAGCTGTTTTTAATCTTGGTCCCTCCCCACTTTTAGAATGATTTACATGTGTACAAATAAATAAAATAAAAGTGATTTGGGCTTATAATTTATACTCTTGCCAGTTAAGAGAAAGCCAAAGAATCTTAATGCTTTCAAACTTGTCTCAGAGGATGGTGTGGACTTTATCTTGCTTTTCCCAGGGACCCTGAGAAGGGGATATCTGATTAAACTACAGACAAGACCAAGTTTACCCCAAGGACACAGGGAGCATCCCTTAGAAAAGTCCTGGAAGTCAGACAGCACAGCGGTGGGCAAAGCCTGGCAGCAGAGGAAGGGGTAGGTCCGTTCATTCATTCAAGTTGGCACCTATTGGAATCTGCCAGGCGTTGTGCCAAAGTTAGTTAGTTAAGAAGGGGGCCTGACTGCAAGCACTAATGTCTGTTGGAAGAGAATCCTTACTCTGTCTAATAGGATCAGATAGATACATGGTTGCTGCAATGTAGATTTCTGGGAGAGGACAGGGTCTCACCAAGAGAGTGGCATTTGAGAAGGACAGATAGCTTTATGGAAAATCAGTAGATGTAAAGAGTGGGGGGAGATATTATAAATGGGGGGAAGCACTAAAATTGAAGGACAGAATGTTTAAGAAACACTTCTGTTCCTCAGTGTGGCTTTACTGTCAGTACAATGAAGAAAGTGTTAGAGTACAGCTGGGAAAAATAGGTTGGGAAGGTACAATTACCCAATGGCTTGAGGTTGGATGGGACGGGGGGGCGTGGCACTTACACTGAGCTCTTTAGGATGTATCACGAGGCCACGAGAGGGAGGGAAGTGTTCCAGGTCTCTCTAGAAAGAAAGGAAAAAAATCAGTCTAGATCCGGAACTCCTGCATCAAGGGGCGATAGGGTAGAAGAGGAAACACAGAGTCCCACCTGAGAGGATGCACCCAGAAGGGAGGAGCTTTTGTGAACAATGGTGGAGACATTAGCAGGGGAGGAGAGGACCAGAGAATTTGGCTATTAAGTGTCATTGTTGCAAAATGTTTTTAGTGACTGGGCAGGGATTGGGTTTCGGATTAAGGAAACAGATCAGGTAAGCATAGATTGCTTTCTGAGAGACATTCCCTGCCTGGCAGCTCCCCAATTCCACAGGCTTTTCTGTGAATTTGTTTGGGGTGAGCAGATAGGGAGAAGGATCCAGGTCCTCCCCTCTATCATCATTGACTCAGGATGATGTGAGGCTATGCAGGAGTTTGGAGGAGGTAGGGAGGGGCTGCTGCATAACATACTGTCCACTCCCTCTGAAGCAATGAATTCTTTTAGGTTTGTGAGTACATCATAATAGGGATGTGTGGGATGTGTGTGTGTGTGTGTGTGTGTGTGTGTGTGTGTGTGTGAGAGAGAGAGAGAGACTGTCATCTAGTATGTCAGTCAATTGGTATTTACATGCATGGATATGTATATTATATGTGACTCATATTTACTCTCAGTATCCTCTCTTGTCCTACCCCCAGTGATCTTTTTTTGCAATTAGTCCCCTTACCTTCATGTACTTGGGCAGGGTTCTGCAATTGTATGAGTTTACTTAGGTTGCTTACAAGATCCTGGGTTCATTTATAGGAATGTGGGCAACTTACCAATAGCTACATGATTGGAGAAGATGCCCCCCATACCCCAGCAACCATGAACTGTCTACAGTTCTTCAGAGTAGGTAGGAAGGGCCTTGTGAGTCCTTCCTTCTGGCAACTATTAAGAGCTAAAAGTCTAAAATTCTTGAGAAATTTTTTCTTTATGGGTTACGTTACTACTTTTCCAAAGAGAGATAGGAAGAGTGGGTGAGGTGAAGGAAGGGGAGAGGGAGAGAAAGACTCCCAATGTGCTCATGCTAGCCCCAAACTTCTGAGATAATCTGTCTGTCCTCTTCCTGCCTAAGCCTCCTGAGTAGCTGAGTCTACAGGTGTGTGCTGCTGTGCCCAGCCAATCTTTAAAACTAGATATCACATGGTGTTAATGTTCTACATAGTAAGAAATGCTGTTTCAATTCAACCTGCTCATTTGATAGGTGTTTGCAGGGAGATGCCGAGAGCTCAGCATTTTGCTGGAATCCCTCGGCTCTTGCGAGCTTAAGTGTCTTCATTTGAGAGAGTGTGGAAGGCAAAAGTGCCTAAGTGCTTAAAGCTAGTCCTGTGCAGTATCCCGGCTTGAAATTGTAGTCCCGCTTAATGCTTGCATTGGTTACTGCTCTGTAAGAGGCCGCTTCCCAGGTTCAGTGACTAAACCGATCTAGGATTGGTTGCTCACCTGTGTCTTGGGGTTGCCCGTCAGAGGGGCTCTGCTGCAAGCAGCAGCAGCTGGGGTGGCTCAGCTTCTTGCTGCCAGTGTGGAGAGTGGGTTGTTTATGCACTACTCTCCTCCTTGGGCCGGCAGGTTATGTTGTGTATTTGCTTTCCTGATGGTGTTAGAAACCCATGAAAGGTAAGTGGAAACAGACAGATGAGTGAGATTTCCTTAAGAACTCAGTTTAGGATAGCACTGCCACTCCTAATACATATGCCAAGCCTAAACTCAAGGACTAGGAAATATGCTAGACCCCAAAGAAGCTACAAGTACATGGATGTAAAGGGGATTGAAGAGCTGGGCCCAAAAGTTCAGTCTAATGCACCTGCTGTTAGCTTTGGGTACAAGGCCTTTATCTGCAGAGCTTACACTCTAATAGTACCTACCTTATGGGGCTCTGTAGGGAAGAATATGCGTTAATTCTGGCAGACACTCCATAGAGCGTGGCCTGAACATAGAAGACAGTAAGGAAACATTAGTATTGTCGCTAATTTTATCCATCTAATGTGACCGTGCATGCACAGAGTGGCAGAGAAAGGTCTGACTTCACAAATTGTCAGGTTACCAGTATTTTTCCAACAGTAACATAGAGGACTCCAAGGGGAAGCCTTCAAACGAGCCCTCAGATAGTTCATTTGCAATTTCTTTTTCTCTGTCTTAGAAGTTCCTCAGAGCACAGACTCGATTCCCACCCCCACTCAGGCTTGCTCTGTTCTGCCTGGCTTCCCAGCCCCCTCCATCCTGTGTGTCACGCCCAGTGTCAGCACTGCAGTGCACACAAACCACCTGCCAAGGGGTGTGGAGTGGGAGCCAGAAACAGATGGGAGCTGCAGAAGCTCTGCCGGGTCCAGATGCCTGGAGTAATCTAACAGGCCTGACCACGGAGTGACTCTAGACCAGTTCCAACATGAGTAATATGTGAGTCCTTCCAGCTGCTTCTGGAATCAAACAAAAGGCAGTGCTGTTGCCAGCCCGGGAAGGATCCCCTCTGACTGCATCATTGTTTTCCCAGGGATGGCTGGCTCTCTCTAGGGAGAGCCAGTGACTTGGACTAGCTTCTAGTAGGCATCTCCAAAGTCTCCAATAGATTAAGTTCTGACAAAACTCAAAAGCATGTAACCGTCACTTAGCCTACTTTCCACCTATGGAAGGTGATTAAGAACACAGATGACTGGGCCAGAGCACTGGTTACCTTCATGTGACTTTGGACAGATCCTATCACCTTGTGTGGGATAAGGATAATGATGTTACCTAACCCCACAAGTTGTGATGTGGAGCATGACCATTGCCTAGCAAAATGCAGGTTAATAGCAAGTGTTCGAAACTATTAGCTCTTATTATTTCCAATCTCTGTGTGCAATGAGGCTAAATTTTCCTCAAAGCTTTTGTCTTTAAGAATCTGTATCCAGTTCTCTCCCCTTATCTGTGGTTTTGTTTTTCACATATTTTTTTTATTGTCTGCTAATCTCAGGCCAAAAATATTGCATAGGAGACTTAAGAAATAGTCACAAGTTTTCAGTTGCTCACCATTGTGATTCAAAATCTCTTCCTGTTCAGCTGATTTACCTCACAAAAACCTTTGTCCATGGTCTCCATACTGTATACACCATCACTTGAGTCACTATCTTGGATTCCAGATTTAACCATTGTGGTATGACAGTGCTTATACTCAAATAACCGGTATTTTAAAATAACAGTTGAAAAGCAGAAAAATTGTAATGGTGTCAATGTGGATGGGCTAAAGAGAATTCATAGGCAAAACAGTATAAGATGCTAACTTATACTTAAGAAAAGAAAAAAGTATATTTATTCTGAGGTTGGCAAGGTGTATAGTGAGAGTCTGTGGGATTGTGAAGAAACAAGAGGTCATGTTAACTTTGCTGTTTTATGTCAAACGACAAATGTTATGAGACAAGTGCTTAGTCCATAAAGGCATTAAATGAGTGTGTTCCTTAAATGAGCATGGCCATGTGTAAGGAAAACAGCATGCATGGAGTTTGCTGCATTCTGTGATTTCAGACTTCTACCATGGATAAAGGAGATTGCTGTAGGCATTGTTTTATTCCATGTCATTCCCTCTCAGTATACTTCATGGGTCCCCAAACCCTTCTATTCTATCCCTAAGACTGCTGTTTATTTACTCACTTAGAATGTGTGCCTGAGTGTAGGTTAGAGGACAACGTAGATTCTCTTCCTTCACCATGTGAGTCAGATTCTTTGCAGATATAATCATGAATAAAACATACACCTTGCTACAGAAAAGGTCGCTATTGCAGTGTGAGTTGTACCTAGGCATTCAGCACGTGGTTGTTCATAGTAGCCATGTTCTGTAAACCCTGGGCACAGGACGAGCATCCTGCAAAACTCTGGTCACAATGTTCTCATTAGTAGATCAGTACAGAGCTCCAACTTTGTACAGCAAGTATCATTTTGAAGCTGAGAAAACATTACCTAACACATCCCAGCCTTCTTGTGCTAGGAAAGTAGATAGTGCTTGAGAACCATGCTTGGAGACTCATTCAATTTGAACTCTCAAGTGAGAAGCATAAAAATGTAAAAAAAAAGTCCCTAAATAAATTTTTAAAAAGATAGTTTGTAGTGTGAGAGCTGGGTAGGAGGATGCCCGCTCCACCCAAGCTGGGAACTTGTGAATCTGTGGTCTCTGCATGCATTCACATGCCTGGGAAATACTGCAGCATGGGTTTGGAGCACACAAGTTAACCTTAGCAAGTTCATAGACATGACACCTGTAAATAATCAGGGCCCCTTGCCCTTACACACATCCTTCTGCAGAACAGAAGCCAAGGAGACACCCAGCTTTCCCCACTTCTTCTGGAAGTCTTATACGATCCTGTATTTCTAGAGGCCTGACTTTCTGTTATCACACTATTCTCCATTCTCTACCCTGAGTGGCTTACCCAAATATCCATGCAGTGTTCCATTTTCTCCATATTTTGGCCTTAGTGCTAAAGACATATGAGGTCCCAGGTGAACTGCCACTCCTCATAACTGCCTCAGCCCATTGCTTTTCACAGAATCTTCTCTCATCTTGGAAGCATGGTTCCGAATTTCTGTAGCTTCTAAGTGGCCCATTCAGTCCCAAGCCATGTAAGATATGCCAAAGTGATTAAATTCCCACTAAACTGATGACTCTGGGGAAAGAGCTCTCTTTGTAATGTTTCCTTTTACAAAACTACTGTATAATTTTAATCACACACACATATATGATACAAATATTTTATAATTTTTGTCCCATGTATTCTAAAAATTGCTTCCTTAGAGCCGGGCCATGGTGGCACATGCCTTTAATCCTAGCACTTTGGAGGCAGAGACAGTATAATCTCTGTGAGTTTGAGGCCAGCCCGGTCTGCATAGAGAGTTAGAGGAAAGCTAGGACTACACAAAGAAACTCTGTCTTGAAACATCCAACCCCCCCAAAAAAACAAAACAAGAACAAAAACCCAAAGATACTAGTTTTGAAACTTAACAAAATAATTATGTTTTTACATTAAATAATAAAAATGTTCTTCGGTAGGATAAATAACTGAGGGAATTCCGAAAAAGAATAGTGTTTTGGGACTAGCTCTGCTAGGTCTTAATGTGGGCTACAATACCCTTTATATTTTAAAATTATTGCTGTTTTTATGTGTATGGACGTTTTGGCTTCATGTGTATCTGTGTACCATGTGTATATGCTACCCTTGGAGGCCAGAAGAAGACACCAGAGTCCCTGGAGTCACAGACAGTTGTGAGCTCACATGTGGACTGATAGGGGAAGTCCTTCTGTGTATATGTTCCTCTTATTGGTTGACGAAATGAGGCAGGAAGATAGGCAGGACTAGGAGATGAGGAGAATTCTGGGAAAGGTAGGCAAAGAGTACCTGCCAGAGCACTCTCCAAGTTGGCTGCCAATGGAGTAACAGGTCCAGGCATTCTCTGGTAAGCCAAGACCATATGAAAATACATAGATTAGTAGTTATGTTTTAACAATTAAGACAGAGCTAGCCAATCAGAAGCCCTAGCCTTTGGTCAACAGTTTTATAATTAATATAGTGTCTGAGTGTTCATTTGGGTTGAAGCTGCTATGGGCTAGGAGGGACCAGACCGGACAAGGACCTCAGCAGCAGTGGACACTGAGAATTGAACCAGGGTCCTCTGTAAGAACAGCTAATGCTCTCTCAGCTGAACTCTCTCCCCAGCCTCTATAGGAGCCATATTACCATGGAAAGCAGTGTCAAGAATTTGGACACACAGATCATCAAAAAGGGAAAACCAGAGCTGAATTTCTATAAAACTTTAATGTAATATACAAAATTGTGAAGAAATGAATGGTAATGTAAGAAAACTTGTCTTTTGTTTGGAAAAAGTTTAGTAAACACATCTCTTACAAAGCAGAGAGCTTATTTTCTAGAACTTTGTTCTGTGGATATAAGGTAAAGAATTGTACCTACAACCATTTGCTCTTCCTTGTGATGGGCTCTGCAGGCAGGGTGTCACTTAGGAGGGTCTGGTTTTGACAATTTTGGAGGGAAACAGGACCCACTCCCCCAGATCCACATGGCCCCCTCAGTCTCCTTCAGAAAAGAACAGGCCTCACTGGGACATCAACCAAATATGGCATAATATGCTACAATAAGACCAGGTAGGTACGTGCCATCAAGTCAAGGGTGGACAAGGTAACCCAGTAGGAGGAAAAGGGTCCCATGAGCAGGCAAGAAGAATCAGTGACAGCCCCTGCTGCCACCATTAGGAATCCCACAAAAAACATCAAGTTACTCGTATGCTGTAACACATATGCAGGGAACCTAGGTCAGACCACTACAGGCTTCCTGATTTCTGCAAGCCCCCAAGAGTCCTGATTCTACAGCCCTGAGCCATGTTCTCTTAGTGTCCTTGCCTCCTCTGGTTTCTCCCATCCTTCCTCCCCCTCTTCTGAAGGACTTTCTGAACTCTTAGTGTTTGGTTGTGGGACTCTGCATCTACTCCCATCAGTTGCTGGATGAAGTTTCTCTGCTGACTTTGATGAGGATTCTGCCAGGCTCTGGTCCCAGAACACTCTGCAGGCAGAACAAACTGTAGGTGGAAGGTTTTGGTATCTCAATCCCTCCACTTGAGGCCTTGCCTGGTTACAGAAGATGACTGGTTGAGGCTCTGTGTAGCTTTATAATTTTTAAAGAAGAGATTTGCTTTTTTTTTCTCCAACAAAATATGTTGTACAATGGTGTGGGGTTTTGTGCTGGTGTGGGAATACTGACTCAGAAGTTGTTCTTTATTGGGTTTCAGTAGGAGAGAGTTAGAGTGCAGAGAAGAATGAGACTCACATTGCACTGTTAAGCACTAGTTCTTGAGCTGAGCTGTCAATGAGTGTCATTTACTCGAGAACTGCTGGTGGCCTGCTCTCCTGCCACGGTGGCTGCCTAGTCCTTCTGTTGAATCAATCTCTAGACTGGTCTACCGTTCAGCAATAAAAGGTTAATGTCTGGTCCATGGGGTTCTTGGATCCCCTTCCTGATGGGTATCTATTTTGACTGGTCTACATTGTTAATTATTTTGAGTATCAACTTTGAACCATCCAAATGTATCCAAGTTATGCAACTCAATTGTATATCATTGCTTTAACTGTGTATACCCTTGTCTAAACTCTTTACCCATTCATTTGCTTTCCAGATTTTATGAGTTTTGTGGATCTCTCAGCATTGGAAGATTTAAATTTTTCTATAGTCTCGAGTATTTCTCTTGTATGTCAGTTTCATCATGGACCTTTAACTCATAACTAATCCTCAGTCCTAACTTCCAGTATCCTTTGCTTTGTAGCTTGATTGTACACTTCTCTAATGCCTTCTTTTATCCCCTCCTTCTCTTTTTTGCCTGTTTGGCTGAAACAGTGTAATGTTATGTTCTCTAGTCTTTGGTGGTATATAAATTCTGATTTTTAGATTTTATTTTATTATTGCCTATATGTTTTCAGAAGTGCACAATACCCCATGCTTATCTAATAATAGAAAAGACACTGAGTCTTGTGTCAGTACAGTCCTTGCATACCAACTTTTCCTTATCTTCCTTTCTCTTGCAAGCCTTTGCTAACTTACTTTGGAGTTTGATATTCAATTTACTTTTCTACAATAAAGACTGTCAGTGAAAGGGAATTATAGTAGTTTTTGATATTGGACATAGTTTAATGAGGCAGGAAGGCCGGTGCACACACCTTTAGTCCCAGTACTCCAGAGGCAGAGGCAGGTAGATCTCTGTGAATTCAAGGCTAGCCTGGTCTATCTGGAAAGTTGCAATCTAGCTAGAGCTGCACAATAAGACCCTGTTTAAAAAAGTTTATCAGTGATGACACAATTTGAAAATAACTCCATTTGTCTTTGTGGTCCTAGATGTAATAAATAGCTGGAAGGTTAGAAATGTCAGTTAGCGCCAGGCGGTGGTGGCGCACGCCTTTAATCCCAGCACTCGGGAGGCAGAGGCAGGCGGATCTCTGTGAGTTCGAGGCCAGGCTGGACCGACAGCCTCCAAAACAATACAGAGAAACCCTGTCTTGTAAAACCAAAAAAAAAAAAAAAAAAAAAAAAAGAAATGTCAGTTAGCTCCATAGTTGCCATTCTTCCATTTTGCCCAGTCCTTAATAAGCTGGAAGGGGCTATCCGATGCTAGTCAATGATGTTTTAAACCTCAGATTCAGACTTGGTGTTAGTTGGTTGTGTTTTTAATCACATGATGTTGTTACAGAAAGATGACCTCATGTACGGCATACTTAAAGTGCTTTAAATCTTCTATAGTTGAAAAAAAACTAGGTGTGGGGAGTTGAGCTTCCAATTATAATAGTTATGCTGGTTTTTATTGTCAACTGACACAACCTAGAGTCACCAGGAAAGAGGGATTTGCTTCCTATAGCATGACTGTGGGACATTTTCTTGTTTATTAATTGATGTAGGTAGGCCCAGGCCACTGTAGGTAAAACCACTCCTGGAAAATAGTCCTGGGTTGTATAAGAAACAGCCTGAACCTGAGAAGTTAAGCCAGTTATCAGCATCCTTCATGGCTTCTGCTGAATTGATTAATTGATTCAATTGTCTTGACTTCCCTCAATAAAGGACTGAAGCCAGGAAGTGTAAGCCAAATAAACTCGTTCCTCCACTGCCTATAACTCCAATAAACTGCCTATAACTCCAGTTCAAGGGACTCTGATGCCATCTCTGGCCTCCATGGGCACCTGCATGCATGAAGTGCCCATATATACACCCAGGCATATATCCACACACATAAATGAATAAATAAGGAAGATGAGAAGGTTAAGACAAGAAAAGAGTCAGGTGGCAGGGATGCATGCCTTTAATGCCAACACTTGGGAGGCAGGGGCAGGTAGATCTCTGTGAGTTCAAGCCCAGCCTAATCTACAGAGGAAGTTCAAGGACAGCCAGAACTGTTTTACAGAGAAACCCTGTCTTGAAAAATGAGAGAGAAAGAGAGAGAGAGACAGAGACACAGAGAGACAGAGAGAGAGAAAGAGAGAGAGAGAGAAGAGAAATAAAGGTACCAGCAGGTACTTTTCTCTGGGGGTAAGGGCAATGCCACTTGCTGAGTTTTAGAAGATGAACTGGATGTGAGGTCCAAGAAAAACCTGCTATTTAAGATCCATGGTCTTTTGCATGGAACATAGAGTGCACATGTGTTTCTAATAGAATGCGTAAAGAACTCAGGCAAATGTCGGGTGGTGGTGGTGGCACATGCCTTTAATCCCAGCACTTGGGATGCAGAGGCAGGCAGATCTCTGTGAGTTCGAGGCTGGGCTGGACCGACAGCCTCCAAAACAATACGGAGAAACCCTGTCTCATAAAAACCAAAAAAAAAAAATTCATGCAAATGAACAGTGTCAGACTCTATGCATGGAGTAATTGTTAGAAGAGGAAGGGCTAGGAATCCTAGGATGTTTCACAGTTGAGGTCCCCTGGTCTCATCTCTTCCTTCCTTTGTCTAAGCCAGTTTCCTTGTCTGTAGTACGGAGATACAATATCCAACTCATGTGGTGTTAGCAAGAATTAACAATGCACTTAATTTATAGCTGTTGTGTTATTAAAATAATTTTAAATAAAATAATTTTAATAATCATGTATAATTGAAAACTAGAACTAGCAAATACTCAAAAGCAATGATTTGCAAACTGTTTTCCTTAAAGAAATAGAAGCTCTAGGGAGGTGCCCAGGCCTGTGAAATAAATGCAAATCCATTCCCTGTCAATTACAGAAAGTATGATTTTGTTTGTTCATGGGTATTGCTTATTGTTAGGATAGATTTAAAGGCACAAGGTGGCGGTTAGAGAGAGCAGTGACAAGAGAGGCTTGTGCATTGTAGATGGCCAAATTCTTCTTCCATCCTTCTCTCTTACTGGTGCTATCCAGTAGCCAGGATGGAGGAAAGACACAGATAGCCTCCGTGGGTCTAGAGCTGGTATAGAAGGATGGGAAGTAGCTGGAGAAGGGAAAGTGCCAGGGCCAACCCAGGCAACATGGTGAGAGCCTGTCTCACACACTGATAGTGAATAAACTGGTATACTGTTTTTGGCTTAACGTGGAAATAGCCCATGTTAGAGTATTTGATTGGAACACATAATGAAGTAAGCTCTCTGATACTTATTTTTTCTAGATGACTTTCCCTCAAGAGACTTCCTAGTCCATTTTTCTCTCCATCTTTAAAAGTCTGTGAATAGTTAATAAGGGATGACTGCCAACAGCTTTGTGGGATTAAAAAAAAGCAAACTGACATTTGAGGTTCCACCTCCTTGCTTTAGCATTAAAATTCAAACCAAGCATGTCTTTGTAATAAGAACATTGTGAGGACCCAGGAACTCTTTTACATGAAAGTGCCTGGTAGCATATAACCTTTTCTTAGGGAAATGCTTAATACTTTGGTTCCTGGACTTTTGAAACAACAAAATCTGTAATTCCTGCCCCAGTGGCTCAGTAGGTAAAGACACTCGCCATCAAGTCTGACAACCTGAGTCTGATCACCAGGATATACATGTAGAATGACAGGACCAACTCTAAAATATTCCTATGCCATGGCATGCATGTGTGTGCCCACGTGTGTACATATACACACACATACATACCACAAATAAAGGAATGTAATTTTAAAATTTATAAAGAAACATCAGGGAGGGCTATGAGGATCAGAGGCAGACTGGGCTTTGGGCTATGTCAGTGCAGCTATCTATGGCAACGTCTCGGGTGATTCCTCAGCAGCGTCTCATCCTGTCCTGCCAAAGCGTGTGTCAAGCTGCTTTTGGTGTGCAGACAATCGGCTTCCTACTAAGGTCAACCCTCCAGAAGAGGGCAAGAATCAAAGGGCTTCAGAAAGAACACACAATCCTCCTTAGCTCTCCACTGGCCTGGGCCTGCTTCCTGTCCATGAGTGTTTGAAGTGTCCGGTAGCACAGGCACACTGCAGTCTACAAAGCATTATTAGTTCTCTTTTCTGAGGCCCCTTAGCCCCTAGACATCTTAGGAAAACAGTTATCTTCGTCTGGGGGGCCAACAGAGACTGTGGTTTCACGTGACCATATGTATAACTTTTTGTCATGCTAATAAAAATATCCCTTCAAACAAGAATCAATTATTTAGAAGCTATTCTCCCATTTTAAAACTAGGGTATGACAAATTCACTCACTGTCCCGTGGGTGGTTGCTTGTGTGAGGCAACTAGCAAATCACAAAACAATTCCCCCGGTTTAGGTGAATTACCTTTGGTTGCTGCTGGAGTTCCTACAGTTCACCACGGTCATCTCAAAGACACAAAACAATTCCCCCGGTTTAGGTGAATTACCTTTGGTTGCTGCTGGAGTTCCTACAGTTCACCACGGTCATCTCAAAGACACAAAACAATTCCCCCGGTTTAGGTGAATTACCTTTGGTTGCTGCTGGAGTTCCTACAGTTCACCACGGTCATCTCAAAGACACAAAACAATTCCCCCGGTTTAGGTGAATTACCTTTGGTTGCTGCTGGAGTTCCTACAGTTCACCACGGTCATCTCAAAGACATCTCTATTCCGCAGACACAGTGCTTGGGCCCTGGGCCAGTGAAGGTGAGCACAGCAGAGCCCTTTCCCTCCATCTCTTCCCTCCCCAAGGAAGGGCATAGACAAGTCAGTGACAAATTAGAACCTTCGTTAATTTGATTAGCTGTGTGCTCTTTTCGGTTTAAATACTTTTTAAACTTATTAAAGAGATGGAGTGTTGAGTGTGCCAGCAGTAAGTGAGCACACACACAGTTTCTGCTCACTCCTGATCCCTGCGCCTTGCAGTTTGATTAGCCAGAGGTCGCCACTGCTTTGCTGATTTATATCATTTCTTACTATGTTAAAGACAGTACCCTTAAGTGTTATGTGGGACGATGTTTTTCACCAAGTGGAAAACTTTATTTGTGCAAAACTCTTTAATTGTGAAGAGGTTATTGGCCTTTTCCATAGTCAAATCTGTCAGTGATTTCCTTCATAATTTTGACAATATTCATGGCTTTGAATGGACAGACTGGAAGTCTGTTGAAGGCAGAGACTATATTTTATTCTTCTCTTAACCACAGAATGTAGCACCAAACTCAGCACTTACATGTTCATTTAATATATTATTACAGTTTCATTTTGTGTATATATGTACATTTGTGTACATATGTGTGAGTGGGTACACTTGAATGTTTGTGGGTTTGCGTGTGGAGGCTAAAAACAACCTTGAGTGCCATTTCTCAGACATCATGCATCTTGATTTTTGGAAACAGGTTCTCTTGTTGGTCTGGGGCTCATTAATTAGACTTGGCTGGCTGGCCACTGAGACCCAAGGAACCACCTGTCTCTACCTTCCCAGTTCTGGGATTACAAGTGAATACCAATATACCAGGCTTGGGCACCAAGCACTTTATTGACTGACCTATCTCCACAGCATCTAGGCTAGTGTATTTTTAAACTGTTCATTTATAAATATGTGGCCTTTATCAATTATATCTCAAGCATTGTATTAACTGTTAGAAGTAGAATGATGGAAAAAGTAGATTTCCTCATGGTATTTGCAAATGAGCATGGTAAGTCACAGTAGATATAATATCAGTGAGATATGAGTTCAAATTTCATATTTAAACCATGCGATCTTGGGTGTATTGAGCATCTGTGAGCTTTTGTTCCTTTTGAGACAGAGTCCTTTCTATATAGCCTCGGCTGACTGCAAACTCATGATCCTTCACTTCTATCCTCTTTAGTTCTAAGATTATAGGCTGCGAACTACCATGTGTGGCATGGGATTATAAAATTTTAACCTACAGATCCTTTTCTTCAGTGTTGTGAGACTTCAAATAGACAGTGCTCGCAAAGGCTATAACAGTGTTTTCTCTGTAGTGTATAATTCAAATGTTAAGTTTCTTTCCTGAACAGCCTACTAGTAAACCTCTGGGTGGTTTAGATTTCTTCTTCTGTCAGTCTCAGAAGATGTCATGATTCTGAATTGCTTTCATGGCAAATGTATTTCCTTGGTTTGCTCCTGTAATAGTTTTCAGTGGGTGATTCTTAGTCATTCTTTGTGTGTGTGTTAAAGTCAATCCTTCACATTGCTCTCTTTATTAGGCGCTAAAGATCAGAGATAAGGAGTCTTGCTTATTGCTGTCATGGAGAACAGAGGTGTCCTTTTGTGGGTTATGACATATACCTTTTGGGGCAGCATGGAAGAATAGGGAATTTGGAAGTCTACTTAGGTAGCAGAAGAGGCCAGAAAGAAAACATGACTTGAGTTCAAAATCAGAGTCATGCCATACCAGACACATTTCCTGGTAATGAAAAAGAAGGTTCATTTAGATAATTTGCCTCTATGTTAGTCAGTCTTATCTACATTGTGACCAAATTAGTGGGCTAACTATTTAAAGGAGGAAGGGTTTCAACTGACTTGTGACTTTAGAGGTCTTAGTCTGTGATTCATGTCTGTGTTGATTCTGAATTGTGAAGTGGAACATCGCATGGTGGGAGCCAGTGGCAGAGGTTACTCACACTTCAGCCACAGGAAGCAGAAGAGAGGGAGCAGCTGGAGACTAAGTAACCTTCCAAAGCTGGCTCCCAGTGACTGACTTCCTCCAGCAAGGTTCTGCCTTCTCCAACACCTCCAAAAGGAGCATGGTGAGTGGAGGTTCAGTCAACACAAGAGGCTGTTGTGGAGGTTCAGACCCGAACCACAAAAGCCTCTCTGAGTAAAGTTAGGTAGGACAGAGCCTATTGTCAGGCTCAGGTGTCTCAACCTGGGCCATCTCTATTCTCTTTGCCTATGTCTTCTCCTACTTTTTGATTGCCTCTCTTCAATGTCTCTTCTCTATTGTTCTAGTTTCTCTCAGTGTTACCCAGAAAGATTTGTAAATGCTCTAAATTCCCCCACCCCCAGTCAATATTAAGTCACGTCTATTACCCTGGAGCGAGAGAAAGGGTACCAGAGAAAAGTGAGAATTTGAGGACTGACTAGCATTACCTTTTATACGACTGCAGACCACTTTCTGTAGTTGTTGTAAAACATGCAGCTTCTTCAGACAACTCCAAGCTTCCAGTTTTAAAAAGTCCTCAGCTTGATAGTACCACACTTCTTCCATCTCTGACACGTCCCAGGATAAAGTTTGCATGTCAATACACACATGTGCCAAGTGTCTAACAAAATCTAACCACATGGATGCTCAGCTTCATCCTTGGAAATAAAAAGATTGCCACCAAAGTTGTCTGGTCATAATTATCACTAACCTGTATTAATTATTCTCTATGGAAATTTCTGTCATTTGAACATAGGGACAAAATGTCTTTCCCTCCAGCAGACAGACAAGAACCTCATTTGGCTGGCAAGCAGGGAGGAAAAGTGGGAATGCCCCTGGAAGAAACTGGGTTGGCACAATTCCTGCATGAAAATAGTCTGTTGGAGGGACACAGGCCACTCACATCCAGGATGCACTTGCCTGATTCTCAACTCCTAGTTATACAGTAAAACAGTGAGTTCTCTGGTCCTCTTGGTGAGATCAGTGCCTTATGGGAATGTGTTCATTCTCCATCCCTAATGGAAGTGAGGACAAAGGCTGTTTTCTGCCACTTGTCAATGTGGATGCTAAGTGCCAGCAAGCTCTGCTGCAGCTTCTCAAGGATTACTAAAGGCATGGAAGCAGCAGCAGCAGTGGTGTTGGCTTCCTGCAGAAGAGCCCACTATGCCTCTTGATCTGCTTACTTTAAGGGAAGGACAATGTCATGTGCTTTTTGTGCACCTACATTTTCAATTATATTTTATATATTACGTTTGAATTTTGCAGCCCTAAGTAGGTGGTGAAAGATTTCCTGCCAGCATCCCACCTCTTCCCGACCACCCAGTACTCCCCTACTAGGTCTCCTCTGAGTTTAGTTTCATGTATCATTGAGAAACTTATGGGTGTAGATTCTATTTTAAGAAACTAGAGAGGTGGTTTTAAATGTATATGGAACATGGTAGGTATTTTGTTACCTAAAGCCCATATATGCAATCCCGTTTCTGTCATAAATGCTCTATCTCTTGTAAATGGTTCCTGTTAGAACTGACAGTAGAGCTCACCAATGGAGGATATATATATATATACATACATATATATTTATATATATATCAGTTACATATATATATAACTGATACATTGAAAAAGGTGGCAAAATGTGACCAAGTTCAGACTCTCAAGTATACAATTTCATTTTTCAGCATTGAAAGTAAGGAGTAGTAGCTGAAGGGAACTGGATCATAGAGAAACCTGATTCATAACTAGTCGGTGTTTTCAACTCAACTGTGTTGTCTGTTATTTCCTAAAGTTGTAAGATGGGCATGGCCGGTGCTAAGGGTGAGTTGAGACCAGATCTCATGGTTTTGGCAAGTCAGTTGACTGGACCTAGAAAAGGGACTGGATGGAACTTCAGTTGGAGGAATGAGTGTGTTTCCTTCCTGAGGAAGACCTTCTGTGGAACACGCCTGCCATGAGGGTATCAGGAGTTGGGGTGGTGCTCAGGCAGGGGCTTGGCTGGATTTGTGTCTGCAAGGGGATGTATGAGTGAAGTTATTTTTGGAGACTGTAATTTCACTTTGAGATTTTTCTGGCTCATTCTATCTGCAACAATTTTATGATCTCTCTGGGTTGACATTGTTTGTCAACCTGATGCAGCCTAGAGTTGTCTGAGAAGGGAACTTTCAATTGAGGAAATGCCTGGACCAGTTTGAACTGTGGCTGTGTCTGTGGAGGATTGCCTTGCTTATTAATTAATGTAAGAGGGCCCAGCACACTGTGGGCAGCACCGATCCTGAGGCAAGTGGCCCTGGCCATATAAGAAAGCTAGCTAAGCACAAGCAGGGGTAAGCCAGAGAGCAAGCCAGCAAGCAGCATTCCTCCACAGGGTCTGCTTAGAAATCTTGCATTCCTCCACAGGGTCTGCGTATAATTCTTGCTTACGTTTCTGCCCTGACTTCCCTTAATGATAAACCTTGACCTAGAAGTGTAAGCCAAATAAACTTGTTCTATGTTCCTTTTGGTCAGAGTGTTGTAGCATGGCAACAAAATGAAGCTAAGCATTATCCCCAAATTTACATTTTCCTGAGCTCTTACAGTTGAGGTTAGAAGTAAGAGGCATACTTCAAGATCAAGCTTGAAAAACTGTGCTACGCCCACCCCTTCTCATTCTTGTATATAAAATCCAACTACCTAGTAATCCTACTTACATTAGCTTGACCCTGACATCCCTCTTCCCAATTAATTGGATAAACATGTAACTTTCAGTAAGACCATCCTCACAACACTACGGCATACATCAAACTCAGGCAACTGGCATGGGAAACAGGATGTACGAGCAATACTGTGCTAAGTGCTAAAGAAAGAGCTCGCAAATAAACCCCAGTCAGCCTCAGATCCTTAGCCCCCTTTCTGGGACATTCTGTGAAAGCGATGACATTGGTTTTGTTCCCTTGTAACCCAAGTATCAAAAGAAGAGAGAGACTGGACAAGGGACAGGGAAAGAGGGAGGTCGATGTAGGGCATATGGATGGGTGAAGAAAAAAAGTGAGAGCAAAACAAAACAGGAAGATTTTATTTTGTTCTATACCTTCCAGTCGATCTATCTACCTATCTACACCCTGGCGGCCTCCATGCTCGGGTTTGAACCCAGGGCCTCAGGTATGCCAGATGACCACTTCACTGCTGAGTTATTCCCCCGGCTCTGTTTTCATTTTAAATGTAAGTTTTCTTCAATAAATCTCAAACGTCATTTATTTTTATATTTGGAGAAGGAAGGGGTGAAGTTTGGTATTAGACATTCAGGAAACAGAGTAAAGGGACTGGAATGTGGTCATCTGGTGTTAGATATATGACTGAGTGCTTGTAAGTACTTTATGGTATTTAGCATGTATGAGGTGTAGGTCTTTCCAGCACCATCGGAAAGATGAGGTGAATGAGGCCCAGAGGGAAACAGGAGTCACTTAGTCATTACCTCTCTATTTTCTTTTGGAATTCCATGCAGAACCATAGTAATATCTTTTTCTGAAAATCTCTCCTGCCTTTGACAAGACTAAATGTTTGCCAGACTTAGCAACCCAGTTCATAATCTACCTTGAGATCCGTACAGACTGTATATGCAGTTGGCTGCCCTACTGTGTACTCTGCCTTCTAACCTGCTTAACTGCCCTTTAAGAAAAGAATGTAACTGAACTTACTCTGCCTTGCACTTCCCATGCAATCAGTGTTTCAGTCCAAGTTAATGCATGGATTTAATCCTAAACTATGTACTCTTCCTGTGCTCTTGACCTTGAATAATGTATGTATGTGTATATATCATGGTAATCACTTGCTAAAAGCAGCTACCAGGTTAAAAATAACTTAACAAATATCCTGTAATAGTTGGAAGCAACATGTGGATATAGGATGATTACATCTGTGTGTGGTTTTAGGTGCTGTCCTGGGCTACTAAAGAAACTTGTCCCCTTGTTTTTCTGTTGAAAAGTATCCCTCATTCCTTTCCTGTGTTGTCCAATAAATACTGTGCATAGCCCTTTGTATACAACAGGTAACAGATAGGCAGCCAGGACAGATACAAATCAGAAATGGGCATCAGACAGCTAACACAGTCAGCCCACAGACCACAAGTTACATGCAGATTGAAGACATAAGGAGAGAAATAGGTTTGGTCTTGCTCTTGGTCTAAGCTTCTTCAAGCGGAAGTCTCTTTTCATCCCTTATTGTGACATTGACACATTTGGGTGCCCCCTCTGAAATTTCTTTAATGAGTAGCATAATTGTATGTAGTTAAGCATATGTACCTTTAGTATGCTTAGTGATCAGTATACTGTCATTGATTCATTAATTAAAAGCTAATTATGATAATATTATACTATTTTCATTACTTATCTCAATTGAGCAAACATTTAATGGATGCTTAACTATGTCTCAAGCAATATATTAGGAAGGTATATGTGTGTGTATTCATGCATACATATATATCTATACACACAAATATCGTTTGGGGGAATAATAATCTAGGTGTACTGCAGTTAGAATTTGCTGTGGGGATTGGAGGTAATAGGGCCTAGTAGATGATTCCTTGGTAAAGAGTTTTGATTTTATCCAGTAGAATATGGGCACATTTTAATATCAGAGCATTTAAAAATGACTATTCCTGTGACTAGTTTTAAACGAAGCTTTAGGCAAGAAGAACTTGACCTGTGGAGCTGTGTTCGTGTCTCTCATCATGTTCTCTCCTTCTAGGAATAGCGGAAGGAGCCATGGACCTGATCTTGATCAATTCCCTACCTCTTGTGTCTGATGCCGAAACATCCCTCACCTGCATTGCCTCAGGATGGCACCCCCATGAGCCCATCACCATAGGAAGGGACTTTGAAGCCTTAATGAACCAGCACCAAGACCCACTGGAAGTTACTCAAGATGTGACCAGAGAATGGGCAAAAAAAGTTGTTTGGAAGAGAGAAAAGGCCAGTAAGATTAATGGTGCTTATTTCTGTGAAGGTCGAGTTCGAGGACAGGCCATAAGGATACGAACCATGAAGATGCGTCAACAAGGTAACATACCTCTAAATGATGGACAGGCTGAATCCACTGAGGACACACATATTTTAACAGCTATTGTCTTGAGGTTGCACTAACTACTTGAGTGTAGAGACTGAAGACACTGTGTTCTTCACCATTGCTTATCTCTGCTATTTAGCACATTAGAGATAGAAGGTATAGCCCAGTCTAACACTCTCCCTTGAGCAGGCCAGCCAGGCCAATACTATACATCGTGTCTCTTTCATAATTTGAAATGAAACATGTTATGCATTCAAATTGTTTCATGTTATTATGAATATAAAATTATGTTGCTTATATATAATATGAAAATATACCTGCCAAAATGTTTGCCCATTTTAACATTGCTAATGTATTTTTTATTTGATATTTTCTTTGGTCTGTTGATACCTGTTCCTAAGGTGTGGTTTTCAAGACACACATCAGGAGGCACACAGTGCTTGAAACTCCAGCTCTAGAAAACTGACACACTCTTCTGGCCTTTGAGGACACCTGCTTGCATGTGTACATCCCCACATTCAGACATACATACATGCAAACATGCATGCATGCATACATACATACATACACACACACACATTTAAAATAAAATAAATCTCACAGCCAGAGAGTTAGCTCAGAGGTCAAGAGCACTTGTTGCTCTCCCAGAGGACCAGAGTTCAATTCCTGACATCCACATACTGGCTCACAGCCATTCAGAACTCTAGTTCCAGGGGATCTAATGTACTTTTATGACTTCCAAGGGCACCAGGCACCAGACACACAGACATATGTGCAAGCGCTCATACACAAATAATATAAAAAATCCTCAGAAATTAATAAATTAATTAAAATAGACAAATTCAATGGGAAATATCCACCTGTAACCAAATTAAATGGTTTTTTGTATCAATGGTGTCTTTATTTTTTAAATAGTGATAGTATGGAACATAGCCACAAATAGACACACAGCTGTAAACATTTGTAGATGGAAAATATGTAGTGTTTGTTGGCTATGGCTACTTTGGACTGACCTTGGCTGGAGGAGCTTAGCTCAGTTCATTACGTCTGTTGTCTGTAACAGGCTAACCTAGGTATGTTCTCATGGAGATGGAGGAGGAACAGAGGAAGATGCGAACAGATGCAAACTTGAGACTTCTTGAACTCTAAGCCAGGACATGTGTGTTATTACTTATGCCACATTTTATTGCCCCAGAGAAGTCAAACAGCTGTGTGTAGAGTCAGAGCGAGGACTGCTACAAACTTATATGGCAAAGAGCATGATTTTAAAGAAAGGGGAACTGTGACCCTCTTTGTAAGCTGCCGTTTGGGAAGGAGAACATGCTTTATTTTTAGGCTCCATTTAGAAAATACTAGAATATGGAAGGAGAATTTTAAGAGCCTCTTCTAAACAAAACAAAACGCAAAACAGCAGCAACAACAACGAAAACAGATTCTGCCCATGTATCTTGCTCCATATGGTGTGTATCATGGAACCATTCTTCCAAAACTGAAGTCTTGGTGCAATGGCATTTGGAATAGATGATGCATAAACAGTACTCTGAGGCCCCTGGACCTGGACCGGCAGGTAGATAGGTATCTGATGGATTTGATTTATCTGGTGGATTTGATGCTGTGTTCTGTGAAGGAGGCACAGATTTCATGCTGTGATGACCTTGTCTTGATCTCGAAGGAGTGATCTGGACCCTCACCCATCAACCAACTTCTTCAAATGGCTGACGCCACACATAAAGACACTCCTTTTAAGTTTTTGTTGCCTATGTATAGGGATCAAGAGTGGCCATTTCATAAAACAGTGACTTTGTGAGCACTTCAAAGGGTTTAATTTCTTATTCTTTTGAAGATTTTCATTTTTATGTGCATGGGTGTTTTGCCCACATGTATGTCTGTGCACCATGTGTGTTCCTGATGCCTGCAGAAGCCAGAAGACAGTGTTAGAGTCACTGGCACTAGAGTTAGAGACAGTTGGGAGCCACCATGTAGGTGCAGGGAATTGAACTCAGGTCCTATGCCAAAACAAGTGTTCTTAACCGCTGATCCATGTTTCCATACTCCCCAGGGATCTAATTTTCAATGATAAAGCTGATGTACATTGAATTGAGTAGTATACTTCGATGTAAAAGTCTGCAGAGCTTTTGTTTTTATTTTACTACCTTTCTTTTAGCTCTGACTCTGTGTGTGTGTGTGTGTGTGTGTGTGTGAGAGAGAGAGAGAGAGAGAGAGAGAGAGAGAGAGAGAGAGAGAGAGAGAGAGAGAGAGAGAGAGAGAGAGCACAGCATGGGTGTTAAGGTCAGAGGACAACTTTGTGAAGCTGCTGTTCTCTCTCCACATTTTTTGGCCGTCAGGGCTCAAACTCGGGTGGCCTGTGCCTTTACCTGCTGTGACGCTTTGTGGCTCTGGCAGGGCTTTTTACATCCTCAAAGGTATTTATAAACCACTTGTGGTTCTTTCTAAATGGAATCATTGGCTCAGAATTTTGCTGAGCAAGCCATGAGATTCTGTGTTTGTATCAAAGGGCCCAGAGACAAGTTGCCTACTCTACCACTGACTGTACCTTGGGTAGTGCGAGTGTAGAGTCAGTCCCTCTGTGACATCCACATAAAATCATTTCTTTGAATTTGAAGTAAGTAAAATATTTGGAGGTGGCAAGCTGAATTTAAGGTCAAAAGTGATAAAAATCTCTATTCCTCACAAACAAAGGATTTTCTTAGCAAAACCATACTGTTCACCTTTAAATGACATCGGGGCAAGTGGGAAAAGCACACCACAGACATTCCCAGGAACGCAGCTCTCCACCGAGGGAACAGAGGTTGAACAAAGGGATATGAGGTGTGCCAAAGCTATCATGGCTGATGGTCAGCTCTATTATTTTTCACATGTCATTTGGGTTTGATTTGTGTAAAGTGTTGTGTCGTTTTGCTGAGTTTCCACATTCCTAAAGAAGATGATCTGAGATTTGTGCCCCATTCGTTTAGAGTATGAGGTGTCAACGTCCCCTATTGGGGGCTGTCTTGAGGTCACCCTTGATGAAATGTAAATATTTGGAGTTAAAAACCATCACTAATGAGCTGCCCAGACGAAGAGCCTCGGTCATAGAAGTAAAGGATATTTTAAATTTAGTTAAATGAGACAAGACAGGTTTGGATAGTGAACAACAGTAAGATGGGGTAACTTTTACACCTATACCCCCAAAATTTGAATTCTTTCTCTACCATTCACCAGATGGATAGCTTGAAATAAGCTAGTTGACTTCTGTTGGTGTTATTGGTCATTATCTGTGAAATGGGTATAACAGCACCCACCCTACACAGTTATGTTAGATTTTGAAGAAGAATATACATATACATACATACGTACACACACACACACACACATATATATATACATATATATATATATGTATGTATTTCTGAGCAAGCACTGGCTTTAGAAGTACAAGGTCTCTCCTTAAAGCCCCAGGCAGGAACAAGATCAAAGAACGGAGGCCTGAGAGTAAAGGCAGCCGTGTGATCTGAGCATAGGAGCCCTGGCTCAGAACAAGTTACTCTTAACTGAAACCATAGATTTTCCCTATTTGAAAATTAGGGAAGATAAATATTATTTTCAAATTTTTCTGAAAAATCAAGTGAGGCACTTAGAGGTCAGTAACCCTATCTGGTTCACAGTAAAGGGCCAATAGCTATTATAGTATACTAGAATAGTAATTTAGTGCTTTTTTTTTCTTTTTGGTGTTCTGTTTGAGTCAATGTCCTTCTCTGTGGCCTTGGCTGCTACAAACTCTTGGCAATCTTCCTGCTTCTGCCTCCCAAATGCTGAGATTAGAAGCAAGAACCACCACACCTAGTTCTAGTGGGGTTAGTTTTCCTGCTCAGAATTTTAGGGTGTATACTAGTTGTGGAGGCACACACAAAGTAGACAAAGAGGTGACACATTTTCCCCTGTACTTGGACAGTAAGAACATCTGAGACTGGTGACTTGGTCTGCCTTTCCTGTTTGTCATCCAGCGGGGGAAATACAGAGAGTGATATGGACTATGATATTAGGAAGATTTTCAAAGCTGTGTCTTTGTGCTATGGCTACTATTAGCTCCATAGTAAAACATCTGGGGAGGGCCAGGGTGATGGCTTTTTGGCAAAAGTGCTGATTTCCTGTAACTACAGGACTTGAATTGGATTGCCAGAACTCTTGTGGGGGAAAATAAGTAGTACTTGCCATCCCAGAGCTGGAGAGGCAGAACCCATCAGAACCCTGAGGATGGCTAGTCAGTTAGCCTAGCCTAATGGTTAGGCTCCAGGTGAACCAAAGACCCCATCTCACTAAAAATAACAGATTACACTCCTGAGGAACAGTTCCAGAAGTTGTCTTCTGGCTTCCACATTAGCCCACACATGTGCACGCATACCAGAACACACAAGCACACATGTGCACCTACACACACACACACACACACACACACACACACACACACACACGACCATTGGAACTCACATGCCCATCCAGGAACACAGCATGACAAGGACACAAACAGCAATATATTCCTCCTTGCTGCTGACTCATACAACTGGGGAGGAAGTAGAAAATCTATTTGAGATGTGCCAAATACAGCTTAAATTGGCTTGCACACCCCAACAATTCAACTTTTTTTTAAATCAATGGAATCTAAAACAGCCAACAACAGATTGCTCAGCCCTCAATGAAACTTTCATTTTGGGATAGTGAATTACAGATAAAGTTTGTAAGGGTTTTAGAGGCAAAGGTCTGTTTTAGAATGAGCCAGGAGAAGAAATGAACGTTTTTCTTTCTCTAGTTTCCCTTGAGAACTAACTTTACAATAGAACACTGCCCAATCATGGTGATAAAGCTGATAGACAGGAGTCATCTGTATCTAGATAACATGAACACATTAAGAGTATCAAAAAGCAAAAACAGGAAAAACATTGAAATCAAATGCATCAAATTCATTCCTCTTTTTGAGACAGGATCTTATGTAGCCCAGGCTGGCCTCCGGCTTAGTATGTATACAGCGAAGTATGTACCTTTGGACTTCTGCTCTACTTCCCAAGTATTGAGATTGCAAGTGTATACTACCATGCGTGGTTTATGCAAAGCTGGGGGTTGAACCCAGAACTTTGTGCATGTTATGCAAACCCTCTACTGATGGCCTCCCAGTCTCAGGTCACATTCATGTGTTTTCCTACAATTATTTAGGGTATATCATATATTGCAGACTATTTCCAGAAGACTTCCCTGCTTGACATCCCTCTGGCAACATTACAAATGTTTCCATCTAAATCAGTCTTTTCCAAATGCATAATGAGGACGACTAAGACCCCATTAATACATGGAGCTCATCATTCTTGTATTCAGTTGTCTTCCCTAGCTAGTCAGTGCTGGACTTAGAAGAGTAAACACCAGCCTGATTGCAAGGCCTGGAAGCAGGTATCTGCCAGCGCTGTCTTTCAAGATAAATGTAGTTCTGCTCTTCTGGAGCCTCATGGGAACAGTGGGGGACATATACTGTGAGCAAGGCTGTGACAAGGAAAGAGTTACCATGAGGCCATCTAACCTGAGTTCTAGGGGTGAGTGAGGCCCCTGTAGCATCTAAATCCAGAACTGACGGATAGATAGGAACAGATAAGGTGTAAAGAAAAGTTGAGAGAAGGAATAAAATCTGTCTTAGACCAGAGAGATCAGAGTAGGGATGCCAACGAGGGAATAGTGAGCTGCAGGGGATGAGTGTGGTCCTGGGTCTGTATTTCAATGCTCACACGGACATTGACAACGTAGCTCAGCACTTTTCGTCCAGGAGAAACACCCTTGCTTCCAACTTCCACTCTCATCTGCCTTTTCCTGTTGCCCTAAAGTGAACAAATTAAGTGTGTTCATAGCTTTCCCATCCAAGTGATATGATGCATGCCACCTACCAGTATAGAGTTTGGCAACCTCATTTATAAAAGAAGTAGTTGGCCTTCCAAATCTTATATACTTAATATGCAACCTGTGAACTCGCTAATCAAATCAAAACAAACAAACAAACAAAATAAATCCTGGCTTCCTGGAATCCTTGTGATCTTGAACCAGGTTACTTAAACTCTCTGTACCTCAGTCTCCTCATTTATAAAATGAGGATAATGGCAGTGCTTATGTCATGGGGATATTATGAAAAGTTAATTCTTGTCACGTGTTCAGAACAGTGCTTGGTTCATAGCATTATTAAATTGTGCTTATTGTTAGGATCCAGGCAATTATATGGCTTTGATAAATGCACACCAAATACATATCAAGCTCATGTACCATAGGAAGCCTGAAGTCGAGCATGCAACTTGACACCTTTGCTAGTACTTGGCAAAGATTGACCAGCTTAGAGACATTCATGGAGTCAGACAGCCACGGCCCTTTGGTGTGAGGTGCCCCTAAGAAAACAGGGAGTTAAGAGTCCAAGTCTGAAATAATAAAAAGCCACAGAGTAGGGGGAAAAAACTACATTGGAGTCGAGCCTACCGTGGAATCCGAGTTCCTTTCCGAATACAATGCCCAGGGAGAAGTCCCACGCTCAACTAAACAATCTCCACACAAAGGGGAGAAAATATAAACAAACTGCAGAGAAAGCCACATAGATGAAATGACCAGAAACGTTCTCACAACAGCCTCTCACAGTCAGGAAGAACTTTGTGTGTTAGGGTAGCCAAATTGTCAACACGGGAAGGAATGCTCTAAAGCCTCCCCTATGTACCTATGTCCCCTGTCCCTGCCTGCCTTCTCTGCACGGTGATCCATTTTGGTTCCTGCCACTCACACCCATGTTACAAATTCATCACAGCAGTGATGTCATCTACTGATATTTGGCAAGGACAGCATGAGCTCCCTCAGACTTAGCTTCTGCTGTTTAATATTCATAACAACCTTCATGGTAGATTTAATTTCTGAATTATAGGTGAGGAAGTTTCAAAGGTGAAATTACTTGATGAGTGCCAGAGGATGAATTCAGACCCAAGGCCCTCTGTTCCCGATGCCCATACTGCTTTCTCCTCTATACCTTGCTTCTTCCATGTTGTGTTCCAGGCATCAAGTGCAACGGAGGTATTCACTTTCCTGATCATACAGGAGAGACCTGGCAGGGAGCTTTTTTCTTCAGTTAGCAGCCACTACACATACCCCAAACAAGCAGACCACCAAAGACTTCTCAGTGTGGTTCAGAGGCATCACCTGCCTTTACAAGTTATCTGTCTAAGCTAGAGATACACAGAACACTTGAGAGGTTCTCTCAAACCAGCCCTCATGTAAAAGACACAGGCAAAACAAACAAACAAAAAAAGAGATACTAACCATACATCTCAAGGTCCTTAGCAGAGTCTCTCTGATTTCAAGCCTTAGTACTAGACTGAAATTCTATAGGAATTTTGTGATTTTTGCCACCAAGAGCAGGGTATTTTGTTGCTGGTTTCTGATTTGGGTGTATTTTGACCTGAATACTCTCTCATTTATGGAGGTGTTCTTTTTAACATTTATATAATTGGGGTAGGGTTCCGCAAGTTTCTGAAAACCTTTTATAGTAATCTTCAAGCCATCTGTATTTTTACTTGGCAGTTTTTGGTGCCTAGAGACTTGTCAGTTTTTTTTACTGTTAGTTGTAGCACAAATAATAAAAAACTCAGAGACAGATAGATATTGGAGTTAAAGACAAAGATCAGACAAGCAAAGCGGCCAGCCTTTAGAGAGTTCCCTTCTCTACCAATGCTCGGACCAAAGGGGTGATCCTCAGATTGCACCCTCAGACTGTTCTTCTCTCCACCAAGCCTCAGATTCCACTGAGCTCCTATCTCCTCCCCTGCCTTATCTTTCTCTCTAGTGCTGGGATTACTTTTGCGTGAACTCTGTTTCTCTTTTGGACAGATTCACTCTCATGTAGCCCAGGGTGGCTTTGAACTAACAGAGATCCATCTGCCTCTGTCTCCCGAGTGCTGGGATTAAAGGTGTATGCCATCACTGCCTGGCCTCTATGGCTAGCTTTGTACTCTGATCTTCAGGCAAGCTTTATTTGTTAGATCATAAACAAAATATCACCACAGTTAGTGTTTTGTTTCATGGGTTTTGAAGGACCGTGAACGAGATTTCCTAATATGATTTTACTAGATGGTTCCATATCACTACAAAAAAACTGTCTAGATTCCTAAATATTCTCAGCAGTAAAAATATTTTTCCAATGTAAGTATTGAAAAATTAGTTTCTTTTAGTTATCTTAGTACTTATTTTTCTATTGCTTTATTTTCAAAGATGAGGTGTCCATTCAGCTTCACATGTAATCTATTAAAAGAATGCAACGTTATATGTATGTATTTTAACACATCCTGAGATCCCTTATCTTTTTACATGTATTTAGTATGTCTTCTGTCACTTTATTCTGGTTTTTGTGTGCCATGGTTTCCTTTTCTTGACCTGTTCTCTGCTTAGTCCTCTGTTAACTTCCGTCATCTCTTGCCCTTTAAGGAGGCTGTATGTGTTGCTTGTCTCTCTTGGTGTCAGTCCTATTTTACACATGGATTTAAGACAAACTATGTAGAGATAATCCTCCATCTTATTCCATGGAATGTTGGTCTCTGCAGACCATGGCATATGTGTTGAAGGAATTCAGACAGTTGCTTCTGGAAGAATGTGAGACACTTTCACATCTTCTCAGCAAGCCAAGCAACAGAGGCAATGTTGTGTTCCAAGACTGGCACCGAAGCAGGAGTAACTGATGGCAGTATAAGTCAAATACAGAATCCTTCCTTAGTGGTGGTCAGTCCCACAACAGAGTCAGCTCATACATGTCAACTGAAGGGTAGAGGGTGAGACAGTAATGTCTATCCTTGTCTTTCCTCTTCAATATTTCAGCCTTAATATCATAAACAAGTGCAGCATTATAGTCATTCCAGTTTGTCTGGAGTGCTCTAGAGCAGTAATTACCACAACATCAAAAGAACAAAGGAAAAGTGGTTAGGCGAATGTTACTGTCTTTTCTACAGGGAGGAAACTCATATCCCATTAAAACCCTTTTTGTACTTTGAGTGAACATCATAGGGATTGGGGAAAGGCAGCAGATTAACAGCTAATATAGTTAATATTTATAGTTAGTAAATCAGAAAACAATGTAATAGCAAATATCAATCATCATGAAGTCCCCTCTTCCTCAGTCATTTGCATGATAAACTTGTCATATGTATATTGTGTATATACCTTTATATTTTTATAAAGGAAACGACCATTCCTTTTGTTAGATTCTTTAACAGGCTCATACAGTCTGTTATCCACTATTGTTCTTTGTATCAGACAGGTCAGGTAATGCTTGCATGTGCTGGGTCCCATCCTCTGGACTTTGGTTCTTATTCATTACAGAGGAAGATGTGAACTCACTTTTGTATGTTTGTATTTATTTATTTATTCATTGTCTTTCTCTTTTCAAAGCTTCCTTCCTACCTGCTACTTTAACTATGACTGTGGACAGGGGAGATAATGTGAACATATCTTTCAGAAAGGTGTTAATTAAAGAGGAAGATGCAGTGATTTATAAAAATGGTAAGTCTGTTGCATCCCCTCCCATTACTGTGGTGTGAGACACTGGATAACACCTAACACATTGGATATTGTCATGTTGCAATTTCAATAGCAGTTGTCCTAAAAGCTGCTATGATTCAAACTAGCCAGCTTTTGTCTATAACAGAAGCCCTCTTAGACAATGTGATTGGTTATTTAATTGAGCAAATGGAAGTAGGAATTCAGATATCCATGTAGATACATGTATACACACATAAGTTGTGGGTGCATTCAGTAAGAGGTGACTGTGACATAATAAGTAGAGTCTCAGATTCACCCAGGTAAGATGTGAGGTTGTCTGACTGTGAGGTTATTGGCTTGTAAGGACAAACATATAAGAGTGTTTGAGCACAACCTTCTTTTTTCCTTCACTTTTTTTCCCTTGCCAGGTTCCTTCATCCATTCAGTGCCCCGGCATGAGGTCCCTGAAATTTTAGAAGTGCACCTGCCACATGCTCAGCCCCAGGATGCTGGTGTGTACTCCGCCAGGTACATAGGAGGAAACCTGTTCACCTCGGCCTTCACCAGGCTGATAGTACGGAGTAAGTGATGGAGAGGCCACCATTCTATACTGGTGTAGTTGTTAGGATTTGCAGCTGTAAGTTATGGAAACTGGTATTGGTACATAAGCAAAATGGAGTGATGGTGTAGCAGGATAAAAAGGACTCTGGGGAATTTGACACAGAGGCTAACAAGCAAGTTTCAGAAAAGATAGACTCTAGGGAAGATGGTAGGGTTCAGAGACAGTGGGGTTGGGCTAAGCTTTTCATCTGTGAGTTCGCTGTTACCACAGCTCAGGTCCACAATGCTTTACCTCTGGGTCTTACATTCTCAGTAGAAAGAATTAGCTTGGCTAAATACATAGATGTTTACCAGCCTAAAACACAGAGCCGCAGGCAAGGGTAGAGCCATAAAACACAAGTCTGAGTAGTATTGCAGGACCATCCCCATTAGAAAGGGGAGTTGCAGTGATGAGGATGGTCTCACTGGGTACTAGGATGTGATTGTTACAGACAGATGATCTGGATCATCTGGGCTTCTAGGTAACATTGTTTCCTTCAAGTCCCATGTCTGTTAGATCATTTAACTCTCTAATGTGATCTTTATTTTCAGATCTGAAAACTGCAAGAGTTAGAACTAGGGAAAACTTCCCTCCACTGTAATTTAATCATCAAGTATAATCATCAAGATGGAAGGAGCCAGCACCAGTAATTTTTATGGAGAAATTGATTTATAGAAAGCAAGAGACTAGCTTTGAATTCCCTTCAGCCATGCCAAGTGATTTGTGCTATTAATCACGCATGTCTTTGGCCTAAGTCTCTGTCATTCCTCTGACAATGGAGTTCTCTAATTCACGAGGATAATTTATTTTGCTTTGCATTGTGTTCATTCATTCATTAATTCAAGTGTATTGATAACTGTATTGAAAAACATTGCATCGGTGTTAAAGACAGTATAACACAATAAACCTCTATCCCTTGGGTAATTTCCAGTCAGAGCTGGTATGCGTATTATTAGATAAGTTGGCATTACAATGTAATGGAAGAAGTATAAAATGTGTGGTTCACCTAGTTTATGCCCCATGCCAAGACACCTCAAGAAATATAAAATGAAATAAGTGTCTTATAATCAGAATTTTTTAAACTTGACTCAAGAGAAATTTGCCCATGTTCCCAGAACTGGCTTCTTGTGTATGCTCATGTAAAACCAGTCTTCAAAGGTAAAAGACAGGATGTTAGTAAATCTGTAGGATTCAGCTTTTGATGTCTAGCTTTCCATTTACTTCTTCTCAACTCTCTGCCAATTCCCCTTTACTCTGCTACACAGGAGAGCCTAGGTGGTAAAGGGTCAGTTTACATCTCTTTAAAGGCAGTTCTTGTCTGATATAATGCTATATACTCAAGGACTCAGAGTCTGGGGAAAATGGCTGTGTTGTCTTGGCTCCGGCTTTTAGACTGGTGCATGTCTGAATGAGAATGGTAAAACCGGAAGTGCTCTCCTACTTTTCACTCTCACTTGAACATATGATTTCTGGCACTAGCGCGTGGGTACCATCAACACCAAGAAAGTCTCCAGAAGGTATCACCTGGGAATCTTACAGTTTACCTCTGTTCTGATTCTGCCTGTAGACAGTGTCAGATCCCACAGGTGAGGGCTCCTGACAGATCATTGCCCTTATTTGCCTTGCAAGTTGAAAACCACTGACTGAATAGCTATAAATTAAGATTCCTCAAGCTCCTCCTCTTTGTTTTGGTGAATTGGTAGGCCATCTTCCAGAACTCAAGGAAATAATTCAAGTTTTTTTTAAGAGAATACTATAAAGGATTCAGATTAAAGGCCACAGGGCAGAGATAGTGCAGGTCATGGTGAATGGATGGGGGAGATGGCACTTCCATGCACTCTCCAGGAACCTTCTAGTCCAGAAGATCTCTCAATTTTGTTCAAATCCCTAGCCCTTCCTGGAGATTACAGGTGGGACTAGTCCTAATTCTCCATTCATGCCTTGGTGTTTCTGGTGACCCTAATCATAATGTTATTCAAGTACCCCATTCACCACCATAATTAGCACACAAAAGTCATTTTATTAGCATACAGAAGGTGTTCACCTCTTTGAACGTTTTAGAAACAGAATTCTAAGAACCAAGCACAAGAACCAAAGTTTTATTTCTTAATATATTACATTGTCTTCTGGAAAAATGTTCTACATCTTTGCTTTTTTTCTTTTTTGGTAAGACAAGATCTCATGGGAGTCTCCTACTTCAGACTCCCAAGTGCTAGGCTTTCAGACCTGGCCACCATGTCTAGTTTACAGATTTTTGTAAATGTTAAAACATGAATAGAGATTAGAATTTGGAGCTTATCTGGCTTTTTCTCATAAAGCAAAACATCCCATTTTCAACTCCTTACTGTTTTCTGGTTGGAGCCTATCATGATGCCTCTGTGTTAGCATATTTAATGAAACTACTTGAGAAGTACTGCTAGTGTCTGGAATCACTCAAAGTTAGTTCCAGCAGGGCTATAATCACTCTATCACCCTATTTAACGATAATTCCCCAGTGTGGCTAATTTGGTGTTTAGCGAGGGAAGCTGGAAGCATGTTTTCATTTCCCATAGCCATGAGGCATCTCCTCTGTTGTGAGCTAAAGAATTCAAACAGACGGGGCTTTAACATTCTGTCTTAGAAACCCGGCTGATGATATTTATAGATGTCAGTATAAATTTTCTCCTTGACAAAAGATTTCTTACACCATAAGGTTTTTCCCCTTTGTCATGAATATGTTTCTTAACAATAGAATCACAAAGCTTAAAATAAAAAGCAAGTCACACAAGTGAATATTATTTGATAAGCAACAAACTCTTAACTTCTCCATCCTAAGAGATCACCCCTGTTACCCTCTAGAGTTAGTGTCTCCTCCCTCCTGGGGCTGGGGACGCGGCTGGGCTACATCTGCAGGCAGACACTGTGCAGGAGAAGCGTTTCCTGCGAGAGGAGGCTGCTCCACTTACATCATCAGACATTATGTTTAGGGTGTGTAAGTGCCTGGTAGCCTGGCTCCCACTATTTGTGCAAAGTCCTTTCTCCTATTGTACGTCAAGGGACATAACTGTTAGCTTTCAGATATCTTGTAATTTTATCTATTAAGTGGGAGGCTGTGAGAAATGGTGTGTGTTGATAGTCTTTCTGATTATTTTAAAGAAAAATACTGATAACCAGGAGTTCTTGCCAAAGAGGGTTGGAGGGTTACGTCAGCTGCAGGCACGTATCCAGGAACCGTGAGAAGAGTGCTTGGGGACAATGACACGAGTTCCCCTACAGATGAAAAGTGAAACTGGATTTCCAACCACAAAGGGCCATACCTGCACTCCTGAGCTTTCTGTACATTTGAAGTTATTCTTGAGTTTAATTGACAATCGAAAATCACCGAGGATTAGAAGTAGCCCGGAAAGATGAATCTAGGAAGTGTTTTGCCACCTTGAGCTGAGTTTTGCCTGGCGTGGTATTTTGCTTCACTTGTTTCTTATATACGTTCCAGCTGAAGTAGTGTATGCAACCAGCCATTTCTTCTCTTTGGACTTAACCCTCCTTCACCTACTCCATGTAGAGGCGAAGTGCAGGCTTGCCGCATGTAACTTCCTGGCACAAGGGTTTCCTATTCCTGTCCGGTGGGTCTGAGGTTGAGATTTCTGTCAGGTTCTTCAGAGTTTGGGATGCCATTGATCTGTAGTGAAAATGCTTCAGTCTTGGCTCACACCATGAACATGCAGAAGTCTCTTCCCTCGCAGTGCCTCTGCCTGGAACACATTCTCTAGCCTTATCTTCCTTGTCGCTTCCATGGTCCTGTACATCCAGTTCACAGCCCACTCTCATGGAATGCTTTCCTTTATGCCCCTTTATGTTGGCAAGACAGGATTTGTGATCTAGTGGGTAAGGAACTAGTTAGTATCATTGTCCCCAAGCACTAGTCTTACAGTGTTGGTCACATGCCTGCAGCGATGCAACCTCCTTGTCTCTGTTTCTCTCATTATTTACTGTTTAATTCTCTCTCCCCATATTACACTCTTAGCTTTCTCTTCATTCCTCATTGCCCACTAAAATGACCGTCATGTATTAGTTGTTCAATAACTGTTGAGTAAATATGCTTTATATCCCCCTCCATGTTTTTCTCCACAAAAGGATGTGAAGCTCAGAAGTGGGGGCCCGACTGTAACCGTCTCTGTACTACATGCATGAACAATGGTGTCTGCCATGAAGATACCGGGGAGTGCATTTGCCCTCCTGGGTTTATGGGGAAGACGTGTGAGAAGGGTAAGTGAATATACTTGATGACTAAACCATAGCCTGAAAGAGTCATCATTGCTGAATGGAGTCTTAAATCTGGACATAGATGAGAAGGAGGCTAAATGGCTTTTCTTAGGTCTATGGCACCTTCCTTCTTTGTGTGGATTAGATACTTTTTCTAAAGGATATTTATTGCAGACCACTGAAAAGTTGTAACAAAGCACCAATCTGTGATGCTACAGTCAAGGTGTAGGTTCGTAGCCTATGAAGCTGAGTGGTGGCCCTGAGCCCCTCTTTGTAAGACAGTTTTTTTTGTTTTGTTTTGTTTTTTTGTGAGGTGGATCATGATGGCAGGCTTGTCCCTGCCTCTGCCCACACTCAGATTAGAATTTCCCTTAAAAGTAGAGTCTAGCGTTTCAAGGGGCTACAATTTGATTTCCAAGTCAGTCTTTTGTGTCTTTTCCTCCCACAGCTTGTGAGCCACACACATTTGGCAGGACTTGTAAAGAAACATGTAGTGGGCCAGAGGGATGCAAGTCTTACGTGTTCTGTCTCCCAGACCCCTATGGGTGTTCCTGTGCCACGGGCTGGAGGGGACTGCAGTGCAATGAAGGTATGCACCACTTACACTGGGGACAGAGGAATCTGCAGCTGGTGTATGGAAGACATGCAGTTAGCTGACATCGCTGAGTAGGATGCATCAGATTGCTTGGTCACTTATTGCTGGATACAGGGCTTCAAATCACAGGCGTTTTCAAGAAAAAGACATTATACTGGACATCAAGACTCTGGGCCCAGGAGAAGGTGTTTCTCCTGCATGTCACCTAAGGATCTTGTTAACTTGCATGGTTCTGGACTGGGGCCTGAGGGTTGGCATTTATATCAGATCTCTAGGCAATTATGTTGCTGCTGGGTTTTAAGCCATGCTTTGAATAGAAAAATTAAGGAAGATTTTTATTTTAGTTTAATTGTTTAGTTTATTTGCCTTGTACCAAAAATATCAGGCTTTAGGACAGACAGATCCAGATGAGATTTAAAACATTTTTGTAACATGAAGAATAAAACCCAGAGACAGATATTGGGGTTCAAGCTGAAGATCAGAGAAGCAAAGCAGCCAAATCACCAAGGCTAGGGAGATCCTGACCTCAAGTGGCTGGAGACTAATTGCCTTAAGACTGAATGCTGAATGTGCTGCTCCTATCTTATATACCTCTCTAGTTCTGGGATTAAAGGTGTGAGCTCTGTTTCTCTTTTAGATTGATTCACTCTCATTTAGCCCTGAGCTCACAGAGATCCATCTGCCTCTGTCTCCTCAGTCTTGGGATTAAAGGTGTGTGCTACCACTGCCCGACTTCCGTGGCTGTGGCTAGCTTTGCATTCTGATCTTCAGTGGCTTTATTAGATCATAAACAGTATATCACCAACCACTGCCAAATTCATTAACTAATCCATTATCTCAGACTTCTCTTTGTGTGTATGAGAACCCTTGATCTGTGCTCACCAAAGTTGAACTACACAATACTGTATATCTGTCTGCACTCGCAACACTACACCTCTAAGAAGGTCCTTAAACAGCACAACTGAAACTTTGTACCCTTGACTAACATCTTCCCATGCCTCCCACTAATCCTTGGAAACCACTGTCCCATGCTTCTGTTTTTTTTCTAGATTCCATCCACAAGAAAGTGCATAAAATATCTGTTCTTCTCTGGTGGTTTATTCAGCTTAGGTAATGTGCTCTAGATGCATCCATGTCATCAAAAATAGTCACAGATTTTCATTCCTTTATGATTCTTTCTCTCTCTCTCATAGGTACACACACACACACACACACACACACACACACACACACACACACACATGTGTTTTATTGTCCAGGTGTAGAATTTCTGTATCATATGGTAATTGTTTCCATCCCTTTCTTCCTTTTCTTCAGGTTGAACATTTGTGGGTATAGCTTTAATTTGATGTTTTCTTCTTTCATCTCCACTCTGTTTCTGTGTTCATATAGTGTGTCTTGTAGTTTAGATACGGAAGTTGTCTTAGTTTCTTTTCTATTGCTGTTAAAAAAATACCCTAAGAAAAACAATGTAAGAAATAGAGTTTGTTCTGGCTTATAATTCAAGAGAGCATTCCATGTGGTTGGGACATCAAGGTAGCAGGAACTTGCATCAGTGGGTCACACAGCATCTACAGTCAGAAAGTCATGATGCCTTGGTCCAGCTCACCTACTCCTTTTTATGTAGCCTAGGATCTCAGCTCCTAGGATGGGGCCACGGGCAACTGGCAAGTCTTCATCCCTCAATTGTCCTTATCAACAATTCCCTCACAGGCATGCCCAGAAGGCTCATCCCCCAGGTGTTGTAGATCTCAAGTTGACACTTGAAATTATTAATCACTGAAGTTTTCCCATTGTAGATTTTTTGGGGGGGAATATTTTTATATTTCTCTGCTGAGATTTCTCATTGTTGTGCATATGCTTTTTTTGACCTCACTGAACATAATTATTTATATTTGATTTAAAAATTTTGTCTTCTATTTCTAATATTAGGTCCTTGCAATTAGCTGCTACTGAGTTTTTCTTTTCTTTTTAAATTGAACACAGTTCTCTATTGCTTCTTATGTTGAGTAATTTGAATATTTGTTTATTTATTTTTACTTAAGTTAGAAACAAGCTTGTTTTACATGTCAATCCCAGCTCCCTCTCCCTCTCCTCCCTGCATAATTTGAAATTTTACCATGAGCACCTAATGCTGCATTGTGGAGATTCTGGAGTATGGCATGTCCCTTAAGGGAATAGTCATTTGTTTTGTTTTATTTTAGTAGGCGATTAACCTGGTAGGACTCAAGCTACAGGCTGTGACTCTTAGTCATCAGGTCAAACTCTGTTTAGTTCTTTCATGTTTATCTGGACTTCTCTCCATATGCTGAGCATGTGTAGTTCAAGGATTACTCAAAGAGCTGAGTTTTTTTTCAACTCACTGTTTCTGATTTCCCTTCTCTCTTCAGCTACTGATTTCTCTCTCCTCCAATTTGTCAAGCCAATGAGACAACAGGTGTGTGTATGTGTGTGTGTGTGTGTGTGTGTGATCCTCTCAAATGGTGTCAGTTGTACCCAACAGTTAAGCAAAAAGCTGAAAAACGAAAAGCCCACCATTCTTATCTTCCTTTACAAGTCCCTTGGTTTCCTCTGCCCACACACCTTCTTCATTGATTTCAAGTAATCATTTTCTAAATATTGTGTTTGGAAGCGTGTCCTTGTAGGAAATTTTCTAGAAGTAAAACTACTAAGCTTTTAAATCTCAGTAAATCTCAGAAGTGACTACTACCGTATACAAGTCAGCAAAATTGATAGTGTGGAAGGAAACAAAACTAGCCATTTAGAGCTGTAGTTTCTCTCCCTTCCTCTATATTAACACTGGTTTATGACATCTTTGTTTCCAGCATGCCCACCTGGCTACTATGGACCAGACTGTAAGCTCAGGTGCCGTTGTACCAACGCAGAGAGGTGTGATCGGTTCCAAGGATGCCTCTGCTCTCAAGGATGGCAAGGGCTGCAGTGTGAGAAAGAAGGTAAAGCAAGGTAACACTGTGGTCAGGGTTATATTCAGCTTGTCTGAGGAGAGCCCAATGGGTGTAATCCTTGCCCTGGCATCCTAACATCCTCTGCCTATTTCTACACACACACACACACACACACACACACACACACACACACACACACACACCACAATAGGAAACACCATTCTAATTCTTTCTAAGGATTTGTATTAGTTTCTTCTCTATTGCTGTGAAAAGGCACCATGACCAAGACACCTTATAAAAGAAGTTTAATTTAGTTTATGTTTCCAGAGGACTAGAATCTCTTATGGCAGAGTGAAGGCTTGGTTGTAGGTAGTTGGAGTAGCAGTGGAGAGCTCACGTCTTGATCCACAAGCAGGAGGCAGAGATATCGAGGCAGACAGAGACAGAGATAGAGAGGCAGAGACAGATAAACACAGAGAGAGACAGAGACACACAGAGACAGAGAGAAACACAGAGAGAGAAAGAGAGAGAGAGCAAGCAAGCAAGAAACAGAATACACACTGAAGATGACCCAGAGGTTTTTAAAACTTCAAAACCATCACCAGTGATGCATCTCCAACAAGGCCATATTGTCTAATCCTTCTGAAATAATTCCACCAACTGGGACTAAATATTTAAACACCTGAGCCCATGGGCGTCATTCTCATTCAAACCACCACAGGATCCTCATTCTACCTTCATTTCTCTCTACTCTGAATAAACCAAATACTTGCTGAGATCTTCAGCAGCCTCTTCTGATCCCTCCTGGAGGACCAGACTTGTCCTGTGTCTGAACAATGGGTAACAATTTCTTTGGAGAGACTTGGACAAAGACTACTTGGAAAAAGTGAGGATGAAGCAGATGCTTCACTCATTTACCAAGGCTTTTTTGGGTATAACAGGTAGCCAGAGGAATTCAAGGACCAGACTTACTATTTTTGTGCTAATCTACTTTTGAGTGAACTAACTGTGCTCCTGTAAGAACTGAGGGCATAACCCCAGTGACCTGGTTGTTGAGGGCATGACCCCAGTGACCTGGTTGTTGAGGGTATGACCTCAGGGACCTGGTTGTTGAGGGTATGACCCCAGTGACCTGGTAGTTGAGGGCATGACTCCAGTAACCTGGTAGTTTGAGGGCATGACCTCAGTGACCTGGTTGTTGAGGGCATGACTCCAGTAACCTGGTAGTTTGAGGGCATGACCTCAGTGACCTGGTTGTCTTATGTAGAGGTCTCACCTAGGAAAGCTTCCACCACCTCAAAACACTGCACACTGAAGGTCAATGACACCTAGCTTTTATGGACATTGTTAAACCACAATCCAATGATGTTATCCATTGCTATACTTAATTAGGATAAACTTTTTTCCTATCAAAGACCCCTTACTTCAATTAAAAGTTAATTAATTCTCCATGGTACAGGTAGTCGGCATATGGGGTCCTGATACCATTGCTTTAGTTAGTACCAGGGAATTCTTTTCCTCATTCAGTATCATCAGCACCATTTTTTATTTGACTGACTAGAGATTGCTTTGGGGGTATTAATCTCATGCTGCTTTTGTGATGCAATTGTACATCATTTAAATCATTCCATTCTTATTATTGATATATCACTTACAGACTTCCCAACCAAAGAAAGAGCCCCCATACCTCTCCACTGAGGCTCCTTTCCTGAGTCCAGGGTCTGTCTATTTATTTATTAATTTAGTAATGTATACTTTGAAAAGCAAGATGGGGGCTAAAAGCTAGGTCTGGGAAAGTGTGTGGAGATGATGAACATTTTACATTGAGACGCTTCCCTTCCTTCTAAGTCCACCAAGGGAGCACAGTCCCATGGAAGAAGAATGCGCAGGACGACCTGAGCTTGGGTCTAGGTTTTGAGATTCAGTCCCTTTCTTTAAAGTGGAGATGACAAAGGTCTCCCCAAGTTTACTGTGCAATGATAAAACAAGATAGTTGTAAAGCTCTTGAACAGAGCAGGTCTTTGTTTCTTTCCCTGGTGCTGTGATAAAATACTCTGGCAAAGGCAACTTAAAGAAAAAGAGGTTTTATTTTGGCTCAAAGTTTGGGGTATGTCCCCATGGTGGTGGGGTGGTCATGGAAGCAGGAGTTGAAGAAGATGGCTGCATTGAACCCAGAGTTAATATGTGGGGGATGGTAGTGCTCGGTTTGTTCTCTCTAGCTTACGATCCCTAACAGAGACTGTTCTGCTCTTTCTGCCTCAGCCTATTCCAGATGATCTCTTGTAGACATGCTCATAGGCCCGTTTCCCAGGTGATTGCAAATCTTGTCAAAATTAACTCAACTGCAGTGAGTGGTTGCTAGAGCAGTGATCACGTTACATTGAAGATGAGACAACATGGTTCTAATTTTTTTTTTTTAATTTAGGCCGGCCAAGGATGACTCCACAGATTGAGGATTTGCCAGATCACATAGAAGTAAACAGTGGAAAATTTAACCCCATCTGCAAAGCCTCTGGCTGGCCACTACCTACCAATGAAGAAATGACCCTGGTGAAGCCAGATGGGACAGTGCTTCAAGTAAGAGCCATTCTTCAGTGTGCCTGCTTTGCACTATAAGATGGTTTTGACACAGCAACCTGTCTCTGAAAGCTGGATTTCACTCCGGGGCTTAACCCCTCCCTGGCTGATGTGTTGATAGCTGTGATAAAATGCCATGAGGATGTAGAACTGTATGGGCAATGCTGCAGTGTCAGGTTGGGAATTTGCCATCACAGTGGGGTGGTTGAACCTGAGTGTTAAGGATAGCCCCCGGCCTACAAATCATCCAACTGTGTGTGGTGAACTGTGTACAGGTCAGGTCATGCAAGACCCTGTGGTCACGTTATCTCGTGTTCCTAAATCCTGTATCAAGAAGAGCAACGTGGCCTAAGGGCCACACAGGGTTATTGAAACCCATGAATCAGCAACATTCCTGTGACACCATGTCACAGATTTTGTTGTAGTATTAAGGCCTGAGGCTAAGGATGGTCTCTATCAATGCTATATACCCATCCCAGAAACCAGGATTTTTTTTAATTGAAGATAAAGTTTTTTCATACAATGTATTCTGATAATGATTTCCCCTCCATTACCTCCTTCCAGTTCTCTCCACCTCCCCACTCATCCAACTCCATGCTTTCTTTCTCCCTCTGTCCTTAGAAAACAAACAAGCCAACAAACAAACCAAAATAAAACAAAGCAAAAGGAAACAAAAGAAGAAAAAACACGAGAAACACATACTTCCCCACACATGTGTTCACATAAAACCCACAAAAAACACAAAATCAGAAACCACAATAAATAGGCAACAGACAAGTAAGGTTAAAAACAACAAAAAAGCATTATGACCAAAACTTTTCCAAAAAATATCATTGAGTTCAATTTGTCTTGGCCTTCTACTGTTGGTCACAGGGCATCCCTTAAGTGTGGTTTGTATATTCAGTGAGATTCCATTGGAGAAAACGAATTTTTCCTTTGAAAGTGGTTGTCTATTGGAGGTAGCTTCTAGTTTAGTCCCCTCTCAGCATTGGGACCCATTTGTCTTGGACCTGTGCAGGTCTTGTGTGTGCTGTCACAGCACCTGTGAGTTCATGTGTGCATTGGTCCTGTTGTGCCTGGAAGACAGTCGTTGACTTGGTGTCTTTCATCCCCACTTGATCTTACGAACTTTTTGCCTTCTCTTCCACATAGCTTCCTGGGCCCTGAAGTGAGGGTGTTGATGAAGACATTGCATTTAGAACTGAGTGTTCCAAGGTTTCTCACTCTCTGCACATTGTCCGGCTGTGAGTCTCTGTATTTCTTCCATCTGCTGTAGGAGGATCTGATGTTGGTTGAGCGGAGACACTGATATACAGGTGTACAGAATGTTGTTAGGAGTCATTTTATTGCTAGCCGAACAGTCGTATTTGGTTCTCTCTCTCTCTCTCTCTCTCTCTCTCTCTCTC
This sequence comes from Mesocricetus auratus, assembly GCF_017639785.1. Classification (NCBI taxonomy): domain Eukaryota; kingdom Metazoa; phylum Chordata; class Mammalia; order Rodentia; family Cricetidae; genus Mesocricetus; species Mesocricetus auratus. The sequence goes on along the minus strand of NW_024429197.1, from coordinate 44,240,541 downwards.
TCTCTCTCTCTCTCTCTCTCTCTCTCTCTCTCTCTCTCTCTCTCACACACACACACACACTGCCTCACTCTCTGTGTATGGACATCCATCTCAAGCCTCTCTAGTCTTAGGTTCATGGCTACCTGAGCAGTGTTTGGTATGGGTTTTATCTCATGGAGTGGGCCTTAAATACAATCAGATAGTTACTCTTCCACTATTGGCTAGCATCTCATGCAGATAAGTCACCATTGTAGATTGCAGGGCTTGTAGCTGGGCTGGTGTTTACCTTTCTTTTCTGGTAGTGTGCAGAGTATTTTCTAGTACCATAAAGATTCATCAATAGGGGTGAAGGCCCTAGGTAGGTACCAGCTTGACATCTTGGTGTTCAATGAGTAATATAGGTATTGTCTTCATTAATAGGACCTTACTTGTGGAGAGCAACAAATAACCATAACAATAGCCTGGGCTGTCTGGGAGTTTTCCACAAGACCTCTTTGTCCAACAACTGGATTAAATGTAGCCTAATCCTGACACTGGTTTCACTTGGTGACAAGAGATATCTAGTTGGCCCTTTGTCTCTCCCACTATTTGGTGATTCCATTCAAAGGTTTTCTTGCATGTATATGTTTTAACGATCTTTTACTGTAGTAGTTTTCTACATGATCCCTAAAATAGCCTTTACCTCTCCTTATTTAATCCTCCAATTCCAATCACCTACCCATCTCTCCATAACTATATATGCTATTTCCCCTACTTTAGGGGTTTCTTACCTCCCTTCTAGTCCTTTATTCTATAACCAGTATCTGTGGTTATATGGATTATAGCCTTCTTATGGAAGATTTAATAGCTAGCATTTACATATAAGAGAATACAGACCACATTTGCCTTTTGGGGTCTGGGTTAACTTACTCAGGGTGTTTTTTTTTTTTTCTAGCTCCGTCCATTTACCTGTGAATTTCATTTTATTTATTTTTTTGCTAGCTGAGTAATATTCATTGTGTAAATGCCCCACATTTTCTTTATTTGTTCTTCTGTTGAGGAACATCTAGGATATTTTCACTGTAATGTAGCCCAGAATGGTCTTGGACTCACGGAGATCCATTTGCCGCTGTCTCCTGAGTCTTAGGATTAAAGTTGCATGCCACCACTGCTTGGTGTTTATGGCTAACTAGTGTGGCTAGCTTTGCATTCTGATCTCCAGGCAAGCTTTATTAAATCATAAGCAATATATCACCACAACATGGTTCCTAAATGACTCCTGTCTGAATTGGCATCTCTTTCCCTAGCTCTGGCAATTATTCTGTTATAATTCTTTTGAAAATGTTTTTTATGCCTTTAGAATGAGATTTTTGTTTCATGTCTTTAACCCAGAGATTTGTCCTTTCCAGAATGTATTGGAATTCCTGGTTTTGCCTTCTTATTAATTTATCTTTGTCCTTGTTTGATTATTACAGTTCTCCTTCCTTCAATTTTAGATATTGTGTCCACTCCTTGTATCAGGCCATATCTGAGACTTTCTACAGAGTTTTTATTTGACTATGATTTCATTTTCAGAATTTTACAGCATTTTCCTATCTCTTTGTTTTAATGTCTCTTTCATACCAGTCATTGACATTTCATTCAATCACCCATTTCAACAACTGATGGTTTATGTCTTTGAATGTATTTATAATCATTATTTTGAGTTCTATATCTGGGATTTCATAGCTCACTCTCACTTGATGGCAATTGTTGGAGGGTTAGTGATCTTGTATTTTACAGAAGTTACATTGTCTTAATTTTCATGTTTCTTATATTATGCTATGTTATGGTTTACACATTTGTCTTATTTTGTTGCTTGACTTATTTTTTAAGCAGCTGTATTTTTTTTTTTTACTTTAAATCTTTATAATAATGTCCAAGTGGTATTTAGATGTCATAAAAGTGAGGTATAGAAAATAGCTCTTTGGGGTATTTGTTTTAAACTCCAGATTGTTCCCTGAATAGGTTATTAACTATGAGAAAAACCATAGCTCCTGGATAATTCCACTACGCAAATGTACTAGCCAATTTACAATAGCTGCCCCCCCCCGTTTTTTTTTTCTGAGACAGGGTTTCTCTGTATTGTTTCAGAGGCTGCCCTGGAACTCACTTTTACTCTAATAATTGTTGGAGGATACACAACCAAGATTAACATGAGTATATTTGAATTTCAGTTAATAACAGCAAGAGTAGGATGGTGTGTCAAAGATAAGGAGAAGTCAACTAGATTGACTTTGAAAGGAAAAGATAATCAAGTTGATAAAGCAGCTAGGAGGGGAAAGATATTGTCAGGACCTGCAGAATTTACACATTCTTAAAGCTATAGAAAGTTGTAATTGAGAAATAAAATAAGGATAAGGATGAAAGAGGAACAATCATAGGAATAAGGAGGGGGCGCTTTGAGGTGTTATTGAAGGGAATAATGAAGAATGTCAAAGAGTATACTGTGTGGAGGAACAAACACAGTCCTGAAACCTAAATGAGTGGAAACTAAATAATGGGAAATAAGAAACAAAAAGAACCTGTCCAGAGTGAATCGTTGGTATAGCTGCCCTGAGTGGAAAGGTGAAGTTCTCTGATTCTTCTGGTTCTAGCAGGTTCCAGGCAGTACTGTGAGTGGGAGGAGCAAGGGAGAGTGGGAAGGAGGTTGTAGGTCCCTTCCTGCTAGTCTTCCAGCCTCCTGCAGGTCTCTTCTGGTCCTGCAGGTCAGTGTGTGAGAAGCAGCTTCTGCAGGTCTCTGCTGGGCAGTAGACTGGGTTTCTAGCTGGACGCTGATGCTTAGCTTTCCCATTTGCTTTCCTTCAGGGATGCCCCCTGGCTTTAGGAAGTTCACCAGCAAACCTTACCTCTTGCAGACCGAGGGCTTACCGTATACTCTTTCCACCACTGTCTTGCCCTAAGTTTCAATGATGTGCTCCCATTTCATCATCGTCTCCAGAAGACCTAACACAGAGCAGTCCCTTTGACTATTTTGTTACTTTTATCCAGCTTCGTTATAGATCTCCCTCTATCTTTTCTATTTTTTTTTTTGTAGCTAAGAAAAGCAATAGGGAGAGAAGAACACTAACGTGGAGAAGCCACATCTGTACACATGTACATATCTTGGCTGATAGTTTGGACTTGTTTCACAGGACTCAGGTCTGGGCAAGGCCAATGATGCTCTGCCCCATACCTCCAGCAGCCCATGTAGCACCCTCCAGTGATTTGAATGCTAGGCAGTATGGAGGAAGTTTCCAGCTCAGTGTTGGCCTGTTCAGTCTGTGTCTTTTTTTTTTTTTTTTTTGGTTTTTTCGAGACAGGGCTTCTCTGTGGCTTTGGAGGCTGTCCTGGAACTCGCTTGGTAGTCCAGGCTGGTCTCGAACTTACAGAGATCCGCCTGCCTCTGCCTCCCGAGTGCTGTGTCTTATAACCAAGCTGTGCGATGTCTTCATAGTATGACCTGATCCCTCCAGTCTGGTTGGCAGCCAAGAAGATTGACAAGACCTGTGTTGTCTGGGAGTCTCTGATGCCTCCCAGGGCCACTCCTGTGGCAGTGTCTCATACTCTGATGTTTTCAGAGGCAGCAGTGTCCAGGCATGCAGGGCAACTTCTTTCAATTGTGTTTGAATTTGTGTGTGTGTGTGTGTGTGTGTGTGTGTGTTTCAATAAAACAACATCTCCTATATGGTTTTTTATACTCCCTTTATTCCTAGTTTAACCTCTCCCTCCCTGAAGCCTCATTTCTCTAATCCTCCCACCTCCCTTCCTGCTTAAATCTTACCACTTGGCAGTTACTCTCTCTTTCCCTTTTTCCTGTGTTCTACTATCTCCCTCCTCTTCTTCGTTTCCTGACTTCCATACAGTCTCCATATAAAGCAAACAGAACTAAGGAGTTGAAGCTAAGGCTCACATATGACAGAGAACATGTGGAGTTTGTCCTTCTGGGCTTGGGTTAACAAAGAATTCTCCATGGTTCTGGGCTTTACTGTGGCAGCCCTATTATTTTATATAATGACTTGGCATCTACATCTCTCTTTTTTTCCTTCTTAGTGCATAGTCTATGTTGTGATTCCTTGGCTGGGAGAGAAGTATGTTAGGTTGTTTTGTAGCCACCAATGCTGCAATGCTTGGTCACCCTTAGAGCCCAGAGCCATCTAAGACCTGTAAATCATAGGGGTGGGACCAAGGCACACTTTTCTGTGGAATATCTGCTGCTAAGGTGCATTCATAGACCATTGCAACCAGTAAGAGTTGATACTGGCCAAAAGAGAATTCCAAATAACTGGAACCATGGATCCCCACCTGACTAACAGTATAAACCTGGGGACTTCATTTGCAGCCAGTAGCCTGAGGACAGGCCCCTTTTTTGGTTTCCAAGCCACAACTCTTTTCTCACTTTCTTATTCTGTCTCCAATGGGAGGATTCTCACTGTATAATATTCTGACGAAGGTCAAGGGAGGGATGGTGGAGGGAGTCCCTTGGCTACTCCGGCAGATGCTCAGTTGGACCAGCTTCAGACTGGCACAACTCCAAGTGTCTGCACAGTGCTGAGGATATGTTTGAGGCTCATACTCTGGCTGTAAATGATGAAACTGAAATATAAGTCTCTTTCACTAGATGATATACAATCCTCCTTGGTGCCAAGTCAGGGAGCTCTGTTCTTAAGCACAGGTCTCAGCTGATGGGGATTTGGAACCCATCTAGTGCCTGGTCTCACTGTTTAGCATTGAGTGCCAAGGCAAGGTCCTATGCTCAGTTATTTCCCCTGCTTGTCAGTAGATGGAATCTTGCTCCTTGTTATGGCCTGGAGGTTGGGTGATAGAGACAGTACTTGGTAAACATAGGTCCAACAATTTAGGGACAGAGGCCAAGAGGCTCTTCCTGACACTAGGTTTCTCTGTGATGTGCCTGGCAGTAGCTCATCTAAGACATGAGCTTAATTCCCCCACCCAAGTGGGAGACATCTCTTTCCACACTATGCTGTTTGGAGTTGGTTGAATTCCAAGTTTACTTTCCACCTTTCACAGTATACCTTTTCATATGTTCATGCTAAAACAACTTGTTTCTTTCACCTGAATCCCTCAGCTTCCATGAGGTGAATTTGGTGAGTGAAGAGATCTTTGGGTTTATTGCACTATGAAGAGACCATTGCTGGACCATCTAATTCAGCTGTTTTCTTGGTGTTCTACCCAGAACGTTTCAGCATTGCCTGCCTCATGTTTACACAATAGGGAACTGGATGGGTAACTGAGGAAGTGAGGAATAGAGAGCCATGTGTCATTAGATCCATGTGCCTTTTCCCATTGCTCCATATCCAGCAGCTCCTCAAATATGCAGGAAGCTACTTTGTCCTTCCATCCTGCCATCTCTGTATTAGACCAGAGAAGGAAAAAAATTGCTACCCAGAGCAGTTTTAAAAGACTTAAACTCCTTGCTGGTAAGTGTTTATTCCACACTTCCAAACACAAATACAACAGCAGGATCTGGGAGGGCACCAGTCCAGTATAAACTTTCAGGGCTGCTACAATAGCTTTGGAAACAAGCCAGTGATTATATTAGCATTGTACTTGGCTCCTCAGTCTCTCCTAGAAAACTTCCTACTAAACAATGAGCTGGAGTGTGTGTTATGGACCTTTGTGTTTAAGTACCCCAAGACGTTTTAATATGTTTTTCTGTGTTTGACTATTCTAGCCAAGTGACTTCAACCACACAGATCATTTCTCAATGGCCATATTCACCATCCACCAGATCTTCCCTTCCGACTCAGGAGTTTGGGTCTGCAGTGTAAACACAGTGGCTGGGATGGTGGAAAAGCCTTTCAACATTTCTGTCAAAGGTAAGTTTAACTCATGTAGCCAGGGTGTGTTCTTGAAGCAATGATAGGGCCTGCTGGGTCATAGCACAAATTTTAGATTTTAAGCCTTCACGTAATCAGAACCCACTGATGGGTTATGGCCATGGGCTATTTTAAAGAATCACTTTTGAGTGTAGATAACAATAAGGAGACAGAATCATATCAGAGCTCTCAGAGAGTTACCTATGAGATTAAATGCCAGCAGGGAACTCCAAAAAGCAACTCCTCTTTCCCCCCACTTACCCACAATAGCAAACCCCTAAAACTCAAGAATGCTAAAATTTTGTTCAGTTCTTCCAAAGCCCCTGCATGCCCCAAATGTGATTGACACTGGACACAACTTTGCCATCATCAACATCAGCTCTGAGCCTTACTTTGGGGATGGACCAATCAAATCCAAGAAACTTCTCTACAAACCTGTTAATCATTATGAGGCCTGGAGACATATTCAAGGTAAGGTTGGGACACAACAGGTACCATCAGAAGGTCTAGTACCAGGAAAAAGATTTCCCCTATATATCAAAATCTCTTTCTATCAGCATTCACCCCATGCTGCATTTAAGAATCGTTTGGTACACGTAGAGGCCATGAAAGTTCCAGAAATGACTTTCTGAATGCTACTGAGCACTTGGGACACAGACATAGCCATACCGTGGGCTACAATCTGTATCAGCATTCCTTTTCAGGATTCTGAACCCCCCATGGTAATTTTAGAACTCTATCATGCCTGCCCATGTGTGGGTTGCTACCATAGGAACAGGAAGGTCCAGGACCCTGTTGGAAAAGTAGAAGCCCTTAATCTGCCTAAATCTTGAGAGCAATTATTTCTGCTGTGCTAGATTTTCTCCCTTCTTGTTTCCCACCTTGTTTCATCCCAAATACTCCTAACACAGAGGGTTGTATAAAAATTTGAACCTGGAAAAGTTTAGTCTGTGGCAGGCAGGATTGCACTTGGGATAGGGAAAAAGGGGGGTGTGGCAATGAGAGTTTCTGGAAGAAAAAAAAAGAATGCAGCAAACTGAGACAAAAGATTATGAATTTCATGAAAAAGGTAAATGTACCTTAAAAACATATTAGTTTTATTTGTTCTGTGAAACTGTAAAACCATATTTTTTAAAGAAAACTTAAGTTAGAAATAGAGTTTCCAGTTGCTCCTGCTCTTATGACTGGACCATCTTGCAGACAGACCCATCATTACTCTGCTGGTGGACAATGTGGATGCTTCCACTGTTAATTTAGTCAGACCCATCATTACTCTGCTGGTGGACAATGTGGATGCTTCCACTTTTAATTTAGTCAAAGTATGCCTAATGTTAAAGAAAATGAGAGAAAGAGGGCCAGATAGTTTGCCCAGTGGTAAAGAACACTTTTGCTGATGCAGATAGAAGACCTGGTTCAATCCCCAACACTCCTATGATCTGTGTGTAACTCCAGTCCCAGGGGATTGGATGCATTCTGACCTCCATGGGCACCAGGCACCCACATGCTGTACTTACAAACACACAAAAATAAACAAGGAAAACTAAAAATATTATAAGAAAAGGAGGGGTTTGACTCAATAATTCATCTGAGCTTGATCCACTGAACAAAGTGACAGCATTATTTATTACTGAGCTCTTCAGATTCCGTTGTAGAGTCAGCCAGCCCACATCTGGAATCTCAATGACCTAAGGTTGTTTTGTGTCTTTTCTGTTTCCAACATCAATAGCTGGTGTGTGTGTGTGTGTGTGTGTGTGTGTGTGAGAGAGAGAGAGAGAGAGAGAGAGAGAGAGAGAGAGAGAGAGAGAGAGAGAGAGATGGTTTAATAATAAAAATGATCTCCTAAGAACGATTAAACATACTTCACTTTCTTCTTACCCACTGGCAGTTTATCTAAGGTAAGTCAGAAATTGAACTTTGTTATATCCATAACAAGGCAGAGATAAAGAAAAGAGATAAAGAAACTGACAAAACGAGTTGACTAACAGAAAAAGCACAGGCCAGCTATTTGTGGAAACTGTTTTTAAGAGGCTCTAGAACCCTTCGTTGTGAGGATATGACTATTGGAGACCCATTGTCTGGTAACATTAAACAAAAGCCTTCTGGTTCTTTTTTCTCTTGATGGCTTGATTACTTGATTACAATCAGTGTCCTTGAAAATAGTGAAAACAACATGATTTTATATTATGCTAATTGAGCCTCCCAAGTCTGCCATCCTGTGTGGTAGATCTGTGAGGTTTAATTTTGCAATTGAAAATGCAAAAACACTAGAGCAGAAACACACATGGCTTAGAAATATGTGTATGTTAACATATACACAAAACCTGGACATACCCATTCAGAGGACTAGTTTCCCTTACATTGGAAACTGTTCCTCTGTGAAGATGAAAATTGCCTCTTTGTTTCACCAAGACACTGCTTTTTGAAAACCTAATTTAGTTCCCTTTGCAATAGCAGCCACTCTGGTTTAAGGAATATAGTGGGATGCCAATGGAAGCTTTCTGGACTTTCTCTCCTCCCAGTGATGAATGAGATTGTCACACTCAACTACTTGGAGCCTCAGACTGACTACGAGCTGTGTGTGCAGCTGGCCCGTCCTGGGGAAGGTGGAGAAGGGCATCCTGGACCTGTGAGGCGATTCACAACGGCGTCTGTTGGTCAGTTGAAGCCAGCAGACATTTATTCCTGAGCTGGGTGGGAGCGGGAGGAAGGGGAAAGAGGAAGGAAGACCAGGAAGGGTGGTGTCGGGCAAGAGGGTGGGTGGGGATGGAGGTGGAAGGAGTTTGCTGTGGGATGGGTGGGAAAGTGACAGGAAGACTGGAAACTTCAAGCCAAACAGATCCTTTATTTGGACTGGACTGCTGCTCTGTCTCCCTGGGGGAGGGGGACTGTGGCCATCCAGGGGGACAGAGGAGGAAGCAGATGAGCCTTCAGGAAGGCAAGGCCACCTCTGAGGACTTGAGATTTACTTAGCAGCCGCCGCGTCGAGCCTTGACTTCTGTATATCACCCCCAGCTTCCTGTTTCCATCCCAAGGGGCCATACCAGGCTTCCAGAAGCCCCAAACACGCTTCAGAAATTCAAGTTTATTTATTTTTTAAAAAATAATTTCTATTTTTCAAAGTAATCCATCCATGCCCATAGTTCAAACATCAAATAGAAGGAAAAGCTTTTGTCTGGAGAACAGTCCTCCTCTGCTCCACCACCGCCTCCCCCAGCCCTGCTTCCTATCAGCCTTGGTTTCTACAGCAAGCTGTTTCTTTCGGTGTTGCTAAATCAGTGGCTCTAACAGTAGAATCTATCAGAATCACCTGAAGAGTTTATTAAAAAATTTTGCTGGATCTTACTCCCAGAATCTTTAAAATTTTTATTTTATTATTTTGTGTGTATGGGTGTTTTGCCTGCATGCATGTCTGTGTTGTACACAGTGTCTGTGGAGGCCAGAAGCATCAGATCCCCTGGGACTGGAGTTACAGCCTGTTGTGAACCACCACGTGGGTTCTGGAGATCTAGTTTGGCTCCTCTGGAAGAAAAGCCAGTGCTCTTAACCACTGAACAGTCTCTCCAGTACCCACCCACCCTGAATTTTTGATCCATTAAGTTTAAAGCAAGGGTGTGGTTCAAAAGTTAGGGTTTTTCTCTCTCTCTCTCCTCGCCCCCCTCTTTCTCTCTCTCTCGATGGGGCTTCACTCTACAATCCAGGCTTGGAATTCGCAATATAGCCGATGCTGAGGTAATTCTCAAGCTTCAGTCTCTCCGTGCTGGTTACAGGTGCAAGTCACACCTGTAGACCATTTCTTGATTAACTGCTGTTATGCATTATGTACTGGCCTTGCACTGTGTGAATGGAGGAGCTCTTGGTGTGTGCATACTCCTTGATACTAACCTGCATTCCAACTTCTTGCTGCCTGCTGCGCTCCTCTGAAACACTAGAGTGACCTCTGTAATAGTCTCTTCCTGTCCTTTGACTCTTCCCGGGTTTAATCATTCTTTCTCCTGGTGAGTGCTTTATAGTTACAAGTTCTGTGTACTTACTTTATAGAGCAGGTCATAACTTTTCAGCTCTTTGTTAGCTTCCTCCTCGTCACTCAGAGCAAATTCCCAGGATGACAGCTTAGGGAGGAAAGATGTGTTTTTGGCTCATGGATTCAGAGGGTTCGCTCTCTGTTCATTCACTCTGTCTGCATAGGCAGAACATAGTGGTGAAGGAAGCCTGTGGCAGAGGGGTCTTCCTCTTACGGTGGAGGACAGGGCAGGGCTCCCCAACACTAAGTACACATATCCAGTAAGTTAGGTTTTACTTCTCAGTATTTTAGAATGTCCAAAAGTAGCACTGGCCTCTGAGAGCCAAGCCTCCAGTACATGAGCTTTCCAGGGGACAGTTGGCATCCAAACTATGTTAAGGGGAACCTTTTCCTTTGAGAGAAGCCTTCCCGCCAGCCTGGTTCTAGAGCCGCATCAGTACCAAATAAACACACAGGAGGCTATATTAATTATGAAGCTGTTGGCCTTGCTTGTTTCTTACTGGCTAGCTCTGACTTAAGTAATTACCCCATAATTGTTAATCTAAGTATGTCTCTTACCGGAGAAGTTTCCGGGCTTCCTACTCCATGGCGTTATATCTCGACTCTATGTGTTCCTCCTTCCCAGAGTTCTCCTGGACTCCTAGTCCCACCTATCTAGATTCCTATTGGCCCAACAGTGCTTTATTGACATAAGACTTCCCCAACAAAACTACAATAGCTTCCAGACACAGAAACTTTAGCTTCAAGCCCCAAAGCTCAGTCAGAGGCTTTTGTTGCTCTAGGCCCTTAAGGTAGAGGCAAATGGCCCGGAGTTTAGTGTACCAACACCTAGCAGCTACATAGCTCTCAAGCTTTGACTATTTGGCTCCTAGACACTTTATCTTAGTGGCTCCCATGGGCTTCTGACTACTGGGGCTCGTAGTCCTTGCAAGCACAGCTCTCACCCCAGGCTCCTTAAACCTTGTCTCTACAGCCCCAGGATCCCTGCCGCCTCTCACTTTCTTAATCCCTTCCACTGTCCTCCTATACTTCTGTAGACTCTGACCTCCATTTCTCTGTAAACTCCCTAGTCACTTCTAAGGTGACAGCAAGAAGTGGCAACCCATCATAATAAAAAACACAGCACAAATTCTACAGGGAGAATAAAGGTATCTAGACTCGAGAGGAAGGGGGCCCTCACTATGGCATTGCACTACACTTAGATGCAAGTGGCAGTTAATTCTCCCTTAGTTCAGTCTTGAATAAAAAGAGGAAGGTTACAATCTGACTCAAACGGAAAGCATTCATGGGACAGAATATGAAGAACTCCCCCAGACCTGCAACCCTGCCTCCAGTCCTCAGAATACATTCCAGCCAGGATACATTCAGAGGCCTCTTGGAATATTTCAAAGTACTTCTGGTGGCAGTGGAAAGGGAACTCTTGAAGGTTCCCCTTTCCCATCAAGTGAATTCTGCTGATGTTTGCTTTTCAATTCATCGGGCAGTTGAACTGTTTGTTTTAACTGAGGTGGAGAGGCTGGTGTGTGTGTGTGGGGGGGGGATGACATGCTCTGATCTCATTGTAGAGAAAAGAACAGCCAAAGCTGGGTGAAGGGTAGCTATGTCCCCAAAGGGAAGCTACAGTAGAGATGGCCGCGTTTGAAGGTCTTCCCACTACCCAACGCAAAGGCTGAGGAAATTTACAAGTATTTTCCGACACTCGCCTGTGTTGTGTCTTTATATGCTGTCTATATATCCACTGAGGGATTCAGACTCGAGAGGCTAGCAAAAGTAGTCAATCACCTCTCTACATTTTCCTAGATTTCTAGTGATAGAGACAGTAAGACATTTAGCAAAATGCCCAGCAAACATGTGTCCAACTGCCGGTCCTCATTTGTCTGCAAACACTTAGAGCTGGGAAGACTCTCAGGAGCCTTCCTTCCTTTGGCTAAGAGTTTGAAGTGCTTTTCAATTTCTTTTTTTTAAGTCACACCATAAAGAGCAGGGAGGGGCAGCTTATTTTTCTTTGAATATGAGTCCTATTAAACTATATTGCATGTAAGAGTTTAATATCACAGGCACACTCTGTCTATTCCTGTGCTGTGACCACCATTTGTAGAGTGTTGTCATAACCTAAAATGTTCTCACACTATGCAAATCAGTCCCTCAGGGGTGATGATGTTCACTCCTGTCCTGAGATCAGGAGGAAGACTCTTTTTATGCTTCGAAGGGACTTTTTATTTGGAACCTGTAAATCAATTGCTGTGTGTTTAATCGAAAGTAGACATTCTTCCTTTATTCATTGGCATGAATCGGGAAAGGAAAGGAGGTAACACATACTGACATAGTTTCTAAGACTTCCCAATCCCTTCATAACTATCATCCTATTTATTCTCCTGTGTCTGGAAGATGAGTCTGGCTGTTACATTTTACAGGTGAATTTAGGTTATGAATTTGCCCTGATTACAAAGTAAAAGTGGGATGCTCCTGTCTCTCCAATTCTAAAACCTCCTATTATTTCTTTTGGCAACTTCTCTGGTACTCCAGGTTCCTGGGTAAGTGTGGCCAGGCAAGAGGTGTTTGTAGTTGGTACTGCAATGTGATCAGAATGGGCTTAAGACTAGCCCCTCGCCATAGCAGGTGTGATGCCTTGAAATTCTCCTTGCTGGGAGGAAGTGACTTGACATTTATAGCTTTCTCAAAAGGGGAACATAACAAAACCTACTGTGTCCATTTCTGTCAGTCTCTCTGCACTCCTTTCCAGTTGATGACTTGACTTCTAGGAAGTTTCCATTACCCATAACACTATACATATTTTTTATTGAGCTCCTGTTCTTACTCATTTATAGCAACCCTTGGGATGGCTTTATAATTTCATTAAAGAATTTTGGAGATTTGATCTCCACCAGTCATTTACTATTATAAGCAATGCTGAAATGACTATCCCCGTGCACAGATATTTTCATCTTCCTTTGGAATATTTATTTCCTCAGGATAAATCCCTGGTAGTCAGGTGTTAAGGCCAAAGAAGATAGACATTTTTTAAGGTTCTTGAAAATGTTACTCATGTTGCAAGTTGTTCTCAAGAAGGCTGTATTTCTACATTGAAACTACCCAAGGCATATGCAAAATTTATTTCAAAGATTTACTGTTGTGTTAAGAGGGGAAGTATCATGGCTGCTGGCTTGTGATTTTTTGGTAGTTTGTAGATGTTTTATGTTATTCTAGAAGCGAAAGTTATTCTTTGCAGATAGCCTCTGGAGCCGTCATTACTTCTACCCAATATGAAAATAACCGTCTTCTGGTGACTTCTAGGACTCCCTCCTCCAAGAGGTCTCAGTCTCCTGCCAAAAAGCCAGACGACTCTAAATTTGACCTGGCAACCAATATTTCCAATCTCAAAAGATGAAGTTTATGTCGAAGTTGAGAGGAGGTCCATGCAAAAAAAAAGTGATCAGCAGAACATCAAAGTGCCAGGGAACCTGACCTCGGTGCTACTGAACAACTTAAACCCCAGGGAGCAGTACATTGTCCGAGCTAGAGTCAACACCAAAGCCCAGGGGGAGTGGAGTGAAGATCTCACCGCCTGGACCCTTAGTGACAGTAAGTAACTGGTGTTGCCCCTGCCTCACTCGGCAACATTTGTCTACTGTCATTTGAACTTAACTTCTAGCATGAGTCATTAGCGGTCATAAGGACATTGATTGTGTGAATGAAGGCTAATTAGTGCCCATGGAGTCATCTTTATGTCCTTCAAGTATTATTCTAGAAGGGCCCATTGGGATTTGGGCAAGACCATGCTACAGTTTATCTGTCCTTGTTATGAAGCTGTTTATTAGTAATAAGAATCTCAATAGCAATAATAAAGTTCTCTAGGGCTTTAACAACAGCTAAAGGATAGTTTTCAAAGATTATCATTATTGTATATCTTTACATACATGGATGCTGATTCATGATGAATGAATCTTCCCCAATTTTATAAACAAAATGATTTGTTTTAGAAATTCTTCATAACTTACTGTTATCAGAGTTAAAAATATTTATGAAACCAGTAAAAACCTCCTTTCTTTAGAAATGTCTTGAGTCTATGCTTTTGTTGTATTTAGATTGGCTATTTGAAACCCCAAGGTTCTTCGTATTATTGAAACATCTCTGTCTTTGGACAGTGAGTCTAACTTGCTTCATGCAATGAGGACTGTGTCTTTGCAATCCGAAGCCTTGCAAAGATGGGCTAGAGATACCTATTGGTCACACCACCTGCTGCATGGTAGTCACCAACCCCAAAGTCAAGGCTGTCTGCTGCAGCTGGTTCTGTTTGCTCAGTAACATGTAGGAGAAGCAGCTCCATATTTCCTCAGTAATACCTTCTTATACCAGTGACTCATGGAAATAGGCAGTTTTGCCAGTGTGTAGGGATTACTCATCATTGTCATAGTTAGAGTTACTATTGTTGTGATAAAACACCATAACCAAAAACAACTTGGGAGGAAAGGGCTTATTTGGCTTAAATACTGCTGTTGCAGTCTACTGAGAGAAACCAAGGCAGGAATTTGAGGCAAGAATTAAAGCAGAGGCCATGGATGAACAGTACTGACTTCCAAACTTGCTCAGCCTGCTTTCTTACACAACTCAGGGGGTCAGAGGTCCCACCCACAATGGAGCTGGGCCTTCACAAATCAATACTAATTAAGAAAATGTCTCACAGGCTTGCCTTGGGCCAACCTCTTGGAAGCATTTTCTCAAATGTGTTTCATTCTTCTCCGATAAACCTAGATTTTGTCAAGTTGTCAAAAAAACCCAACCTGAATAATTCATATTGCATATACATACATTTGTATCTGTATATATGTATATACATTATATATACTTATTTATTTGTATGAAAGTTAGAAGTTACAGAATAGTGTAAAGACTAACACAACACAGAGAATGAACAGCTATAATACTGTCATAGTACTTTTAACAATAACAAAAGATACACACGTACATATGCACACACATTGAGGTTTTATTTTTATTTTATGTGTATGGGCATTTTGTCTGCATTTATGTCTGTCTACCACATGCGTTCAGTGCCTGTGGAGGCCAAAAAGGGCATTTAATTTGGGCTGAAGATATCACAGTTATTAGATGTCATGTGGGTGCTGGAAATTGAACACAGATCTTCTGGAAGAGTAGCCAGTGCTCTTAACTGCTAAGCCATCTCTCCATCCCTATAGACATTATTTTAGATAGCATATAAAATAGTGTGTTTTATTGTGGCATTTGTATATACATATATCGTTGATGTTTGCCCAGTTTTACCTAAAACCCATGGTGATCCTCTTGTCGCAGCCTCTTGAGGGCTAGGGTTATGGGCATGAGTCACCATACACAGCTTAGATGATAGTTTTCAGATTTTGTTTTGGAACCATCATCCTTATTTCCATAGTAGCTGCACAGGTTTGTGCTCCTGCCCCCGATAGGTAACAGTTCTCTTTTCTACATTCCCACCAGAACTTGTCATTTAGTTTCTTGATGGTAGCCATTCTGCTAACTGGAGTGAGGTTAGATCTCAACACAGCTTTGACTTGCATTTCCCTGAAAGCTAAGGATGCTGAACATGTTTTCAAATATTCACTGGCCATTTGAATATATTCTTTTGAGAAGTGTCTGCTCATGTCATTAGCCTCCTTACCGATTGGGTAACTGAAGTTCCTGCTTGTTTATTAGCCAACTTGCTGATTCAGTATTTGAGGTTTTCTTAATGTTTAATGTTTTGAATTCTTTATGGATTGTCAACTGTTAACTGTCAGATGTGTAATTGGCAAAGATTTTCCCATTTCTTAACCTGTCTTCCTCCCACAGACTGCTTCCTTTGCTGCACAGCTTTTAAATTTCATGCAATCCTTTTAATCAAATTTTAGGCTGTTTTTATGCTATTAGGGTCTTTTTAAGAAAGCCCTTGCCTGTGTCTATACCTTGAAGCTTCTCCCTGTTTTTCTATAGCAGTTTGAGAGTTTTAGGCCTCATGTGATCCTTAATCCATTGTTAATTTTTTCAGAGGGTGAGACATAGAAATTGACCTTCATATTGTTTCCATAGCATCATTTGCTAAAGAGGCTGTCTTTTCTCCAGTGTGTGTTTAATAACTTGTTAAAAGTTAGGTGGTTATAGTTATGTTCTGAGTTCTCTGTTCTAGTTAATTTATCCACATGTCTGTTTTTGGTGCCAGTGCCATGCTAGTTTTGTAACTGTGGCTCTGTGGCTTTTTGAGGTTTGTGTGTGTGTGTGTGTGTGTGTGTGTGTGTGTGTGTGTGTGTGTGTGTGTTTCCATATAAACTTAGGGATTTCTGTAATACATTATTCTATGATAATGTTTTTAGACTTTTTATAAGGACTGTATGGCATCTTTAGATTGTTTTTGGTCATATAGTTATTTTCACACTACCAATATGTGAACATGGGAGGTCCTTTGATTTTGTAGTGTTGACAGCTTCTTTGGTGTTTGAAAGTTTTCATTGTAGAGGCCTTTCACCTCTTGATTAGGTTTATCCCTAGGTTATTTATTTGAAACTAATTTGAGTGGAATTCTGCTTTCTTGGCAAGTTCACTGATGGTATATAGGAAATAATGAATTACGCTGTTGGTTTGAGACAGAGTTTCGTGTATTACAGGTTGACTTTGCACTTGCTAGAAAGCTGAAGATGACCTTGTACTTGTGATCCTTCTGCCTCTACCTCCTGAGCTGAGTTCTGAATTCAGGCATGCACCATCACACCCAGTTCCTGCAGTGCTGGGGATAGAACACGGGGCTTCAAGCAGGCTAGGTGAGCTCTCAACCAACTGAGCTACATCCCCAGTTCCTGACCTGGTTAGTTTTGTGTGTTTATTTTGTATCTTGCTATTTGTTTGAAAGTGGTTATCACAGTTGTTTCCATTTGGGATCTTTACGATACTTTAAGTAGAAGATCATGATTTTTACATTCCTATTTATGTCTCTTTCCTTGTCTTACTAAGACTTGAAGAGTTTTTTGGTTTTGCTTTTGGTTTTGGTTTTTTTCAGACAATGTTTCTCTGTATAACAACCCTGTCCTAGACCTAACTCTATAGATCAGGCTGGCCTCAAACTCACCTGCCTATGCCTCCTTAATACTGGGATTGCCCAGCAAAACTTGAAGTATTTAAGAATGGAGTGAGTGGACAGTCTTGCCTCCCTACTAATTTTAGAGAAAAAAATTAGCATTTGCCCATTTAATATAATGTTGGTTAGGGGGTTATTGTTTATAGTCTTTAATTATATTAAGATGTGTTCCTTCTATTCCTACTTTCATCAGGGCTTTTACCATGAAGGAAGGGGTTTGGGACTTATCAAATGTCTTTTCTGAGATCAGTGTGTAATTTCTATTCTTAAGTCTACTTGTGTACTGTTTTATGTTTACTAATATATTTGAGCAATCCCTGTACCCTAGAATGAAGCCACCTTGTCATAGAACATCTTAATATGCTCTTAAACTTGACTTGAGGTGTTTTATTGAGATTTTTTGCATTTAAACTCATCAGAGAAATTTGTCTATAGTTTTCTTTTGTGTGTGTGTGCTACATATTCTAGATATCATTTTTTTGGTTTTTATGAGACAGGGTTTCTCTGTATTGTTTTGGAGGCTGTCGGTCCAGCCCGGCCTTGAACTCACAGAGATCGAGTGCTGGGGTTAAAGGCGTGCGCCACCACTGCCTAGCTCTAGATATCATTTTAATACCAGCTTGTAAAAGGAGTTTAATAGTGTTCTTTACATTCATGTTTTATTAAGCAATTTGAGTAGCTTTAATGTCAGCTCCTTGGTAAATTGTTGGTAGAATTCAGTGTTGAGTCTGTCTGGTCCTGAGTTTTTCTTTGTTGAAAGACTATTGCTGGTATAACCTCATTGCTTGTTATAGATCTCTCTGTGCTATTTATAGCTTCCTGGTTTAATTTGGTAAGTCATAGGAATGTATTAATTTATTCCATATTTTCAGGTTGTCACCGGGCGGCATTGGTACAGGCCTTTAGTTCCAGCACTTGAGAGGCAGAGACAGGTAGATCTCTGAGTTTGAGGCCAGCCTAGCCTACATAGTGAGTTCCAGGACAGCCAGGATAGTTACACAGAGAAACCCTGCCTCAAAAAACAAAAATAAGCTAACAAAAGAATACAAGTTTTCAAAGTATGCTCTAATGATCTTCTAGAGTTCTTTGGGGTCTAACTTCTAAAGCATTTGTGTGTGTGTGTGTGTGTGTGTGTGTGTGTGTGTGTGCACGCGTGTGTGTACACAAGTCAGAGAACAAACTGAAGCACTCGTCTTTTTCCTTTTACCATGGGGGTCCCAGAAATTGAACTCAGGTTTTTCAGGCTTGTCAGCATTTACCTCTTGAGATATCTGACTAGTCCCCAGAATCTATTTTATTTTATATTTATTGTTATAAACTAATCCCAGTTCCCCTCTCTCCCCTCTTCCCTCTTCCCCCACCTTATCCTCATTCCACCCTACCCCCATCTGCTCCTCAGAGAGGGTAAAGCCTCCCATGCAGAGTCAATGAATTCTGTCCCATCACCATATTGAGTCAGGACCAACCCCACCCCCACCCTGTGTCTAAGCTAAGCAAGGTATCTCTCCATAGGAAATGGGCTCCAAAAAGCCAGTTCACCATTAGGGATACATCCTAGTTCCACAGTCAGTGGCTCCACAAACTTCCCAAGCTACCCAATGTCACTGGCATTCAGGGGGCCTGGTTCTGTCCTATGCAGGTTCCCCATCTGTCAGTCAGGAGTCCATGAGCTCCCACTATCTCAGGTCTGTGGGTTTCCCCATCATGGTCTTGACCTCTTTGCTCACATTATTGCTCCTCCCTCTTTTTGACTATACTTTGAGGTCTCAGCCCAGTGGTTAGTTGTGAATCTCTGCATCTGCTTGCATCAGTTACTGGATGAAAGTTTCAGGAGATCATATCTATTTCCCCTTCCTAAGTGGATCCATGCATGTCTCTCTTAGGGTCCTCTTTGTTTCCTAGGTTCTCTGGGGTTATAGACTGGGGCTGGTTATCCTTTGCTTCATGTCTAGTATCTACTTACAAGTAAGTACATAGCATATTTGTCTTTCTAGGTCTGGGTTACCTCATTCAGGATGGGTTTTTTTTTTTCAGTTCTGTCCATTTACCTGCAAAATTCAAGATGTCATTTTTTTTTCACTCTGTTCCATTGTGTAAATGTACCACATTTTCTTTATCCGTTCTTCAGTTGAGGGGAATCTAAGTTGTTTCCAGGTTCTGGCTATTAGGAATAAGCTGCTATGACCATAGTTGTGCAAATGTCCTTGTGGTATGAGTGTGCCTCCTTTGGGTATACGCCTAAAAGTGGTAGATTGATTTCAAATTTTCTGAGAAACTGCCATGCTGATTTTCAAAACGGCTGTGCAAGTCTGCACTCCGATGACAGCTTATGTGGAGAAAGGGAAACACCCCTTCATTGCTGGTGGGAGTACAGAATCTATTGTATTATCCCCCCTTTACCTTGAATTTTATAAATTTTGGTATTCTTTCCTCTTTTTTTAGCCAATTTGGCTAAGGACTTGGTGACATGTTTTTCAAAGAATCCTTTTGTTTCATTCTTTGTATTGTGCTTCCAGGTTTCATGTCACTCATGTCTGCCCTCATCTTTATTATTTCTTGCCATGTAGTGCTTAGGGTTGTCTTCTTGTTATTTCTTCTGTGACCTTGAGGTTAATCCTTACTTAGAGCTCATGATTTTTTTAATGTGAGCACTCGTAATTAGACACTTTTTTCTTAGAAATATGTTTGTTATATCCCAATGTTTTAAATAAATTGTTCATTCATTTTCATTGGAGTCTATTAAATTTCTAACTTACTTCTTGATTTCTTAAGTTACCCATTGGTCATTCATGAGTGTGTTGTTCAATCTCCAAGCATTTTTGCATTGTTTCTGTGGTTCCTCTTGCTATTGATTTCTACTTCTGTTCACTATAATCTGACAGGATACAACAAATTGCTTCTATATTTTATGCAGTTTTGGAAACAAAATCTCATGAATCTCAGGCTGGCCTCATAGTTGTTATGAGACTAAGAATGATCTTTAATTCCTGATCCTCCAGCCTCCCCCTGCTGAATACTAGAATTTCAGGTATGTCTGACCAGGCCTAGTTTATGTGATCAAACCCAGAGCTTTGTGTGTGCTGGACAAGTATTCCATTAACTAAATTCCATCACTAGCCCCAGTACTTTTATGTCTTAATCATTTGCCTCATGGCCTAAAGTATGGTCTATTTATAAAACTGTCTAAAACTATTGGATTGCTAAGTGCCCATTATGAACTAGATGAACTCTGAAATTTCTGTGTTGACTTTTAGTTTGAATGATATTGATAAGAGTGTGGTGTTAAAGCCAAGTCCACTTGCCATTCTATATCCATTAGTGTTTATTTTATGAAACTTGGAGCTTCAATATGTGGGGAAAATGTAATTATATCTTTTCAATGGTTTCTTTATTAGTTAAGATTAATTTTTGTTTGAAGTCTGCTAAAGCAGTTATCAGAACGGCCACATTGGCCTGTCTTTGACTTTGACTTTCTTGACAAACTAACCTCCATTCTTTCACTTTGTTGTCTTTGCCAGTGATGTGCATCTCTTGGAGACAACAGACATTTGGATCTTGTCTTTTAATTTATCAAGGAAGTCTATAGATTTTTAATTAGCGAGTTAAGACCATTTATGTTTATGGTTATCATTGAGAGATGTTTGCTAAAACTTGTACAACTTAGTCAAGTGTTCTTCCGGTTAGTTGGGTTGTTCGTTCTTTTCTTTCTTCTCTATTCATGTTAGTGGTGTACTGGCATACAGTATTGGACGTTATGGATACCTTCTTACTTCTCTTTGGTTCAACTTTTGCTCTCATGAAATTTATTATTTCCTGTGCTCTCAATTCTTCTTCCCTCCTCTGTACACAGTTATTCATTTAAACATCTTTTGCAGTACTGTCTTGGTAGTTACAAAGTTCCCTAGTGTGTGCTTGTCTTGAAATGTCCTTATTTCATTGTCAGTTAATTTTATAGACACATATTTTCTGGATAGAATAGTCTTTGTTGGCAGTTCTTTACTTTTAGGGATTTATATAGCTTCTGTTGAGAGGTCTCATGTTATCCCGATGCATTTGCTTTTGTAAATGGATTAGAGATTATTTTTCTCTAACAGCTTTAATATTCTTTTTTTGTCCTTTTGGCATGCTGAGTGTAATGTGTTGTGAAAAGGCTTGGCCATGTCTATTGGAAGTTATAAATGGCTCTAGTGATTGCACATATATTTCTTTCCTAGATTTGAGGTAATTTCTACTGAAATTTTTAAAATTAGACGTCCTTGCCTTTGGTCTTTGATTTCAGCTTTTTCTACTATAGGGATTCTTACTTGGGTGTGAACTTTAGATTATATTCCAATGTTCTTAGATATTGCAGTCACTCTCGTGTGTGTGTGTTTGTGTGTGTGTGTCTGTGTCTGTGTCTGTGCACGTGTGTACTCATGCTCTCTTTCTCTCTCTCTCCCTCTCTCTTTTACACACACACACACACACACACACACACACATACACACATGCATGCATCTGGATGTTTTTAGGTGTATGTACCTATGCATGTGTCAGAACCCAGAGAAGAAAACTGGGTATTCTGCTCTACAATTCTCTGCCTTATTCCTTTAAGAAAGGGTCTCCCATTGAGTTAGAGTTAGGCTGGTGGCCAGCAAACGTCAGTGATCCTCATGTCTCTCCTCCTCCACAGCACTGTGTTGCATTTTGTATGCATGGCCACACCTGGCTTTTGGCATGGGTGCAAGGATCTAAATTTAGTTCTTCATATTTATGTAGCAAATGGTCATCTTTATTGTCTGTTTTTTTCAAGTTCATATTTGAATATAGTATTTTCTATACTTTGTCTTCCATACCTGATAGTTTTCTGTCTGCTTGGTCTAATCTATTGATAATTCTTTCCACTATGGGTTTTTTTTGTTAATTAGCTGAGTTTTTAATTTCTAACATTCCTGCCCATCTCACTTTTCATGTTGTATTTCTCTCCTAAATTGCTGATTTTTTTTTCCTTCCAGGTTGCTGATTTTCTCAACCATTTTGGGACTTTTGGGATCCAAGTTGGATTCCTTGCTTCACTCATCTCTTTACTTGACCTTTTTGAGGTCATGGGTTATTTTTACAAGTAAATTTTGAATTCTCTATCCAATACTTTACCTATCCCAGTATCTTTGAATTCAGCAATTGCAACATTATGAACTTTTGAAGGATTCCTGTTGCCTCTCTTTTTTAGGTTTCTGGGGTTTTCCTAGTGCAATTTATTTGTCTGTTGTTTGGGATGCCTCTTCTGATTTTATCTGGGATTCTTTCAGTAATCAATAATCCTCAGAAAAGAGAAAAACAGCTGCTTATAATAGCATCAGTGCTAAACTGAACAGGGAATAGAAATGCACCTTAGATCAACTAGAGGTGACTCCTATACCACCCAACAGAATTGCCAGTTACCATAGGACAGGAAATCACTAAGAATGTGTTACACAGTCAAAATTGTGTAAAGTTAGTGTAAATGTAGAAATAGCAAATGGGTGGTATAAAGGGAGGGGCCAGTGAAAGGGAAAGCAGAGCAGAGTTAAACAAAGAACAAAGAATAGAAAAGGAAGCTTGAAATTATGAGGGGAGCATGGAAAGAGCAGTATATAAACAGTTCTTAGGGGTGGAAGAGATGGAACAGCTGATCGGGTGCTTGTTTGAAAATGTGGGTTCAGAGCCCCAGCATCCAGTAAACGCTGGGTGTGGTGGGTTGCATCTGTAATCCCAACACTGGGGAGGCAGAGAGAGGAGGATCCCTTGATGTCACTGGTGAGTGACTCTATCTCAAAACTCAAGGTATGGGGTGATTTAGGAAGACACCAGCTGCTCACCTCTGGCCTCCACACCTATAGGCACAAACAGTCATGTGCACCCTCCCCCACCACAAATAGCACGCACACATACTTTTAATTGAAAGGTTGCCCAATAATGAATATGCCATGAACAAAATTAGATAAATGTAAGAAAGGAAACAATGAAAACATAAAAGGTTTTAAGAATCAGATAAAGGCCGGGCGTTGGTGGCACATGCCTTTAATCCCAGCACTCGGGAGGCAGAGCAGGCGGATCTCTGTGAGTTCGAGGCCAGGCTGGACCGACAGCCTCCAAAACAATACAGAGAAACCCTGTCTCGTAAAACCAAAAAAAAAAAAAAAAGAATCAGATAAAGTAAAACACTACTAAAAGTTTGGAAAAATAAGGAGGCACAAAGAGCAAAAGGGACCAGAAGAATGTACATAATGGTCAATTTAAAAAGATGGAAGGAGCTGGGTGGTGGCACACGCCTTTAATCCCAGCACTCGGGAGGCAGAGGCAGGAGGATCTCTGTGAGTTCGAGGCTAGCCCAGAGCTAGTTCCAGGACAGCCTCCAAAGCCACAGAGAAACCCTGTCTTGAAAACCTCCTCCCTCCCCCCAAAAAAGGAAAGAAGGAATCACCTCTTCTCTTTCATCCCAACTTTTCATCACCACATAACACAGGCAGCTTACAACCCACCATTTACTTGGGAGTCTTTCCCATGCCATATATCAGTTTCTATTAACATGTATGTTGCTCTCCTTTACTTATTTATATTTTCTACCACACAAAACATTGTAATGTCTGTTCTTATATATGTTCCCCTGTGCACAGGGTTGAGAGCTGTTCTAGGGAACACGTCCAGAAGTGACTCTCATGTGTAGAGTTCCTCTGAGAGAGGCTAGTGAGTGTGTACAGCACCCAGAAGAGCACGAACACTCTGCACTCACTCTGTCCAGCTCCATGTGCAGCCCTGTGTTGACATCACCTAAGGGTGCTATCAGGCAGTTATAGTTTACCAATCTTAGCAGCCCACCATAGTCCACGATTGTTATGGAGGGAGTCTCAGGGAGACTGCAAGGATGATTCTGTCCTGGGAATCTCAGAACATGTTGTTCTGACCCTGCTTGTGTCCCTGAATGGAATGTGATCTCACTTCTCTCAAATCTCTGGAGTCTTGTAAGGGCTTAGCACATTTTCTTTCACATGCGTTAGCATGCCTACTATCTATAACTGTGTTTGGGGTAAAGATAACCATATAGCTAAGACAATGGTATTCAGAGCCAGACTACCAGAGTTGAATTCTGTATCTCCTGCCTAACAGTGGTGTTGACCTTGACTGAGTCCCAAATCTCTCTGTGTCTCAGTACTTACAGTAAGGAGGGGAAAATGAGTTAAAACGTGGAATAATTAGAGTGATGTATGGCATGTTATAAGCACCATGTAAACATTATCCCTGCTAGTCTTTTCATTCCATCCAGCACCAAGCACGTTGTAGATAGGTTTGTGAAGCAAAAGAATTCCGCAATCCTTCCTTTACTGTAAGGAGACACCTTGGGGGATGATTGTATATATAGTACCCTCTCCTCTGGGCCAGTCTCTCACATCTAAGGGAGTCACACTCCAGCTAGTGGACTGGAGTCAGCACGTGAGGGAGGGATGCTTCTGTTCATGTTAGTGAATGGTAGTGAGTGGGCTGACATGGACCCACTCTCAAAAGCATATTAATCTAAGAGGTGACACTAGGTCTTAAGTGAATTCTTTTTTAAATTTCTAGTTCTTCCTCCTCAACCAGAAAACATCAAGATCTCCAACATCACTGACTCCACAGCTATGATTTCTTGGACAATAGTGGATGGCTATTCTATTTCCTCTATTATCATCCGCTATAAGGTCCAGGGCAAAAATGAAGACCAGCACATTGACGTGAAGATCAAGAATGTCACCATCACTCAGTACCAGCTCAAGGGTCTAGAGCCAGAGACTACATACCAGGTGGATATTTTTGCTGAGAATAACATAGGATCAAGCAACCCAGCCTTTTCTCATGAACTAATGACGCTTCCACAATTCCAAGGTTGGTAGTAGACTGATATTTCCATAGAGTACTTTTGGACAGCACCAGAGAATCCTGTCTTGAAATATTGCTCTATGTGTCGGTTATGCATCATCATTCATTTGTCCTAATAAGCTGTGTCATCACTATATAAATCCTGAAAATAAAAGTCTTAAGAAGGATC
This sequence comes from Mesocricetus auratus, assembly GCF_017639785.1. Lineage (NCBI taxonomy): Eukaryota > Metazoa > Chordata > Mammalia > Rodentia > Cricetidae > Mesocricetus > Mesocricetus auratus. The sequence goes on along the minus strand of NW_024429197.1, from coordinate 44,215,561 downwards.
TCTACTGATCCATTTTCTCTTATTAAACTTAGAATTAGGTAGCCTCAAAGCACATCCCATCCAACAGTCTAACAAAAAATGTGAATAATATAAATTTCAATTGTAGGGAGAAAGAGGTATGTAGAACCTGCTTATGGGAAGCAAGCTGTATAGATACTTCAATGGGAAGGGTTTCCCTGCATTTTATTTTTTATTGAGACAAATTCTCTTTGATTTTTAATGACATTATGATATTCTGAGTTTTCTTCTCCCTTTCTTGTCTAATCTAAATCTAAAATTCTTGTAGGTACTAAATGCAAGCTAACTAAACTATTTGGACTGTAGCTCTCTGACATGGCTTGAGATCCTTCCACAATGCCAAGAGCACTATGCCCACTTCTTGCCATTTGTAAAACCTGTTGAATAGAATTGTGTGTTCTAGGGCCTAGCACTGATGCAGCCACAGCATGAAGACAGACATCTCATCTGTGCAAATGGTGCTGTGCGACACTTTTCAGTGACCTATATATGCAAAAGAACGTAGTCAGGGTTGTCAGAGGGGTAGACAGTTGCACAAGTGTATAATTTGGACTACGGTTTACTTTTACCGAAGATACTACAGTTCTTTGTTCTGTGGTCAGGATCATATGTGGTTTTAAAATACAGTACAAGAAGCTACATATCATTAATGATTCTGGAATGTTTATGAAATATCCAAGAAATGATGTATCTTCCAAATTAGGGATGGACATTGTAGTTTTTATTTCACTCTATCAGTGCTTCATTTTTATAAGCATTGTAGCTTGGTAAGATTACACATAGGTTCTAAATGCAATTGATGTATAAAATGTGAAATTTTAAACCAAGATAAAACAAAACAAACCCACTCACAACTCTTGGTGTTTCTATGATCAGTACATAGAAGAAAAGATAGATACATATAGAACACTTTTAAGAAGTGGAATTATGGATGGTGGTGGTGCACATCTTTAATTCTATTCCAGCACTTGGAAGACAGAGGCAGGCAGAGCTCTTTGAGTTTGAGGACAGTCTGAGCTACACAGCAAGTTCCAGAATAGGTTGGGCTACACAGAGAAACCCTGTCTCAAAAAAATAAAAGAAGTGTGATCATAATCTGTGTAGTGATTTATTAAAACACACTGAGTTTAATCTCATTGGGATATAAAGGCAAGATGTAGAAATATTTAGAACAGTCTTAAATGGATTATTTTAACATAAGCCCTAATGTAAAGCTTTATTTTTTTCTTCTTGTCTTTTCCTAACTCCTGCCTTCAATATTCACTAGGTTTTCTCCATCCACTCTTTAAACAAGGGAAAGTACAGAACAAGACAACATATCATATGGGCTCTATGCTGTTGTCATCAGGATGTGAAAGTTTCTAGAGAAATTGAGCTACAAACATTAAAAGTTAAACAACTAGTTAAGCAGCAATAATGTTCATCTACGTGGGCTCCTACTTGGAAGCAGTTTAACAAATGACATCAGCTAGTAGCCATTTTGAAAGCACTTTTGTCAATCCTAGAGATCTCATAACAACCCTATGAGTTAGATTCATTTCTACTGAGTTTAGAAATAACTGAGTATACCACAGTAAGCAGGTGGGGCAGTGGTTACGTTCCCATTACACTGTGTCTTCCCCAACAGAGGATCTTAGCCCATCATCCACCTAAACTAACTCAGCTGCTGCCCCTCTGTTCCCCTGCAGTCTCTGCAGACTTTGGAGGGAGGAAGATGCTGCTCATAGCCATCCTTGGATCGGCTGGGATGACCTGCCTCACAGTGCTGATGGCCTTTCTGATAATGCTGCAACTGAAGAGAGCAAATGTCCAAAGGAGAATGGCTCAGGCCTTCCAGAATGTGGTAGTATATCATTTTTTCCCTAGATAATAAGCAGAGGCCTATATAGAGGGTGACCTTTGCTTTAAAGGTGTACACAAGCAAATAGCCCTATAGGCAAGTTTCATTGTTTCCTTTGTCTTCCATCATTGTCAGGCAACTAACATGAGTATGAAATTTTTTTGTCCAAACCAGATGAAATTTGCAAGCAAAAAGGATACACTTAATAATTACACAGAGACTAAGACTAAAACAGGATTCCTCCCCAAAATGAGATAAGTCAGTTGCCTGACAGAGTATTTCGGTAGAATGAATTGTACATTTTTCAATAAAGGACATAAGGATAACCAGGCCACAGCATCATATAGTTCATTTCCTAATTATGTGTGGCATTAAATGGCTTTCCACACATTTTCCCATTCTAAGTTTCCATATTTCTCATATCTCCTTCAATTCTACCACCCCCTCCTGTGTGCGAGAGTTATGTATTCATGTACTTCTTTTCCTCCGAACAATTAGTGGTCAGGATTTGTGGTATATGGCATTGTACTTGACCTTTTGGAATACTAAAGCATGGAAATTTCGGAAGCGTATAGCTTTAAGGTCTGTAGAATAAATCTGTGCCCAGTATTGTTGATTTTGTACACCGAACAGTAAATACAGTGCCATGCTTCTGATGAGATCTAACTCACATGTCTGAGTCCTCAAGATTCCTTTCCATGGAGGACAGAGGGAGTTCATTGTCTGATTCCGTGCCAGAGCTGGTTTGACTCAGGCTATTACTGGAGAGAAAGGATAGGGGAGGGGAGGGGCACTTTGAAGCTTGTCATGGTATCACTGATTTGTCAAGAGACTGCTAGCTGCCACTTGAATTCAGGAGAACAAGAGGTGTGCTGGGTTTTGCTATATGCACCAGTCATTTTGGGATATGGTAGGCTCTAGAATTCAAACTTAGGATGAGCATGGGATAGTAGCAAGGAGAGACCAGGCCTAGGACGACATTAGGAAGGGCCTCACTGAGGCATGACCTGTGACTACCATGAGTTACTTTTCCACTAGAACTACAAACTGATCTCTGCACATCAGAGTGGGGTTCAAACTTGTCCTTAAGGCTGTCATCACTCCTTCTGCAGCTTTGCAGGCACTGCTAACGGACAAGCCTGTGTACATGCAGCACTGTGGGCTGCAGTTTCGTTGGCACAGGCTTGTAAAAAAGAAACCTATTTGTGCTCCCATTCTAGAGTTAGTTACATGATTTATTTCCCACCGGATAGATACAAACCAGAAGATATTATGCACCTTAGGATAACAAATGTCCTGACACAAAAATGATAAGAAAATATATATTTTTCCAGAGAGAAGAACCAGCTGTGCAGTTCAACTCGGGAACTCTGGCCCTAAACAGGAAGGCCAAAAACAACCCGGATCCCACAATTTATCCTGTGCTTGACTGGAATGACATCAAGTTTCAAGACGTTATTGGAGAGGGCAACTTTGGCCAGGTTCTGAAGGCACGGATCAAGAAGGATGGCTTGCGGATGGATGCTGCCATCAAGAGGATGAAAGGTCAGTGTCTGGAAGACAGCCTTTCTGGAGGAGAGGAGACAGGCGTTTCCTGTCGAAATCCTCCCTTTGTCACCACATAGTCTTCCAACCAGAAGTGGCCCTGGTGTCAGATATGCTTGTTGTGTGTGCAGATGAAGGTGCTGTCTCCTTCAGGGTGAAGCCTGTGGTAAACAGCATCAGGGTATGAAGGGCAGAGGGAGGAGACCAGAGTGTTGGTTCCTGAGGGTCTGGGAATGTTACTCTTCTGCCATTCACTGCTCCCTTGGGGAGGTGTCACTGTTTTCTCACGGGACTCATTCTTGAAATTGAGTGTGCATCAGAATTACCTGGAAGACTTGCTCAGAACCACACTGATGCCCTGCGCCCACCCTTACCCCTCTTGTATATGCTCAGTTTTTTATTTAGGAGGTCTGGACAAGGTCAGAGAATCTGATTTAGTAGGTCTGGACAATTTGCATCTGTGTTTCCATGTGATGTGGATTTTGTGGGTTTTCGTGCTTTTTGACCATACTACTGAACAGTTAGAATTGACTTTAAATCCGCTACATACCATGGTAGGATTATGACACCAGGAACTAAATAAAAATATCATCTAAGCTTAGAGATAGTTTCTCTCCATCCATGGGTCTCTTTCTTTAGCCTCTCTCTCTCTCTCTCCCTCCCTCCCTCCCTCCCTCCCTCCCTCCCTCCCTCCCTCCCTCCCCCTCTCTCTCTGTCCCCCTCAGACAGGATATTACTGTGTATCCCAGACTGACCAGGGACTCACTCTATAATTAATCTAAAATTTAGGGCAATCTTACTATCTCAGAATATAGGTATGAGTGGTGATATTTTTTAAAATAAATACTTGCATAACAGAAATTCCCCTTCTGTTCTGTTTTTATCACTGAAGGTTTAGGGAACACTCAACAGTAAGGGGGAAGAATATTTGGAGCATAGACTTATGAAATCAGCTTTTATTGGGCTCTTTCCTGAATCTGGTTTTTTATTTCATGTACTATTAAAAAGTAAAGCTGCTTAACTGTGTGCCGTGGCAGAAATTTTTCACAGGTGGAGAAACACACTGTAGGGCAGCCACTGAACAATACACTAATTGCTAAGAAATCCCAACGCATTGGATCTCAGGACCAAAGCTACAGTGAAGGTCCTGTGATAAGAATGGGAGACTGGGTTTGGGATGTCTGGTCCATCCATATTACAGATGCCCCTGACCCACCTGGTCAGTTGGAACACTCTCTAAGCCTGTTCTAGTATACACATGTCCACCAGCACCACACCCCTGATCATGTTCCTTTGCATAGACCAACAACAGTACCCTGTAGCAAGAGATCTAACTACGCACCTGTGGCACTGACCACGCCTGTTTGGACATGGTCATGGATGCATATGTGAGGTGGGGATTTAGGCTGGTGCAGACAGGCGTCCCCGCCCCCCTCTCTCCTCTCTCTCTCTCTCTCTCTCTCTCTCTCTCTCTCTCTCTCTCTCTCTCTCTCTCTCTCTCTCTCGTTGCTGGCTGGGTTGTGGGAAACAGCTGGGGAGGATCCTTGGATATGGAACCTGTGGCAGCCTCTTTGTAAAGGTAACCTCTCCTTTGTAAGTGTAACCTCTCCTTTGTAAGTGTAACCTCTCAGAATAAACCCTATTTAATCTGTACTGAGCCTAGTGTATATTGATTCCCACGAGACTTTCTGGGAATGTCCCACAGGTGCGTTGTAGATTTCTCAATACATTACCCTGTCCTTCGCTCAAAGCTGATCCATCAGTTTGAACATCAGCCAACAGTCTTCTCTCTGGTCCAAACGTGATAGTTCTCCTCACCAAAGTGCCACTAATGAGGCAGGACAGGAAGAACAGGAAAGCTGCAGCTCAATTTCCTGACTCTACATCACCTAGAATATGTCAGCTGAAGGGCACTAGTTCTCATCCAGGGCCATTTTGTTTGGGAGGGACATGGGATAGTTTGTGGATACATTTTTGGTTGGTTTTGTTTGGGAGGGACATGGGATAGTTTGTGGATACATTTTTGGTTTTGCTGTTATCTAGCGAACGAAGGTCAGGGATGTCACTGAACTTCTCCAGTGCTCAAAGCAGCTTCCAGTAACACCAGCCCCGTCATCTGTGGTGAGGCTGAGAAACTCCGCTTTAGGAGTTTTCCAAACCCCTGATAGTGACTAATTGCTATAGCAGTCCTGGGTTCCAAGACAAGACAGTTCTCTTTGGAAAGGTGTAATGAGGCGACATTACCACCCTTGGCTTTATTTCCAGAATATGCCTCCAAAGATGACCACAGGGACTTCGCAGGAGAACTGGAGGTTCTTTGTAAACTTGGACACCATGCAAACATCATCAATCTCCTGGGAGCATGTGAACACCGAGGTAAGATGCTCCCACCCTCGGCAGACTTTGAAAGATAAATCAGGAACATTCTGTAACAAAAGGAGGAAAGATACTAATCTTGAGAACATTGTTTATTTTAAAACTACAGTTTCAATCTGAATGTCTAGTCCCATTTATTGGCTGAGCTGAAGCTAATTATCCTTGTGGAGGAGGTGCTGACTAAATCACTAGACATCTGAGGTGGTTTAGCAATTAATGGTCAAGATGTCCATGGCTTCTTCTCACTCTTATCCTTACTAACCAGGGGATTTTAAAAAATCATATTATTACTATAGAAGGGCAAGAAGCCTTTACCATTAGAAAATGTGGGGTGTGTTGGCTCTTCTGAATTGATATTTTTTTTTGCTTTGAGTCAGGGTCTCACTCTTACACCAAGGAACTGGTGTTCTGAATTTTGAAGGCACTGGTTCCAGTAGCACTGTGACGTGAAAGCACTGATAATGCTTAGGTTAAAGAGTGATTCTAAGTTCATACACGACAATCCTAGCTTTAGTGAAAGCATTTTTATTTCAGCTATATTGTAGCTTTACAACCATTTGGTGCTCCCATACTTCTAGATGTAGGAAGTAAAATGATTCAAATGTTTGCTCCTGCACTATATGTAATGAGTTGTGAAGGAGCTTTCCCTCTGCATCCATGCTTCATGGGTTTGGAGTTCCTAGTCTGTGTCTCAACGGAATGACTCATGGAAAAGTTTGCTTCTACAAAACATAAAAACTCCATGCTGCACTTATTTATAAACTCGACAACCTTTTGTTGAGTTTCTCAGCAAAAAAAAAAAAACCCATCAGCAATACAAGAGAGATGACTTCTATTTCCTCGATTTATTAAGCTAAAAATATGGGTGTTTTACGCAATATATCATCCTATGATCCAATAAGGGTGTAATTCTGAAAACCAGATCATGTCCCTTAGATTAAATAATGAAGTAATGACATTTGCCTTTGAGTTATTTCCTGGAAATAATAGTTGGTGTGGGACAGCAGCACATAAAAAAGAAAGAAATGTCCAGGGCTGGAGAGGTGGCTCAGTGATGAAGAGCACTTGCAGAGTACTTGGGTTTGGGTCCCACACTCACCTGTAACTCCAGTTCCAGAGGGATTCTGACGCCCCCTGCTGGTCTCCATGGATACCTACTCACATCTCGAGTCCATACATGGACCTAATCGGACACACCTACACATAAGATTTTTAAAAAAAAAAGTCAAACAGGAACTGAAAATATGTCTTAAAATTTTGTTTTTTTAACACGTAATTGCTTGTATCTTAAGAAAACACATTCACGTCATATCTTCCATCTCCCTTTCCTTATGATGTAATGGGGTTTCCGTGAGGGAAGATTCATTTTCTGGCAGGTGGAATGGTAACAATTTCAATTTCTTAAAAATATCTTTAAGTTCAAATCCATTTGACATTTAAAAATGATGGTCTGGGTGCAAGTGCGGGCACACACACATGCGTATGTACACAAATATCCTTCAAGATCAGGGAAATCATTACTTTTAGCTGCTCTTTAAGAAGGAAAACAAATAGGACAAAACCAATACAAGAAGAAAGACGTTTTCTGGGAACTCTGCTGTTTTTATTTGATCCTCCTAAAATTCAAGTTTTCTGATGTCTTTAGGCAAAACATAGTTCAAAAAACCAGATCCCTGCCAGGCAGTTGCCCAAGGAGCTCTTGGTGCGGTTTTAGGGCGATGAGAAGGCAGAGGAGAAAGTACATGCTATAGGTCCTTCCTCTCTGAGCTTATCGCCATAGCCCGCTGTCGCTGGAGATAGACGAGAATGACATTCCTGGCCTATGCTAACTTCTTGATGAGTACCAAATGAAGTCATGGCAGTCTGAAGGAGGTGTCCTGTGGAGGAGGACGCTCTCAGTTCCCTGTCCTAGTGTTAAGGAGCTGATGGGAGTGTTTCAGGAATACCGTGTGAGTCCCATTTGCAGCAACAGAGGCGAGGGAGAGAAAGACTGAGTTCAGGCTGGTCTCTCAGAGAGCTGTGGGGCCGTGTCCCTCGTCTCCCTCCCGTCCCTAACATCATTACTAACACGTCTCTTTGGATCAGAATAGAGTTTGTAAGCCAGTCCCCAACACCACAGTACATCTTGAAGATTCCACAGTTGTTCAGCCAGTATAAGATGACTCCCATCCCCTCCCTGCAGGCTACTTGTACCTAGCTATTGAGTATGCCCCGCACGGGAACCTCCTGGACTTCCTGCGCAAGAGCCGAGTGCTAGAGACAGACCCAGCTTTTGCCATCGCCAACAGCACTGCCTCCACGCTGTCCTCACAGCAGCTCCTTCACTTTGCAGCAGATGTGGCCCGGGGCATGGACTACTTGAGCCAAAAGCAGGTTTGTTCTGAGAACCTTGGTTTGGACACCTTTCTGTGGAGCTCTCTCTGGGGGGCTTTTATGTCAATAGTTTTCCATTACCCTTTCTTCTCTGGTTCCTTCTCAGTGTCTCTGACTTCAGAACCTGACACTTTCCATCTGCATAGAAAGAATTCAGTTCCCAACCCTGACAGTGTATTTCCCTAGCGGGGTTTAAAACCATGTATGTGTAAGGTGCCCTGAAGTTGGCCTCTAAATCATGCCTAACATCAGAGGCTCTACACTGTCGGGGACAGTTCTGCCCTTCCTCCCACCCATAAAATGATACTTACAAGATGTGAGGAGTCACTTGGCACAGTGTGCTATCTGGGACTTTGTAGTGAGGTGCTTCAAGGTACCTGGATTCTGAAGACCTTCTCAAGACCTTTCATGGTATCATTTCTGTATTTCTCTAAGCTCTTACCACAGAACTCTCTTCTAACAAAAGGAAGACAAGACCAAGTATTATACTGAAGATACATGATTCTTTGAAATTTTAGTTTATCCACAGGGACCTGGCTGCCAGGAACATTTTAGTTGGTGAGAACTATATAGCCAAAATAGCAGATTTTGGATTGTCACGAGGTCAAGAAGTATACGTGAAAAAGACAATGGTAAGTTTGGAGCACAGAGGACCTCCCTCCCCACCAGAATGACTGATGCATCTGGCAGTGTTTCCCGTGGATACTGTGTGGCCCAGTCAGCATTCTTTCACATTTGGGTTCCTAATATGATACTGTTGTCACTGGGCACACACACAGTCAGTCCCCTTAGCGGGTTCTTGGTCTTCCTGATACAATGATTTTAAAGTGGGCCTAGAAGGGAACTCAAGGACAACTCACTAAGAGTTGGGTGGTATCTGGAGTGTTAGGGTGAAGGCGTTGAGGAAGGAAATGGGAGAGGAGAGAAAAGGTTACATCTTTAATTGTGTACAAGTGAAAATATAACCTAGAGGACAGGGTGGGCACTCTAAGAGACAGTCAGGTACCTAGGGCTTTGTTTCTTGTCATTTTATTGACCAGGACAGGAAATTGCCCTTCTCTAAGCTGACATGCCTTTTAGAAGCGAATGCACTATACCTACCTGTCAGGAAATATGTAACCCTGTTATTCATTTGGTTGAGCCTTGCAGTCAGCCCAGAGTGGCTCTGGGTGAGTGAGAACTGCGGATATAGCTAAGCTGGAGCATAACTACTGGCTGTATTCACTGTCATCATTTTACCTTAAGCATTGTGTCCTGTGTAAGCCCTGTCACTGGTTCATCTTTATCTTTGTTGCAAGCAGTGGCTGGGTGTTCATTACCCACTGAAAGGCCAGTGTGGAGAAATGAGTTTCAGATTTCCTACTATAGACTATAGTGCTTGATATCCATCTTCCAGTTCTTTAAAATATCTCATTCATCATGATAATTTATTGATCACCAGCCATGGCATATGCCTCCAAAACAAAAAAACAAAAAACCTGACAGAGGCTATCCAGATATCTCCAGAGTACTTGGGAAGGAGGTGACTGAAGAAGCCTTTACCTCTCTCCTTCTGCCCATGGTCTCTTTTCACAAATAAAGAGGCTTCATCATGTGTAGCTATGCAATTGAATGTTCAAGCCTAGACGTCAGGGCGTTCTGTCCAGATCTAGTCTAGGCCCGATGAGCTTCCGGTCCCCAAGTCTTCACAGCAAACAGGGCAGGGAAACAAAGACCTTAGGAACCCATGAGGGATGTGTGCTGTCACAAGAAGACCCTCTAGGGAAGTGTAACTCATGAGCGCCTGCCTATGATTGTCCTTGCAAAATACATCCACTCAGCCCAATCAAAGCCAGTTAATCCACTCTTTCCTCATGATACTCTGCCAAACAAGATTTTACATTCAAATACAAGGTCAGAGTAAAACAGAACCATGTAGTATTTGTTGCAGAGAGGAATCAGATTGATCCTCCTTTGTTATCCACTCAGGAATTGATCACTGATGACACATTCCCTGGGTAGGCAGAACACACAGGTAGGTAGGGCAGGGGCCAGCCCTGGTGTGGCCACCACATCTGACAGTCTTCTTTAGTGGCTTGGCTCTATTGACCATCCCTGGGACTCAGCTTTCCTGGGACGTCTCCACTTGTTATGAGAAAGGTCTTTTTGAGTCTGTGCCTCTGGCCTCTCAACAAGGCTCAGGGCTCTCTGCATTATCCTCAAATATGTTTCCCTTCCCTTTCAAAACACTAGTTTCAGTTTCTGACAGTAGAAAATACTCAATCCTTTCTAAAAAAGAAAAAAGAAGGTGTCCCAAGGTACTCACATTGACATATCACTTTGACACAGTTTTCTTGTCTGGTTCCATTGCTCTTTATTTCTGCATCTGCATAGTTACAAGCTTAGGTGCCGTCATCGTTTTTAATCTTGCACTCCCGTTTTTGAGGAGTGTGCAAAGCGGAGCCTTCCTTGTCCCCCACATGGCCCTTTGGTCTTACATCAGCACCCTCAGAAGCTACAGGTGGCTTCCTGAGAACAGGCTTCTGGAAAAGGACTTCTCTCCTGGTGCCGTTAGATGTTCCCCCATTTAGTGCACTGCTTCTCACTGAAGGCAGCTGTCACTGGCCCACATCGTACAGCTCCTCAGTTCTCCACACTGGTTCGCAGTCCCAGGTGAGGGCTTAAGAGGGAACGCACGTTGTTTAGCTTCACAGCCTGAAATTCCACATGGATGCCTTTCCTCGAGGATGGTACTTCTTGGCTTGACATCTCACAAAGGGTGAAGATTTCTCTCAGAGCTCAGCAGGGGTGGATGCTGTTGGGGCAGAGCAGCCAGGACTAAATTCTGTCTCTCAAAAGCAGGGTAGGGTGTTTAGCAGCAACACAGACTGGGAACAAAAGGCAAGATGGTGGCAGGGGAAGGGGAAAACCAGGTGCCGAGCAGCAAGATGCCACCAAGGGGCAGAGTGACTTTCTTAGGTCCAGTTTCTAAATCAGTTGTACCTTAAATTCATCAGCGAAGCTTAAAATAGACGCTAAGTCCTACCTTCTAGGCATCGACCAGGTCTAAGTATCAGACATGAATTCCATCCTGTGTTGTAAGACTCAGAGCCAATTAGGAAGCAGTCAGTCACCTCACAGTCCTGTCACTGTTGCATCAACCGGTGTATCTTATTGGGAGGGCAGGTTCTGTACCTGGGGAAGTTCACCGATGCTTTCTCCCCTCGAGCCTTTCTTTGTATGGCCTTTCAGCAGCATGAAGACTAGACAGGGAGGTTCTCTGCCCAGTTCAAGCTTTATGTCTCTAAGTCCTACGGCCAGGTGTGCTGTGTCTTCAGCAATGGGGTCTTTTAGTCTAGCTATGGGGGACAACAAGGAACGATGACAATAGCCGATGTTGTTTCAGGAGTGGCTGGGAACCTCCCTGACCCATAACTCAAGGGAGGCATCCCATGCTTGGTACTAAGATTTTCATTTAATAACCCAAGTCTTCTGAAGAGAACATTGTCCACCCATACAGGGCAGCTCTATTCAAACTCCTTTTGAATTTTTTAGTTTACAAAACAGTGTACTCCCATAACCATTTTTATCTTGGTTAACCTGATCCCATCCCTCCACACCCCATCCTTGCTGACACTTTACACTCTCCGATTTTCCTCCCTTCCAGTTCCATAATCACAAGGGTCCTACTCTCCCCTCTCCCCATTCGAAGGCCTTTTCCTGTCCTCACTTGCATGTGCCAATTTCAGCTTCCTGTCCTGTACAGACATTCCAAGTAAAACACACAAATCTAAAAATTCAAAGCTAGGATCCAGGCGTTTATCTTCCTGGGTCTATTATTTTTTTTCTCAACCCTCATGGTAATTATATTCCTACGAGCTGCACTCAGCAATTTGATGTTGCACTATCATTAACAGACATAGCCCTCACCTCACTGATCTATTATGAGGCCATTTGTAGTAATAGTTGGTTCAGGGATAACAGTAAGACTTAGCTGATACTCAGATAAACACAGAATTAACGATTAGAGCAGTTCAGTTGCCCGAGGTACAGGTGTGTGTGGAAGCACAGAGAAGGCTTCCTGAACCAACCCTGAGGGCAGTCATGGAGGGTTTCCTGGAGGAGGAAAGCTCCTGAGTAACACAGTGTGAGCTGGAGGATGGGACTGATACAGAAGTCCAGGGTCAAAGGAGAGCATTAGGACTTTGGAGGATTAAATAATATAGCAAGGAAGGGGATTCAAGTTCAAGGTTGGAGGAGGCAGCAGGGATAATGTCTTGAGGCTCTTTGAACTCCAGGTGAGGGTTTTAAAACTCAGTTCAGGAGTGGACTTGTGATCTTAGGACATGGATACAAAAAATATTTTATGGTAAAGATCCACACACATAAAGTAGTGATTTAGGAGATTCATTCTGTATAGACAACAGGATGTTAAAGGGTGAGGTCTGTTAGGTAGAGAACTCTCGGAAGAGGATGCTATCACCAGACGGGGGCTGAATCAAGGTGACAGGGACAGCAAAAGTGGACAGAGCCCTAAGAAACCAAATACAGAAAACCTGAAAGCACGTGTGGACCCTTGGCAGTATGAAGGCCAAAGCCTGTAGGGTTGGGGAAAGAGAGCCGTTGATGTGACTACTTTCCATTCCGTGCTGTCATTTCCATTCTGTGTGAGCTAGAGGGGCCAGTAGCAGGTGGGCGTCGGTTAACGCGGAAAGACGGGAGGGGTGAACGTGAGGGGGAATGTGTGGTGAGTGGGGAGATGGGAGGACACCTTTGAACCTCACTTGGGACTTGCAGCCATTGCACAGAGGACTGGGAGAGGACTGCACGGTTAGAATCCCTGGAGATGGGAGGAAGTGGTCCCTGGAAGGGCAGCCTGGGAGAATGCCTGCAGAGGTGGTTGAGGAAGATCCCCAAAGCCTTCTGATTTTGCAGGCTATCATGGCACTGTTGAAAGTTTGGCATATCTCTAGAAGGGGGCAGGGAGGAGGGGAGAAGTAGATCTCTTAACAGTGATCCATATAATCACTGGGTTGCATAGGAAGCTTCCAAATCAGAGAATTTGATGGAAATAGGAATAGACCTCCAAAGTTTCACAATATCCAGCTACCTCTCATTTTACCCAGTCTGGACACAGTAAGACACTGAATGATCTATTGCTTGTGGCTTAAGTTCTTTTCCTTCCCCAACCATCTGATGCTTAAGGGAGCCCAGGCATATCCAGCTCTGGAAAATATTCATTGCCTCTCCTAGGGTGGTTTCTCCAACTCAGCCCTTGTCCCTTGTCCTCTTTTCACATTACAGATAATACATTCTGTTTCTTTGCCTATCCCTTATCTAAAAACCTGTGGGTGCCCCTAAAATCCACAAGGTGCCGGGCGGTGGTGGCATACGCCTTTAATCGCAGCACTCAGGAGGCAGAGGCAGGCGGATCTCTGTGAGTTCGAAGCCGGGCTGGACCGACAGCCTCCAAAACAATACAGAGAAACCCTGTCTCGTTAAAAAAAAAGCCACAAAGTGATCTGGTGAAAAGCTGAATGACTGCCAGATGTGCACATTCACACAGACTGACTCACATGTACATGCACATAGACTAACTCGCATGTACATGCACATAGACTGTCTCACGTGCACACAGACTGACTCATGTGCAGATTCACACAACTGACTCCTGTGTATATTCACATAGACCGACATACTCACATAGAGCGACTCAGGTCATACTCTCTGGGGTAAGGCTTGCACTATTTGCAAGCCTTTGAATTTGAAAACATGTCTGCAGGTGGAAATTCACCAAGGCTTCATGGGTCTGTTTGTGCCTCCTGCCTGAGTGGTATCCTCATTTGGCTTTTTTTTCTAGGGAAGGCTCCCTGTACGCTGGATGGCAATTGAGTCTCTGAACTACAGTGTCTATACAACCAACAGTGATGTGTAAGTATGTGCCTTACCGCTGAGGAGTTTTTCCTAGAAAAGCATATGTTTGGGAGAAGCAGGGACACCCTGTACCCCCTGAGGAGGAAATAAACTCAAAGGAAATGAAGCCCTCTATTGACCTAAGAGGAACTCATGCTGTGTGTCAGGCCTCACCCTAGAAGGCATACTGTTAGTATTCAGGCATCTGTACTGGCCTGTCCTTGGGGTTCTGACAGGATACGTCCTCAGCTGCAGCCACTAAGAGCACCACCTGTGCACATTCACTATGTTCTATTTTAAAAGGGTCCTGTCCACCTCCTAACCCCGTCTCTGCCTCTCTTTCCTCATCCCTGCTGCTCCTGTCCCTGGAGGCTGGTTTCCACCCCCTCCCATTTCCACCTTTAATGATCCCTTTCCCTAATTAAAAAAAAATCACTGTGCTTGAACCCTGTCTTGGCTTTCTCTCTTTCACTGTTTTTCTTAAATTACAATGCATGCTATTAGCATTTCCTCTTTTGATGAAAGGAGTCTCACCATGGTTTGGGAGTTTGGGGGCAGACACTTGAGTGTTACCCTATTAGCTGATCCTTTGTTTCGTGCTGTCCCTCCTGCAGCTGGTCCTATGGTGTCTTGCTCTGGGAGATTGTCAGCTTAGGTGAGTATTTAATTTACCCATGAGGGGAAATACTGTGCAAAGGGCATGGACCCTCCAGAACTTTCTCCTAGCATAATTCCACAGGGCACTACTTAATTTCTCTAGTGCCACCAGGTGGGCCCTGTGAATAAAAGATGAGTATAATTTTTCACACTTCTTTCTAAAAGCTGTATATTAACATCATACTTAACATTAAGGGTCTCATGGCTGTGAGCCTCATTATAAATTGTTTCTGTCTGTGCATAGATATCAAACAGCTGTAACAAGTAACTCTTACAACTTTAGATGGGTGTTATGCAGCCAGGAAAAATCCCATCCTAAAGGCCATTTAATAGCATGGGGAAAAGCGCATGCCCCAAACCAAACACATCATGTATAACATGACACTGGTTTTTTAAATTAATATTTCTGGACTGCAGGGTGCTATATTGAAAAGTAATGAAGTGTTGTAGGACTTCCCTTCATTTGGTTTATGTTCCAAGTTTTTCTAAAATAAGTATATATCTTTTCTAATTTAAGCAGTACAGTAACTATTGCTGATAAACTAGGAAGTGCACAGATACAAACTTGCAATATGGAAAAGTAAAACCCGAGATGTACTCTGCATAGCAGACCGGGGGAAAGGAAGCGGCACTGTCGGGTTGAAGCCTGACATCCACTGAAGGTCCATCCACTGAAGGATGTGTTGTCGGGTGATGAAAGTCTGAGCGCGGTGCACAGTGGGTTGTGGAGGGAGGCACAGGGAGTGATCACCCTGTCTATGTCTTCCTCCTCCTCATGCTTAGCATTGGGCAGGAAGCACAGCTCTCTGTGCCAGTGGGACTCACATGCCCTATTCCTGTGTTTCAGGAGGTACCCCCTACTGTGGCATGACATGTGCAGAACTCTATGAGAAGCTGCCCCAGGGCTACAGGCTGGAGAAGCCCCTGAACTGTGACGATGAGGTGTAAGTCAGACCTCACTGAGGCTATTTTCTCTCCCTTCCTCCAAGTGACTCTGATGGAGAAGGCATTAGATGCAGTAACACATCCAACATTGAGATCTCAGATGAGTGGAAAGAAAGAGATTTCTGCTAGTAAGTCCACTATGTGATGGGCAATAAGTAGCGATTTTCCCTGCTACTTACATCTAGGAGAGTTGTTCAGGTGCAGGTCTCAACAAGGTTAAAATAAGGAAGAATAAGGACAGAAGAGTATGAAATACAAAGGATTGTTCAGGAACAAATGCATGCAGACTTTTTATTCAGGTTGGAATAGATATTTCAGAGTCACTCCATGAAGCAATAACTTGTTCACACTCTAGCGCCTTTCGAGATTATTTTTTATAAGGAAGAACAATTAATGTTAGTGATGCTTCCATTCCAGAACTAGCCAGTAGGAATCCATGGGTGATATAATTTCAGGAATGCTAGGTCATAGGTTGACCATACAGACTTGTAAGAGAGAAGGAGATGCTAATACTTCCTCTGGCATAAATGTAGGTCGCCCTAGGCTGGCATGAATGAACAAGAGAGTCCAAGAGGATGTGAATAAATT
This sequence comes from Mesocricetus auratus, assembly GCF_017639785.1. Classification (NCBI taxonomy): domain Eukaryota; kingdom Metazoa; phylum Chordata; class Mammalia; order Rodentia; family Cricetidae; genus Mesocricetus; species Mesocricetus auratus. Next base: position 44,199,327 of record NW_024429197.1, on the reverse strand, counting down.
CTAAAATGAAAGCTGTAAAAAAACAGTTGGATGAAAATTCAGGCTATGAAAATGTAACTTTATTAAAAGAAAAGCCAAAGTGAAATAAATCCTGAAACGGAAATTTCAGGAATTCAAATAAAGTCTAGAGGAAAGCCTTGTCAACAGATTGCATCAAGTGGAAGACAGAATAGCAGGTCTTGAAGGTAGGGCAGAGAATTGAATCTCTCAATCAAAAAACATGTTAAATCTTAAATAAACAAAAACAATAACTAAGGAAAAGAACACATATAGGGCACTGTAAAAGACCAAACCTACTAAGACATTGGAAGAAGAGACCCAAGTCTAAGGCATAGAAAATATTTTCAACAAAATCAAAGAAGAGCCAGGTGTTGGTGGCACACGCCTTTAATCCCAGCACTTGGGAGGCAGAGGCAGGCGGATCTCTGTGAGTTTGAGGCCAGCCTGGTCTACAAGAGCTAGTTCCAGGATATCCTCCAAAGCCACAGAGAAACCCTGTCTCGAAAAATCAAAAAAAAAATTCAAAGAAGAAAACTCCTCAAATCTAAGAAAGAGATGCCTATCAAGGTGCAAAAGGCATTAAATAGACAGTACTAAAAAAGGAAGCTCCCTATGTCATATAATAGTCAAACACCAAATGCACAGAAAAAGATCAATCTATGTATAGAGAAAGGCCCTTCAGAATAACAGCTGATTTTTCCATGGAGACCATGAAAGCCAGAAGGGCTTGGATGGATGTTCTATAATTTATAAAGGAGCACAGTTACCAGCAGAAACCACACCAAGCAAAACTGTCAGTAAAAATCAAATGACAAAGGAAAACATTATGTGATAAAGATATTTTTAAATGTTATGACTAAACTATCTCTACAGAGGATATTAGCAGAGAAGATTAAACACATCCAAGAAGGCACAGAGAATAAAAACTCCAGAATGTTAAATCAAAAGAGGTATAACAAAATGCCACAAAACAACAAAATGACAGGAATTTAATAATAATGATTAATATTATCAGTATCAATTTCCCTAATTAAAAAAGACACAGACAAACAGGTCGTATTTAAAAGCAGGATCTAAGGCTGATGTGATGGCTCAGATATTAAAGAAAAGGGCTCAAAAACCAAAGGACAAGAAAACAGAATCCATCATTTTGCCATAAACAATACTACTACTTTGGGGTAAAGGGATGAAATAAAAGCATTTCAAGGAAATGTAACTATGAACCAGGAAGGCATAGCTATTCTAATATCCAACTACGTATTTTTAAAGTCAAGATAGTTCTGAGAGGGACACTTCATACTCATTAAAGCAGTGGTTCTCAACCTTCCTAATGCTGTGACCTTTTAATAATACATTTCCTCATGTTGTGGTGATCTCCAACCATAACATTATTTTGTTGCAACTGACACATTAAAAAAAAAACACCTACAAAAGAATGTTACAGTCTTAAACATATATACATCAAATATAAGAGCATCTGATCTTATAAAAGAAATACTACTAGATCTTAAGACCACTGATGGACCACTGCACAGTCATAGTGGGTGATTTCAATACCCCACAGCCATCAATAGACAGGTCATTCAGAAATTCTAAAGATAAAAGACATCATAAGTCAAATAGGCCCAGTAGATACCTACAGAACGTTCCACTCAAATGCCAAGAATACACATTCTTCTTGGCATTCGTGGAACTTTATGGAAAACCTACCACATACTAGAACACAAAGCAAGTCTCACCAAATACAAGAAAATTGAAAACCACATTCTGTATTCTGACCACAATGGAATAAAGGTGGATATTAGCATGATAGAATCAACAGCGAGTTCACAAATTAAACTACACAATTTCTTTTTTTGCTTATTATTTTTTATTTAGAAACAATCTTATTTTACATATCAATTACCCCACGCTCACCCAGTCCCCAAGGATAGTGAGGCCTCCCACGAGAGACCATCAAAGTCCATCACATTATTTGGGGGAGGACGTAAGCCCTCTTTTGTGTATCTGGGCTGCAACAGTATCCCTCCATAGGAAATGGGCTTCCAAAGTCCATTTGTACTCTAGGGATAAACACTGGCTCCGATGTTAGAGGTCCCATAGACTGGCCAGGCCTCCCAGCTTGCACTCACATTCAGAGGGCTTGGTTGGGTCCAATACTGGTTCCCCAGCTTTACGTCTAGGGTCTCCACACTCTCACTAGGTCAGGTCAACTGTTTCTACGGGTTTCTCCAGCACTGTCTTGGCTCCTGTGCTCATCCCTCTTTCCTCTCCTCAACTGGATTCCAGGAGTATGGCTCAGTATTTAGCGGTGGGTGCCTGCTTCTGCTTCAATCAGCTACTGGATGAAGGCTCTAGGAATGCCAACCAAGGTAGTCATCAATCTCATTGTAGGGGAAGGGCATCAAAGGCAGCCTCTCCACCACTACCTAGATTCTTAGTTGGGGTCATCCCTGTGGATCCCCAAACATTTCCCCAGTGCCAGACCTCTCTCCAAACCTGTACTGGTGCTCTTTATCAAGGCATCTCCTTTCTTGCCCTCCTCTATTTCCCTCCCCCTCCCCTTCCCACCAACACCCCCGTGCTCCCAATTTGCTCAGGGGTTCTTGTCCCCCTCCCCTTCTTCAGGGGACCATGTGTTCTTCTCTTGGGGTCCTCCTTGTTTCCTAGTTTCTCTGGTGGTATGGATTGTAGGCTAGTAGCCCTTTGCTCTATGTCTAAATATCCATAGATGAGTGAATACATACCCTGTTTGTCTTTCTGTGATTGGGTTACCTCACAAACAACACAATTCTTAAGTGTGTCAAGGCAGAAATCAAGAAGAAATTTTTTAAAATTTATAACTGAATGAAAATGAAAGTACAACTTACCAAATCTATGGGACACAATATAGGCAGTCAAAAGAGGATGGTTTATAGCAGTATGTGCCAATAGAAAAAAATTAGAGATATCAAATCAATAACTTAACAATGTATCTGAAGCCCTTGTAAATATAATAACAAACAATATCTGGAAAGATAATAATGTAGGGGCCAAATCAATAAAATACATATAAAAAATTCACAAAGAATCAATGCAAATAAAAAATACAAATATGCAATGTAATAAAGAGGTGGTTCTTTGAAAAGATTATCAAGTTTGACAAACCTTTAGCCAAACTGAGAAAGGGAAGTGGAGAAAGAGAAAATCCAAATTAATAAAATTTAGAAATGGAAAGTGAGACATTACAACAGTCACTGAGGAAATTCACAGACTCATAAGAACATAGCCTATAAAGCTTACATAGTTTAAAGTTTACAGCTTTATACCATACTGTAAAATTGAAAAGAAATGAATTTGTAGACATACACAGATCTTCCAAAGTTAAAAAAAAGAAAGTAAATAATTTAGATAGACCCATAACATCCAATGAGACAGAAGGTAGAACAAGATAGATGATAGAACAAGAAAAGCTGTTCATTCTCCTTATTGCTTCAGGTCTTAGCCAGAGCAACTAGACAGTGGGGGAGATAAAGGTACTATAAATAGGAAAGGAAGAAACCAAAGTATTCTTAGCTGCAGATGATGTGATTTTATACATGTGCTAGATAGCTTAGCTTGTGCTGACATAAAAGTCACTGAGAGGAGAGAAACTAAATTAGGAAAACGTCTCTGTAAGATCAGACTGTAGGCAAACTTGAAGAGCATTTTCTTAGTGATTGATGGGGGAGAGCCCAACCCATTGTGGGTGGTGCCATCCCTAGCTTGATAGTCCTAGGTTCTGTAAGAAAGCAGACTGAGCAAGCCATGAAGAGCAAGGCATTAAGCAGTACCCCTCTCCATGGCCTCTGCATCAACTCCTGTCTCCAGATTCCTGTCTTCGCTACTTTTAATGATGAACTATTATTTGGAACTGTGAAATAAATAAAATCTTTCTTCCCCAAGTTGCTTTTGGCCATGCTGTTTCACTGTAGCAATAGAAACGATACCTAAAACAATACATAAAAGACCCTACAGAATGCACCAAAAACCTTCTACAGTGAAAAAAGATATTTGAATTTATAGGCATAGGAAGAGACTTTCTAAGCAGTACCCCAGTAGTGCAAGTATTAAGATTAGCAATTGAGAATTAGGATGTCATAGAACTAAGAAACCTTCTATACAAAATAGAACACCATCATTTGAGTGAAGAGCCTGCCTGAAGAATGAAAGAACATTTTTACCAGCTACACATCTGACAGAGGGTTAGTATATAAAAATTTTAAAGAAAGAAACACCAGGAATACAAACAACCAATTAAAAATCAGAGCATGGAACTAAACAGAATATTCTCAAAAGATGAAATGGAAATGGCTGAGAAATATTTTTAACATCACTGGACATCAACATTTTTATCAACATCATTGAACATCAAGAAAATGAAAATAAAAGCTACTATGAGATTTCATTTTACATAGTCATAATGTTTTTGATCTTAACCAAATGATAAATGCTAGTGTGAATGTGGACAAACTTATTCACTTCTGGTAAGAGTACAAACTGGGGTAGCCACTGCAGAAATAAGTTTGAAGGTTACTGAAAGAGATAAGCATTGATATAACACATGATCCAGCTAAACCACATTTGGTATATAACCTAAAGACTCTATATCCTGCTATTGAGATCCATGTTCATTGCTGTTCTATTCACAGTAGGCATATATTGGAAACAGCATATAGATTTCCAGAAACTGATGAGTCTATAATAAAAATGTTGTACATTTCCATAATGGAATATTAACCAGTTGTTAAGAAAAATGAAATTATGAAAATCCTAGTTAAATGGACATAACTGAAAATAGTTATTCTCAGTGAGGTAACCCAAACCCAGAAAGACAGATGTCCTGTGTTTTCTCTCACTTGTGGATGTTAGCTTTGAACATTTAGATACGTGTTTTTAATTGGAGTGCGCACCGATGTCAGAAAACTGGCTAGGAAGTATGGGGGGAATGGAGGCCTCAAGAGAGTTAAGATGACACTTTCAAGAGAAAGAAGATAGGACACAGATATATAAAGGGGTAATAGGAATAATGCAATTGTAAAAATTATAGGATGGAGGATAGGAGGGAGGGAAAACTAATACTAAAACCCTTTGAAAAGGTCATGTGAAAAACTACTACTATTGAAGCTTCCTAAAATATAAACATGGACATATATACAAAGAGTTGAATCACCCTAAAATGGTGCAATGGTTCCCCTGTTAGACACCACAGGCTAACAAAAAGCCCAATGCTAGGAATACCCCGGGTTACCTATTTTGGAGTTGTTGGCCAGTGAGGTCCCATAGACACCCCCAAACGATACAGGCTATAGCCATTGTATGTGGTTATTTTTCAGAACTTGATAGCAATACCCTATTGCTGAAGATATCAGATAGTTTAGTCATGTAACATGGAGAAATCAAGATGGTATTGACCTGGAAGCTTTATCCCTACTAACTAGCTCTCATGGTGATGAAATACGCTGTGTACACTGCCAGAGAAGAAAAGCAATTCCCAATCTTAACTGTAAGCCCTGCAAACTACAACAACTAGCCTGCAAGACACCAGCTAGCCTGCAAGACATGCCCACTGGTGCAATAGTGACATGAATGTCATCTCAGTAACGGAACACCTTATACTTATATTTAAGGTCTACTTCATATGATGGAACCCATACCTAAAACTATTACTGCAGCAAACACCTGTGGCTAGACAGCTCATAAGCCTTAGGAGAGAACTTACTACTATTACAAAGGGACTTGGTATTAAACTCCTAATGACTCATTGTTCAACCCATTGACTAGTGTATCTCTCAAACATCATTAGAGATGTTTCTTCTTTCCCCAGTAGATGGTGATTAACAAAGAGTCCCACAACTGATTAAGGCACAAAAAAATAAGACAATGGTGTGCTCAGTCCTAAATGAGATATCTATAACATACTCTACCTTCCTAAGTCTTGAGGACCATTATGGAAAAGTGGGGGAAAGATTCTGTGAACCAGATGCAGTGGATGACAAGGAGATGGTATTTTTTGGACATAACAGGGCGATTGCACATATGAAGTCACAGCAGTTGTGACAGTATGTATATGACAAGTACAGGCTCAAGCCAGACAAAATGTCAGCATTGAGGGCAGAGGTTGTCATGAAGCTCCACGCCTTGCTAAAGAGCTATCGGTAGCAGATAGCTTCCAGGAGAGGTAGGATTTTCTTTAAGGATGTGACTCCTGGTAAGCTGAACACATTCGGTGGATGGCCATACACCCAAGAGTAAATAGGCAGAAATCATTGCCTTGCTAGATTTAAAAGAAAATGAGGACACTAAGTTGGGTGGATATGGGATGGGGAATGGATCTCAGGAGTTGAAGGGGTGAATATGATAAAAATACAATGTATGAAATTCTGAAAAGAATTCAAGTATACGTACTTAACTAAATATACCAATATAAGTATATTACATATGTAATATTAATTTTATAATCACACAAGTGTACCATATATGGACATTTAATTATATGTGTATGTATAATTTTTCATTGTTCTGAAAGCTGAGAAGTTCAAAATCAAAGGGCCAGCAGAGTTGGTGTCTGGTGTCTGAACTCTTTCCTGGTTCATAGAATATTCCATGGTCAATAATTTGCCCATTGACATGGTTAAAGATGCCATTTGTTTTTAATGATAGGACTTCTAAAAGTCCTGCCTCTGGGAGTTGCATATTTCTGGCATTTCACAAGGAGAACTAATAAGGGAGTATTCCAAAAGAAATGCTGCTACAGACAGGCAATTCAGTTCATTCTGCATGACTGCAATAGCTGAGATCAAGGTCCTAAAGAATGACAGCTAGCCTGTACTATGTCTCCCGATGAAGAAAGGGGAAGTGGGTTTGGAGGAGGAGAGGACAGCACCATGGATGCTTCCTAGGTAGACTGCATATATCTTATGCCTGACAGTGTCATGACCATACATGCCCCAGTGACCGATTTTCTTTTCTCTCCTGCCCAATGCAAAGGCCTAGCCAGGCCTGAAGCACTGTTGGAGTTAATTTTATCCTTTATGTTCAAAGGTATGATCTAATGAGACAATGCTGGAGGGAGAAGCCTTATGAGAGGCCGTCCTTTGCCCAGATATTGGTGTCCTTGAACAGGATGTTAGAAGAACGAAAGGTGAGCTCAGCTTGATGCGGGTACCCTTTCCTTGGAATGTGTGATGTGCCCAAGGTGATCAGTCATTAAAAAGTCACTGAAACAACTCAACAAGCTATTCTAAGAACAGCCTTGGGTATTGAAGCGTAACAGATATGCTCCCTCATTTTGAGGAGCTAGAATTTAGGGAGAAATAAGATGTCTCTGACATACACTAAAACACAACCTGCAAATAGTCTATTAGAGCTGGAAGGAATCTTACTCGTGTAGCCTGGCCCTTTAATTTTACCAGTGAAGAAAAAAAATGGTTAAGTGATTTGGCTGAGAACACAGAAGCAACAAAAGTCAGCCTACTGTTTACTGTTTGGGGAGGTAGGAAAGTCTATTAGAACATTTTTAAAGGTAATTGCCTGCACCTTTTTAGAGGTCATCTGACAAATCTAGGTCAGCAGGAGAGGTGAAGAATAAGTGTAGTCAGAGGAAGGAACACACACCAGATGACATTTTCAGGACAGGCCAACGAGATACTAAAGATGCCCAGAAACTAAGGTGAGGGGGAGGAGAGAACCTTATTTAGAAGCCACGGTGTGCATTTCAAGAAAAAAAATGTCAAGTACACAGAGGAATTGAGAACAGCTGTCCCCCCAGCTATGAAAGATAAACCAAAGGCATTGACAAAGGCAGGAGCAGTACAGTGTGGGTCTGACCCTTCCTTGTTCTTGCAGACATATGTGAATACCACCCTTTATGAGAAGTTTACCTATGCGGGGATCGACTGCTCTGCTGAGGAGGCAGCCTAGAGCAGAACCTTTCACCTTACGTTGCTGTCTTCCCTTCACTGACATGAGAGCGCCTCGATACCCGAACTAAGCAAGCAACCCTCTGCCAAGAGATGTGATATAGAAGTGTACATATTGTGCTATGTGTTTGGGACCCTCAACGCAAAGCCCGTGTGAATCTGTACTGTGTTCTGACTCTAACACGGCTGTATATACTGCTCGGAGGAAGAGTGTGCCGAGATTGGAATGCCTGTTTGTGGTTTCATATAATATATTTTTCTAAAAACACGAATTGCACAGGAAGGTGTGAGTGCAAGTACAGTAATACAGAATTTGTTACTGTCCTGGATGTTTTTGATACTTACCTTTGTAACTGAATGCTATAAAATGTTTTGCTGTGTACACATAAAATACTGTTAATAAGTCTAACAATTCCCTTGAGAGCACAGGAAGAAAAGCGAGGGAAATGTGGAAATTATATTAGAATGTGGATTACTACCCAAGAGACTAAAAAGAGGCTCTCTCAATTCCACCCCCTCACCTATAGAAGCCAGTTCATTTGGTAATTAGACAGTTTGTCCCATGTTTTTACAGCACACAAGTCATTCTAAAATGTTAACATCTAAAAACCTTCTAGGAGACTAAGAACCTTTAGAGAGATATAAGATCAATAAACAAACTGGTGGGACCTTTAGTCTCTCTAGTAATTTGTTGTATATTCTAAGAAGTAAAACTAGAAATTTAGGAGCGATGTGTGACATTTGTGACATGGAATTACTCTTCCCACATGTATTGCACACTGTCGTATCCCTACATGTATTGCACACTGTAAAAGTTTGTAGTTTTGATCATTTGTGAATTTGCTGTTGGTGCATTGGTTCCTCCTATAGGTGAATAAATGCCTCGTCTAGCCACATCCTGTTCAGGAGTATGTCTTGTAGGTATTGGAAATATATTTTTCAGAAGGTATCTTAAGAGCTAGTGCGTGTATGACCCCGGGCAGGAATGCAAAGCACACAAGGCAGGTAAGCTCTACAGCTCTGCCTCTTAATTCATTGTCTTGCCTTAGGGGAGTAGATGTCCAGTAGCATCCTAATATGATCCTAATTCTTTTTAATTGTTTCACACTGACACACAGATACACACACACACACACATACATACACACACTCCTACCTTCTTAAAGTAGAACAGGCAACTCAGTGTACCCCAAATACATTGGTTTTCACAGCAGCATATTCAGGAGTATGCCAAGCATAGGAGTGAGACTGCCACCAGCATATAGTTTATTTACCTAAATGGAAACTTGAATTTTAAAATGTCAGATCACCAAGATGGTGAAGTAGGTGCTCAGCCTTCATCCTTCCACAAAAACACAAATACAGACTGCTGTTGATGAACCCAAAGAGGGCCAGAGAAGAATCGAGGACATGTTAAAGAATCTGCAGCGGCACAGTGGAGAGAAGCCCAGAGTGTCCCCGCGAAGAGCATTTCAGATGATTGCAGTGGACAGAAGACACTATTCAGGGCAGCCATGTGGTGGGAACCACTTTGGACCCCAGCAACAAGTTCTGCAGAAAATACTGACATGTCTATCCACCAGGAGAAAGGGAGAAAGAGAGGAGGAGGAGAGAGATTGATTTTTAGCGCTCTGGAGAAAGGAACTCCTTACTTTCTCATCCCAAGACCCTCATCTGGTCCCCAGGGCTCTGTGCTCCTGGGCCCTATGGCACCACTGTCACCACAGCAAGGAAATTCAGACTCCAGGCCCTGAATTTAAGTCCGCAAGCATGACTCCCTCACACAGTTCATCCACCAGGGAGTAATGACCCCAGAGATACTATTAGCACACACAACAGTGTTCCATTCCTGTGACCTGGACATACCCAAGTCGCTCACTGTTCAAACATGATGTGGCCCTGTGAGTACGTATGCCCCAGGTACCAGTGCCACTGGCTCTCCGATGCCAGAGTGACAGGCCATTAAAGCTGACTATTGGGGGCCAGCCCCCCAGTCAGCACCAGGGTATGTGAGAAAATGCATGAATTCGGTGATCGTTTAGGAAAAGGTCTTATCTAATAGTTAGACCTTTTATCTGAGGGGGAAAAAATAACGAGACACAGATGCTGTCTGATGGCAGCTTTATATTTCATCTCCCTAGTCAGTCCCACGTCTCTCTGTCTCTGCCCTGCTGCCTCTCTCTCTCCCCCTCTCCCCTGCTGCCTCTCTCTCTCTCCCCCTCTCCCCTGCTGACCCTGCTCTGTGCTCACTGCCTCCCTACATTGCTGCCCCCTCCTCTCTTCCTCTCTCTGCTCTTTCACAGCCAAACTCTGAACAATTTTAAGTTACATTTTTAGGGTCCAACCCATTCTCAGAACCCAAGGTACGTCACATAGCTCCACTCAGGCTGGGAATGTCACAGTTATTGGCCAGTGAGCACTAAGTGGTCTTGAATGTAGCTCTAAGCTGGTGAGGGTTCCCAGACAGTAAGCAAACAGTTGTCTGAACCTTGAGTCTGAGATTGGAACTATGTGTGAAAAGTCAACTACCGAGAAAATTATGTCTAATCAAGTTGCTTCTATTCTGACCTTGAATTCAGCAGCAAACAATGCCTGGGCCGATGACCTCATGTATTTGTCTCTAGGGGCAGCCACCCTGCTTTGAATCTGCTGTGAAGTCTAAAGTTAGCTTGTCTGTGTGAAAGGTTGTTGTTGTGACAGAATCGTATGTCAGTCTGAGCAACGTAAAATATCTTAGTATTATTTCTATTCATCAAAATTATGCAGATAGTAGAAAGCATCCTTCTGACCAGTCACAGCTATATTTGTGCCCAACAAATACAAAACACACCACCAAAGGGCTGTGGAAAAACCCCACAGCTGATCTTACTAAGGAGGCATAGCAGTGGCACCTGAGAAAGTTACAGGAACCATCTGTCATCCAGTCAATAACCCCGTGGCTTTGCCAAGTGGGGGTCCCCAATAACGTCTGCTGAGTCGGCTTTGCCAGGTAGGAGTCCCCAACAACATGTAGTGGGTCGACTTGTTAAACATTAGTTGTCACTGCTGTACATTCCCACGGTCCCCTGCAGGCCATACAAATATGCCTGAGTCTTGGGCCTCAGTTACATGAAGGTCTTATAGCACCATTCATCAGATACCCATGCAACTGCAAAACAGCATGCAAAGCAGACCTGGTGCCCAAGGGGTCCACTCAGCTGCAGCTCCACCCACAGGAGAAAGAAGTCAAGCATTAGCAGGCATTTCCACTGAAGACCCCGGCAACCTTCTCCCTCATTGTAGATGTCCACATGTAAGCTGTTGAGAATCCTTGTGAGTTTCCTCAGTGCCAACCTCAGCTGACAGACCAATGCCAACAGTACACAATGGCACATTTACTGATGTTAGGAATTGTGTGTCCCATTCACCAGGCACCACTTGCAGCTTTTTGCAAGGAATGTCTTTCCACAGCAAACCAGGTACAAAAAGTCTGCAAAGGTATCTCTTCCACTAAATGCTCATACCATAAACGACAAGAACATGAAAACCCAGGGAGACAAAATATTAATGAAGCAACACAATTTCCTTGTAGCTGATTCCAAAGAAACATGTATTTCCTAGTAGAGAATTCAAAATGATATTTAAGGAATATCTTCAAGTTTTAAAGAAAGTATGTAGAAACAATGCAATGAAACTGGAAAGCAGAAATTTCAGTCATAAACATATACATATATGTGTATAATTCTGGAATTGAAATGTACAATGATTCAAAGAGAGGGCATTAACTGCAGAAGAGTTCAACAGAGGAATCTGTATATTATTTGAAAACATACAATTAGAAGTAAATAGAATGAAAAGAAACTAAGGAAGCTTCACGGTACTCCCTCTTTGACTTCATTCCCCGGGGATGCCACAGGTCCTCCTGGGACACAGGCCTTCCTCTATCACCCCTTCCAGCAGCAACTGCCAATACCAAGAAGAACTAAACTTGGGGTCCAGCTGGCCATTCCAGGATGGGAACTGGAATGTCAATTTCGTTTTCCTCCCCTCTCCTTCCTATCTATCCTCCAATCCCCAAGTCTCATCCCAGTCCTGCAGCAGACCACCTGCAGGGGGGGGGGTTTGTCTCCTCTCTGCCTCCACTTCCTGCGGACTTCACCAAATCCCCTGGAAGACCCAGCTTTCCTCCTTCCCGTGGATCCACTCGTCCCCTTCCCCTTCTGCCCAATCCTCAACCCTTCCTGTCATCTCCCAATAACTAGAAGCATATTCTACCCAGGATCTTCAGTGGCCAAAGCTGGGAGGGACTCAGAAGTACTCCCTGCCAGGTTACCCACAGCCACCAAACATTCCTAAGATTTAGAGACAGCAACAGCAACCAAAGAATGGAGCACCCACCCAACAAGGACAAGACAAGACCTCAACACCTAGAATTGCATTCACCAGCATAAAAGCACAACAAAAACCATCAGGCCTGTTGGTGGAGGCGAGTGAATTAGCCAGCCCCGAAGTTGTGAGCCTGGGAGAACTGGGTGTGGGTGAGGAGAGGTACCCCACTTACCGCTTATCTCTCACCGCCTGTGATAGACAAGGGGGCTGGACCTCCCCGTTACCAGCTGCAGCACTCAGGAAAGCAGGCCCTGTTCCTCCCCTGGGCAATCTAGCAGAGCTGACCCTGTTGGCAGAGGTTCAGGAGTTGGCCCTGGGGCTGTGAGAGTGGGATAGCTGGCCACACCCACCTCATCTGTCATGTGGTGGTAAGGGCAAGGGAAAGACACCCTCCTGCCTTGCCCCTGCCACCTGTGGAGTCTGAGGGAGCTGATCCTCCCCTTAGGAGCTATATCAGTGGACCCCTGCACCTCACCTGGGCATCACAATAGAGCTGACCCTATTGATGGGGGTGTGGATAAACCTGTTTGAGAACATGAGCATGAGAGATCTGGCCCTGCCACTCATCTGCCATATGGGGACTATAAAAGCTGGGAGGGCCTAGACATACATTCCAGAAAATCTAAGAGGGCACAAATGCCAGCCCAATTACTATATGCAACAATGCTCTTATTCATAATAGATGGGGAAAAAACATTTCACAATAAAACCAAATTTAAGCAGCATCTATTTAACAATCAAGCTCTAAAAATAGTACTAGAAGGAAAACTTAACCACCCAAGAAAACACAAGGAATGAATAATCCCAGACTAGCATATCAAAATGTCGGGGGTGGAAGGGTGACTCACACTATAACAAAATAACAGGAATCAACAAACATTGCTCATCAATAGCTCTCAATATCAATGGTCTCAATTTCCAAATAAAAAGATAGACTAACAGAATGAATTCTAAAACAGGATCCACCCTAATATCAAGGACAGACATCTCAATGTTAAAAGATGGAAAAAGATATTCTAAGCAAATGGACCAAGGACAACAGGCAATGTAGCTGTCTTAATATCTGAAAAATGACTTCAAACCAAAACTAATCAAAAGAGATAGGGAAAGATACTACATACTGAAAGGAGGAAAAATCCACAAAAAGGATATTGCAATTCTAAACATTTATGCACCAAACACAAAGGTATGAAATCCATAAAAGAAATACTACCATAGCTGAAATAACATACTGATACTTATACAATGATAGTGACAACTTCAATTCCCCACCCACTCTTTCCAATAGATGGGTAATCTTGACAAAAACTGAACAGAGAAATGATGGAGATAAATGGCATTTAAAAAAAAAAGCCCACAGGGTGGTGGTGGCGCATGCCTTTAGTCCCAGCACTTGGGAGGCAGAGGCAGGCAGATCTCTGTGAGTTCGAGGCCGGGCTAGACTGACAGCCTCCAAAACAATACAGAGAAACCCTGTCTCGTAAAAAACAAAACAAAACAAAACAAAACAAAACAAAAAAAGCCCAAATGAACCTAGGAGACAATTACGGAACATTTCATCCAAACACAAATAAATATACCTTCTCAGCAGGTCATAGAACTTTCTTTACAATTTACCACATACTCAAATACAAAGCAAGTCTCAACAGATACAAGAAAATTGAAATAACACCCTACATTTTATCTGACCACCATGAATTAAGATGTAATTATCATCAACAACAGAAAATTTACAAACTCATGGAAACTGAACAACTCACTACTGAATGAAAAATGGGTTAAAACATAAATTAATGCCCCAGATCATATGACAGACTTTCAAGATCCTCCATGAAGGGTCTCAGCCTCCTTGGAGAGTGGAGTGGGGATTGGAGGAGGGATTGGGTTGGGTGAGAGTTGAAGGGGATGGGAGAGGAGGGGAGGGAGAGGGAGCTGGGTTTGACATGTGAAGCAAACTTGTTTCTAATTTAAATTAAATTTAAAAAAATTAAAAAAAGAAATAAGACCTTTTTTAGAATTGAATGAAATGAAAGTAAAACATATTCAAACTATGGGAAACAAGGAAGATGGTTTTAAGAGGCAATTACATAGTACTTAGTGGCTACGTAAAATTTAAGAGATCTCATATTAGTAACACGACAGGACACCTGAAAGGTCTAGAACAAAAAGAAGAAAAAACACCCAAAATTCATAGACAGTCAAACTTGGGGCTTTTATTTATAGCTACAGTCAAAGTAAACAAAGTCTGGTTTCTATGGGACTGTTTTCAAATTACATTCAAGTCTAAAACAATAAGAAGAACAAAACTCATGCCTGTATGAGATTAACACACTTCTGGCATAGAAGGCACAGACCAGCCTGGGTGTGGTGGTTCACGCCTTTAATCCCCAGCACTCGGGAGGCACAGGCAGGTGGATCTTTATGAGTTCGGGGCCAGTCTGGTCTATAGAGTGAGTGCCAGGATAAGCTCCAAAGCTACATAGAGAAACCCTGTCTCAGAGAAGAAAATAAAAAAAAAAACAAAAAGAACACAGACCAAAAAAAAAGCCACAGACCAACAAGCATGATCAGTGATTGATTGTATGATACTGCCTCTAAAGCAAGAAAGTCCGATCTATTGTCAACAATGAAAACTGGGTGCTGACACACCTGTGACCGAGGAAATACACTGCCCAATGTCCAAATTACCAAGTTCAGACAGCAAGCAGTGAAAGCTTATATTTACTTCAATGTATTTTATGAGGGAAAGCTCTGCTTACAGGAGGGCTAAGGAAATGGATGTCATTTGTTAGGGAAATAATTTGTGTTTTGGTTTATTCAGACAGGGTCTCACTGTGTAGATATGGCTGTCCTGGGATATACTGTGTAAACAGGGCTGAACTTAAATTCATAGTGAATATATTGTTTCTGATTTGGGGTGCTGGGATTAAAAGCATATACCGGCATACCATATCTGGCTGGTAAAGTTTTTAACATCAAGAAGAAAGATGACATCAAGTATGTAGAGAGAAAAGAAACGCAGATATGAGATATGGCCTTGGTGGACCCAAGGTCTCATCGTTTCAACTCTGCACATCCACAAAATGAAACTTAGCACATTGAAACTGTCTTCTCTTTCCATACTCACTCAACTCTAGAAACCACTGTGGAAATGCTACTTTGAAATACACTGGATAAAACTTCATGCTACATTTCCTCCTTCATTTCTCTGAGAAAGTTTGAGGAAGCACAGTCATAAATTCCATAGCAACTCACAGGTTGAGGATGTTCTTGGACAATGTGGTTATTTTTTCCCTTTCCAAAGAACCAATTCAAAGCAGGCCTTTGAATTTTCACCAGAATTATGACTCTCAAATAGTATGGAATATTTTAATAAGTGTCAAACATAAGATGACCATCTCTAAAATGACCATTTGTCCTTAAAATGAAACCTTAAGTCTCTAAAACAAGCTTCGCACTACCTGTCTACAAGATGTTCAAGACCTGAAAATGGAAATAGAAGCAATAAAGAAAACACAAACTGAGGGAATTCTGGAAATGGAAAATGTAGAAATTCAAACAGGAAGTACAGAAGCAAGCTTCACCTACAGAATATAGTAAATGGAAGAGAGAATCTCAGGCATTGAAGATACAATAGAATAAATGAAAATATCAAAAAAATGTTAAATCTAAAATGCTCCTGACATAAAACAACCAGGAAATCTGGAACACAATGAAAAGACCAAACTTAAGAATAGTAATAATAAAGGAAAGAGGAGAATCCAAGCTCAGGGACACAGAAATATTTTCAGCAAAGTAATAGAAGAAAATTTTCCTGATCTAAAGAAGGAGATGCCTATAGAGGTAAGAAGGATACAGAATTCCAAATAGATTGGACCAAAAAAGAAAGTCCCCTTGCCACATAATAATAAAAACACTAAACATATATAACCAAGTATGAATATTAAGAGCTGCAAGGGAAAAAGAGCAAGTAAAATATAAGGAAGACCTATTGGAACTACACCTGACTTCTCAGTGAAGATTCTAAAAGGCAGATGTCCTGTAGATTCTAAGAGATCATGGATGCCAGTCCAGACTACTATACCCAGCAAAACTTTCAATCACCATAGATGGATAAAAGAAGACATATCTACAAATCTAGCCTTACATAAAGTACTAGAAGGAAAACTCCAACCTAAGGTAGTTAACTATAGCCATAAAAATGCAGGGAATAAGCCAGGAGGTGGAGCGCATGCCTTTATCCCCAGAACTCTGAAGGCAGAGGCAGGTCTTTGAGTTTGAGGCTGGTCCTGTCTACAAAGTGAGTTCCAGGACATCTAGGGCTACACAGAGAAATACTGTTTCATTGTATGTTGTATGAAAAAACATACAAACAACAACAACAACAAAATCAAACCCACAGGAAATAGATAATCTCAAACCACTGAAACCAAAAGAAGAAAAACCCATACCCAAACCCACGCACACCACTACTGCAACCACCACTACCACCACCAACAACAACAAAATAACAGGAGTCAACCATCATTGATCTTTGATATCTATCGGTTTCAATGGTATCAGTTCCCCAATAAAAAGACACAGACTAACAATAGATACAAAAATGGATCTACCCTTCTACTGTATCGAAGAAACACATCTCAACATCAAGACTAGACATTACCTCAGGGTAAAAGGTTGGAAAAATATATTCCCAGTAAATTGACCCAATAAACAAGCTGGTGTAGCCATTTTTACATCTGGCAAAATAGACTTCAAACCTAAACTCATCAAAAGAGACAGGAAGGACACTTCATACTCAAAGGAAAAGTCCACCAAGGTGACATTTGAATTCTTAACATCTATGCCCCAAACACAAGGGCACCCCTTTTTTTTGTAAAAGAAGCACTACTACCATTTAAATCACATAATGACATTCACACACTGATAGTGGGAGAGTTCAATACCCCACTCTTATCCATGGACAGGTCATCTAGACAAAAAACTGAACAGAGAAAATACTGGAGATAACAGATGTTATTAACCAAATGGAACTAACAGATATTTACAGAACATTTCACATTACACCCAAACACAAAAGAATATGCCTTTTTCTCAGCATCTCATAGAACTTTCTTCAGAATTTATCACAGACACAAAGCAAGTCTCAACAGCTACAAGAAAGCTGAAATAACTCTCAACATCTTATCAGAGCACCACAAATTAAAGCTGGATACCAACAACAGAAAGCTTATGAACTCATGGAAACTGTACAACTCTCTACTGAATTAAAACTGGGTCTGGACCAATGAAAACTTAAAGATTTTAGAATCCAGTGAAAAGGAATCCACAGCACACCCAAACTTATGGGACGCATTGAAAGTGGTGCTGAGAGGAAAGCTCATAGTACTGAGTGCTTACATTTTAAAAAAATGAAGATCTCTCATAACAACAACTTAAGGCACAACTGAAACAAAGAGAAGACATATAAAGACTCAATGAAACAAAGAGTTGCTTCTTTGAGAAAATCAACAGACAAATACTTATCCAAACTAACCAAAAGACTGAGAGAGAATATCCAAATTAGCAAAATTAGAAACAAAGGGAGGAGCATAACAACAGATATCAAGAAAATCCAGAGAATCATGAGGAAATACTTTAACAACCTCTACTCTACCAAACTGGAAAATATAAAAGAAATGAATAATTTTTGACAGGTTCCTCTTATGAAAGTTAAATCAAGGTCTGATAAACAATTTAAAATAGATATATAACTCCTAGTGAAAGAGAAACAGTCATTGAAAGTCTCCCAACCAAAAATATCACAGGGCCAGATGGTTTTAGCACAGAATTCTACCAGATTTTCAAAGAAGTGTCAATGTCAATACTCCTTAAACTATTCCACAAAATAGAAATAGAAGGAACATTTTTCAACTCATTTTATGAGGCCTCAGTCACCATGATTCCCAAACCACATAAAGGCTCAACATAGAAACAGAATTAAAGATTAATTTCCCTCATGAACATAGGTGCAAAAATACTCAAACCCAACCCAAGAATGCACCAAAAGATCATCCACCATGATCATGTAGGCTTCATTCCAGAGATGCAGGGATTGTTTGAGGAGTGAAAACCAATAAATATAACCCACCATATAAACAAACTGAAAGAAAAAAATATATCTCATTAGATGCAGAAAAGGCCTTTAACAAAATCCAACACCTCTTCATGATAAAAGTCCTGGAGAGATGAGGGATAAAAAGTATATAGCTAAACATAATAAAGGCGATTTACAGTAAACCTATACTCAACATAAAATTAAATGGAGAGAAACTCAAAGTAATTCCACTAAAATCAGGAACAAGACAAAGTTGTCAACTCTCTCCATATCTACTTAATATACTACCTGAAGTTTGAGCTACAGCCATAAGATAACTGAAGGAAATGAAGGGGATACAAATTAGAAGAAAAGTCAAAGTATCATTATTTGCAGATAATATGATAATATACATATATGACCTTAAAAATTCTACCAGGGAACTCCTACAGTTGATAAACAATTTCAGTGAAGTGATAAAAGTTTAACTCAAAAAATTAGTAGCCCTCCAGCCTACAAATGACAAATGGGCTGAGAAATAAGGAACAACTTTCACAACAGCCTCAAATAATATCTTGTGGTAACTCTTACAAAAAAAGTGAAAGACATGTATGACAAAAATTCAAGCATTTGAAGAAAGAAATTAAAGAAAATACCAGGAGATGGAAATATCTCCTATGCTCCCAGATCAGTATGATTAACATAGTAAAAATAGCCATCCTACCAAAAATAATCTACAGGTTAAATGCAATCCCCATCAAAATTCCAACACAATTCTTTATAGATCTTGAAAGGACAATTCTTAACTTCATATGGAAAAACAACTCAACCCTGAACAATAAAAAAATGCTAGAGGTATCATCATCTCTGATTTCAAGTTGTACTACAAAGCTATAAGTAATAATAAAAAACCCACATGGTATTAGGATAAAAACGGGCATGTTGACCAATGGAATTGAGAGCCACCCAGACATCAATAGACACTTGATTTTTCATTAAAAAAGCTAAAAATATACACTGGAAAAAAGATAGCATCTTCAACAAATGGTGCTAGTCAATGGTGCATGTAGGAGACTGCAAACAAATCCATACTTATCACCCTGTACAAAAAAACACTAAGTATCCCCCCTAAAAATAATAGAAATAAAAGCTTAATAAATGGAAAATGCTGTAATGGGCTTGCCACTAGACAGTTCATCTATGAAACTGGGAAGTCAGTGGAAATGCAAAAAGCAAAGTTTAAAATGGGGTGGGTGTAGGAGGAAACAGTGTTCCGCCATTAGCCATGTGACTTATTAGAGGTGCATACAGATGAGGTAATAAAAGGGCAGTTTACCACACCGCTAACCACACCCACTATAGGCATGACTAAAGATGTATATGGACGTAGGCAGTAACCTACGTCACTAGCCAGGCCCACTCTTTTCCGGCTTCCAGTTTGGTGGTGGAAAACTACTTGGCTCATCTGGGTTACTTGTTTGTGTCTTGTGAGTAATTTCTACAATAAATACTTACTTTCACTTTCAAAAAACAAACAAAAAACAAACTCAAGTACCAGTGGATAAAAGACCTCACCATTAAACACACACTGAACCTGATGGAAAGGAAGTGGGGAGTAGACTTGAATGCCATTGGCATGGAATACAACATTCTGAACAAAACACCAATAGTGCAGGCACTAAGATCAATAAATGGGACCTACTAAAATTGAAAAGCTTCTGTAAGGCAAGGGACACTATTAATTGGACAAAGCAGCAGCCTATAGAATGGGAAGAGATTTTCATCTATTACAAATTCAACCGAGGGTTAATATACAAAATATAAAAAGAACTCAAGAAACTAGATATCAAAAAACAAATATCCAAATAAAAATGGGGTGTATATATATATATGTATATATATACATATATATATAAACAGAATCTCAATAGAAGAATCTTAAATGGTTGAGAAACACTTAAAGAAATGTTCAACATCCCCAGCCATTAGGGAAATGCAAATCAAAAGTACTTTGAGATTCCATCTTGCACTTGTCAGAATGGTTAAGATAAAAAACAAAAAGTAACAGCTCATGATGGAGAGGAACCCAACTCCATAAAAATAAATGTTATGTTTTCACTTATAAGTGGCTATTACCCATTAAATAAATGATGACAAAGCTACAATCCATAGACCCAGAGAGGTTAGGTAAAGAGGAGGGGCCTGGGGAATGCAGGGATCTCCTAGGGAAGGAGAAATAGAATAAATTTTACAGATGAACTGGGTGTGGGTAGGGTGATAGAAGGAGAGAATATGGGGAGAGACAGCTGGAATTGGGGGACACTTAGGGGGCAGTGTGAAAACTTAGTGCAGTGGAAATTTCCAGGAATCCATGAGGGTCACCCTAGTGAGGACTCCTAGTAATAGGGGATACAGTGTCTGTACTACCCATGTCTTGCAGCCAGGCAAGACTTCCAGTGGTGTGACTGGCTTGTATTTAGTGGAGTTGTTGACTGAGGGTATCCCTTGGAGATCCCTAAACAACCAAGGCTGGTGCTAGGACAGAGGCTCACTCTCTGTAAACTAACAGCTGTTGCCAAGGACAATGTGCACACAGATCATTGAATGTGGAGCAGTTGAGCTGTTGCCTGCACGGAGCCTTCACTCCCAAGTTCCAGTCCTATTGGTGTGAAAATGTATACGTCAGGCTACAGAAAGAGAAACCCGGACACCAACACAGCCACAAAACCTTGACCTACAATGTGCCCTGCCTACAAGGTAGCACAGAACTTGTGGGAGTGGCCAACCACTGTCTGATTTAACTTGAGGCCAGTCCATGAGAGAGCCCACGCCCAAAACTGCTTAGATGGCCAGAGTCAGAGACTAGATAGACCAGAGACCGAGGGTAGAACTAACATGACTGGTCTTTTAAAAAAATCAATGAAATTATTCCTAATGATATTCTGCTATAATCATATGATGTTGCCTTGTCAAGTAATCATCAGAGATGCTTCCTCCAACAGCAGATGGTATTAGATGTAGAGACCCATATCCAGACACTGTTCAAACTCTAAGTATCCATTGGGTCTTTCCCCTCAGAGGCTGAGGAATCCTGCAGAAGGGAGGGTGGAAGGATTGTAGGAGTTAGAGGGGATGGAGGACAACAGGAGAGCATGGTTCACTGAACTAAGCAGGGCTCAAAGACTGAAGTGACAGATATGGGGCCTGAAAGTATCTGCATGGGTCTGTACCAGGTTCTCTGCATATATGCTGTGGCTGTTAGCTTGGTGGTTTTGTGGGACACCGAACACGGGAGCTGGTATATCTTTGACTTGTTTGCCTGCTCTTCAAAATCTTTTATTTCTGTTGGGTTGCTTTGTCCAGCCTCTTTTTTTTAAAACACTTTTTAATTATATATTTAAATTAGAAACAAGCTTGCTTCCCATGTCAGTCCCAGCTCCCTCTCCCTCCCCTCCACGCCTGCTCTCCCCATCAGTGCCCCCAACACCCCCCACTCAATCCCCACTCCATTCCCCAGGGAGGGCATCTCTATGGGGGATCTCTAGAGTCTGTCATTTCATTCTGGGGAGGGCCCAGGCCCTCTCCCCAGTGTACAGATTGAGAGAGCATCCCTCATTGTGGGATGGGTACCCAAAGTCTACTTGTGTGCCAGGGATAAATACTGATCTACTATTGAAAGCCCCATACATTGCCTACGTCTCCACACTGACACCCACATTCAGTGGGTTTGGATCTGTCCCATGCTGGCTCCTCAACCATCAGTCTGGGGTCCAAGATCTCCCCCTTGTCAGGTCAGCTGTTTCTCTGGGTTTTACCAGGCCAGGCTTGACCACTTTGTTCATCACTCCTCCCGCTCTGTCACTGGGTTCCTGGAGTACAGTTCAGTGTTTAGCTGTGGGGGTCTGCCTCTGCTTCTGTCTGTCACAGATGGAGGTTCTATGATCGTATATAAGATAGTCGTCAAAATCATTATCAGGGTGGGGCATTTAAGGTAGTCTCTCCCCTATTGCTTAGTTTGTCAGCTGGTGTAATCCTTGGAGATCTCTGGAGATCTCACTAGTGCCTGATCTCCCCTCCTCAAACCTATAATGACTCCCTCTAATATGGTATCTCTCATCCTGCTCTCCTCTATTCTTCCCCCAACTCAACCTTCCTACTCCCCCATGTCCTCCTCTCCGCTTCTCTTCTCCCTCTCTATTTTCCTGGCTCCCTCTCCCCTCCCCCCATGCTTCAAATCTTGCCTCATTTCCCTTCTCTGGGGTACCATGCATATCTCTTAGGGTCCTTCCTGTTTCCCAGACTCTCTGGCAGTTGGATTGCAGGCTGGCATTCCCCTGATTCATGTCTAAAATCCATATATGAGTGAGTACATACCATTTTTGTCTTTTTGTGACTGGGTTACCTTACTCAGGATGGTTTCTTCTAGTCCCATCCATTTGCCTGCAAATTTCAAGATGGCATTTTTTTTTCCTGTGAGTAGTACTCCATTGTGTAAATGCACATTTTCTCTATCCACTCTTTAGTTAAGGGGCATCTAGATGGCTTCTAGGTTCTGGCTATTACAAGTAATGCTGCTATAAGCACAGTAGAACAGATGTCCTTGTTGTATGAATGTGCATCTTTTGGGTATATGCCTAAGAGTGGAATTGCTGGGTGTTGGCCGTTTGTTTGGTTCTTACTGGCTATCTCATAATTGTTAATCTAAGTATTTCTCTTACTGGAGAAAGGGTCTTATTCTCATGACGGTTACATGATGTCTCCCTGTGTTTCTCCTTCCCAGAGTCCTCTTCGACTCCTAGTCCCACCTATCTTGCTTCCCTATTGGCCAACAGTGCTTTATTGACATATACACAGGACTTCCCCATTAGCTGGGTCTTATGATAGACTGATTTCCATTTTCCTGAGGAATCTCCATACTGATTTCCATAGTGGCTGTACAAGTTGGCACTCCTACTAGCAGTGGAGGAGTGCTCCCCTTTCACCACATCCTCTCCAGCATAAACTGTCACTGGTGTTTTTTATTTTAGCCATTCTGACAGGAGTAAGATGGTATCTCAGAGTTGTTTTGATTTGCATCTCCCTGATTGCTAGGGATATTGAGCACTTTCTCAAGTGTCTCTCAACCATTTTAGACTCCTCTATTGAGAATTCTCTATTTAGTTCTGTAGCCCACTTTTTCATTCGATCCTTTGGTGTTCTGGAGGCTTGCTTCATGAGTTCTTTGTAAATTTTGGAGATCAGTCCTCTGTAAGATGTGGGGTTAATGAATATCTTTTCCCATTCTGTGGGCTGTCTTTTTGGCTTGTTGACTGTGTCCTTTGCCTTGCAGAAGCTTCTCAGTTTCAGTAGGTCCCATTTATTAATTGTTGATCTCACTGTCTGTGCTAATGGTGTTATGTTCAGGAAGTTGTCTCCTGTACCAATTCGTTCAAGGGTACCCCCCACTTTCTCTTCTAAGAGGTTCAGTGTGACTGGATTTATGTTGAGGTCTTTAACCCATTTGGTTTGTCCAGCCTCTTTATAAAGGCTTTTGCCTTGTATTATTCTATTTTGTTTTGTCTTGTTTGGTTGTTCTCTCTTTGAGTCCTGCTCTTTTTCTGAAGTGAGACAGAGGGGAAGTCGATCAGGGAAGATGGGAGGTATGGAGAACTAGGACAAGTGGAGGGAGAGGAAAATGTAGTCAGGATGTACTGTGTGAGAGAAGAATCTATTTTTAGTTTTAAAAGGTTTGTAACTGGATCTTGAGGCAGATCTATTCCCAGATTCCCGAGGAACGGCCACACCAATTTCCATGGTGGCTGTACAAGTTGGCACTCCCACCAGCAGTGGATGAGTGTTCCCCTTACTCCATCTTGTCATCTGCATGAGCTGTCACTTGTCTTATTGACTCTGGTCATTCTGACTGGTATAAGATAAAATTACAAAGTGGTTTTGATTTGCATTTCCCTGATGGCTAAAGATTTCAAATATTTCTTTAAGTGCTCCTCAGCCTTTTGAGTTTCCTCTTTTGAGAACTTTGTTTAGATCTGTAACCCACTGTATGGATGTACCATTAGTAGAAGTGTTTTCCCCTTTTCTAACCTGCCCCTTGTCTGAATGACAATGTTCTTTGCCATACAGAAGTTTTTTCAATTTCATGAGGTCCCATTTATCAGGTTGATCTGAGTTGCCTGGGCTAATGGTGTCCTGTTCAGAAATTTTTTTCCTGTGCCAGCAGGTTCAAGGCTATTCCCCACTTTCTCCTCTATCAACTAACAATTCTTACCTAGGCAGTATTTTCTCTGAATGGTCTTGGAGAGCATTCTTGGGTGCCTTTGTCAAATGAAGTCACCAAAAACTACAAAAAATGCAAAAATCCATGGCACAGACATAGCATTCACACAATGACAAAAAAGAAATTATTTTGTCTGGGTAGGTGAATTTCAAAATTCTGAAGATAGACATTATCAATTTGTGATGAAAATGTTGAGCAATGTCAATAAAAAACCTTTTAATGAAAATGGCAGATAAGATTCAATGCAATCCCCATTAAAATCCCAGCACAATTCTTCACAGACCTTGAAAGAACAATAATCAATTTTGTATAGAAAAACAAAAGACCCAGGATAGCCAAAACAACCCTGTTCAACAAGGCAACGTCTGGAGGCATCACCATCCCTGACCTCAAGCTCTATTATAGAGCTATAGTCCTGAAAACAGCTTGGTGTTGGCACAAAAATAGACAGGTAGACCAATGGAATAGAACTGAAAACCCTGATATTAACCCACACACGTACGAACATCTGATCTTTGACAAAGAAGCTAAAAATATACAATGGAATAAAGAAAGCATCTTTAACAAATGGTGCTGGCATAACTGGAGGCTGGCATGTAGAAGAATGCAGATCGATCCATGTTTATCGCCATGCACAAAACTTAAGTCCAAATGGATCAAAGACCTCAACATAAATCCAGCCACACTGAACCTCTTAGAAGAGAAAGTGGGTGGTACCCTTGAAAGAATTGGTACAGGAGACAGCTTCCTGAACATAACACCAGTAGCACAGACAGTGAGATCAACAATTAATAAATGGGACCTACTGAAACTGAGAAGCTTCTGTAAGGCAAAGGACACAGTCAGCAAGACAAAAAGGCAGCCCACAGAATGGGAAAAAATATTCACTAATCCCACATCTGACAGAGGGTTGATCTCCAAAATTTACAAAGAACTCAAGAAGCAAGTCTCCAAAACAGCAAAGGATCCAATTAAAAAGTGGGCTGCAGAACTAAATAGAGAGTTTTCAATAGAGGAGTCTAAAATGGCTGAGAGGCACTTGAGAAAGTGCTCAACATCCTTAGCCATCCGGGAAATGCAAATCAAAACAACTCTGAGATACCATCTCACTCATGTCAGAATGGCTAAAATCAAAAACACCAATGACAATTTATGCTGGAGAGGATGTGGTGAAAGGGGAGCACTCCTCCATTGCTGGTGGGAGTGCCAACTGGTTCAGCCACTTTGGAAATCAGTATGGAGATTCCTCAGAAAAATGGGAATAAACCTACCACAAGACCCAGAAACTCCACTCTTAGGCATATATCCAAAAGATGTCCATTCATACAACAAAGATGTCTGTTCCACTATGTACATAGCAGCATTATTTGTAATAGCCAGGACTTGGAAGCAACCTAGATGTCCCTCAACCGAAGAGTGGATAGAGAAAATGTGGTACATTTACACAATGGAGTACTATTCAGCAGAAAAAAACAATGGAATCCTGAGATTCACAGGCAAATGGATGACACTAGAAGAAACCATCCTGAGTGAGGTAACCCAGTCACAAAAAGAGAAACATGGCATGTACTCTCTCATATATGGATTTTAGACATAGATTGGGGAGTGCCAGCCTACAATCCCATGGCCAGAGAGTCTGGGAAACAGAAACTTCATTTAGTAGCTGATCAAAGAAGAGGCAGACTTGAGTACTGAGCTGAACTCAAGAAAGCCAGTAACAGAGAGGGAGGACTGATGATCAAAGGGATTAAGACTGGGCTGGTTTAGCCCCCAGAAACAGCTGACCTGACAAAGGTTAACTCTTGAATCCCAGGCATCAGCCTGGGAATCCAGCATGGGACTGATCAAGACCCCCTGAATGTGAGTGTCAGTGAGGAGACCTAGGTAATCTGCCTTGGGCAGCAGATCAGTACCTATCCCGAGTATACACACGGACTTTGGACTCCCATCCAACAATGTGAGGTGCACTCTCACCCTGAACTCTTGGGGAAGGGTCTAGGCCCTGCCCTATATGAAATGATAGACTATGGACACCCCCATGGAGGGCCTCACCCTCCCTGGGGAAATGAGGGGATAATGGGGGGGGGTTGGGGGGAGGGCATGGGAGGAGAGGAGGGAAAAGGAGAGGGCCCTGGAACTGACTTGTGAAGCAACCTTGTTTCTTATCTAAATTTAAACTGAAAAAAAAAAAAAGAAAATGGCAGATAAGGGGAAATGAACACAAAATGCTTGCAAATAGGAATCAGTTTATTTACTTCCCACTTATGCCCCCTAGTGGGTGACAAGGTCCTAAGCACTGGGAAAAGCTGGGAATATATTGTGTAATACACTTTATATATAGTAAATTTTGGGCATATGGATATAGAGAAAAACTAAATGACATGCATCAGTTTGGAAAGCCTGTGAAATTATTTTTTTTGTTTTTTAAGTGATTTTGTATATGACAAATCTTATCAATCTGAAGGTAAGTGGGCAAAAAATATGCCATTTTAGCCTACACACTTGCCTTAGTACTACAGTGAGTACATATATAGTTTGAGCCTCATTCACAAACAACTAAATTTCGAACATACATGCTTAGAGATACTCTATTCATTACCAATCAGTGATGAGTGGGCACTTCAAATAGATGGTTGACTCACAGCCTCACACAGCAAGGCAATTTCTGTGTCTACAACAAAACACTTTCTAAAACATTAGACATCTCTTTATTTGGGGCATCTCTCAACATTCTGACCAAGGCCTTCGATGTTTACAGAATACTCCAAACATAGAATGAATGCCATTTCTAACCACCACAAAAATCTTAGAGTCAGCAAACAAAATTCCAAAGCATATGGATTCATAGTCCTGAGTATATACTTCCTTTGTGTTTTACTAAAATCATCATGTCCTCCTCCCTCTTCTGAAGATCAATTTCCCTTTCTTATGTATGTGTTAACTAACTCTTCTCTAAAACATATCTCAGATCTAAAATGAGGTCCAATTACTCTCTTAAGACTTTGAATTCGTTTTAGATAATCTGCAGGTTTGGGAAACACATGCATTATAGAATATTATTTGGGGATGTGTTACATTTGTTTATGCTGTGTAATATTTAATGATGCAAAGATGTGTTGTATTCTTTTATGTTGCATTTGTTTAACTCTGTGAAGCTGTGTTACTTTGCCTGTCTAAAACACCTGATTGGCCTAATAAAGAGCTGAACAGCCAATAGCTAGGCAGGAGAAAGGATACATGGGGCTGGCAGGCAGAGAGGATAAATGGAAGTCAAGGAGCAAGAGAACAAGGAGAACAGGACGCTAAGGGCCAACCACACTCTAAGTCACAGAGTAAGAGTGAAAGTAAGATATAGAGAAGTAAGAAAAGGAAAAAGACCAGATGCAAATGGTGGATGGGATAATTTAAGGGAAGCAGGCTAGAAACAAGCCTAGCTAAAGCTGGGCAATCATTAGTAATAGCCTCCATGTGTGATTTATTTGCGAGCTGGGTGGTGGGCCCTGGAAAGAGCAAAGAATAAAGAGTAAAAAACAACTACACACATGCATCCTTTTTACACAATAATCTTTCTCCTGGATCAGTAGCCTTGGATTTACCAAACATTTTCTATTAAGAAATCTATTGAAATTCCAGACAATATACTGGAAAAGGAACTGTTTGAAAAAGAACGGAGGAGATGATAATGTTAGCAATTTCATGATCTGAACTTAACATCTGGGTTTGACCTTCTCTTTAAATAAGCTTGGTTATTCAGCCAGAAAAGCATGTTGACATACGTTGCATTTACTGGCTGCTATAATTTGGACCATGTTGCTAAACAGTTCCATGAGAAACAAAGGAGTCTACTCATGCCACAGCTTAAACTCTGCCACCTCACTAGAAGTCAGTTTAGATAGTTTTAAGATGTGCCATTGCTGTGAGATTTTGAGTAAGACAGCACTTTTCTTAGTCCCGTCACGCCCAATACAAAGTCCTAAGGTGCTGGACACTCAACAGTCATCAAAGGTCAACTTGAGATGGTGCCAACAAAAACTAAAGACACAGGAGTTGGTACAATGAAATCAAGCTTTAATGAAGAGGAAAAACACAAAAGTGAGAAATTGAGACATTCCATCACTGACGTCAAGCCCTATTATAGAGCTATAGTCCTGAAAACAGCTTGGTATTGGCACAAAAGCAGACAGGTAGACCAATGGAATTGAATAGAAGACCCTGATATCAACCCACACACCTTTGAACACCTGATCTTTGACAAAGAAGCTAAAACTACACAATGGAAAAAAGAAATGGTGCTGGCATAAATGGATGCTGGCATGTAAAAGAAACCAGATAGATCCATATCTATCACCATGCACAAAACTTAAGTACAAATACATCAAAGACCTCAACATCAATCAAGCTACACTAAATCTCTTAGAGGAGAAAGTGGGAAGTACCCTTGAACGAATTGGTACAGGAGACCACTTCCTGAACATAACACCAGGAGCACAGACACTGAGATCAACAATTAATAAATGGGACCTCCTGAAACTGAGGAACTTCTGCAGGGCAAAGGACACAGTCAACAAGACAAAAAGGCACCCCGCAGATTGGGAAAAAATATTCACAAACCCCACATCTGACAGAGGGCTGATCTCCAAAATTTACAAAGAACTCAAGAAGCAAGTCTCCAAAACACCAAAGGATCCAATTAAAAGTTGGGGTACAGAACTAAATAGAGAATTTTCAATAGAGGAGTCCAAAATGGCCAAGAGACACTTGAGAAAGTGTTCAACATCTTTAGCCATTAGTTAAATGCAAATCAAAACAACTCTCAGATACCATCCCACACCTGTCAGAATGGCTAAAATCAAAAACACCAATGACAATTTATGCTGGAGAGGATGTGGAGAAAGGGGTACACTCCTCCACAGCTGGTGGGAATGCCAACTTGTGCAGCCACTTTGGAGATCAGTATGGAGATTCCACAGAAAAATGGAAATCAGTCTACTACAAGATCCAGCATATACCCAAAACATGTACCCTCATACAATAAGGACATCTGCTTAACTATGTTCATAGCAGCATTATTTGTAATAGCCAGAACCTGGAACAAACCCAAATGCCCCTCAACTGAAGAGTGGATAGAGAAAATGTGGTACATTTACACAATGGAGTACTACTCAGCAGAAAAAAAACAATGGAATCTTGAAATTTGCAGGCAAATGAATGGCACTAGAAGAAAACCATCCTGAGTGAGGAAACCCAGTCACAAAAAGACAAGCATGGTATGTACTCACTCATATATGGATTTTAGACATGGAACAGGGCATTGCTAGCCCACAATACCACCGCCAGAAAGTCTGGGGTACAGGGAGGACCCTCAGAGAGATATGCATGGTAACCCGGAAAATGGTTAGGGGATGTGATCTCCTAATTGAATTGGGGGGGAGAAGGGGAGGGCAGATGGAGATGGGAGAAAAGAGGAGGGGAGAGGAGGACATGGGAGAGTAGGAAGGTTGAGCCAGGTTAAGAATAGAGGAGAAAAGGATGGGAGATACCATAAAAGAGGGAGCCAGTATAAGTTGGAGGAGAGATCTAACACTAGTGAGATCTTCACAGATCTACAAGAATGACACCAATTGGCATTAAGGCTGCCTTAAATGCCCTCCCATGATAATGAGAATGATGACTACCTTATATGCCATCCTAGAACTCTCATCCACTGGCTGATGGAGGCAGAGGCAGACACCCATAGCTGTGAACCAAATTGAACTCCTGGAACCCAGTTGGAAAGAGGAGTGATTACCAAAGGAATCAGGATCAGGCTGGCGAAACCCTCAGAGGCAGCTGACCTAAACAAGGGGGAACACATGGACCCCAGACTGATGACTGAGGGGCCAGCATGGGACTTACCCAGACATCCCTCCCACCAAACCTGGGTGACAAAGAGGAGACCTTGGCAATCTGTGGGACCTTAGAGAGTAGAGCAGTATTTATTCCTGGAATACAGAGGGACTCTGGGAACCCATGCCACGTGGAGGGACACTCTCTTAGCCTGGACACATGGGGAAGAACCTGGGACTTTTCCTGGGATGATGTGACAGACTCTGAAAATCCCTCACGGAGGCCCTTGCTCCCCCCTGGGGAGCGAAGGGGGGAATGCAGTGGGGGTGAGGGGTTGGGAGGATTGGAGGATGGGGAAGGAGGGGAGGGAGAGGGAACTGAAAGTGACATGCGTAAAAAGTTAAATAAAAAATGGGAAAAAAAGAAAAAAAATGAAACCTCAGAGAAAGGAAAGGACTTCAAAGCGCAACTTTGTTACAAGTTGTTATGTCGCAGTTCCATAACAGAAATCTGACCATGGCTGAGGTAAGCTCTATTGAGATTGGGTGGGTCAGAGGCAATAGGGCCTGCCTTTCTGGCCCAACCAAGTAGATGGCCATGATCTCTATTCATGGGGTACCGACCCTGTTATGGATGGTAGAAGCCCTATGCTGTTCATTTCTGACTCCCTCTTTGCTGGGCTTTTAGCCTGATGCCATTGGTCACTTGGTCTGAATCACTACCCTCCTTCTCATCTGTTAGGCTTGGTTTCTTCCTTGTCTGCCTCAGAATTCCAAACATTCCTTTGTTAATCCTGAACATTCCTTTAAACCTTAACCCCTATTCGGGCCGATATGTGAACAATTCAGTAGTTTTTTATAGTGGCTGCTTTCCTCTTACCTCCTGCTTCAGAGCCACCTTAGTTACTCCTGGCTAGGAAACAGCTACTTTTGATTGGTACTTATCAGGCACAATAGAGTATTTGCAACTCTCAGCTGCTGGGTCCAACTTGTCCACAGGATCCCCCATACCACCTTTCCCCAGAGCACAGAAAGCCCCTTATGATGATTTCACATCCGAGATGATGGAAGACATCACCTTCACACCTTGTCCATGCTGCTTCAGGCCTTCAGAGTACCTTTCTGCAAACTCACCAGGTCCCGTCACGTCCATTCCCCACGGCGCTTGCACATCGCCTTGATGGAACCCTAGCCCATCACAAGGCAGAAGCCGGACTTTTCCTCGCCCATCGGGGTGGCGTGGCATACACACGAGCCAGCTTCCTAAACATCACTCGGTAAGCTCTGACACACCAGGACTTTTGGAACCGCAAAATCATCCCAAAGGCACGTGACACTCCCCCCCCCCCCTTACCTGAAAGCTCCCTGAAAGCACCTACCTGTTAGTCATACCTTGGGACTTGATGCAGGAGGAACCAAGAACAAGGCTGACTTTTAGGGTAATGCTGGGCAGACCTCCGCCAGAAACTCACACAGTTTGACTCCGAGGTCTCAAGCAAGTTCTCTCGCCTACCCCAGACAGTCTGTAAGAACTGGCCCAGAGCACAAGCGGAGTATACCGAGGAGGAGCGATTCCACAAAATCTAAGCTATTGCAAGGCAGAAGCGGGTCTTGAAGGCTGGGCGAGTAGCAGACTAGGAAACATCAGGAGACCTGGGAGTTTTATAATAGGGAGATACCCAACAGCTGCTGGAGAAAAGTGAGGAAGGGGTCCAGGAAACCTGCTCAGGAAATGCAGGTTAGTGGCCATGGCGCAGAGGGTCAGCGGTGGACAAGTGTGCGCGGTCTGTATACGGACTCCCAGCTTACAGTGTAGAGCCGGGAGGACCACCCAGCATCCTTCGTGTACCTCCACCCAGCTCCCAGCTTACAGTGTAGAGCCGGGAGGACCACCCAGCATCCTTCGTGTACCTCCACCCAGCTCCCAGCTTACAGTGTAGAGCCGGGAGGACCATCCAGCATCCTTCATGTACCTCCACCCAGCTCCCAGCTTACAGTGTAGAGCCGGGAGGACCATCCAGCATCCTTCGTTTACCTCCACCTAGCTCCCTCGAATATCCTGTCTTTTCTACATACCTGCAAGTTGTATCAGGACTCCAGAAGACAGCATGGTATTTTTATTTTGCCATTGCTTTTATTTTTGTGATGGTGCGGGGAATTGAACCTAGGGCCTTGGGCATGCCAGGCAACGGTTCTATAACTGGGCTATCTACCTAGCTGACTTTTAAAACATAATTAACATGTTGTTTTTGTCCATTTTAGTAAGAGTAATACTATACTCATTAATTTTCCCCCTAATACATTACAAATAGAAATACTTCGGTTTGAACGTGGCCTTTGCATCTGCTTCCAAACAAGAACATTCTTCACACCTTTAGGGGATGCGTGGAAGGCCAGAGGAAAATTGAGGGAAGATTAGCATTCTGGCATCACCTGCTGACATCCTCCCACAAGCCCTTCCACACCTGGGGTCTCAGGGAGACCCCTTAATACCTTGTTGCACCTACACACCCGCAGCCATCTGCCTCACTGGGCCCCACCCACCTTCACTGCTTCAGGTGTCTGAAGCACCAGTACCGAGGCTTGACTCCAGCCCTCCAGCTGTCAAAGGGGCATGGGAAACCGCACAAAGAATGGGCAGAGGGGAGCTGATGCTCAAGGGCACCCACACCGGCTCAGAAACTGTCCTCTATTGGGTGAGACCCAGACAAAGTGAGCAACCAGCCTTGCGGTGGCTTTTCCCTCGTGGGTAGAGACTTAGATCATCCATGGCTACTCAGAGGTGGATGCTTATTGCTCTCTCAACCAATGGTGAGTGAAAGAGGCTGGAGTCTGAAAAAGGGGAGTGAGAGTGAAGGACTCTTAAAGCGGCCGGTAAGAGCAGTGTATATTTTCCATAGGGTAGGAGAAACATCTTTCAAAGGCAAAGATAGTGAAGACAACTTTGTCGTGAGCAGAAATAACACCTAGAAACCTGAGACTTATCTTGTTCCTAAGGCCCTTTGATCTTTTGTGGATCATGGCCAGAAACTCAGTTTAGGAGCATATCCTGTTCTTTGCCACTCACAAGCAATGGATCTATCTGGCTTACCTGAGCTTCCATGTTGTTTAACACAGGGTCTCATATACCCCAGGCTGACCTCAAACACCCTTGTAGTTAAAGACAACCATACTTCTGTTCCTCCTCCCTCCAATGCAGATTTGCCTGGTACTGGTGATGGAAACCGTACTAGGAAAGTATCCTACTAACTAAGCTACACACAGAGCCCAAGAGATTCCATAACTTGATTTGTAAAATAAACACACCTTTCATAGGATAGTATAATGTAGCATGACACAAAGTGTCCCGTAGCCACTAAATGGAAACTTGTTGGCATGAAGGGTTCTAAGTACAATGACATCTGCCTTGGGTTCTCCCACATTCACATACCTACAAATGACCTGTTGCATGCCCTAAAACTGTCCCACTTAAGGAAGCAGTACTATCTCCCTATTTCATGTGTCCAGGTATATTCAAATACTCTTGGTATAGATAGCTTCTATAGTTACTAACACACTTGAATTAGCCTTTGGAATTTTTTCCCAGGTAAAGCACAGTGATTCTGGGTGTTTGGGACTGGTGGGAGCAAGAGCTGTAAACAAATTAGGTAACTTCTCTAGGAAATTACCTGCTGGAATGATCCCTTCTTTGATTTTTTTCTGGCACAACATGTGATCCCAAAAGATTACAAGTACTTCAGAAATGGAGGAAATTTTTTTTTATTATCATCATTGCATTTGGGCATGCACATGCACCCCCTACCACAGTGTACCTGGAGAGGTCAGAGGACAAGCAGGAGTTGAGTAATGGTTCACTCCTTCTGCTGTGCGTTCCAGGGATCCAACTCAGCTTGTCAGGCTTGTGTATGGCAGCTGAGCTATCTTGTTGGCAATGTTTTTCTTACTGATGAGAGTAACTGCATAACTTCAAAACAACTCAAGAATGCTAGCAGTTTCTACCACTAACTTAGTTTTATCTATTGTTGGTACCACTTTTTATCTGATGAAACAAGTCAGATGGTTTTGCCTTGATGTAGATAGCAGTACCAGGCACAGGTCAAGGTAAAGATGTAAATGCCCTCATTTAAAGATGAACCACCTCAGTATGGATTTTTATTGATCAGTGGATGGGTGGATCAAGCTAGTCAAGTGCTCTATCACTGAGCTACTTAGAGTCATGAATATTGTAACCTAGTCTCCAGCATCATTTTTATTTGATGAGTTTCCCTTAAATTATTTCCCTGTACATTTCTTTTAAATAATTCTTATAACAAATAATAACTGTGATATTTTTTATTGAGTATGCCCTTAAGGACATCAGAAAACTCAAATGTCTCTGAAATTTGCAGTTCCAAAATTAGAATGTTTATATGAGACACAAAGATCTTTTTTAAATATATAACCAAAGAATTAAAGTTATTTACTCAGAGATTGCTTGTTCCTCAACAATAGGTTCCTCACCAAGTTCTACGTCAACCATGGGCTCCTCACTCATTTCCACAATGGGCGCATTCTCACTGACGAGTTGCTCATCCAACTGCTCAGGAGGGAGGAAAGTTTCTGTCTCCTCTGGAGGAAGGAAGTCTGTCTCCTCCATGGGAGGAAGGAAAGATGGCTGCTCGGCAGTAAAGAAAGTTGTTTCTGGCTCCTCTGTTAAGACTGTTTGATCAGAGCTTGCAGAAAAATCCATAGATTTAGATTTTGACTTTTTTGAGCCGGATCGTCTCACTTCTGAAGAAGCATTGCCCCAATAAGAGCTGCTCTCTGCACTTTTCGAAAAAGATGTATCAGATACACCTTCTGACGGGTGGAAATAAGACAGAGTTGCCAGCTCTGGGTTGACAGAGTATTGACTTTCATAATGTTTGTTACTAGAAAGAAGAGAATACACACCGGAGGTTACCTCTAGTTGTATATACTTGTAACTCAAATCAAAACAGTTAAAATAGAAGTGGATCCTGTCCAATGTATTAGATAATTAATGAAAAAGGGAAAGGTTTTCTTTCATTGTAGTTGTATTTAATCCTTGTGTAAATGAACCACAAATGCCTGGTGTATACAGCCTGTCTCAAATCTCAATATTAAAATTTAAAAGCCAACAATAAAGGTTGCCTGAATCCATAAATGCTTACAAGAAACATAAAATGAAGCTGAGTTAGGGCAAATAAGCATTTAACATTGCAAGTTTAATGGGTCGGAGAAGTTACCTCATCAAAGCACCACAGTCAAAGAATAAATATAAAAGTTAACATAATATATTTCTTTTTATTTATTCTTTTTTCATAAAATACATCCCAACCACAGCCTTCCCTCACTCCACCCCTCCCAGTACTCCCCCACCTCCCCCTTTCCCTCAGATCCACTGCTCCTCAATTTCCCTTCAGAAAAGAGCAGGCCTCACAGGGATAGCAACAGAACATGGCACAAGTTACAATGAATCTAGGTATAAACCCTCATATCAAGACGGATGAGGCAATCCAGTAGGAGGAAGAGGGTCCCAAGAGTAGCACAAGAGCCAGGGATACCCAATTCAACCTGTTAGGAGTCATTTTTTTTTAATTTTTCCAGACAGGGTTTCTCAGTGTAGTTTTGTTGAGCAGGGTGGCCTCAAACAGAGATTTGCCTGCCTCTACCTCCTGAGTGCTAGGATTAAAGGTGTGTCCACTGCCCAGCCTAGGAGTCATATTTTTACAAGAAAAGATAAAGATTCTTTTAGACAAATTTCTAGGCCTCAGGGCATAAAAGTGACAGATTTTCTGTTTCTTTCAAGGTCTTAAGCAAAGTTCCCCAAAATTTAAAACATTAAACCCCAAGAAAACGAGCAAATTAGAAGAGAATAAATGGCCTTTGTGCTCCAGGGCTGTTTTTCAGAAATGCAGAGGGATGAAGCATTATCTCTATATCCTTCCTAATGAACTGTGAGTTTATGGCTATTTAAAATACTGGGGGCAAATACAGTAAGACAGTCCCTGAAACAGGGCCCGTGTTTCTATTGCATAAAGGGAGTGGATTTGAGCTGCATATCTTATATATATTATTGAGGAGGGTACACATTCCTATCAATCCACTAAAAATAGGAGGGCAGGAACATGACCTTGCGGACTAGTACTGAAGACTTCGGAGGCCAGGAGGCTTACCTTAGGTATCTCAGTTTGTACAGTGTGGCAAAGCAAAATATCAAGAGGGGAATTAAGAGGATTAGGGTCATCAGTGAGATTCCCAGCATTAATTTGAGCTTGATTCCCTCTAGCTCTGATAGTTTGTCTTCGTTGGTAGTGTTCAAATCAGAGCCTGGGATTAAAGAAAGAAAATGCAACAGAAAATTGAGTGTTGTACATGTTTTTCTTGAGGACTAAGAATAACAGAATATATCTGAAGTATTCAGAGTTCACTTTTTTTTCATTCATATACACAGCTTTTCTCTCAGTCCTCACAACAATCTTGGAGGAGATGTGCTTAACGAAATTTTATATACTCACAGAAACTTGCAAATCTTCTGCTAGTCAAAATGTGGTTTTAAGCCCAAGCTACCCATGACAAAATTTTTGTGTAGCAGCCTTTCTTATTCACTTTACAAGAAACCACTTCAAGCAACTTATCATCTCTGAAGAGGTTATTAGCACAATTTACAAGGTACTAGAGTTCTACAGAAAGGAAAGGTGTTTGCCCTGCTGTTGAGCACACACTGGTTATTCTTTTGAACTAGAAGTGTGTAATATTGATAGTTTCCTCTATATAAGGCCTATAAGGCTTAGGAGATAAGTTTGCCATTTTGTTACCAGGACAATTAAACAGTGTGTTTGATGTTACAAGAGGAAATAGAAACGATTTTTTTTAGATTCCTGAAATGAGTTAAATCACAAAATCATGTCTGGCTCTAAAACATTAAGAATCTAATAAAATCCGATGAAAATGTTTTCTTACTGTCAGATTTTGGATGTTCATGAGGACACATCTGACTTAAAATACATTTAATGCTGACAGCTCCCTTCTTACAGATCTCCCATGCCCATTCACAGTGTTCCCAGGGCTTTCATTACTTTGTAGGTAATACTTAGGTAATAATCAATGACAGATAGAGATTCCCATGTCAATCTTCTCTGACTTTTAATCATGTTAATTATTGTGCCTGGGATATAGTCAAGTAGAGCTCTTGCTAGCATGTTGAAAGGTCAAGGTTCAGTCCCTAATACCAACAAAGAGAAAAAATGTATTATCTCAGTGTGGTCTTAAACCAAGTGGATTAAACTGTGTACAGTAGTCAATGACTATTATTGGACTTTGAGACCAATTTGGGAATAATCAAGTGAGAGGGGTAAACTAAACTCAAGGGCTTCACTTCTAATAATTTAGAAATAAAGAGAGCAGACCCTCACTCAGCCCCCTGCTTTAGCAGCCATGGCAGGCTACAGAAAAGACACATAGGCCTCTGACACAAGGAAACTCCAGATCCTCTGGCCTCTCGGAGTCTAGGGTCAAAACTGAAAACAAAGAAACTCCAGACACCCACCCCTCAGCCTCCTAGATGCTTGGTTCCTGGGAACTGTTTGGCCACAAAAGAAACTCCAAGGGAGACCAAAACCTCCCCTATAGTCTCCAAGATATATTTCTGGAAACTATGGGTATCTGTGTACAACAGGCCACCTACAAGTAACAAGACAATGCTATAGAAACCACAGAATGTTCCCTCTCAGCACTGGCACAGGTATTTCATGCCAAAATATGACTTTGAGAAATTTTCCTGATTGTTCCCAAATGTCAGCCAATCAGAAACAACCTGTACCTACTGGTGTAATCCTGTAACTTTTGTCTATAAAATTTAGCAGTAGACAGGGAACTTCACTCCCTCTGGGGGCTGCTGCGTCAGTTTGCTAGATGGGGTCCCTGTCATGGGCAGATGAACAATCATCAAACCTTGCTTTTGCAGTTTAGTGGATCTGTCTTCCTGTTGGTCTCTGGGGACTTTGCAACTTGGGCACAAAACAAGTAGATTATATTAAAATGAACTACTCCTCTTAAATGCACATCTAGTTCTTAAAGCCTTTTTTTTTTTGAGACAGGATCTCATTATATAGCTCTGGTCACCCTAAAACCCAGCTCCCAAGAGTCTTTATAACTAGGTAATTCTTGGAGTTAACTCAGAGATCCTCTATCTGCTGTTCTGTCTTGCAGAAATCAAGCTACAATCCCTGTCTGCGAGACAGAGACAGCAAGAGACAGAGAGAGAGAGAGAGAGACAGACACAGAGAGAGATAATTACAGAGAACTGTTGTGACCTTGTAGCTCTCACTGAGTTCTTTGCTGACCATTCTCTCTTGCATGTAAGCAAGCACTGTCTCCTCACAAGACAAACTTGAACCATAATTCTTCTCTCTTGACTAGAGCCTTTCCCTCTGACAGGGGCTGCATAGGCTGATGGAATGGAAATTTATCCTCTACCCAGCCCTAAAGCTGTAAAGTCAGATACTGTAGCACAAAATGTAAAAAGACCCAGAGACTGATATTGGGGTTCAAGTTTCAAGCTGAAGATCAGGGAAGCAAAGCAGCCAAGCCAATAGCTCTTATGTCTACCTCAGCTCAGACCAAAGGGGAGATCCTCAGATTGCTCCTCAGATTCACTCACACTGCTGTGCTCTCCTCAAAGGGGCTAATCCTGAGGCTGAATGCATCTACCGTTTTGTACCTCTTGAGAACTAGGATTAAAGGCATGAGATCCCAAGTGCTGAGATCACTTTTGTGTGAGCTGTTTCTCTTTACAACTGGATCGGTTTCGTGTAGCTCAGTGTGGCCTTGAATTAACAGAGATCCATCTACCTCTATCTCCTGAGTCCTGGAAGTAATGATGTGTGCCACCTCTGCCTGGAATGCTAGTATAGCTGCTGGGGTTAAAGGTGTATATCACCATTGTCTGACCTCTATGGCTTGTGGCTGACTTTTGCTTTATGAATCCTCAGGCAAGCTTTAATAAATCGTAAATAATATATCACCCAAGATACTCCGGATCTAAAGGAAGCTGATAAAACTGAAGGGTCTTGTCCTTTAAAGCTCCTTATAGCTGCCTATGGTCAGGGTACTGTATCTCTCTTGATATTCCAGAAAATGAAGGGTCTATGTCCTTTCAAGGTCTTATCATGACTACCTGACTATGGGCCAAGATGATATCTCTCCTAAAATTGCTTTTCACTTCAGGGCCTCCTCATGACTGCCTAGGACTCTCCTAACAAAGGACATCTAAAAGATAGTTTGCCATAGACTCCCTTTCCTACAGAGCCCTCACTCTTCCTAACATAGCGCATTTACCAAAGTCAAGGTCAGAACTAGAGGAGGGTTTACAATGTCTAACCACTGGGAGTTATAAAAAGTTAACTGCAGGGTTGGGCTGCCTTTTGCTTTATGCCTCAATTTCTTCATAAAACTGACTTGGTGGAAGAAATGATATAATGCGGCTAAACACCAGAATACGAGATATATAATGTGTCTTCAATAAATGGTAGAAAACTAGTCAACTCCAAGTTCAGTTGCTTAAATGCTAAATAGAGAGATGATAACATATTTCTAAGGTGACTCACCATTTATCATCCCTGTACATAAAGAAAAAAAAAAGACTCATTCCATTTTCTTAAAGCAACTCCAAGGCAAGGGCTATGTTTGTCAAATAATTCTCTATAGAACTAAGCAGATAAGCCACCAAAATGATCTATTTCCCAATTATTTACTTGTAGGATAAATGGTTTGAGAAAAATTAAAACATTGCCTTTCAATTAGGAGTTTGGTTCCTGGTACCCAAGTCAGGAGGCTCCAGCTCCAGTTCCAGGGGATCTGACACCCTCTTCTGGCCTCCACAAGCACCTGCACACACACACACACACACACACACACACACACACACACACACACATAATCTTAACATCACAAAAAGTAGAAACCAAAGAAGGGTGGGATAAGGGAATTCTGTACTTTTTGATATTGTTTTCTTTAAATTTAAAACTTCAAGTAAAGCCTATTTTTAAAAGAATATATATATGTATATATTACAATGTGTGCATGTGTGTGTGTGTGTGAGAGAGAGAGAGAGAGAGAGAGAGAGTGAGGGAGAGAGAGAGAGAGAGAGAGAGAGAGAGAGAGAGAGAGAGAGATGTACATATCTTAATCTGTTTCAACATTGTAAGTCAGAAGACAAGGAGGGGAAAACAGTTATTTGTAAAAGGGCAACAAGAATACTTGGTAAGTATAATTTGTCTAATGTAGTCAATGTCCTCCTTGATGTGACATTAACCACCTGCACTCTCCCACATTCACTCACTACCCTTTGCTTTGAGACATTGTTTCACAATGAAGCCACTAAAATTCAAGTGATATTCATGTATCTGTTAATTGAAGTACTTTGACCTTACCTGGAATTGCTTGAAAGAATTGATCTTTACCATTCAAGGTCACTGATGTTCCATTTATAGCTGTTAAAACAATATGTTGATGTTGTAAGTAATATTCACTTACTAAAATTTTTGCATGTGTGTAAAGGTATGTATATAGTATGTGAGTCTGTCATTATTCATTGTAGTCTTGTTTTATAAAGGGAACATCTCTTTAACTTATGTTCGAAAGAGCTTATCTAATACATGTGTATTTTCTATAAGGTCCATTATAGTATTTAGGGATATTAACAAATCATTTAATACTATGCTTAGGAGCCAGTTCAAGGTATGACTGTCAGGCTCCAGTCAGGCAACTAAAAACATTTGAAACTGTGTCAATATCAACAAATGATCTTGAAGGTTCTACAAATATTTTTATGTTAACAGAGATCTTAGTCTCAAGTAGGTAATACTGAATGTAAATAAACAATATACAAATAATAATGGTCGAGTGAATATGTATATTTTATTTTTTATAATACACGTATATGACACATACATTACATATGTTAATGTGTACTTCTGTATCTGCACAGGATATATGCATGCATAGATTGATCTGTGCATTGTACTCTGTGTGTGTATTTGTGGATTCATGCTATATACATTACTTTCATGCACAAACAAACACTGATGCTTTAAACTTATATGTGCATCTTTGTGTGCTTATGCACATGCTGCCCCAAACATGTAGGGACCACACTGAGCAAAACCCTTGCTTAAAATGATGAATCATGCACTTAGTTGAGTGGTTTTTGATCTGGGATCATCTGTTTCTGGAGTCAAGGTTACAAAACAGGAAGATTATCATAGTTACTTACAACACAAGGGAAAGAAAACCAACTCCCCTATACCAGCGAGTATCCTCTTTGATTTTAAGATACACTCTAGACTATAATATTTGCAGGAAGGTGTACTTTTGGGTGCAGAAGAAGCAGAAACTGAAGCTTCATTTTCCTGCATATTACATTTGCTATTACAAGGGGCAGTAAACATGAACTTATTATTATCGTCAGAAATATTTGGACCAGTCTTGTCTTTCTTATCTAAAATGTCAGAAAATTAATATAAATGTAAATGTTAGAAATATTTCCCCAGTTACCCAACTGAATGAATTTACCTTTAGCTAACATTGTCCAGAATGCAGGCACATTGGGGGTTGATGCTGTTCAAAGGAGATAATAGGTAACAGGTGAGAATCTATTGTCTGCAATTACACACTCACTCAAAATCCTTAGGAGAGTTATCCTGGATTGTTATGGCTTCACAAATACTTTATATGGAACAATGATCTTGGCAAGAAAATAGAATGGTGATTTTGAGTTTGTAACCTCCCATTCCCAAGACCCTCCCTCAAATAATCTTAGGAAACATTAATCATTTTGACCAGAGATACATTTATTCCTTAATCAAATAGAAAAACTTTACATTGCCATAAAATATTAAAATATACCCAATATTCTTATCATAGCTAGATCTAATATTTAATGAATATATTATATATACTTATATGTCTATTTAAATATTTGAAAATTCAGTTCCTATGGCTGCTCCAGTTCCTCTGAAAATGGACTGTTACATATTTGCCACTTAAAAGACTCCAGGGTGACTCTACATGATAGCAGTATAGATTCTTTAGGCATGCTATTCATTTATGTCATGTTCAGAGCAGCGAAAGCTAATAGCATAAGTCATGTAATAATATGCTCCAGATATCAATACAGTGTAGTAGTTTTAATACTTTGCATATTTTTACGAGAGGGTTCATTAGATTTGTCTTCATCTTCATCGGCAGATTTTTCAGTTGTAGTTGTATTGAGGAGTTTATCTAGGAAAAGAGATAAAGCATTTTCAGCATACTAAAACATTGGCCAAACATCTGGAGTTTCCATATTTTAAGACTACAAAATGGAACAAGGCAAGGAGAGAACAAAGGAAAAGGAATAGTGTTTTTTATCATAAATGAAGAGTGAGAAGGAAGACAATGGAGAATAGTGTTTATGGGATGCCCAAAAAGGGACTAATATGTCTGTGCTCCACAAAAGAAAGGAAAAGCACAGAACTCAGGCCTTTAGAGGTAATGATGAACTATTGGCAAAGATAGTTGTAGGGAGCTTTGGCAGGCTCCCTACAAAGTACTTAGCATAAATCTTAGCATAAATCTCAGCCTAGGATGTGTCCATGTGGTCACATCACTGACTGTTTGGACAGTATTCATTTTTGTTGTTGTTGTTTTGGGGTTTTTGTTTGTTTGTTTTGTTTTTCAAGACAGGAATTCTCTGTGGCTTTGGAGGCTGTCCTGGAACTTGCTCTGTAGACCATGCTGGCCTCGAACTCACAGAGATCCACCTGCCTCTGCCTCCCCAGTGCTGGGATTAAATGTGTGCACCACCAACGCCTGGATTGGGCTATATTAATTAACTGAGCAAACTAAGGTCCATATGGGATACCATCACACTAAAGAGAGATTTCTATGGAGGCACCAAATGAATCCACAGAGCCTACAAATCTATCACAGGTATCCTGTTAATGAGAAAAGGTAGGAAAGGGAACCTATTACTGAAATAAACATTCAGACAGGACTCAAAACAGTTGAATAATCCAAGCTACAAAGGAGAAGAACATCCAAGTGCTTCAGTTTACCCCACTCTCCAAGGAGCATTGGAGATTAGGTTCAAGCAATTTAACATTAGTGAAAGCTATCCTAGAGCTCACTGTTTGACAGGCTAGCTCTTCTGGAATGTTCTTACAAGGCCCAGTTGTGGGGTTGGAATCTAGGGCTTGGGATCTCCTCCTTAGGTTCTATGGTTTTCTGTAACTCATATTATAGGAAGTCTGAGGTGTCTGGGATGCTGAAGAGTCAGCTAACTTACCTCACACAACTCAAGACGTTTGCTCTATACAAGCAAGATGCCTCTGGTAGTTGAACTAAGTTCATCCTGAAAGTGTGACTGCCACAAGGCTTAGAATTGCTCAAATGCCCCATTATTGTCAAGTAAATTTATTAAGAATTAGACATTAATGAGTCTGTCCCAGGATTGAAATTACCATAGCCAGAAAGAACCACTTTTTGCTATTTCACACCATTCAAAGTATAAAAAAGGAAAAGAAATCCTACAAATATGGGTTTGAGATGAAGATAAGTAAAGCCTAGAGTCCTAAATTTAATGTTTCTTTCTATGGAAACTGGAAAACATAAGCTTTAGCAGTGAAAGAATCCATCTACTTCTTCCATAACAG
This sequence comes from Mesocricetus auratus, assembly GCF_017639785.1. Lineage (NCBI taxonomy): Eukaryota > Metazoa > Chordata > Mammalia > Rodentia > Cricetidae > Mesocricetus > Mesocricetus auratus. The sequence goes on along the minus strand of NW_024429197.1, from coordinate 44,155,150 downwards.
TCACTGTAACGGTCATGGAGCTTCACAAAAAAATGTTGTGGAAGGAAATTTAGGAAAAACAAAAACAGGAGATGACATAATTCTGCTGGCTTCCAGAAGCACAAGATGGGATCTGGAGGGGAACCCTCACCCCTTCCTGGTGCTGTTCTGGAATCTTTCCCTAGGGCTGTGCATGTGTTGCATGAATGTGCATTCAGTACTTACAGTTCTTCAGAGCAAACTTCAGGTCAGTTGTGGCTCTCACAGATATTTCAGAGTCGCTGCCATTTGTATTTTGTGTGGTAAACACATCTACAAACATAAAATCACAAGTCTGTAGCAACCAGTAAATCACTGCTTGTCTATTATATTCTTTACTTCATGACACTTTTTTAACTTTAAAAAGTATCCCCTGAATAACATAATTATAAACAAAAAATATGACCTTTTCTTTTTCAAAGGAAGTGGACGGAACAAAGGACAAGCTGAAAACTCATAAGTAAAAAGAAATCAATTATTTTATGATAAATAATTTTGAGAAACACATACTGAGGAAATCAATTTGTAGGCAAAAAAGTCACCAAATCTTAACCCAGTACCTCAGAAAATGAGACAGGATTACTCATGGCGTTGCTGAGAGTATAATTCAGCCAAAACCAGATTGGAGTAGGGTGTGCTCCTAATTGGGTTTGACTGATGTTATTATACAAGAAGGGAGTCTGCATACAGAAACAGGAAGAATATGACATGAAGAGAGTGAAGCTGCCACAAGCCAAGACGCACCTGAACCGTCAGCAGCTATAGGAAGCTAGGAAGGGTTCTCAACCTGTGGGCTTGGGTGGAGCCCTTACTTGACTAGTTCTACTTTGATTTTAGACAGCCAGCCTCTAGAACTATAGAAAACGTTTTCTATTGTCCTTACTGCCCAATTCATTATACTTTCCTTCAGCAGCCTTAATAAATGGATCCACACCTCAAAGTAAGTTTTGGCTAACGTACCATCAAATTAGATCAGTTTTTACAAAAGTTTCATAATGCCACAATGAACCACAGTGGACGGAAATGGTAGCAAAGATAGCCTTATAAAATTTCATACTGCCCCATGAAAAATACTGTAAGAAATAAAGCTTTAGTTTTATGTACTGAAATGTCTATAAAGTAAATTAGAATTTCAAAACTGGGAAATAGAATGCTGAGAGATTACAAGGCAGGATTAAGGAGAATTTCATACTGCCCCATGAAAAATACTGTAAGAAATAAAGCTTTAGTTTTATGTACTGAAATGTCTATAAAGTAAATTAGAATTTCAAAACTGGGAAATAAAATGCTGAGAGATTACAAGGCAGGATTAAGGAGAATCAAACCAGTGTAATCATATGTATGTTATTAACTTTAAAAACTTACATTGTTTTATGTCTTTGTAGTAATTGCCAGTTTTCTCATTAGCAGGAGTACCGTCTTCATTTTCTTCTGATTTATGTATAACAGAATTAGCATCCACATTTTTTTCATCTTCACGAAGAGGGGCATTATTGGCCTGATTCTCATCATCTGAATAATACTGTTCTTCATCTGAAGACATCCCATCTGATTCCTCTGGAAAAAAAAAAAAAACATGACACACCGTGGAACAAAGTATGCTCATTTTTTTTCTACTGCTTTCTCTTGTTAAGATTTTTTTCACAATTAGAAACTGAGATTTAGAAGTTAAATTATATCACATCTCCAACGTTCAATTATTCTGCAGAAAATACACTGGATTCTGTGACTGAGGATCATCCTTCTGATTGACTAATTTTAAGCGTTTACTTACGTTCCACACTCGACTGTAGATTGCTAATGTCTGGGAGGAAAATCCCAGACAAAAAGATAAACAATATAAAATCCATTGGGAAATTGATGTGATTTATCCAGCAATCTACTGTCTCCTCGGGGCTTCCTTCTTGTGGCCCAGCAGGCCCCAAGACTCAGTAGGACATTATGACATCACTGTTCCTGGGAAACAGAATGCCAGGGAAATGCCCAGAGCTTTGTGATTCCAACTTATGGCCGTTTCATTTTTGGTGTTAACAATAGTCTTAGTTTTTAAACATAAAATTTTTCATTTGAAAGGTAACAAATGTGTTTTCAGAAAATAATGTTAGTTATTGGCCCATGAATTATTTAAAAAAATCAGTCTTATTGATAATGACATAAAAACTTTTGGAACTTAGGGGTTTTGTTTTTAATGATATGTTTTGGATAGCTGCTAAAAACAAAACAACAACAACAAAATACAACAAAATAAAAATCTAGTCAGAGAAAGCAAAACTCAAAAAATCCAAATGCCCTTCAAATTCTCATTCATAAACTATTTGACTATAATTCTTCAAGAAATACGTTACAAACTATCTTTTTTATTTTAAGAATTATTTTCATTGTAAGGTATAACATATTTGTTTTGCTTAATACATTTTTTCCAATGAGGTCCAACTTCTACTTCACATTTCAATTGAGAAAATTATCCAATAATACTTAGCTAGTTAAAAGGTGACTCCAGGCCGGGCGGTGGTGGCGCACACCTTTAATCCCAGCACTCGGGAGGCAGAGGCAGGCGGATCTCTGTGAGTTCGAGGCCAGGCTAGACCGATAGCCTCCGAAACAATACAGAGAAACCCTGTCTCGTAAAAACCAAAAAAAAAAAAAAAAAAAAAAAAAAAAGGTGACTCCAGTATGAATAACCTTGTACATGATTACTCACATAATAATTAATGAGCAATAAAGACAGAGAATGGATTGAAATTATTACAGGATCGCCTAAATTTGAAGTGTACTAACTTTAATTATTATTGATGATAAACCCTCCACATCAGATGATAGAGTTGCACTTACAACGTAAGCACCAGGAAAGACAGAATAATGCCACGGACTTTATGTTTGTCTTCAGTGAAGGGGAAAGTCGTAAGTGAAGTACCTTCACTAATGGTGCCTGGTGACACGGAGGACAGACTCAGCAGAGGATAATGACTTACGAGGATAAAAAAAGCAAAGATAATGTGTCCAAAGAAAGACAGCAAAGCAAGTGAGGTTCTTGACCGAATTCTTAGTCAACCAAAGGGAAATGACTCCAAATTTAGCACTGGACTCGTCCCGTCATCTCAAGGAAGAACCTGAAGGTGGAAAAGACTGAGCTGGCAAATCTCTAGAGAGCTTTCTTTCCTCTAGTGTAGTGGTTTTCAGCCTGTGGGGCCTGTCCCCTTTGGGGATCAAATGACCCATTAGCTATCCTGCATATCAGATATTTACATTACAATTCACAACAGTAGCAAAATTACAGTTATGAAGTAGCAATGAAATAATTTTATGGTTGGGGGTTGCCAGAACATGAGGAACTGTGCCTTTCTAACGTGGTTCAACACAGGAAGTCAGAGAATCAGGGGTCAAACATGCCTCATGTTGCTGCAAGCCATCAAACACCTTTGGATAATGTAACTAACCTATGATGAAATTTAACAGACATCCTGGGGATATGGAACATAATAGAATCATATTATGCCTGGTGGTACAGAAGAGGCAGAGCTGGAGAAACATGTTTGCCTAGGTCTACACAAATCTTGTCAGGCAGCAAGTGATATATGAAATACTGTGGCATTGTATTTAGTTCAGGAATCCCTAAATGCCAAAAGTCAATTTGGCATTTTGAAGACACAAATAGAATTTTCTTTATTGTTTCATCATCATCATCATCATCATCATCATCATCATCATCATCATCATCTCTCTCTCCACCGAGTCCTCCAAGGCTAGCCATTCTTTTTCTTTGAAACAGGGTCTCTCTATATAGCCTTGGCTGTCCTAGAACTTATGTAGACAAGGCTGACCTCAAACTCACAGAGGTCCACCTGCCTCTGCCTCCTGAGTACTGCCCTTTTTATTTTCTGATGGGACAAATACTTTCCATAGGAAACTGAGTTGCTAGAATGAAAATACAGAAGGTTATATAGATAAGACTTCATGACACTAAGATGTTTAAATGCTGGCCCCAATTTCCTGTCTTAGAACAGTACTATTTCTAGTGTATATTGCTAGATGCTATAGATTGAATTGTATCTGCCTCAAATTTGTATGTTGAAGTCCAAACCCTGAGCATTTCAAAACACAACTGTGATTAGAGCTGAGATTACTAGAGGGATGGAAGATGGATATCACAGAGGAATCACGATCTGCAAGAGTCCACGGGTAATGAGCCAGGGGGAGATGGAGAACAGCTATCAGTAGAGGTTATGACACTCTGTAGTTTCCGCAGCTACATAAAGTAGGAAATTTTACAAAGGGGAAAAGCAAAGTGCAGGTATTTGTGGAGTCTAGAGACCACTCCCCTCCTGAGTGGAGTTCAATTTCAGTGTTTTAAAGGGCAGAATGAGAGGATGAATGGAGACAAAAGTAGCAGTGATGGACAGGTTGGGAGGGGGAGTACTGTAAGTTTCCTTTTTGTGCACTTGGTTGGAGCAATGATGCAAAGTCTGTCTATATATACATATTTATTTATATTTTAGCTTCCCCATTTTTTTGTTTTAGAAAGGGACTCACTATGTAGCCCTTGCTATGTAGAGCAGGCTGGCCTAAACTCACAGAGACATGCCTGCCTCCAGTAGTGCTGGGATTCAAAAGCGTGTGCTTCCACATGCGTGTAGAGTCGGCACCCTAGCTACTCTCTGACCCACACTCTCTGGGACCCCAGAGCAAGTGCTGTGGTGCTATATGCTGGGACCTGAGCATCAGAGAGCCTCATGGCTGTGAGAAAACTGAATCAGCACCCTGGAGTATCGAATGAGTTGAAAATTGGTAAGAACCAGCATCTATGAACTGACATAAGTTCAAAGTGTGCACACCTGGCATCGGGAAGGAACACCCAGTGGCACAGACAGCATTCACACATGATGTATGAGGGACCACCAAGGGGTCTGATCAGCATTTGTGACCTGACTGACCCATGAAGGCTGTATTTCCTATGTCTTTCATATTAAACTCCAGTACAGATAATGACCTACAGAAAGCTTGCATAGTCAACTAGTTTGGAAAACACTTGTAACACCTTCCTTTAGATAGCTATGGCCACAATGTTAGTCTAAAGGCTCAAAACAAACTCCAGCAAGAAACCCTTTCAAAATTTTTCCATTTCAAATATTAACCAGCTTTTTTTCTTACAAGGAACTAGTTCGATAAGAGCATTTGCATGTGGACTACCATGTTGACTAAGAACGCTCGGCAAGAATAGCGATGAAAATCTTAGCTACGTCAGGTTGACTTTCCAGTGGGTTTTTAGAAACTTGTGTGTGCACATGTTGTGGAGGCAGCCAGAAGAGAGTCTTGGATATCATCTTCAGAAACACTGTGCAGGTCCTTTCTCTCTTCCATCTCCTACATTCCACTCACTCCTCAATCTCTCGTTCTCTCTGTTCCTGTCTTCTCTCTCCACTGTCTCTCCTCTCCCCTCTCTGTTCTCTTTCCTGTGTCCTTCCACCTCTATCTCTCCTCTCCACCTATGATCTTTCTTCTGTCTTCCTTTCCCGCCCTCTCTTCTCTCACTTTCCTTCTTTCTCACTTGTTTCTCTCCCCTCTATCTCCTCACTCTCTCTCCCTTCTCCCTTTTCTCCCTCTTGTCTTTTCCTCCTCATTCTCCTGCTCTGTCTTCTCTCTTCCCCTCTTACCTGTCTTTCCCTTCTCCCTCTGCACTCTGTCATCTCTCTCTTCTCTTCCCTCTCTCTCTTTTGCCAATCCTCTCTCCCATTTTTCCTTTCTCTCTCTTCTTTTGTTCTTATTCCTCTCTCTCCAATCTCATTCTTCTCTCTCTACCCTTACCCCACCCCTTCTCTTACCCCCACTTTCTTCACTCTTTCTTACATGTCACTCTCCCCTTTCTCTATGTCCTACCTCTCCTCGTCTCTCTTCTCCAACTTTCCTCTCTCCTCCACCTCTCGCCTGTCTTTTTCTCCCCTCTCTATCATCTCTCCTCTCTTACGCATCTCTCCCCCCTTCTCCCCCTCCCCCTTCCATCCTGCCATCACTTTCTCACCTTTATCTCACATCTCCTTCCCCTACATCCTCCTTCCTCTCCAACTCTTGCTCTCTCCTATGTCTCCCCTTTCTCCTCACTCTCTCACTTTCTGCCCTCTCTGTGCTCTCTTCTCCTTCCCCTATCTCTCACATATACTCTTGCCTCTCTCTTCCTTCAATCCCCCATGTTCTCCTCCTTCCCTCTACTCCATTCTCCTGCCTCACACTCCTCTTTCACCTCCTACTGTGTTCTCTGTTATCTTTCTCTACCCTTACCCTCACCCCTTCTCTCTTTCCCTTCTCTCTCCTTTCTGTTTCAGTCCTCACACTTATATCTCACTTTCCCTGCCCTGTTTCTGTCTCCTCTCCTTTCTTTACTGTCTCTATCCTCTTTCTCCACTCTCTCCTCCTCTCTCCTATGTCTCCCCCTCTTGTTTCCCCTCTCCCTGTTACATTGTTATCTCTTCTCTCTCTTTCATCTGTATTGCTTCTCTCTCTCTCTGTGTGTCTCTCTCTCTCCATCATTAACAACATAGCAGAAAGATGCACCTGTATAGATGTACAAATACCTTAAGTAGAACAGCAGGTCACATTTTTTTGAATAGTGCAGTTTACTGGGATACACAAGTACATGGTGCAAATAGAGGTTATTGTACAGCAGCAATAATGAGAAAGAAAGACAGAAGGAAGAGAGGAGAGGGAGAACAGGAGAGTGAGGAAAATCATAGAGGAGAGAGAACACAGAGGGGATGGTGAGAGAGGAGAGAGTGATGTGGGAGTGAGGGACAGAGACATAAGATGGAGGGAAGGGGAAAGAGAAGGGGAGAGAGACAAATGAGAGAGAAAATGAGGGAGAGGAGACAGGGAGAGAAGGATAGGAGAGAGGGTGAGAGGAAGTGAAGATAGAAGACATGAATTAAGAAGAGAAAGGGGAGTGAGAGACAAGACGGAGGGGAGTGAGAGAGGAAAAAGAGAGGAGAGACTAAGGAGAAGTGAGGGAGATTGTTGGAGGAGCATAGAAAGGGTGGCGAGACAGAGGAGAGAAGACAGACACCAGGGAGATAGAGACAGATGAGGGGAGGAGAGAAAGAGGGAGAGGATAGAGTTATGAGAGAGATGATGAAAAGAAGTGAGGGAGATGAAGGAAAGAAATGGGCAATAAAGGTAAGGATGGAGAGAATGGAGAGAATGAAAGAGAGCAAGAAGGTAGAGCAGAGAAGGGAGAGATCTAGAAGGCAGGGAGAGAGGCACTTCCAGCATTCTAAACTGGGAGCACAGAATCTGGGTACAGAATCCTGCATGGGTACAGAATCCACTACAATTAGAGGAGTAAGAGCTCTGCTGCAGTGTCACACGAATGTTCAGACCTGTACAAGTACATCCATCTACTCCGTTACTAGTGCACATGTAGTAAGGAATTTTGTACATAGGAATTTTGCAGAGATTCCATCCTGATGTGCTTTTGTCATAGACCCACACACGGCACTCAATTAGAACATGAGAGTGACGTGATATACTAGGATATCCTTGTGTGCTCCTGTCTGGTGTTCCCATGAGTCGTGATGGTCTACAGCCATGAATGTCTGTGCTCTTACGTTTGTATGCTTTCTCTCATAGTACTCTGTGAGTGACACATTTGTGTACAACCACTCTTGTTGCTGTACCTTCATTGTGCTATGTGCTTGACCATCCCCATGAGTTTCTCTATTCCTAAAGATGTGTGTGCGACTGTTCAGGCACGTTCTGAGCTCTGCAAGTATACTCAACTGCTTCGTTGTAAAAACACATCAGTATACAGCTAAAGTCATTGTACGTCAGCATTTGGAAAGATGCCATTATGTAGTGCATTGGTATTGGATAAGTGTGCAGTGATCTACTAGCATGCGGTTGGCATGTGAGGATGTCCTTGTGCGCTCTTGTCTACCAGTATAGCCGCACACATAGAAATACATGTAAAGCAACACACATGGACTGAAATAGTACAAAAATCAACAATGCTTTTTCTTGTAAACTCAAACGCAATACACAGATGACTTAGTACGGCTGCACACCAATGCAGTGTAACGGAAATGTACATGAACATAGTACTACAACAAGATTTATTGACATACTGCATCAGTACTCACAGGAACAAGTAGGTTATTGCGTTCTGATGTGCTAGTAAATACACGGACACACTGATGGCCATCCATGTAAACTGCTTTTCTGCTCTTGTACTTCAATATTCATGTGAACCTCTACAATATTATCATGTGCACTGCCTTCTTGTAAGTCTATGGTCAGTGTTTGTTGCAACAGATCTGTGTGTGGTGCATTAGTGCTGTAACCATTTTGCTGTATCATTACTTCCATTTCCACTGTGTCCATTCTGGTATAGTCCGTGCTCTAATCCTGAAACAGATGTGCTGTTGTCCTAGTTAAGGCATGTTCTGGGCCTTACAAGTACATCCATCTTTGTGGTACATGCACATCAGTTTACATTGCAGCAGAAGTATATCAATTTGGGCAAAGACTCCATTGTGCGGTGCTTTAGTATTAGATGTGTGTGTGTGTGTGTGTGTGTGTGTGTGTGTGTGCTACTCTACTAGTACATTCATGCCAGTGATATGTTAATATGTTCCTGTGTGCTCCTGCCTAGTACTTCCCTGAGTACCGATTCATTAATCCACGAACCCTGCTGTAGTATTATATTCACCTGTGTGTATTCTGACACCCATGTGTGCTTCTTTTCAAGAATGTGTGATCATTCCTGTAGCAATGAATCCATGTACACACCTTTACTGGTATTCCCATGTGTGCTGCTATACTATTACACATGCGTGGACCGCTACTCAGGGACCTCCGTGTGTTCTGGTCTGGTAAATACAAGGACACACTGATACTAGGGCAGCTGTGAGCATTGCTCTACTCCTATGCTATTCCACCAGTGTCCAGGTGTGCTGCTGTAATAAGCTGTCCATGTGTGCTGCTGACCAGTAAGCCTATGGTCACGGCAGCTACAGCGCATTTCTGTGCATTGCCTCAGCAGCACAGCCGTTTTTGCTGCTTCATTTACACTCTGTGCTTCTCCCATCACGCTTTGCCAATCCATCCCTAGATGTGTGCACTGTGATTCCATGCCAGGCATGTGCAGAGCTGCACCGGTACATCTGTCTGCTTCACGGTAAAGGCACAGCACTTTATGCTGCGGTAGCAGGACATCAGTTATTGCGAAGATGCCATGGTGCAGGCTCCACATATATTCTATGAGTGTGCACTGCTCTACCTGCAAACTCACGTGCAGAGATGGCAATGCATATCCTTGTGTGTTCCTGGTAGTATGTCTACCAGTGTTTATCTTGTACACTGGTGAGCACTGCTGTATTCTTATGTGTCTCTGTGATGGTGCATCTATGTACTGCTTTACAAGAACGTGTGTGATCATTCCTTTAATATTAGAACCATATGCAACCTGTATTTGTATTTCTAGGTATACTACTGTACTAATACTCCCACATGGATAGGAGTTCACAGGCATCCATGTGTTCTGATGTGCCAGTAAAAACATGCACATACTGATCCTGGGACATCAGTGTGCTTTGGTTTGCTTCTACACTAGTGCTTCAATGTCCAGGTAAACTGTGATAATAATATCCTCACGTACTCGGCTTCCCATTAAACCTACGATAACTTCTGTTACAGAAACCCTCTTCGCAGTGAGACAGTAACACAACCGTTCTTGCTGCTGTACCATTACATCCATCTGCACCCTCCCTCTCCATCCCCCCACCCCGCCCTTTCTAGGTTCCCTACAATTCTCTTTCTCCTCTCCCCTTATCTCTCTCTCTCTCTCTCTCTCTCTCTCTCTCTCTCTCTCTCTCCATTCTTTCACTTATGCTCTCTTCTTTTTCTTTCTCTACCATTCATTCCCTGACCCAACGTTTTGCCTTTCAATCAATTCAAATGTCACAGAGACCACATATGTCATAAAGAAGCCTTGTCTTAGAACAGGCCAGAGCTTTCTCCTAGGGTGCTGGCAAAGGCCCCTCTGGTCACCATGAGTAGGTGGCCCTTCTGGTGGACTTCAGGTGTTTCTCTGTTGCAAAGTTGTTGGGATTTACTCTGGAAGCTACCTTTTTTCTTTTCCTTGGTGCCTTTCCAATTCAGTATTTAAAATAAAAATGAAATAAGATATCCATCTTAAAATAAACAATGCTACATTAAAATACTAGGCAATTTGGTAAAAAGGCAAAATTAGAAGTGTATTTTTTCAACTTCCATGATTAAAAGTCACATTATAAACAGGAATAAAACAAATTTCCTGTCAAATACAGACCTGTTTTTCAAATTAAAGATGCCAAAGTACCTGCCCCCAGCTATGGAGATTCTTACTTGTACAAATAAAGCTTGTCTGAAGATCAGAAGATGGAGCTTGCCACTAGCTAACCATAGAGGTCTGGAGGTCTGCACAGATAGACAGGAAGTGAGATGGCTGAGAGGAGAGAGAATATAAGTGGGAAGAAACAGGAACTCACTCTCTTTTCCACTTGGAAGCTAATGAGGTAAAGGTGGCTTTGGCTTGCTCCTTCTGTTCTCTGATTTCTCAGCATTTTCCTCTATATCTGACTTGAGGTTTTTATTCTTTAGACCAATTAAGACCATTTACCAGCCGGGCGTTGGTGACGCACGCCTTTAATCCCAGCACTGGGGAGGCAGAGGCAGGCTGATCTCTGTGAGTTCGAGGCCAGCCTGGTTTACAGAGGGAGCTCCAGGACAGCCTCCAAAACAATACAGAGAAACTCCGTCTTGAGAATCCAAAAAAAAAAAAAAAAACACCATTTATACCCAGTGGGTCAGAAAAGCTGAAGAGGAGGCATGGAGTTGGCGAAATACTAGACAGATACACAGACCCACATGGGACTTAATGCTTCATTTGTTTTTTCTCTCCCTGCTCCTGCTCTGCTCTGCTCTTCCACCCTGCTGTTTTCCTTCTTGCTCCCTTATTCTCTTCTTCTGCATCTTCCTTGATGTTTTCCTTGTACTTTTTCACTCATGTTTTCCTTCTACTTCCCTTATTTTTCATTTATTCTTTTTATACCTCCCAAGACAAAAAAAATCTACACAAGAAAAGATTACCTCACAACCACAAGTTGCATATTTTCCAAAAAGAAATTAAAATCTTTATACAGGAAAAATCACATTATGACCACAAGTTACATGTTTTTCTTAGAAGACAACAAGTAGTTAAACATTTTTTGTATTAATTTTCTTCACCCAAAAGTAATGATTTTTTTTACAACCTCAAAGTTTTAAGCAAGCCAAGTATATTTCTGTCAATTCCTTTTGTACTGACAAGCAGCTATTTGCAGTTACAAAGGATCAATTGTTTTATTATTTATCTCAAAAAGTAATCTTACAAAAGATCTTAAAAGAATCACAAATCTAAACACACACACACACACACACACACACACACAAAATCAGTCATTTCTACCTTAAGTCCTCAGAGTGCACACCCACTGATCAACAAATTTTTATTAAATCATACTAGGAAGCTGAGGGCAAAAATGGATACAAGAAATTATCACTTTTGATCACCAACCCATCTTAACCTTTACTAACAATCTACATCTCTAAATTCTTTTTAAGGGTGGTGGTTGAATCATTAATCTACTCCAGCAGCCATGCTTGGAAAAATCTATCACTATTATGATAAGTACCAGCGATACCGCTACAAACCCCCTTAGTTTTCATCCAATTCATGGATTATGAGGGATGTGGTGTCTACAAGGGCAATAAGCAGAGCTTTGTTCAATAAAAGCATGAGGTTCTCAGGAAACATAGTCCTCAGGGCTCGGCTTCTCCAAGGGTCACCCAATTTAATTATGATAACTGATGGACTGTTTACCATGAGTTCCAAAACCACTTGCTGTTCCTCTCAGATGACCCTTGACATAAACATATTTGCCTTTCTCTTTTTCAGACTACCAAAAACATACTTACAAAAAAAAAACACCAAAAACCAGAAAAGCATCAAGAACCAACACATCTTACTGCCAATACCAAACCAACCAACCAAACAACAAAAAACCCACAAGTGTGGATGCCTGTAACTACAGCACTTCCTTAAATGCCCAAGGAAACAGGATCATGGGGGCAGGTTACTCCCAGGCACATGGTGAGAACTTGTTTCAGTAAAACTAGTCTGGGGGCTAGAGAGATGGCTAAGCAGTTAAGAACACTGCCTACCGAGGACCCTGGTTTTATTCCCAGTTTCCACACGGAGATTAGCAATCACGTGTAACTCCAGTTCCAGAAGACCAAATGATCTCTTCTGGCCTCTTTGGGTACCAATCACACACATGGTACACACACATACATGCAGGTAAAACACCCATACACATAAAATAGAAATAAGTCTGAAAAATGGAAAACAAGAAACATACCAACAGAAAACGTCTGGAGTAGTTCTTCAGTTGGCAAAGGACTTAACTGTAGAGGAATGAGAACCTGAGTCTGGATCCACAGTACATCTAGAAAAAAAACTGTGTTGTGGCACTCGTCTGTAGTTAGTGACAGGGAAGCAAAGACAGGTGGATCCCTGGGCCTTGATTCAGTCTAACTGAATTGGCAAGTGCCAGGTTCAGAGATTCTATCTCACAAAGAAAAAAGGTGAAGAGTTGTAACATGAAAAATAAATGACCCAAAGACTGATATTTGGGGTTCGACCTGAAGACCAGGGAAGCAAAGCAGCTGGCCACTAGTTCTCACATCTAGCTCAGGCTGAAAAGGCTGATCCACACATGAGCTCTTCACCAAGTCTCAAACTGCTGCTTCTCCTCAATGTGGCTGGAGAACAAATGAATCTCTGAGATCTAACTTCTGTCTTATATACTTCCCTAATGTTGGGATTAAAGGTGTTAATTACAATTCTCTTTTAGACTGATTCAATCTTGTGTAGATCTGGGTGGTCTTGGACTCACAGAGATCTTCTACCTCTTAATCCTGAGTCCTAGGATTAACGGTGTGCACCACCACCTCCTAGCTTCTGACTACTGGGATTAAAGGTGTATGTATGCCTGGCTTCTATGGCCTGTGGTTGACTTTGCGTTTCTGAATCCTCAGGCAAGCTTTAATAAATCATAAACAATATATCACCACAAAGAGTAACTGAAAAAGAAACACGACTTCCGACCTACATACACTTATATGTACACACACACACACACACACACACACACACACACTTCCATGATTCCATTACTATTTTGATACTTCAACATGTGCTTCCAATATTTTTTCTGTATTAACATAGTATATTTCAGATCTGACATAACTCATTTTATCTTTCTTTGACTCTATAGGATATTCATAGTATTTGTGTGCAAGTAATTGTTGTGGAACATTATTTTAACTGTGTAAAGGTGTGCTACATTTGCTTCTGCTGCCTTTGTTAATAATGCAAAGATGTGTTACATTTGTTTTATTAAATAAAATTAACCTGGGGTCAAGAGGCTGAGTCAACTAGCCGACAGGGAGCGGTAGGGAGGAACTCAGTGTAGCCAGGGCTGTTCAGTAGGATAGCCCTTTGTTCCCAGGGGACAAGAACAAGGAGAGAAGGTTGACTGCTGTATATTCATGCTCTCTGAGCCAGCAGAATTTCACCTCTACCTTTGAATCCTGAGTTCTACAGAAGGATATAGATTTAGATAAAGTTTCTGTTAGAGCTGGTGCCTGAGGGAACAGAATTCCAGCCAGGCTGCATCCCCCGCCTGTGTGTCCACACCACTGCTGGGAGCTGTGGAGTGGCGATTGCAGATGGAACAGCAGTTGCTTAAGGTGTAGCCACTGTAGTAAATGCCAAACAATATTTGGTGATCCAACACATGGTATGACCACATGGGAGGAGGGGTCATGCCAGCCAGCTCTACGGCATTTGCCATCTTGGCCTCTCCACACAAGTAGTAGGCAGCCACTTGCCTGGAGAGTTCAACAGAATTGATGAGAGACATGGGAAATTCTTTAGGAGAGTAGGAGAAAATGAAACAATATTGAAAAGAACTTCCTTTCTCCATGTTAAGAATGAGGAACATAATGCAGGGTACAAGGACCCTATATACTGCTACTTTAGATGGCTTGAAGTTAGACGCAGAATGTGAGAAGATAAGTAATTTAACTGATGCTGATATAATACTGATAAGGACTATCAGTATGCTAATTAATATCTTATCAATAATAGTCCTAGTGGTTTTTTGTGCTCAATATGACAAATTGATTAATAGGATATAGGCTTTGGAAAGATTTATTAATGAAAAAAGAAAAGTGCTCAGACACAGACAGCAGAATTTGCCACATCATTGCACTGTAAAACTGGAGAGGAACGGCCTAAGATTATTAGAACACCTATATTAACATATCCCGTTACTGTTCAGCAATCACCACCAGATGATATGTATCCCCTAGGCTATGCAGAAGTTAACTGTAATCCTGTAGATATGTTAGACTTACAGAGATTTAAGGAAGCAGTTTTTTTCATATGGCATGTATTCACCTTTGGAAAAACAGATGATACATTCATTGGCAACTAGGAACAGAATCTTTCCATAAGAAGGATTTAGTTATAGCAGTATTGGAAACTGGTCCTCAGTTACAATGGAGAACCTGGTGGAGAGAGAAAGTTAGGGCCCTGGAACAATGAGGTAGGGCTAAAGATCATGGGATTTCCTAAGATCGAACCAAGTCTTCACTGATTTTTTTTTTTGTTTCACAAAGATTCACTTCAGCTGTAAATAGTAAATCAAATGTTATCAGACCCAGAAGTTAGATAAATATTAATCTAAATATGAATCTTTGGCTTTTGAAAATGCTAATTTAGAATGCAAAAGGGTGATTAGGCCTTTAAAGGCAAGAGCAGTACCCACAGAAGAATGGATCAGAGATACAACTGACATTGGACCTAACCCTTCTAATGATACTTGGAGAGTAGCACTGATACCTAAAAATATTAAGAAAAAATAAAAATGCTCAATATCTTAATTGGGGTATATAATTTCTGAAATGGTTTCCATCTGTTGCAAAGAGAAATTTCCTTTTGAGAGGAAAGGACTACATCTATCTGTGGGCATTCCTTATATTTATTCTTTTATTTAGAGTTTAAATATTTAGTGTGTAGTTGGGGATTAAACTGGTTTAGTAAAGTGGCAATTCTCTTTCAAGACCCATGACTTCACTAAACCTGGGTGTTTAGCTAGGTTTATAGTACCAGGCACGATTCCCCTCAGTTTAGCAGATCTTTTTTTATCATTTTTTATTTTAATTTTAAATAGCTTGTTTTACATGTCAATCCCAGTTCCCTCTCCCTCCCCTCCTCCTGCACTCCCCCCCCAGCCTCCCACCCTATTGCCAATTCCTTCCACATAGGGGATATCTAGAGCCTGTCATTTCACTCAGGGTAGGGTTCAGGCACTCCCCTAAGAGTCCAGGCTGAGAGAGCATCCCTCTTTGTGCTATGGGCACATGATGACTGTTTGTATTCCAGGGATAAACACTGATTCACTGCTCAGGGCCCCATAGGTTGCGCAGGCCTTCTCACTGACACTCACATTTGGGGGGTCCAGATCAGTCCCATGCTGGCCTCCCCGCTGTCAGTCTGAGGTCCAAGAGCTCTCCCCTGTTCAGATCAGCTGTCTCTGCTGGTTTTGCCAGCCCATTCTTTGCCAATTTGCTCATCACTCCTCTCTCTGCCACTGGGTTCCTTGGGTTCAGTTCAGTGCTTAACTGTGGGTGTTTGCCTCTGATTCCATCAGTCACTGGATGAAGGCTCCCGGATGGTTATAGACATCAAGTTCATTATCAGGAATGGGCATTCAAGGTAGTCTCTCCACTATTGCTTAGCTTGCCAATTGGTGTTATCCCTTTAGATCACTAGGGGTCACTCTGTTGCCTGATCTGTCTTCTAACCTATGATTCCCTCTTCCCCCTATTCTACCCCTACCCACTCAAACTTCCTGTTCCCCCATGACCTACTCTCTCTTCCTCTTCTCCCCCTCTTCTTCCCAGCTCACACTCCCCCCCACCCCTCGCCGTGTTCCCCATCCATCTTAAGTTCAATTCAAAAGCTATTGGTTACTGCCAAAGTATACATGACACTACCGCATTCTTAGGGTTACCATACCAAAAATTAAAAAATATTTATTCGCAATTTGTATCACTTCTTTTGAAAATATCCTGTTCAGCTTCTCAGCACATTTTTCAGTTGGGTTGTTTGTTTTCCTGTTTAGACCCTTGAGTTCTTTGTATATTCCAAACATTCTTCTGTATGCCTGGCAAGGATTTTCTCCCATTCTATAGTATTGGGGTATGAATTAAGGTTATGTGAGGATAGAATTAACTTTTTCACAGGCATGAGAACATCCAATGCTGACATTTTTTTTAAAGATGGGAGTTTGGAATGCCAACAAATGTGAGAAACATGATGGGGAAAGCCTGAGATCGCTCCGATTTCTAGAATAGTTAGGGTAAGTGATCTTCCCATAATGAAGACATTTTTCTGAAGGAAAATACCATTGTTGTGCTTCATATAACCTTTAATAGGTTTGTCTGTGAAGCAGGCTTCTCTGCACTCAAGTACTCAGCTACCCTGAGCCCCTAGTTTCCCTTTCCAGTTCTCTGGCAGTAATCAGGAGAGACAAACTGGTCAATCTCATTTACACCATGTTCTCTCTCTCTGTGGTGTTTAAAACAGGATTTGTCTGTATAACAGTCCTGGTCATTCTGGAACTCCCTTTGTAGACCAGGTTGGCTTCAACTCACAGAGATCCACCTGACTCCGCCACCCAAGTGCTTGGATTAAAGGCATACACCACCACCCAGCTATATCCTCCCTCCCTCCCTCCCTCCCTCCCTCCCTCCCTCCCTCCCTCCCTCTCTCTCTCTCTCTGGTTTTTTGAGACAGGGCTTCTCTGTATTGCTTTGGAGGTTGTCCTGGAACTCGCTCTGGAGACCAGGCTAGCCTCGAACTCACAGAGATCTGCCTACCTCTGCCGCCCGAGTGCTGGGATTAAAGGCAAGAGCCACCAATGCCCGGCATACTCTGTCTCTTTACTCAACTTATTTCCTTTGTTGTACAGAAACTTTTGAATTCCATCAGATCCTACTTGTTGACAGTTGGCTGTATTTCCTGAGTGCCTTAAGTCCTATTCAGAAAGTTCTTACCTATACCCAGATCTTTAAAAACCACTTATTAATCTATTTCATATGCATGCTGTATGTGCACACATGCCACAGCACATATGTGGAAGTCAGTTCTCTGCTACCTTGTGGGTTTTATGGGTTGAACTTAGATCATCAGGCTTAGAGTCAGACACCGTTGTCTTGTTGGCCCCCTCTGCCTATATCTTGAAGTGCTTTTCCTACTTTACATATAAAATTTATGTTTCACATAACCTTATACATATTTATAGTCTAAAGCTAATCTTGTTTGGTATTTTAGTATGCCTCGATTTTAAGTGTGGCTAATCATATGACCTGTGTTATGCTGGGGTTCAAAATATTCCAGATTTTTGGAACTTCTCAAATTTCTGATGTGCAGCCTTGCATTTGTAAAGTGTTTAAATCAACTGCCTGGCGATTCCTGAGACTTCATCCTTCTTCTTCCCAGCATCCGTCTAGTCTGGCTCTCTTGCCCAATCTCTTCCTGCCTATCTATAGGCCAGTCAGCTCTTTATAAACAATGAGAGTAAGACATATTTACAGTGTACAAAGATTGTTCCACAGCAGATCTCCATTCCCATTAAAAGGGACAAACAACTAAATTGTGTTGCATTTGTGTATGAAGTGATTTTAGGATGGATAAATCAAATTATCACCATGGAAAAAATCTATGTCACTGATGGGCAAACACTGTAGCTCAGGCTCCAGGAAAGCAAACCTTTAAACTCAAAGAACCCTATGCGACAAGTTCACCGGGTATTCTTGGGAACACTTGTGAGAGCCTGGGAGGCAGGACTGACTGGACACAGAAAAAACAGAACATGTGCCACATCTCAGATGTCTTTTCTAAACTGTTCTAGAGTACGGAAGGGCTCTAAGCATCTGTGTTTTATGTTCCTCAGTAACTGGATGGCTTGCCCCATGGGAAGAGTCATGACCTGGTGCATGTAGCATGATAAATAAAAGACCCAGAGACTGATATTGGGCTTCAAGTTGAAGATCAGAGAAGCAAAGCAGCCAGCAGATCTTACCTCTCCCTCAGCTCAGGCCAAGGGGCTGATCCTCAAACTGCTCCTGACTTCGGTGCTCCTCAGCTTCACTCAGTCTGCTATGCTCTCCTCAACATGGCTAGAGACTAATCCTGAGACTGACTACTGAAGATCCTATCTTTTATACCTCTCTAGCGCTGGGAGTAAAAGGCGTGAGATCTCAGTGCTGAGATCTCCTTTGTGTGAGCTGTTTCTTTTAGGATTGGATTCATTTCCTGTAGTCAGTTTGGCCTTGAACTAACAGAGATCTACCTCTTTCCCCCCTCTCAATATGTTTTTATTTAAATTAGAAACATGAATGCTTCACATGTCAATCCCAGCTCCCTCTCCCACCCCTCCTCCCTTATCCCTCCACCAGCTCCCCCAGCCCCCCACCACCTCCCCACATCATTCCCCAGGGAGGGTGAGGCCCTCCTTGTTGCCTCTTGTACAGGCCAAGATTAAGGCTCCAGACCTGCGCAGCAAGGAGGAGCTACGGCCATACCACCCTGAACGCACCCGATCTCGTCAGAGATCTACCTCTTAATCCTGAGTCCTGGCATTAAAGGTGTGTACCACCACTGCCTGATCTCTATAGCTTGAAGCTGACTTTGCTTTCTGAATCCTCAGGCAAGCTTTAATAAATCATAAATAATAAACCACCGCAGGGACAAGGTGGCTTCTTTTTTGCTGAGGTTGACTTCCTGTGCAAAATGCAATAGTTGTGGCAGCTGGAACATGTTTCCATTCTGAAGGGGCATCTGTCCGTGTACAATTCTATCCACCAGACAGGGAGAAACATGGAAGGAGTTAGGAGGTTCGCAGCATTAGGACTTGGGGGTCTCATGGGGGAAGAAGGGCACTGGAATAAAAGAGTCTATCTGCAGGTCAGCTCCCCAGGTTGCAAAGCTGTAAATAGCAGTGGAGGTTGGTATGTGGATCTTATCAGAAGCAGTGGAGGTTTCTATGTGGATCTTATCAGAAGTTCCCCAATCCTGACAGCCCACGTGTATTACCGGTCAAGCCAATTTTCCCCTTTGGGTTTCTCACTCCACTTGAGGCTTCTAGGTCATTACTCCTTCAGAGGAACCTGTGGTTTAGCTGCTGCTAAACCCGTCCAGAGCTCAAGATGTCCCATGTCTCAGCCTTTCTCCACTGAACTGCGAACTGATTTGAGAATTAGGAAAAGGTGTTCTGGCAAAGAAGAGGAGGTGGTATCAAGGGGCCTCAGCTTTCAATGTCAGGCACCTGAGGCACTGGGTGAGATCTTTTGTGGTCACACTGCTTACCTATTTGGTCACTCTGGAAAAGTCTTTCCTGTGTGTCCTGTGGTCACCATTTGAACATGAATCTTTTCCCTTAGGAGTGAAGCCGTTTAGATCATCCTATCCACCTCTGGTATGTGACTCTACTTCACTACCAATGGTACCCTGTCACCCCATCTCTCTGTGCTAAGCCAGACTCCTGTCTGGCCCTCACACCATTAGCATTCTGAATTGACTTCCAGAGTCTTTCTATCATCATTTTTTCCCGATTATAAAAATGGAGGGAATTTAGAAAATACAGGAACATCACTAACCACAGTAGGAGTGGGGATTGTTTTTACAGACATAAAGGATAAATGTCCCCAGTCTAACTAGAGGCAATCTGACAAGACCATTTCACCAAATAACAAGAGTAGGTTCTAACCTGGGGCCCATGACCTTCCTAGCGATTGGTTTTTGATCAAAATTACAGTACCATTCATAGGATTCCTTCCTGTGAGGTAGGCTTCATATCCAATTTAAAAAGTTAGTTTCCCCTATTGCACAAATGGGCAGATCTTGCCTGGTGTCTAACTCCTCTATTGTTTTGAAGGGAAAATTTTTTGCAGGCTTACAGTTTCAGAGGGTGAGTCCATGACCACCGTAGTGGCAGCATGGCAGCAGGCTGGCAGGCATGGCTCTGGAGCAGTAGCATGGAGCTTATCCCCAAGCAGGTGACCAGAGAGAGCTAACTCACTAGGAACTGCTTCTGAAACCTCAAAGCACGTCCCTATGACACACCTCCTCCAACAAGACCACACCTCCAACACTTTCACCCATTGGGGACCAATTATTCAAATATATGAGCCTGGGGGGGCATTCTTATTCACACTCTCACAGCTGGCAACTTACTACTGATTCTGCAGGGTCCAGCACCGGGTAAGAATACTGAGGTCTTCAAACCTATAGAGATCTGGTACTAGTGAGATGTCCAGAGGCCTACAAGGATGACACCAGCTGGTAACCTAACCAATACTGGAGAGGCTACCTTAAATGCCCTTCCCTGATAATGTGAGTGACAACTTCCTTGTATGCCATCCTAGAGCCTTCATCCAGTGGCTGAATGAAGCAGAGGCAGACACCCATAGCTAAACACTGAACTGAACTCCTGGAACCCAGCTGCAGAGAGGGAGGAGTGATGAGCAAAGGGGTTATGACTTGTGCAGGTCAGAAACAGCTGACCTGCACAAGGGGAAGCTCAGACTGACAGCTCAGCATGGGACTGATCCACCCCTGACCGTCTCAGCATCCTTTGGGGCCTCAGGCAATATATCAGCATTTGTCCTGTCATCCAGATGGATTGGGAACCCATTCCACGTGGAGGGATGCTGTCTTCACCTGACACATAGGGAGGGCCTAGGCCCTGCCCCAGATCATATGACAGACTTTCGAGATCACCCATGAAGGGCCTCACCTTCCTTGGAGAGTGGAGTGGGGATTGGAGGAGGGGCTGGGGGGGAGGCTGAAGGGGGGGAGCGGGAGTGGAGGGGGAGAGGGAGCTGGGATTGACATGTGAAGCAAACTTGTTTCTAATTTAAATAAAAAAAAAGAATATTGATGTCTTTTCTCACCCCTTAGGGCTACATAGCACCTTCTAGCACCATGAAAACTAGCCAGCAGGGATGAAGTTTTTGTTGTGCCCAAAGAGAGAGACCCCAAGACTCCAAGGAATCACTGATACCCTAATGCAAGTGCAAAAAGGTTTTAATTCTAAACCAACCTGCTGGGACCTTGCACTATCAGGAGAGTAAGGCCCCGTCTTACAATTACAAGGCATTTTTAAAGGGAAGAAAGGGGAGCGAGAATCCTGAGACCGTAAGTGTCAATTCCCAAGGTTACAGAGATTACTTAGCAGAGTTTCCATACAAGGTGATCATGAAATGGAAGGCCTTGAAGAAGGCAGTAACTGTCACCTGGTTAAGTAAAATTAATTGGCATATAGACAAGATCCTCTGAATGGATGGGGAACAGGGAAAGGGGGGGGGGGTAGTGGGACCTGGGAAGAATAGAGGGGGTAAAGAGGAAGGGAGTTGGTCATGGGGGAACAGGAAGTTGAGGGGGTGGGGGTAGAATAGGGGGAAGAGGGAATCATAGGATCGAAGACAGATCAGGCACCAGAGTGACCTCGAGTGATCTAAAGGTATAACATCAATTGGCAAGCTAAGCAATAGTGGAGGGACCACCTCGAATGCCCATTCCTGATAATGAACTTGATGTCTATAACTATCCGGGAGCCTTCATCCTGGGACTGATGGAAGCAGAGGCAAACACACAGCTAAGCACTGAACTGAACCCAAGGAACCCAGTGACAGAGAGAGAGGAATGATGAGCAAATTGGCAAAGAATGGGCTGGCAAAACCAGCAGAGACAGCTGATCTGAACAGGGGAGTGCTCTTGGACCCCAGACCGACAGTGGGGAGGCCAGAATGGGACTGATCTGGACCCCCCAAATGTGAGTGTCAGTGAGAAGGCTTGGACAACCTATGGGGCCCTGAGCTGTGGATCAGTGTCTATCCCTGGTATACAATCTGTCTTCATGTGCCTATAGCACAAAGAGAGATGCTCTCTCAGCCTGGACTCTTAGGGGAGTACCTTGACCCTACCAAGAGTAAAATGATAGACTCTAGACATCCCCTATGTGGAAGGATTTGGCAATAGGGTGGGAGGGAGGGTGGAAGGGGAGTGCGGGAGGAGGGGAGGGAGAGGGAACTGGGATTGACATGTAAAACAAGCTATTTAAAATTAAAATTAAAAAAAATACACACAAAAAAATTAATTGGCATAGTGGGATAGGGCTAGTTTTACGACCAGTAGGGCAAGAGGCTTTCTGGTTCCCAGTCTTCTCAAGGCAAGCCAGTAGTAGTAGGTGTTGTTGCAGCTGCTCGTGGGTCCCAGCTTCTGATCACATTATCTGTGGTCAGGGGGATTTATGATTGACAGGTCAGGTGGCCATCCAGTTCCCAGTTTTCTTAAGACAATGGGGCAGGGGTGAGCTTAGGTCCCCTTTTTGTGGGAACTGCTTGTGGCCTCCTGTCACCTCAAATAGTTGGGGACTTTTATTTTCCCCATTACAGTTTTCCACACAGTTGAAACTGATTTCTCGAAGTCTTATCTAAAGCGTGTGTTGACTTCAGCAACAGGGACTTACCTTATCAATATGGTGAGTAACTGTCTTGGTTAGGGTTTCTGTTGCTGTAATGACACACCATGACCAAAGCAACTTTGGAAAAAAAAAAAAGACTTTATTTGACTTATTGCTGTTCACCAATGGAAGTCAAGACAGAAGCTCAATCAGGGCCAGAACCTGGAGGCAGGAGCTGATGCAGGTCACAGAGAGGAGCTGCTTACTGGCTTGTTCCTCATGGCTTCCTTAGCCTGCTTTCTTATAGAGCCAGGACCACCAACCCAGGGATGGCACCACCCACAATGGACTAGGCCTTTTCCTTAATTAAGAAAATGCCCTGTGTAAAAAACACACAAAGGAAGGGAGGGAAGGAGAGAGGGAGGGAGGAGATGGAAATGCCTTAAAGATTTTATGGAGGCATCTTATCACTTGAGAGTCTCTCTTTCAGATAACTAGTGTGTGTGTAAAGTTGACGTAGGAATAGCCGGCACATGGTATTGGCACAAAAATAGACAGGTAGACCAATGGAATCGAATTGAAAACCCTGATATTAACCCACACACGTATGAACATCTGATCTTTGACAAAGAAGCTAAAAATATACAATGGAAAAAAGAAAGTATCTTCAACAAATGGTGCTGACATAACTGCAGAAGACTGCAGATAGATCCATGTCTATCGCCATGCACAAAACAAGTCCAAATGGATCAAAGACCTCAACATAAATCTAGCCACACTGAATCTCTTAGAAGGAAAAGTGGGTGGTACCCTTGAACGAATTGGTACAGGAGACAGCTTCCTGAACAAAACACCAGTAGCACAGTGAGATCAACAATTAATAAATGGGACCTCCTGAAACTGAGAAGCTTCTGTAAGGCAGAGGACACAGTCAGCAAGACAAAAAGGCAGCCCACAGAACGGGAAAAAATATTCACTAACCCCACATCTGAAAGAGGGCTGATCTCCAAAATTTACAAAGAACTCAAGAAGCAAGTCTCCAAAACACCAAAGGATCCAATTAAAAAGTGGGCTACAGAACTAAATAGAGAATTTTCAATAGAGGAGTCTAAAATGGCACTTGAGAAAGTGCTCAACATCCTTAGCCATCCAGGAAATGCAAATAAAAACAACTCTGAGATACCTTCTCACTTCTGTCAGAATGGCTAAAATCAAAAATACCAATGACAATTTATGCTGGAGAGGATGTGGTGAAAGGGGAACACTCCTCCATTGCTGGTGTGAGTGCCAACTTGTACAGCCACTTTGGAAATCAGTATGGAGATTCCTCAGAAAAATGGGAATAAAAGTACCACAAGACCCAGAAACTCCACTCTTAGGCATATATCCAAAAGATGCCCATTCATATAACAAGGATGTCTGTTCTACTATGTTCATAGCAGCATTATTTGTAATAGCCAGAACTTGGAAGCAACCTAGATGCCCCTCAACTGAAGAGTGGATAGAGAAAATGTGGTACACTTATACAATGGAGTACTATTCAGCAGAAAAAAACAATGGAATCCTGAGATTTGCAGGCAAATGGATGGCACTAGAAAAAACCATCCTGAGTGAGGTGACCCAGTCACAAAAAGAGAAACATGCCATGTACTCTCTCATATATGGATTTTAGACATAGATCTGGGGAGTGCCAGCCTACAATCCCATGGCCAGAGATTCTGGGAAACAGAACCTTCATTCAGTGGCTGATGGAAGCAGAGGCAGACTCCCACGGCTAAGCACTGAGCTGAACTCAAGAAATCCAGTGACAGAGAGGGAGGACTGATGACCAAAGGCTTAAGACTGGACTGGTTTAACCCCCAGATACAGCTGACCTGACAAGGGTTAGCTCTTGAATCCCAGACTGATGCCTGGGAATCCAGCATGGGACTGATCAAGACCCCCTGAATGTGGGTGTCAGTGAGGAGGCCTAGGTAACCTATTGAGCCTTGGGTAGTAGATCAGTATTTATCCCGGGTATACAAATGGACTTTGGGCTCCCATCCAACAATGAGAGATGCACTCTTATCTTGGACTCTTGGGGGAGGGTCTAAGCCCTGGATGAAATGATAGACTATGGACACCCCCATGGAGGGACTCACCCTCCCTGGAGAAATGAGGGGATATTGGTGGGATTGGTGGGAGGGCATGGGAGGAGGGGAGGGAAACGGAGAGGGACCTGGAATTGACATGTGAAGCAACCTTGTTTCTAATTTGAAAATTATATATATATATATATGTATATATATGTAACCATAATTTAAAACTAAGCAAGTTTTATGTAATAAAATATTTTAAATTAAAAAAAAAAAAGAATAGCCAGCACAGCGACCAATGGCAATGGCAACAAACTGTACTGTTTTGGAGACTTCTAGGACCTTCCTGATCAATTAATTCACAGGGTTCCATCCCAGGCCTCATACTACAATTTTACTTTAATAACCCATGTCTTCTGGGAGTGACACTGTCTTATTGATGCAGGGTAATCCTGTTCAAATTCCCTTTTCTAAACCTGAATTTTGAGAATAGCTAACTAGTGGGTTTCCACAAGGTTGTTTACAAATATCCTTGGTTTTGGTTAACTCACCAGCTACAGTACCCTCCCCTATAACCCCAACCCCATACCCACTAAATCCTTTATGCCCTAATATGCCCTGCAGTGTAACAGGAAAAACATAGAAAAAAAAAAAGCCAACAACAGGCATTCTATTTTATTACATCTTTCTGAAAATTTGAGATTCTGAGCGAATGTATAGATGGTGTAAACCCGTGTTTAAACTAGCATTCTGCGGGAAGATAAACTTCAGGTTCAGTGATGCAAAACACAAATAGGACTGACACAATACTGGCCTCCAAAGCCATGGCCGCAATCAAAGTTAAAGCAATGGCGTAATTAGCAGGAATCCCTAACAACTATATGGAGGAATGAACTTCCAATGAAATAAATGCATTATGGAATTAAAACTCAGAATTTCATTATATCTTGTAAATAAATCATTACTTCACTTGGGCACTTACTTGACTTTAAATTACTATAAAAGATAAAAATTCCTCCAAGATACTAAAAAATTTTAAATGGATGTAGGTCTCAGCCTAGCACTACTAGAAACTTCTCTAGCAAGTAGTCATAGGAGGTTAAACAACATAGTTTAACCTACTACACAGGTGTAGCAGACATGGGGACTATCGGATTCTGTATTGTACACTACCAGATCCAGAGGACAAATGACAGCATGGAATGCCAGGCTCCTACATAAAGAAAGGACAGATCTTACAGGATCTCACATTCCTTGCAAGCTACCACTGAGTTTCATCCCAAGCTGGTGTTTTTAATGATAATTTAGAAATTAAATCTATTATCTTTCCTTATATAAAATGTATAATTTCTTACATGCTAGGAGGAAAAAACTGGAAAGTTTAAAATCAGTTAAACCACTATCTTGATTTTTAAGATGAGATTTTCGCTTTCTACTTACTCAAAACATTTTCAAAGGTATTTTGTGTGCATGTGTATCAGCAGTTGACATGGTATAGGGTATGGAGGTCAGAGGGCAGCCTGCAGATGGTCTTTCCACTATGTGGCTCTTGGGAACAGAGTTCATGTTATCATCAGATGCCTTTTCCTACTCTCTCACTGGCTTCTAATCTTCTGTAACTTCAAAGTTGCATGTCTCTTTCATAATTGCCATCTTCATATGCGCTACTCTTTGATCAAAATATTTTAAGGTTTTGTTACCTCCACAGCTATGCTAAGGCCACTTCTATCTGCACTATCTTTTCCTAAAGATCACATAATCAAATCCTGCCAGATATTTCTACCAAAGGCACTGATCTCACACTCCCGGTCCTGAGACTTCTCACCACCACCCTCTACCTGGAACTTATCTAGGTGTTTTATAACCAATTGCAATTTGCTTTATATTTTCCCGTTAATCAGGTGACCGGGTTCTCACAGAAAGAAGGTGAGATTTACTGAACTTTGTCTCTGGCTGTGCACAGTGTAGGAGATACTCAACAAACCCTGGATGAACTATGTGGCTGTGGTGTTTCAATGTTCTTGAATGGCCCCCACAGGTTCATATAATTGAATACCTCATCTCCATTGGTGGAACTGTCTGGGAAGGCTTAGATGTGACTTTGTTGGAGGAAGTGACACTGAGGAGCAGGCTTTGAGGTTTCCAAAGCCTGTGCCATTCCCAGTTAGCTCTCTCTCTGTCTTCTCTTTGTGGATAAAAATATCTAAGTTCTCAGCTCTCAGCCTCCAATGCCAGGCCTGCTTCCATACTCCCTAACATGATGGTCAAGGTCCTTCTAGAACACTCTAGTAGTGTGAACCCCAAATTAAATGCTGTCTTTTGTAAGTTGCCTTGGTCATGGTTTTTTGTCACAGCAATGGAAAGGTAACTAAGACAATACCTTCTTTTTGTAATTCAATATATATATTGCTAACAATTTACTAAGACACCAAAACCCACCTGTTTTATTTTCAAATTTTTACTTACATTGACTTGGTAGCATGTTTCTCCTTAGTTTTCATTGTAAGGTAATATGTCAAAGCTTAAAATTGGGTATTTTTAATATGTTACAAGATGAATTTATATTTTGAAGAAAACCTTTCATAATTCTACAAACACTGATATTTACAATATTCTTAATATAAATATATACAATGTAGCATAACATCTAAATATACAAAATAGTTTTACATCATCATATTGGTATAGAACACTGAAAATGCAAACTAGTGAAAAAATTCACAAAAAAACCTGCTAATACTGTAGGAAATCAGCAACAAGTTAATAAACTGTCATACAATATCTTATATACAACATAACTGTGCAAGTCAATTCTAATCTACACTTTTAAAGGCAGATGACTTATCCACACAAAGCATGCTAAAATCTAACTACAATTTTAGAACTCATATGCTAATGCAGGCATTTTTCTCTTCATTTTGTTTTGTTTTAAAGATAGGGGCTTACTTTGTAGTCCTGTTCTTGGAACTCACTCTGTAGACCAAGCTGGCCTCAAACTCAGAGATCCATCTACCTCAGTTTTGGAGTTCTGGGATTAAAGGTGTGCGCCACCATACAGGGTGCAATTTTATGATAATATATGAAACAGGAATTTGAACTGTGAATTCCTAGAAAGATACTGGGAAACCTCAGAGAAAACAAACCAGGCCTTTTCCCTGGGACTCATGAGTATATAACCGAAACATAACAGAGTATATAACAGAAACACCAAAGAAAGAAAATAAAAGTCACCAGGGTGCTGTGAGTTAATTTAACCTTTAGAGTTTAGTTTCCCTTAAAACCCTTAAAATTTCTCTAGGATGCTTTTATTTTCTTGTGATTTAGTGGGGGCAATAAGGAAATGAGGTACCTTAGAAGAAATACCAGAAAGCAAAATTACAGGAAACAAAAGCGCATATAAAATGTTCTCAGAAAAGGGCAGGAAATAATAATCTAAGTACAGCACATTTTTCTCATCTTTTTGGGCATACTACAAAATATGTTAAGTCATAAGAGCATTGTTAAAGAATAAGAAAGTAGAGATGCAGATCACATTTCTTTGTTAAATTTGTTAATGCTGATAGAGTGCATGTTTACCAAAATGTGTGCTTTTCTTTGTGCTTCTGTGAACGTACTCTTCCTTCATGCCACACCCTGTGATACCCACCAGATGAAGTGTCTTGGTGGTAAAGACAAGAAAAGAGAGAATTTGGGTGACCAGCTCTACTACTGACAAGAAACCCATATGGGTGTCTGCTGGTGACTTACAAGTCTGTGGTACAAGCAGGAGGTCAACTAGGTGGCTTCTGCTGGCACAGAACGGAACAACTCTCTTGGACATCCTGGTTCTATCAGCTTCCCCATCACACTCAAACCCAGAAATATATATGGGAAAGGTAATCTAAAAAGCAGGACAGCTTGGGCTGGCATGCTGAGGGTGCTGTTTTCTTTGTCCTGAGAACTGAAGAGGCTGAATGCTTGCAGTCCTGCATGCCACAGACCTCACCCACCCCTCAGCATGGGAGGAGGAACATTCTGTGGAGAAGCCTGGGCCAGTACCAAACCACGGCAGGGAAATCTCAATGGGTCTGTTTATCACTTTCACCTTATGCCTATATAAAGTGATATACAGGTATAAACCTATGAGCTGTGAGGTTGAATGAATAAAAGGGAGGTGTGACACAAGCTGTGAAAGTAGGAACCCAAATAAAAACATCTGTCTGCGGACTTCTAACTACTTCCCCCAACCCCCGCCCCCCCCCCCCAGTCTCTGTCTCTCTCCCAAAAATGAATGGTGCTAAGCAATACCCTGAGTTCTGGTAGGACAGGAAAGAATGAAGTTCAGATGTATAGGCTGTGACCATGGGAACCGCAGTGGTACAGGGTAGAGTGACAACAGATAACCTAGAGGTGGTGGGAAGGGGACAGAGAACACTAACTGCAGGGCAGACCATCCATTGGGTACAGTGTCTCAGACTCCCAGGGCACGTAACTAGCATTTTACTTAATTTTATTAGTAAAAATAATCCAAGTTTTAGATTAAAGGAATATTTTAATCCAAAATATGAATACTGTCATTTTATACAAACACAATTATTAAACATACATTTAAATTTTGTATGGAAGGGGCCCAAGTGGGCCAAAGTGCTTGGGGCCTAAAAACCTCATGAGCTGTGGGCACAGGGTCAAACCAACTCTAGAAATGGGAGCTTCAGGCCACTAAAAAGGACTGGAGAAGAAGGGTTCGAGGGTAAATGATGGCCAAGGAATTTTACCTTGCTGGTCTTGTTTCACTGATTTTGTTTTCTTGAGTTTTATTTTTGAAGGAGAAGTGCTATTATTAGTTTAACTTACCCAAGTCAGAACAAGAAACAAATTTAAGATCATTATTTTACAGTTATGTCCTCCAAAAGGACAGGGCTGACGGGTCTCAGGTGTCTGCGGTCCTCCACTTCTGCAAACACTGTTCTTTAGGAGCCTGCCCCTTGGTTCCAGACTCATCTGTGCTTCTTTAAGGCCTTGGCTCTAAGCCAAGGTTGGCAAGGTCAGCATTGGGGCCATCTGCAGTTGCCAAAGCACGTAGACACTATGACGAAAGAAAAGCAGCATGGAGAACAGATAAGAAGCAACAGGAGACAAATGATAAATCTGAATGTTCTAAATTTGTGCTGTTAAAAACTGGTAAAGAAAGCCAGGTATGGTAGTGCATGCCTTTAATCCCAGTACTAGGAAGGCTTGACCCAGTACAAGGTCACCCTGGTCTACATAGTGAGTTCCAGGATACCAGGGCTACACAGAGAAACCCTGTCTTGAAAAACAACCAAAAACAAAAGAACAAAAAGACAAAAAACAAAAACAAACAAAACTCCCAAAACACAATGGTAAAAGATTCTTGTGTGAAGCATTCTCTGAACAGTAGGTTTGAGATATCCACACTTTGTACATACTTCTTTGTATTTAAAAATATTTCATAAGATACATTATAAATGTATAGTCAGAAAAATAGACTTTCAGTAGTTGCTTAAAAACTTGTGTTCTTGAGCTGGAGAGATGGCTCAGTGGTTATGAGCACTGGCTGCTCTTCCAGAGGACATGGGTTCAACTCCCAGCACCCATATAGCAGTTTATAACTGCCTGTAACTCCAGTTACGGGTGATCTGACACATTCACACAGACATACATGTAGGAAAATGAGTGCACATGAAATTAAAAATTAATAAATTAAAAAGTAATTGTAATAAAAAACCAAAAACAAAACTTGTGTTCTCAAGGCCCTGCACTCTGACTGCTGCCATCTTTTAAGTCCTTACAAGGTAGCCCAGGATAGTGAATATGATTAAGCATGGGCATGCGAAAAACCCAAATTTGACAAAGAAGTTTTGGCAACTCAGCAACATTCTAGGGAAACACCCATCAAGAAAGGTAATCAGCGTCCACTTCTCGGCCTGTTCCAACGCCTATGAAGACAGGTGAGGAGGAAGAAAACACAAAGAATGAATGCTATTGACTTTAGTAGTCTTCTGTGCTGAAGAGACAGAGCTACAGTATTCAGCTCTCTGAATTTCAACTGAAGAGCCTACATTTTAGACATGTGACTAGATCAAGGTCATATACCAAAGTGGACACAAATTAGCTTGAGAGCTCAGGATTCCTGATTTTTTTGCTTTGGAGTTCTTATACTTCCAGACTTCAAGGGAATTTTACAATTGTACGAAATGTACACAGGGAAATGGAAAAACTACTAGTTTTCTTTTAAAAGTACACATTAATTTGTGAACTGTACAATCTTAAAATGAAGTTCCAAAGAAGCAACCTAAAAAAAACAAACAAACAAACAAACAAACAAAAAAAAAACCAGGTAAAATCAGAGCTGGAATAAGACTGGAAGGTTAGATTAGCCCGAGTTGTACACTGGGACCTTAGCGTAGAGACAGCAAACTCTGTTTCTTCAAATCAGATTCAGGCCACTTTAGACTTTGAGGCAACTCCAGCCAGTGCTGCCCTCTTTTTCTGGTTACAACTGCAACAACAACAGAAAAGGAGGGCTGGAGAGATGGCTCAGATGTTAAGAGCACCGGCTGTTCTACCAAGGTCCTGAGTTCAATTCCCAGCAACTCCATGGTAACTCATAACACTCAATAATGAGATCTAGTGCCCCCTTTTGGTATGCAGACAGAACACTATATACATAATAAATATACCTAAAAAAACAAAAAGAAAACGACAGAAAAGGAAAATTCTAAACTTGAACTCAGTTTCAAGGTAACAAAACTGTTAGCATTAAGAAGGCCTTGATGATGGGCAAACACCAGGTCTCCAGCTAACAGAAAGTCACTAACTGATCCTTTCCATGGAAAAGCTTATTAGTTTTCGTTTCTTATTCAGGAGGTACAAACTGGGTTAAATATGTAAGATACTACACAGTATCTCTTTGTTTCTAAAACTTCAACATCTGATTTTAGTTTTATTGTTGTCTCTTTCCCCTGACAGTAGTGAAAAAAGCTAGGTGGAGGGTTACATTACCAGGTCCAGTTCAATGACATTTTTCACACTACTGTAATCAGGCAGAGCTATTTCACTTGTGAAATCCATCTAAAATACTGAAATCACTGAGAATGCTGACTAGTTGTACAGAGTTACACACTAAAATTGAAGCAAATACATGGGACTGAAAACTGGTTATTCTCCCCTTTGTTTTCTTGTCTGGATGTTTAAGGATACTCTCCTTTTGCCCATGTTGGCACTTGACAGCATGGTGTTAGATATCTTAGTCAGTACTTCTCAACCTATTAACTCATTTTATATATGTATATACATATATATGTATATACATATATAAAATGAGTTAATTTATATAACTATATATATTTATATCACTACCAGAACATATGGAAAGAAAATAAGTCTTTCTAGTGAGATGAGACGCCAAAATGAAAAAGAAAAGACTACTTCAGAAGTAAGACTTAGACAGTGTACTGATTAAGCTGGATATACAGTAAGGCCGACCACTGTTCAACCTTTCATAGTCTACTGTGCTGCTTAATACAGACCGGCACTCTTGATTACCACTGCATGAGAACGAGCCTCTCTCTCTTCCTTTTCACATTAGTATGCGGAAAAGATTAGGATTTTATGCTTTAAAAGAAAAAAATTACTCGTTATATTTCTTTAAATTCTCTATTTACAGCAGCATGCCAAGATTAGAACAGAATGTCTTACTTTTAAATAATTACATGAACAACTCCTTTGTACTGTTTTCTTCGGCCAGTCCATTTTCTTCCTTGCTTTTGTAATCGGAAAGGAACAAATTTTCTATTTGAGTCAAGAATTCCTCAGCGATGAAGCAATTGGCTATTTTGCTTAGTGTTTTCCTTAGACACTCCAAAAGCTAGTAGAAAGGAAAAATTTATATTTAAGTATTAAGAGGGTTTGCATAACTGTCACAATTTCTTTTCAAACCTCAGTAATACTCAAATGAGAAACACTGTTCCTTCTCAACAATCTTAGCCTTCACCACTGGAATCACTATTGAAGGTTAAGTTAGCTCCTTTACAATTCCACAGGAAACACACATGTGCAAGCAACGCTCTCTACTTCGGACAAATCCATGGTTGTTGCTCCCTTTAGGAGTTACATTTACAGAGCCATCTCTAACGACTTAAAAACAAACAACAAGAACAAAGAGGCACATAGAACTGTGGGTCTATGGATGAAGCACAGTGCCTGGTGACTCAAATTGAATCCCAGTCCCCAAACCACACAAATAAGAGAGACAGACAGGGGGACAAAAAAAAGAACTAAGTATATAGTCATTGCCAGTTTTCTTAGAGATGCACACAATAGTCTTTCAATAGTATATAGGAAAATGTAGCAAAAAGAACTTAGTATGTGTACTTTTCAGAATATTCAGAAATGACTAAAACACTCTATTCATCTTAACCAGAAGTGTATGTGTGTCTGTGTGTGTGTGTGTGGGGGGGGGGTGTTTAAACCGTTACTTTCTAAGTACAATGTTAGAGCAAAAATGACTACTTAAACTTAAATTAGACTTATACTACATATTTTTTAAAATGGTCAAATGTTATGATTAAAAGGGAAACATGGTACTCATGAATTTTAAAGATCAAAGGTTCTTTATTGTACACAATGGTAACCTGCAAAGAAATATATCAGTAAATGCATTCTAAAATAGTATTTTTACATATAAGCTTAGCCAATAGAACACATTAATTTTACAAAGTAAATCAATAAAGGAAACAGAAAATGTATTCACAGAGCAGCAGAAAACACACCAAGAACACTAGCTTTGGAATCTGAATAATAAAACCAATTAAAAATGAAGGCAGCTTACTTTCTGCAAACAAGTTAGGTCTGAATCCCGGCGAAAGATTCTATCCATGGGGATACTGCTGTAGGAAGAAATTTAGAAGCCGATGACACAAATACCCAACTGGTTGTATAATAAAATGTCATTGATGCCAGACATTAGGATTCTATATTTAATCCAGGCTTTGCTTTCTCTGATTCAATTTGATGAGAAAGACTGCAAATTTGGGGCCATCACAAAACCACAAAACATACCTATGAGAAAACCTGTATTTTTCAATTATCCATCTTGTCTTTTCAAATACTAATTCCCACTGAGGTTCTTCTAACATCTGTTGTACTTCAAATTTGTAAGGTAAACCTAGAGAAGTGTAAAGAAGGACATTTTCATCAACTATTTCTCCAATCTCCTTTTCTGACAGTTCTATGAAAAGCACCGTGAAAGGCAGGATGGCACCTCACTTATCATTGAAGAGATCTTGTAGGCTGAAGAGGGCAGTATCAGAAACAAACTGGTCTGTTCTCCGCAAACAGGGCATGGTACTTTCCTAGGACACAAGCCAGCAAGCCCATGGCAACGCTGCATCGGCAGGCGGCACTCTTGAGAAAAGCTGGGAGATCTACCAGGCGTTCAGCACGCAGTTCTTCCCAGGGGCTGTCTCCTGGCTCTGCTAGCTTCTTCACAAACACGTGTTGTCTACACTTTGCTAACTACTTGAGGGGGTATCTTCTACAGTCTCTGGAGTTCACTTTGAAATAATATGGCAGACTGTTCTCTGGTAACTTAGTTGCCTCAGGTCCATCACCTTCACTCAAGTTTGCCAGGACCTGGTTTCTCTCTTCCTGGTATAGCAAATTGGGCTTAACTGATTTGTTTCCCATCTTTGAGCAACCATCTTCCTTCAGATCCTAAGTTATATCGTAAATAAAATACTACTATTTTGTATATTTTACCTAGTGTTTTGGTTGCTTCAAAAAAGTCCTTTATTACTTCATTTTGGCCAGAAAAGAATTACATAAATTTTAAATTATTAAATTCTAATGAATTAAAATGAGAACAGTAACATGTACCCAGTATCAACTAATTGTATTAGATTTGATTGGAATAGAGGCTCATGACCAAAATCCATACAACTGAGAAATGACTTAAAGTGAAGACAAGTTTATCATGATGCTTTCTGTTACAACTTTTTAGAAATTACAGTTAAGTTGAAGAATTATGTGTATTATATGCTGTACTCAGCAGGGCTTTATGAACTACTACTGATATTATTCATTCAAAGAAATTCAGTGCTCATTAGTTGCTACTAAGGATACAAAAACAGTAAATAAATTGTCTCAAAAGTCAAAGTGGTCAATAAGTCAGAAAAAGTATTGCATATTTATTAAAACAAAAATAAATTAATAGTCAGCCATGCTGAGAAGATTTTACCAATGACAGGGCATCAAAGAAGGATGAAATTAATTAATAAGCAAACATTCATTTAGAATCCACTTTATGCCAGGTTCCGTGCTGGAAGCTAGATAGAAAACTACAGTATGTAGTGCCAAAGATTTCATGATTCAACAGAGAAGGGACCACTGCAAATGTAGTTCACACAGAATTACACCCAGAAAAATCTGAGTCTCCAACTACTTGCTTACAAAGTCCCCTCCCTGCCTTTCTTAGTCTGCTGTATTAATTCCCATGTAGACAGATGACCAGAACAGTCACAAGGAGACATACAGAAGACACACATCCCAAGTTGGGATAGTTGGCTATGTCAAACTAATTCTTTCTTGAGACAGATGGATTTGGGAGATCTGAAGTCTGTCTGTCTTTGGGAATCCTAATACTCCAGGGGGTAATGGAAAGCTGGGTTGTGTTTTTTTTTCTTCTTTATTTGCATACCACAACAGAGAAAGCAAGGTTGCATTTATGAAAGTATCTTTCTGAGAACTGTGTTTTGTGTCCTACTATGTCTCTGGTGCCCAGTATATACACACTTCTATGCATGCAATGTTTACAGTGCTCAGCATGTACGCTGCCTGTGCAACACAATGTCTCCAGTGCTCATCAGATACACGCCCTGCTCTAATGTTTCTCCACAATTTCATCCTTTTATCTAAGGCCATGGTAACACTAGAATGAAAGGAAACAGGGTGGTTTAGCTAGGTGGCATGTAATGAGTCCTCAGCTGATACACTTTCTCATCAAACAGTTTTACACAATTATAAGTTCTTTAACTTGAGGATAGGGATAGTAAGAAGCTATCACTGCTGAAACTTACGGTAGGTACCATCGGGGCTAACTTCTTCACTTATAACCAAGCAGGTAATCTGGGAATATGGTAAAGGATTACTTCGATTATATGGACTAACAATCATTCCAATGAACTTTGCTCCTCCTCTAGAGAAGTAAGTCTGCAATGAAAAGAAAAGTATAATTAATTTCAACTCTCAAAGTTGTAATTGATAATTAATTGGAGAAAAGAAAACAAAAAGGGGCCCTATCCAAACAGCAGCAACTGAAGGAAATGCCTTATATACTCATTTCAGGCCCAAGCTGTTTACCTCCATCAGAAGTGATCCTTACAAATGCATACAGCATGGTTGGGGAGAGCATACTAAGTACGCAAGCAGGAGGATCAGGTTTCACCTATCCAGAACCCACATAATAAGCCTGTGGCAATGAGTTATTTGCACCTGTAGCATGCAATCTTAGTACTGAGGAAGGGCATGGGAAGGCAGCACAGGAGGGTACTAGCTGGCTACCCTGGCCTAGCTACAGTTTCAGTGAGAAATCCCATGGCAACAGAATAAAATGGAAAGGGACAGAACAGGACACCCAATGTTCTTCTCTGGTTCATGTGCAAACACATAGGAGTGTGCACCTCTCCTCACAAACATACATACATACAAAATTAAAGAAAAAGACAACAGAAATGCCACATATATTAGTTAGGTGTGGTGATACACATTCATCTCAGTACTCAAGAGGCTGAGACAGGAGAATGGAAAATTAGCACAAGTTCTAGGCCAGGCTGGGCCCACAGAATAAGAGTCTTCGTCAAACAAAACAAAATACATACCACAAACAATTGTGTTTACATATTGTAATGTCAAATCATTTGATTGTAATTCTTATTAACATGACAAAAACTTACAAATAGCTATTAACATAGAAAATACACATCAAATGTAACCGTGAGTAAAAATACAACTTGTTTTTACAAAGAGATAAATCAACGTTTTCAACTACTGTAATTGTAATGAGTCTTGTTCTACTTCCTGTCAGGTTTTAAGGGCTCTTAAACAAAACAAACAAACAAACAAACAAAAAAAAAAAAAAAAAAGAAAAGAAAGAAAGAAGAAAAAAGAAAAATCAAAAACAAAAACCCAAAACCTGTCTATACTCAACTGCTGACCTTCCAAATGCTTACTGATGTAACTGGGGAAAAAAGCAAGTTATTTCAGAACTGCAGATGTAAAGAATGTTAGTGTAAAGCTAAAAAAGACAGATGTTTAATTTCACAGAAACAAACAGGAGGATATATAATTCTTTACAAATTGTAGGCACATAACACTATAAACGCACCTGGTATTTGGCTTGTGTGTCAATATCTCGTAAAGATGGATTAGGATCAAACGCAGGATGAGAATGGTACCACCCAATAACACTGTAGCCTCTAAGAGCCAAGGTTTCTGAGGCCTGCGTCTGTGATACAGGATCCATCTCACACTGCAGTCCTGTACTCAGACTGTTACATGGTTCTGCTGCACAGACCTGTAAAGGATTGTACAAACCTGATTACAGAGGAATCCTGTCAATTCTATTACTTGTCAAATAAACTCCAAGTGTGACTATAGGCTACGAACTCCTTAACACCTACCCAAAAACATTTTCAACAATTCCTATTACATATGAAAGTAATTTTAGTCAAATTATGTATGGCAGGCAGCATTTACCCACAAGCACTAGAATACATTACTGCTCTTAGTTGTAGCTTTTCACTGGGGATGGTAGCGGGCAGCCAAGGCTGGCAGATCCTCTCCCTCTTAAGAGTAAACAGATGCCCAGTTAATGCAATGCTAACTCACTTCTGAATACATTTCTATACTTGTATACTCTGACACATGCAGATAAAATCAGTATTTCAATTATACTTTCTGAATTCCAAAATATATGACAGCAAGACTTGGTAACTAAAATGTTTGAAAAAAAAAGACTTACTTCAAGAGTCTTCTCAGACTCTGAGTATCTTCCTCCTAATAGCCCAATCACTTCTGCCATCGACACATGAGCATGCTACAGGAGAGAGGACAGACTCAGGCCAAATCCACACGGCAATCAACAAAGAATCACACAAGAGTGCTGCGAGGCCCAGCAGGGCACTGGCGGACAGCAGGGAGCGGGCACTGGGCTCAGTCCCTTCCTGCTGCCTATGGACCTCTGAAGCACACAGCAGAAGACGAAACCTGTTCTCTTAAAAGAACATATC
Organism: Mesocricetus auratus; assembly: GCF_017639785.1. NCBI lineage: Eukaryota > Metazoa > Chordata > Mammalia > Rodentia > Cricetidae > Mesocricetus > Mesocricetus auratus. The sequence goes on along the minus strand of NW_024429197.1, from coordinate 44,117,170 downwards.
ATTTGCATTCAAAGGGCACAGAGTGAGTCACTTTAGAGCCTTTTGCAGGAAACGCCCTCACACACAAACTGTTAGAGGGTCTGGAGGCAGTGAGTACACACAGGGAGACCCTGCATTTCAATGCGGTGGAGGGTCAGTCATCTACCATGCAGCAGACACGGGGTGGTAGAAAATGGTAAGAGGTTAATGACGGTAGATGATCTGCAAAATTCACATAAATTTGTCTTTTCTAAAATATGAAAACATACACCTGTCTGGCTTCCTTCAAAAGAAATTAATTCCTTACAAAGAAAACAGTTAAAATCTGAAATATAAATCTTCCACTTTGTCTTACGTCTACAAGAAATGAATTAAGGAAATAGAAGAACAGAAACCAGAATAACTAAGTAAGATACAATAGGCTACCCTTACCAAATCCATTATTAAAAGCGCTTCTGAAGCTACTTTCACCTGAAATGGCTCCTGAAACAGAAAAGGACAGAATAAAAACTGAGACTTTTGTTCTCCCCAGTTGGAATATCCACCCCTTTCTCCTTACCCAACCCACCAACTTCTCATCATTAGTCAAAGTTAGTACAAAATGGACTTAAAAACAACTAAGCTTCAAAGGCCCAGCAGGAAACTGCTCTTCCCTCTCATTTCCTGCCTGAACTGTTCACCCAATCCTAACTATACCCTGTCATGTCCAATACACATGCCCCACACACATAGGTAAAGAGTAAGTGTTTCCTGTCAGATGGGGCATTATTGGTGACTACTCATTGATAACAAGTACCTGCTTTTCTTCACTGAAAAAATTACAAGGTATCAGTTGGAAGGGATCAAGTGAGCTGAAAAAGAAAAGAAAATTACTAATTTGAAAAATTAGCAATAGAGGCCCCTCCAGTCCCTGCCCTGTGCTTGAGGTGATTCAGGGTTCTACTCTGGGCCTCAACTCCCAACATCTCCCTGCTTCCATCTCCCTGGGCATGCCCTGCACCTAGAGAGGACCCACCCCACCGGAAAGGATCACCCTGAGTCCCGCCACATCTCAGCCTTCAGTGCCGTCCAGCCCCTCCCCAGTGCTTGAGTCCCCTCCGGTCTCCACCTGTGCTTGAGAGTTTCTCAGACCCACCTGCACCCATCATGAGACCCATCTGAGTATTAGACCTGCTTGAATGCACTGGAAGAGATCCTTAGACCCAAACACACCAGGAGAGGAAGAGATGCCACGAGCTCCCACTGAAAGAAGGGATGGGAAGACAGCAATATAGAAACACAGCCAACAACAGAAGAACCAGTGTGACACCACCTGAGTCTAGACACTCTACACCAGCAAGACCTGGACATCCCAACACAGATGAAACAGAAAAGAATGCCCTTCAAAACAACCTCATGAAAGTGATAGAAGTCCTCAAAGAGGATATGAGAAAATCCCTTAAAGAAATAGAAAAAAAAACCAAAAAAATGCAAGAAATCAATAAATCTCTAAAAGAAAGCAAAGAAAAACCAATCAAACAGATGAAGGAAGCAATTCAAATAATTCAAGACCTGAAAACTGTAATGGAGACAATAAAGAAAACACAAACTGAGGTAATGCTGGAAATCGAAAAGCTGAATAAACAATCAGGAACTATAGATGCAAGCATAACTAACAGAATACAAGAGATGGAGGACAGAATCTCATGCACTGAAGATAAACTAGAGGAAATAGATTCATTGACAAAAGAAAGTCTTAAATCCAACAAATCCTTAACACAAAATATCCAGGAAATATGGGACACCATGAAAAAACCAGATGTGATAATAATAATAGGTTTAGAAGAAGCAAAAAAGCCTAGTTCAATGGTGCAGAAAACTTTCCCAGCCTAAAGGAGATACCTCTGAAAGTACAAGAAGCTTACCGAACACCAAATAGACTGGACAAAAAAAAAAAAAAAAAAAAAAGTCCCCTTGCCACATAATAATCAAAACACCAAACATACAGAATAAAAAAATGAATAATAAGAGCAGCAAAGGAAAAAGGCCAAGTAATATATAAAGGCAAACCCATCAGAATTATACCTGACTTCTCCATGGAAACTATGAAAGCCAGAAGGTACTGGACAGATATTCTACAAACACTAAGAGACCACAGACGCCAGCCCAGACTACTATTCCCAGCAAAACTCTCAATCACTATCGATGGAGAAAACAAGATATTCCATGACAAAACCAGATTTATATAATATGTATCCCCAAATCCAGCCCTACAGAAAGTTCTAGAAGGAAAACTCCAACCCAAGGAAGTTAACTACATTCAAAATAACATGGGCAATAGATAATCTTACTTTACCAGGAGTCAGAGATAGGGTAAAAAAAAAAAAAATCACACACAGTACCACCACCAAAAACGGATCCAAAGCAAACAAGAATCAACAATTGATGGTCATTGATATCCCTGAAAATCAATGGTCTTAACTCATTGATAAAAAGACACAGGCTAACAGAATGGATAAGAAGAGAGAATCCATTCTTCTGCTGCATACAAGAAACACACCTCAATTTCAAAGACAGACACTATTTCGAGGTTAAGGGCTGGGAAAAGACTTTCCAATCAAATGGACATAAGAAGCAAGCAGGTGTAGCTATCCTACTGTCTAACAAAATAGACTTCAAACTAAAATTAATCAAAAGAGATGAAGAAGGTCATTTAATATTCACCATAGGAAAAATCCATCAGGAAGAAGTCTCAATTCTTAACATATATGCCCCAAATATAAAGGCACCCACATTCATAAAAGAAACATTACTACAACTCAAATCACACATCAAACCCCACACACTTATAGTGGGAGACTTCAACACTCCACTCTCACTATAGCAGCATTATTTGTAATAGCCAGAACCTGGAAGCAATCTAGATGGCCCTCAAATGAAGAGTGGATAGAGAAAATGTGGTACATCTACACAATGGAGTACTACTCAGCAGGAAAAAAAAAATGGAAATTCGCAGGCAAAAATGGATGGCATTAGAGAAAACCATCCTGAGTGAGGTAACCCAGCCACAAAAAGACAAACATGGTATGTACTCACTCATATATGGATTTTAGACATGGAGCATCAGGGGATTGCCAGTTTATAATCCCACCGCCAGAGAAGCTAGGAAACATGGAGGACCTTAAGAGAGACATACATGGTCCCCCGAAGAAGGGGAAAGGGACAGGATCTCCTGAGCAAATTGGGAGCATGGCGGGAGGGGGAAGAGAGATGGGAGAAAGAGAGGGGGAGAAGAGGAGTGGAGAGGAGGGCAGAGGAGAGCAGGAAGGTTGAGCCAGGGTAAGAATAGAGGAGAAAAGGATGAGAGATACCGTAATAGAGGGAGCCATTATAAGTTGGAGGAGAGATCTGGCACTGGTGAGATCTTCACAAATCTACATAAAAGACACTAACTGGCATTAAGGCTACCTTAAATGCCCTCCCCTGCTAAGAGATTAATGACTATCTTATATGCCATCCTAGAACTCTCTCCAGTGGCTGACAGAAGCAGGGGCAGACACCCACAGCTAAAAATCGAACTGAACTCCTGGAACCCAATTGCAAAGAGGACTGATGTGCAAAGAATGAAGACCAGGCTGGCGAAACCCACAGAGGCAGCTGACCTAAACAAGGGGGAACGCATGGACCCCAGACTGATGACCGAGAGACCAGCATGGGACTGATCTTGACACCTTGGAGAGTAGATCAGTATTTATTCCTGGCACACAAATGGACTCTGGGAGCCCATTCCACATGGAGGGATGCTCTCTCAGCCTGGACACATGGAGGAGGACCTAGGCCCTGCCCATTATTATATGACAGACTCTGAAAATCCCTCCCTGGGGAGGGGAAGGGAGGTGGAATCTGTGTAAAAAGTTAAAGTTAAATTATATATATATATATATATATATATATATATATATATATATATATATATGCAATAATATAAACCCAAACTTTTTCCTGTATGAAAAAACATTAGAGCAGGAGAATCCCTTAGAAGGAGCTACACGTTCTTCTAGATCTGACAGAAAACGGGAAGTCTGGACAAAGTAGCTTTACTGTTTTATTTTGGCTTAACCTGAAGGAGCTGGTATGCAGATACAACTCTTCAACTGAAAGGAGATCAACAGTTTAGAGAAACAACTATTACCCTGGCATGGGACCTGACAGAAATTCAAGTGAGGAGTTTCTCAAAACAGCTTGTCAGGCTAAGTGCTGCAATGTATGCCTTTAATCCCACTCAGGAGCAGGGGCCAGCTCAGTTTACATAGTGAGCTCTAGGCCAATCTCAAAATAAACACAAGCACACCAACACCTGTCAGTATAGATCTACTACAATGGGGATCTATAACTGAATACTTTTTAAACTAAGGAGTAATTAACAAGTCTATGAAACAATTAAAGCAAACAGAAAGCCCTATAATATTATTTCAAAACAGAGATGGAGAAGGGAATCTAAGTAAGGCCAGATACAAAAGCATGTGCAAACCAAGAAAATACTAAGAAAGACTTCATCACTACACATACACACACACACAAAACACACACAGAGGAAGCTTTTTTACCTCGTTTATATTATACAACATATCTAACGGAGCTATTTTCATGTTTTCTGTGTGTCGTAAGTTAAGAAAATACTGTACCTTTTTGTTAATTTTGAAACTTTTGAAGATTTAATAGGTTTACACTTTTCCTCTTCTCTTCTTTTTGCCAATTCCTCTGCAGACAGATGCTAAAGCAAAACAGCCAATCAAAGAGTTCATCAGCTACTCAAGTACAAGAAATAAAACAGTTAAGGACATATGAGAATAAGAATGACTAAGTCAGTATACATTGTTTCCTTGTTACTAGTAAATACTGGGCAATAGGTTAAAATTATGTCAAAAATATATAGCCTTATCAAAATGAAAATATATTTCTTCTTCTGACTTGTCCATTTCAAAGGTATGAGTCATTAAGTTTCAAACACCTCCAAGTCTTTATTTCTCATTTCTAGTTTTCAGTGCTCAGGTGGCTGAATTTTCTTTTATAACTTACAACACCACCGTGTAGTGATCAAGAATGCTGATTCCAATGGCTGAGGCAGTAGTTTGGTGGTAAAGTAGTAATCTGTCTAGCATGCATGAGGTCCTGGTTTCATCTCTGGCACCATGGGAGTGGGATGCCTCAACATACAATTCTGGAGCAAAAATGTATCAGCTGAGAGGCCATTGCTGAGCTCTGCAGCTTCCACACTTAGAGTCATCATCTTCACAGAACAAGTAACAGCAGCAATAACAGTGTCAAAGCATGCTGTAAAGTCAAACATTAATGTCCATAACCTAGCGATTTCTACTACCACCCCTACACTCTAATTAAACAGACTATGCACCTTTCCCAGAATATTAATATTTTCCTGTATCTGTACCTTTGCTTGTGCAACTCCCTCAGCCTAGAATGCTTCCATCTACATTTTGAGATGATTCTTCTCCTGATCCTTTGGTTCAAACTCTTTCCTCATCACACTCTTTGGGAGTACCTCATATCCTTAGACCAACCTTATGGGAAGGAACCATGTATTACTTATTAATATGCCAACAAGAGTACTAGGTGTAAGGTTAGGGACAGGATGGGGGGAGGGGCATGAGAAAGGTAACATTTATTGAGTAGCTTGTGCAAGTGGGCTTACTGAATGACTAGTACCAGGACCTTAATATACTTCATCTCATTCTTTTAAAATCCTTTCAAGGAACTATTGTCCATACTTCATAAATTAAAATTTGAGATTTAGTACAGTTAAGTATCTACTTGAGATAACAAAGCTAGTAAATGTATGTTTATACCTTCTTTCCACTCTACTGCTCTAATTTCTACAAACTATATGTGAACACTTGTACATATATGTATATTTGTACAGTACTTGTTGCCTATGTTTCCTTTCTATTAGTGGAAATAACATTTCAATATTTACAATTCAATATGCCTAATGTTTAGAATGATTTAACTGGTAACAAACATCACTCAAAGGAATATCATTTAATGAAATGGATAGGGAATACCAACTGCTAAGTCTGCCTCTTATTCTTGATTTAGAGACAATGTTGTGGAGATAGAGAATCAAAGTTCTGGGTGCAAATCAGACTCCTAGGTAACTGTACCACTGGTACCTTTGGTGTGGTTAATGGTAACTTTTCAATAAACTAATTAACATGGGAACAAGAACACGTACTTCAACAATGAAATTAGTGTAAGGTAGGAATTAAAGTAATGAGGCAAGTTTTCAAGGATAAGTCACAAATAAGGTAAAATTACCTCAAATGTTTGCCCTTCTAAGTCTTTTGCATCGCACCAGTTTCCCCATGGGTCTCGGACCCTACGTCTCCTTGTACGCTATATTAAGAAAACAAATAAAGGCAAAATGTCACAAAATTAACCTGGCAAAATCTTTAACACACGAACACATAAAACTTAGACACTCTCTAAAACTCTATTATTACATATATCAACTCCCTAAGCTGTATTCTATTGATCATGTGCAACAGTCAGTTCTCTGCTTAGACTGCTTAGAGACATTCAACTGACTTCTTTTTTGTTTTAATTTTTATTTTGTTTTTTGAGACAGGGTCCTGGCACTCGCTCTGTAGACCAGGCTGGCCTCGAACTCCCAGAAATCTGCCTGCCTCTGCCTCCTGAGTGCGTCACCAATGCCTGACCCTCAACTGACTTCTTGTGAGCACTAAAAACAGTAGCTAGGTAGGAACGAGGTGGCGGCATCAAGGAGCCACTTTAGAAAAACATGGCACTGATGACTTTCTGCATTTTATTTGACTTCATCTTTATTTTCCTTTCCATTGCCATTTAGGAGCTAAAATACCAAGATAAAATACTGTTAAGACTTAAAGACACACCAAGAAAATGATTTGCTTCCAATTATCTGTGGTAGAAAAGAACATACATCAAAAGGTATAGTGAAAATAGAAGCAATGATTATCCCAGGTTTAGAAAGGCCACCGCCAAGTTAATTCAAACAGCAGGAAACTATAAAATGTATGAACACTATGACTCAACTAGTTTTGCAAACATTGTATATGAGGTTTTTTAAATGGACCAGCTGCCAAAAAGAGGTGTGTGACTTGTATGATCACCAAAGAGACACTTGAAAACAGCCTTTCTTAAGACAGAAAATTCAGGTAAAAATTGTTCACAAACAAAATAGTCTGAGAATTATTTTACCTGTCACCAATTTAATGTGAAACTAATGAGATCTTATTATATTTTGCCTTATAGGACACTTACTGAATAACTGGTGTTTTGTATTTGAGACAGGGTCTCACTGTGGAGACCAGGCTGGCTTTCAACTCACTGAGATCTGCCTGCTTCTACCTTCTCAATGCTGAGGTTAAATGTGTGTGCCACCACACTCAGATGGTGTGTGTGTGTTGCTGTGTTTGTTTTCTTAATGTTTATGAGTATATGCGCTACATGCATGCTAGATGACCAGGAGGCCAGTAGAGGGTGTCAGATCTTCTGGAACTGGAGTTACAAACGCTTGTGGTCTGCATGATGTGCATGATGGGAACTGAACTCGGGTCCTCTGCAAGAGCAACATATGCTCTTCATCATTGAGCCATCTCTCTAACACACAACATGTTAGGTTTACAAATCAAAACCAAGTACCCAAGGCCTATTCACTAATTAAATAATAGATATTTCTATGGACTTTGACCCTGAACTTGAAGGGTTTTATAGTTTGTTTTTGTCTCATGCACAATAGAAAAGCATAAAATTAAATGGCTAAGGTGAAACACAAGAGAAAACATGTTCTTCCACTCAATAGTCATTTGTTTAGTAAAACAGCAGCTTACCATAGACTGTAGGCGCCAAACAAGCTGGTATGCTGCTTCTGCATCTTTTCTGTCACTCATTCGTACTTTATCAACTGGCTGTGGCCTGTTATATATTGCCTGCTCTGTTAGAATTCAGGAAAGATGAAACAATCTATTATTCTGTGAAATCTGTTAAACAGGAAGATATACTATACTGACTACAGCTGAACTCCCATGATTCTTATCCCACAATTGTACATTTGATGTGCCACTTAGTTCTCAAATGAAAATGCTGTAAATAAAATGGCACCTCAATGAAACTAATTATTAAGAAATAAGTAATCTGGTTAAATGAGTGCTGAGCCTACTTTGTTGACTTTGGCAGTTTAATACAGAAAACTATGTCACCTCTGTGGCTGCAGCCAGAATGACTTAGTTTCACAAACAGCTCATTTCTACACAGAGCTTGGGGCCCAGTGGCACACATGTGGAAGAGTAAACCCAGGCAGACTGTCCGTTCTCAATACACAAAAATGAAATCACCTGTCAGAGGCATTCTGGTTAGCTCTCTAGCTCACCTCCAAAACCAGGGCTGGTAAAGTTCTGGTTCCTTATCACTACCTGAACCCATCACCATTAGTTTTTTCAGAGCTCTGCCATGTGACTTCAGTGATCAGGAAGGATTCATTTTGACATATTCATTCTCATCAACTTTGAATAAAAAAAAATCAAGACTGAAAGATTTTCACTAATTAAAAAATTATGTGTGTGCGTGTGTACACATGTGTAGGTGTGTGCATGTTGCAGTCATAAGACAACTTGTTGGAGCTGTTTCTCCTAAATAGATCCCAGTGATCAAACTCAAGTCTCAGGCTTAGTTAGGGACAAATGCCACTGAGTACCTCACCAGTCTTGATAAAATACTTTTGTATTTTTATTAGATTTAAACATACAAGTTCGTAAGTTACTGCCTTTATTTAATCATTGCTAGAAAGCATCTCTAGCAGGAATACAGTATAAGGTGAGTAACACTTCAATTTTCAGATTTTGTTGGATCTTGGAATATATGCAGAAAAATGCTCGCAACATTTAAAGCTTTTTAACAGCCATGCTGGTCTCAGCTTCTATCTTTTTAAATAGGCTATTCTTAGACTTCTCATAAATTATTTACTTTTACTTGACAAAGAACTCTTTGTTAAAATACTTCTAGTATGTAGATAAAATATTTTTCTTTAAAATTGTAATTTTCATAGGGAAACAGTTTAATTAGCAGAAATCTGTTTAACATCAAATCTTAATGATACACTTATTTCATAATGTTACACTCTTTCTCTGAATTTCATATACTTAAATCTACTTGAATTTGAACCACCATAAAAATTAATCAATGCTATAAGGATAAAAAAAAATGCCAAGTAAAAGGTGTTGTTGGGTTTTTATTTTTACCACATCCAAAATTGATTGCTCCTATCAACTCGAGGTATGTATGAATCCGTCCAATACAATTAACATCCCCACAGTTCTTCAGGCCAGGACGTACTGAGGTCTTATTTAAGTATTTCGGTTTGCATATTTCCCTAATTAAGAGATGGAAGTACAATTATTTTGGATGAATAGAAACATTTTATAAAGGATTTCTGGGGAAAACTTTTAATATATGAAGTACCTTAAAATTTTACCCTCACTCAATGCCTAATTGTGTAACAAATAAACACCCAAGTGTCCTTTTTTTCACAAGTATTTAAACGATGCAACAACTTACAACCACTTGTAAGCCTGCTTGTGTTACAATTATTCTTCCCCATACTAAGCCCCATAGATTCCAGGATCCCCCAACCTTGAAATTAGCAGCTTACTTTGTACAGAACCAAATTCATATCTACATCTGTGAATAAAAAGAGCACTTTGGAAATTAAGATTTTTTTTATAGTATTGGCCTCATGCTGCTAGGCAACTGTTGTAACACTCAGTTATACTCTCTGTCCCAAGGCTTTCCCAGCTTTGCTAATGCTATTAATTAACTCTCTCAAAAGTTTTACATATTGTGTATTCATATTTAATTATAATAAGCACTTAGTCTCAAAGGAAAACAGATAAGTATTTTAGGAATTTCCAAAGGAATTAAAAAAGATTCATATAATAATCATATATTTGCTTAATGTACCATGCTAGAAAGCACAATATAAAATTTAACAGGAACAGAGAACTTCATAATAATAGAAATCAATTACTGTTAGGTACCCATGCTCAACCTTCCTAATTCTAAGAGCAAGGTTTTACCAATCCCATCTTAGAAAGGAGCAAACAACCTGGCCAGAATAACTACAGCACCTCCCTACTTGAGGAAGTGGTAAGATCAAGATGCAGACACTGACCCAGGTGTTAAGTGACAGCAAGATACTACTTAGTCACATTTTATTATGTAAGTATTTGTGTCTCGTGTCCCAGACACTGTTCTAGGAACCAAGGGTCTGAGAGGTGAATAGTAGAAAGTTCCTATTTTCACAGGTCTTAAATAACAATGGGGACTATCAATACATAAACAAATAATACATATGACATTATCAAATAACAGCGCTAAAAAGAAAAAGAAGCCTAAGTGAATGGATGAATGGATATGAGGCAACAAACAGGCACAGACTACTTTAGATAAGGTGCTTACAGAAAGCCTCCCTAAATCTGTGAAGTTCAGACAACATGAAAATTATTGTGATAGAGAGGCGAATATTGTAACTTCTACAGAAAAGCTGGCACACCAGAGTCCCACGAAAAAAAGCAAACAAACTATACAAATATGACAAGTAGGAAAGAGCAAAGCTACTAAAAACAACAACAACAACAAAATTGACAGGAGCCTGAAAACTGTCTTCTCCAACCAACAGGCTTTGCCAGAAACTCAACAGCCTTGCTCACAGCTTAGACAGCAAACATTTCTGTTCAGCAAAGACATCCAACCATCTTCCCCTAACACCTGGACTGTCCACGGTATTACAAGCACTGTCTAAAGCAGAGCACACTCGATGAATAAGACAGACAGAACTGTCTTCACACTGCCTGCATCCTTGAGGGTTAGAGCAGAAGACAGCTGACAAAACTGTAGCCTTTTCAGTGGCAGTAAGCAGTGTGACAAGAATCAGGGTGCCAGAACAGACAGGAGCATGACCACAGACCTCCCCTCTTCCCTGAGCAGACCTAAGGAGTCAAAGAACCAGCATGGTACACCCTGAAGGGAAAGAAGCCATGGCTGGAGTTCTGACTTTTTAAACACAGAATCAAAGCAGAAACTGAAATCGCTTCACCCCTAGTGTGACCAGAACCAGGCTCTCATCTCTGCGAACCTCACTCTTTCATCTACGAAGACTACCAAGAGAACTGAAGATGATTTAAATGTAATGCAGGGCATGTGGCAGAGTAACGGTGCTAACAGCTGGTTGACACTTTAATAAAAACTTACCCTAAATGAAACCAATTGCACCTGCTCCCCTGGACAAGGAACACCAGGTGGGTCTCTCTATTTTCAAAACTTTACCTTTCCTTTTTAAAAGTATTACCTGTGTTCTGTTTTGTACTTTATGCTTTCTCTTTAAAAACATTTCTTTTGCTTTTACACTTTTCTACTAGATCCTCATATTTAAACAAATACCAAATAGGCTTTGTGTACTAAGGTAAAGGACTTAGGAAACTACTGCCATATAATTTATACCACCTATGTAATTTATCCTGCTAATTTAAAATCCAAAGTTCAATGTAAACAAATTTTTTAAAGATAACAAGTATGCACAAGCTGTGACATTTCTGAGGTAGGAACTGTTTTTGAAGGTTCTAATTATGGCTATCCATCCTTTTATTTTCAAAAACAAACCGAGGTATGAACAGAGATCTAATTTAATTAGCATTTAAAAACTGTTAACTAGGCAATGTGGAGTAGCAGAATGAGTGAGTTGGACTGGTATCTTTCATGGGTCAGTGGCTGGTTGAAAGATCAAAGGCAGGTACCCTAACCTCTATCTGAGTGCTAATCTGTTTCAAACAGCAAAAATCTCATTTCCCTAATCACAGGACTGTTGTGAAGATTCAGATGAGGAGACACAGGGTAGCCTTCTGTAAACCACAAAGCACTACATAAATGTCAATTGTTTCTCTTCAGTATCCCTTACTCTAATGACATCTATAGTCAGAGGACAGTTGTTCAGCGCTTTCATCAGGGAAAGATCACTTTTTCATCAGTGCAAAAACATTTTAGAATATGGCTATCTTGACAAGCCAAGTAAGTCAATGGTATGAGTGAAATGAGAGTTATTTATCAGGGTATATGGCAATCTTCAATAGGATTTCTAGGTTCTAGCAGAAAGCCATTGCAACAGGACAGGAAAACCCTTGACAGAAGAAAAATAAAGGACAACATAGAATCCTCACACAAAGAATAGGGGAGCTCTCTAAAACATTAATAGCAACTATGGATCACTAACAGAGGCTTAATAATCTACCATGAACAAGTCTAGTTACTTTCAGTGTATTTAGGTTAATAAAGACTGAGGTCTTTTGAGTTAATAATTGAGCTCATTCCACATTCAAAGTTGCAAGCACTGAAGAGCTACTTCTGAGAACAGTCTGTAATACAGCCATGTTTTAATAACACCCCCCCCCCCCCCCGTCTCTAGGTTTGTCCTCCTTTATACTCAAGTACATGAAAACTGGAAATTCTCTCCTTTCCCAGGACAGTAGTGTTTTATACTTATAGCCTCCCAACACTGCCCAAGAAGCTGCTTCCCCCCCAAATGGTCATCCCCTTCTCCTCAGGGTTACACACGACACAAGGACAGATGTTATGATAGCAAGGGATGATTACCAAAGTTTTAAAGAGGTTCCCTAAGAGAAACTTTAAATCTTGACTACTGAAGGAGGACATGGGAAAGCTCTTTGGATCTCTAGAAAATTCTTGATTCTGCATGGGCCTAATCAATATACTTCAGAGTATCAAGTTTTTAGAACATTTGCAATGTAATTCTTACCACTGATCCAAAATGTAATTTCTAATTTTCAAATAGCGTTCTGGCGTTTTAGTTTGACGTCCCTCAAAAAACTCAGGAATTGCTTGCTTTTCTTCTTCTTGAATGGTATTTCTGTCCATCTCCACTTCTTGCTCTGGGGGCTTAAGCTCTTCTCCCTCATGGTTTTCCTCCACCGTCTGGAAAGGGGGCAAAAGCCTTTCTCTTCCACTTGAATCCTGCTGACTCTCACAGGACTCTGCAGAAGGTGAGCACTTCGCTTTATCTGTGACTTCTTTTCCAGCTTGCACATTGGATTCTTCAACCAGTTTATTGGACTTCTCACTAAGTTCGATAGAGTTTTTGCCATTATTGCTCTGTTGTATAGCCCCTGATGTAATTTCCAAGCTTGAGCATGCTTCTGCTTCACTCTGCTCCATGTTCTGAAGATATTCCCCGGAAGATTTAGCTAGCATGCCTTCTGAGCATATGAGTTCTCCCTGGTTGGCTTTACAAGGTTTACTATTGGGAATGTCTAAAGTAAGATGGCTGCCAGGATCCTTTTGTGGTGATTGAGAAGTCAACTCGTCCAGTTCATCTGTGATGTCTACGTCTTCATCATCAGATAACTTTTCAATTTTTACAGCATTCAAGTTAGGGTCAGCACGCCCCCTTAAGCATGATGCCGCCCAAACCTTTGCCCTTTCATCTTTGCTTTTAACCTGGAGATCACTGCTGCTCTTCTGAGTTGGTATTTCTTTCTGCACACCCCACTTTACCTTTTTAAGAATCAAAATAGCATCCAAATATTAAGATTTGAAGTTTAATCACTTAGATAAAATGTTTGTTTAAACCAAGCACATGTTAACAGCCATCATATCTTCACTTGCTTTTTAAAAATCTCACAGAATTTCTACCTAGTTAGAAAAGCCATTCTGAAGCCATGGAGTTTCACAATGGATTTTATACTTTCACTACTGAATATATTTTTATGCACTTATCCACCACCAAAAATGAAACCTCCTTGACATTGACAAAGTTAGAACTATAAAAGCAATTAGCTTTTTGTTTGGTTGGTTGCTTTTTGTTTTTCAAGACAGGGTTTTTGTGTAGCCCTGGCTATCCAGAACTCAATCTGTAGACCAGGCTGGCCTCAAACTCAGAGGACTCAGAGATCCACCTGCCTCTGTCTCCTGAGTTTTGGGTTTAAAGTTGTGTGCCACCACCACCTGGCAACAATTAATTTTATATTTTCTTTCACACCTTGTGTCCATCATCTGCACTGAGTCTGTCCTTATTCCCTAATGTTTAGCCTTTCTTGTGCTCTTTTTAACATGTTATGTTGCACCCATGCATACGCTGCTCCAAACAAAATCCACTGGGCCAGACAGAGGACTTAGCAGGTAAGGCAAGCTTGACATCGTGGAAGAAGAGAACCTGTTCCCACAAGTTGTCCTTTGACCTCCACAGTCCTGCCATGGCACCCTTGTATGGTCCCATACACACATAAACATTATCAATGTTTTAAAGATCTAAAACATTTACATGTTGTAAGCATAAACTACTTTAGCTATAATAAGTCTTAACAATAAGACTACTTAGCTGGAGATGACGATGCATGCCTACAATCTCAGCATTCAGGAAGACTGTCATATCATTCTAGGCCACCTGGGGCTATATAGTAAGATCCTGTGTCGAAAACAAACAAACAACTCCCCCCAAAAACACACCCAAAACAATCCAGACTATACTTACTGTCTGTATTGAGTATTTGTGCTTAGTAACTTTATTCAAAATGTTATTATTAATTAGGGTATCTGTAGTCTGCTTACCTTATTTTTAAAGTATTGTCTGGCATAACTCTTCACTTGTAAAACTGTGCGACTTTCAACTAGTGTTGCGATTTTGGTCCACCTTCGGCCAAATTTAGCCTGTTATTAAAATGGAAACAAATTTGCTTTGGAGTACTTTACTTAGTAATACTTCAAACAGATGCCACAAAATGAAATCCAATCTGTTAGACTATGCTCTTAAAAGTCAAAGCCTGCATTTCTCTGTTCAGTTCTGAAAAACTAAACAAAATGACTTAACGGATCAACTGGACACATTAGCTACTAATTGCAACTTTTAAACTCGCACTTTATACTCTACAGCACCTTGTAAGTATCTTATAGCAAACACTCTACACTGGGTGTACAGTGAAATGAGGGTATACAGTGCAATGACTTTCAAGATTCAATGACAGATGAAGACCTACAATCGACTCCCTTCTGGGGTCACAGGATGTGCCCTACTCTAGGTGTTCCCATGGAGATTTCATGTGCAAAAGAGAAAATACATAATTCTAGATATACGAAGGACATTTAGACACTAAGTCTAACCCTTATTTAGCATATAAATCTCTACCAGGACAACACAAGATAGTATTTTGCACAGGAGATCAACAACATATTAACCCCTTTTTAAGAATTCAAAATGAAACAAAAAACAAAACAAACCAACTAAATACAGCCTAGAAAAAACTCCTCACTCAGATCTACAGACCAAGTAGACATGCTTTGTGATAGTAAAATATCTTTAAAGATCTAACCCAAATGATAAAGCTTGACTTATATGCTTATTTCTGTTATTCAGATGGGTAATATGTTAAAACTCACAGTATTTCTGGGAAAATTGTTATAAATTACTTAAGAGTAACACCCAGCTAGATTAACTAACTGAAGAATCAGTTCTTTATATTGTGGAGTGAAAGCCAATGACCTGGTATTATGAAACACATTTAGAGACAGCAGGGATGGGGTAAATGAGATCTTTCTGTATAACAGGGTTTGAACACTAAGAAAAGGTGACACTAGCAAGAGGGGCACAGAAAATATCCACCAGACTCAAAGAGCAGTAAAGATATAGTCTCATGCTAAAGAAACAGAAGGAATAAAATACTCCCTCACCATCAGCATTCCTACTGCATTCCTTCCCAAGCCTGACAGAATATGTCAGTGGATAATAGTGGGCAACACAACAATTGCCCAATAAATCAAAGCATTTCCTTCTGTAGGAAAACATTCTGTTTAAAATTATCATGCGTCTATGCAAATAAATTCTCATCTGCTGATATATGAATCCAACATCTCTAGGACATATAAAAAGAGCC
The DNA here is from genome assembly GCF_017639785.1 of Mesocricetus auratus. Taxonomy (NCBI): domain Eukaryota; kingdom Metazoa; phylum Chordata; class Mammalia; order Rodentia; family Cricetidae; genus Mesocricetus; species Mesocricetus auratus. The sequence goes on along the minus strand of NW_024429197.1, from coordinate 44,101,226 downwards.
AATTGATTACCTCAGAAACAAAAGTAGGCTTATTACCCAATAACTTTAGGTAAGTGTGAGTTCTGAATATACAAATGAGCCCCCATAACCATCACTAATGCCAACAATAAAAACAAAAGCAGAATCTTAAGTTCACAAACCACTTGCTAATAAGAGCATATGCACATTTAGTCTGATAACAGGCAAACATAGAAGTTATCTGTCCTAAATAAACTAGTTATTAAATTGTATTACAACAGATAAATAGCCAACATAACTATCATCAGTACAGAAAAAAAAACAGAAAAAGCCCTCCAGATATTTATGTACTTATATTAAAACACCATAATATATAGTTGTCAAGCCACTGACTACAAAAGTTCAAACACATTTTACTTCTCTCATAATTGGAACATATGTTATTAATTCAATTTTATTCAAGCACCCCATAATTATACATTACCTATATAATGCATATAAAAATCTCAAAATCAAATTTAGTCTAAGTATGAGTTACATATACCCTAAAGGAAAATATCCAAAAGTTTAAATGAATGGTTATTTTATTAAACATTTCTCTACGTTGTAAAGTATTTTCAGTATCTGATTCACACACATACACACTCTTTTTTTATTAATTTTTATGTTACAATCTTATTTTACATACCAACCCCAGTTCCCTCTCCCTTCTGCTCCCATTCCTCTCACCAAGTCCTCATCCCAGCCCATATGCACTCCTCAGGGAGAACGAGGCCTCCTATGGGGTTCATCAAAGACTGTCACATCACTTGGGGTAGGACTCAGGCCCTTCCCCGTGTATCTAGGCTGAGAGAGAAGCCCTCCCTAGGGAATGGGCTCCCAAAGCCCATTTGTGCACTAGGGATAAATATTGGTTCCACTGCCAGAGGCCCCATAGACTGCCCAGGCCCCTCAATGGATACTCATATTCAGGGGGCCTGGTATGATCCTATGCTGGTTCCCTAGCTGTCAGATTGTGGTGTGTGAGTTCCCACTAGTTCAGGTGAGCTGTTTCTGTGAGTTTCTCCAGCATGGTTTTGATCCCTTTACTCAACACTCCTCCCCACACACATACTTCTTTTTTAAATTTTTTAAAAATGTTTTTTAATAATATACTTAAATTAAAAACAAGCTTGCTTCATGTGTCAGTCCCAGCTCCCTCCCTCCCCTCCATGGCCACTCCCCCCCCACCAGCCCCCACTCCGTTCCTCAGGGAGGGTAAGGCCCTCCATGAGGGGTCTCTAGAGTCTGTCATTTCATTCCAGGGAGGGTCTAGGCCCTCCCCCAAGTGTCCAGATTGAGAGAGCATCCCTCATCACACACCTACTTTTTATACCTCATAACTTGTATACTTTTCAAGAGATTTCAGTGAAACATTCATGCAAAAAATGTCTCTGGTCTTCAAATATACATATTGAAAAATATGGATCATGCACAATGCTAAATAGTTGAATAAAAAAAAAGTTTCTCTCTTATTGCAAATATACAAACTTTTTAAAAATTTTGCTTCTAGAATAATTTTACCATAAGTTATAAGTTTTCTCTACTTACCAGTCCTTGTTCAAACAGTTCTTTTTCTTCTATCGTCCACTTTACTGAATAACTGGCTGGTTTTGTAGGAGAATGTACCCTGAAGGAAAAAAGAGGAATTGCAAAAGAAAAATTCTGAAATGGAACATTCCATATTTAAGCAGCTCAAGGTTAGAGACCAGTGGTTCTCAACCTTCCTAATGCTGTGACCCTTTACTATAGTTCCTCATATTGTGGTGATACCCCACCATAAAATCATTTTCATTGTTATTTCATAACTGTAATTCTGCCAGTGTTAGGACTCATAAAAGTATGTGTTTTCTGATGTCTTGGTTCACTATGATCTTAGGTAACCCCTGTGAAGGGGTTGTTGGAACGTGCAATGTGCTGTGACCCACAGGTTGAGAACCACTGTTATAGACAGTCACTTGGGTAAAACCAAGACTTCTAGTCTACTGAAAAAGGAGGGGAAGGAGACAGCTACTGCAGTTGGTACCTGGGCAGTAAGGTTTACCTGTTTCTTATCTCTACCAGAATGAATGTAAAAAATATATATAATAATAATACATGTGTGTATTTTATACATATATATATACACATATACACACATATGAATATACATGTATACACACACACATGTGGGTCTGAGTAAAGAACACGAAAAGACATTATCCCTCTGGTAACAAGTAGGCCACTTCAGATTGAAAACAAAGAGCAGCCATTAACATGTTCTCAAAACCAAAGAATTTAAATCATAAAACTATGGCATCACATTTATTGCCATAGTTCTGTATCATAAGAAATTAAAGCATAGTAAGATCTCCAATTTCATCAAGCATCCAATCTTCTCACTAACTTCACTTTGCTTATGTACCAAAATATAAAAGCCGAAGTCTGCTCAGTACTCAAACTTGACTTTATAAATGCTAAATAATGCCCATGTTTTCCAATTAAAAAGAAAGGATATTTGTAAAATCTTTACTTTTTCTAGAATTTTTTGACACAGGGTGTTGCTATGTAGTCCTAATTGGCCTAGAACTTACTATGTAGAGCAAGCTGGTCTTGAACTTGTGGAAATCCTGATTCTGCCTTCCAACCACTGGAATTACAGGCATGTACCACTATGCCCAGGCCAATTTTCCTAGGTAATTTTTAGAAGTCACAGATCCAAATGAAATTGTATATACCAAACTTTAAATTATCAGACAGAACAAAAATCAAGTCAATTCGTAATATATCCTTATGATGTAATGAACTGCCAACAGAAAGACATTTTAAAATTCCTGGCAAATAAATGATGGCATAAATGTATTCTAATATCTGTGACAAAACCATCTTTTAAAAAAAACAAAAACTCTTGTCCTTTGAATCAAGAGCTTTTCCACTGACTACATCTAATTGTTAAGAATGTTCTTGTAATTCTCAGCTGACCTAAAAAAAAGTTTTGAAGGGGCTGGAGATGGCTTAGTAGTCACAGTATTCAATTGCTAGCACTCCTATCAGGATGCAAAAACTGCTTGTAACTCCAGCGCCAACGGACCGGACACACCTCTGGTCTCCATGGGCACCCACACTCACACACACACACACACACACAGAGACACACACACACACACACACAAGCGAACACACAGAATTAAAAGTAAAAAGGATTTTTATTAAAAAAAGATTTAAAAATATAAAATAGGTACATACATGACTTTTGCTGTTTTCTGCAGGCTGCACATGAAAAAAAGAAAATAGGAAGCTTGTGAAGAAGTTACTAAATCTGCAATTTGAAACTTTTAATAGTGCTATAACTGATTTTACCTGTTGGTGTATTTTTTATCACCTTCCTTTTGATTAACCCAGAATTTTCCTGGAAGGGATTTATTGGACAAATAATACCTATGTAATTATTAAGGAAATGTAAACAATATTAAAGTCATATAATTCTTATGTACTATCAAATAGGCATACTGGTCAAAGATATTCAAATGTAATCAAAACCTATTCCCCTTGAAGCTTGCCCAAGGCTATAAGTCCATGCTTTCCTTACAGATTTCCTGTAGGAATGATCACACATTGAAACACACAGCACAATGCCTGCATCACAGCAAGGCTGGCTTACATTCTCTTCTCTACCACAAGTGACTAAGAGAAAGTACTTCAAAATATGAATAGTAATTTGGGAACCATTGTTTCCATATTTTTAAAAGTCACAGTAAAGAGTTCAGGATTCTTCTACATGCTAAATAACAAATTTGTCAAGAAACACCCCCTCAGCATTGCTGGAACTAGTCTGCTACAAAACTGTTCCTTAAGTGTGAATTAGTCTTTATTTAACAAATATCAACTACATGTCATACGTTAGGCTTTGTACTACAGACAAATATATATACATAATAAAGGTTCTGTTTATCCTCTAAAATATATTTAGAGTCTATATGCTCATGTTTAACTCTTATTCTACCTGTTTCTACATCTGGAAATGAATAAGTGACTACTTGAGTATTCAATAACCTAGAATTGCACTGTTCAATATGGTAGCTACTAGTCACATGCATGGATCAAGCATCTGAAACACAATTAGCATTAACTGAGATGCAGTGTTAAAATAAAATGTATTGTGGATTCCAAAGACTTAGTATGAAACATTAATGTTTTCATTTGGAGCTGGGGACATGACTCAATTAGTGTTCATTTAGTATCTAAATGAAGATCCCAGGATGTAACAAGAATCAATAAAAGGACCCAGAGACTGATACTGGGGTCAAACTTCAAGCTAAAGATCAGAGAGGCAAAGCAGCCGGCCACTAGCTCTCACCTCCAGTTCAGGGTAATAGGGCTGATCCACCCACGAGCTCTTCACCAAGTCTCAAACTGATGCCTCTCTTCAGTGTGGCTGGAGAATGAATGAATCTCTGAGACTTAACTTCTGTCTTATATACTTCCCTAATATTGGGATTAAAGGTGTGAGCTATAATTCTCTTTTAGACTGATTCACTCTTGTGTAGATCTGGGTGGCCTTGGACTCAGAGATCAGTCTATCTCTTAATCCTGAGTCCAAGGACTAAAGGTGTATCCCACCACCTCCTAGCTTTTGGCTGCTGGGATTAAAGGTGTGTGCCTGGCTTCTATAGCCTTGTGGCAGACTTTGCTTTTCTGAATCCTCAGTCAAACTTTAATAAATCTCAAATGATATATCACTAGCAGGATTCAAGTAGTTTTGTGAACATATAATCCCAGCATTGGGAGGCAGGCACAGGTGGATTCCAAGAGCTTTGGACTCGCTAGCCAGTCAAGTCAGTGAGCTTCAAGTTCATAAGAATCTTCGATCAAAAAATAATTTGGAGAATGAATAAAGAAAACACCTGAAGTCAACCTTTGGGTTCTGGACATACATGCATATACAAACATGCCCCAGAATGTGTGTACATATGCACACAAAGAAAAAAAGTTTCATATAAGCTGGTATTTTAAGTAAGATGTAAAAAAAAAAGATACAAAAGCTCATTTTTTTAAATGAGGTTACTAGGAAATTGGAGATTATATGTGCCTCTCATTTAAAAAAATAATCTAGGCAATATTTGCAGAGTTACAAAGTAAAGGGCTAACCAATGGCAACTCACAATACAGAAAACATTCTTAAATTAACAGAATCGGTTGGGAATAAAATAGCAGAAATTCTCAATTAAATAATGGGCAGGGAGAGCTGGTTCAGTGATTAAAGAGCACTAATTGCTATTCCAGAAGACCCAAGTTTGATTCCAGAAACCACACTGCAGCTCTCAATGGTCTGTAACTCTAGTTCCAGGAGATCTGACCGCCTTAAGGTCTCCACAGGCACCAGGAACACGAGAGGTTCACATACATGCCAACAAAAACACATACATAAATAGTAACAGTGGACAGATATCCATAAAATGCATATGGAAAAGTTAAAAGTAAGCCACTATTTGTTAGTGATCATTAAAAGCCAGAAAATTAGAAATTTTTGATTTATTGAATTAAGTGAAATTACTGACATCCTCATGTGACATAAGAAAACTGAGTCTCAAAGAATTTAACTGAAGCTATCAAGCTAATCAGTTGCTGAGTCACAGATAAAGACCTACAATTTTGGGGTGGGGGGTCAATTGACTTTTTCATTTCAGATTCCTCTCACATAACATCTGTAAACTGTAGAGTATAATATGAAAATTTCCACGTTCTAATTATGTGCCTTGCACAGATAAGTATCTCTGAGTTTTAGCTTTTATTACTTTGAAAATGGAAGCTTAGAATTAAATATTTTACCATTTCTATGCAACATGTATACTCTACATGCAGACATGGCTGCCAATAAAAACTTAAAACATTGTGTTAGTCTCAGATGCAACAGTGAAAGATGCTACTTTGTGCATAGATAGTTGACATGAAATTACACAATCGAAGCCTGTGACCAAAGTCATCTAGTAATTACAGTGGCTTCTTCAGTAATGCTTGCATTGATCCACTTTTAACCCTGAATCCTTTACTCTTCTCATTATCGATGAAGGATACTCTTCTTCCAACAGCATTTTCTCAATGACAGCTCTGTTCTCATCACTGATGGTGCTATCCAGAGTCCAAGGCTATTTAAAAGAAAGAAAGGAATGTATAACTCTCTGTGTATTTCATGACTTTAAAAGCTACCTTATTTCACTGAGTGAAATACATGATACAAACGGTAACAGCTACACGTCACTAAATAAGCATAGGTCACATTCTGACTTTCACAATCACCCTGAGACAGGCATAAACAGTTCACAGTTGCATCTGCAGCACTGATGACATTTTAAGTGGAAGAGAAGAAACCTCACATAAAACCTGCTGGATTGCAAGGCTCATACCCCTTACCTGTAATCAGCAATAATGGCTGCCATGCACAAAAGAAAAGAACTCTTAGGCTTCAGACATTTTGCTCAACACTTAACCTGTTTCCAAAACTCAATTCTGTTTTACCTCAGCCACACCCTGAGTAAATGATTATACTCATTCAATTCTCAAAGTCACAAAATTTCAACTCCTATCTCTTCTTTAAGCTCCAGACTATGTGGTCACTACTCACACAAGACCTCCCTTTGAATATCTAACTGGCTTCTCAAATGAAACATACTCAAAACAGAATTCAGCATCACCTGTCTCCACCTGCCTTTCCAACTTCGCAAAGAGCACCATCAATCAGTTAAACAGCCAGGAATCATGGATTCTTTCCTTTCTCCTCCATCCCCACATGCAATCTACTAAACAACTCTTTCTTTAAAATCTAATTCAAATTGGTCCAATTAGACCTCTACTGGAACATACAGGACCAAGCCACTATCTAAAACCTTGCTTGGATTATTGCAAATGGTTCCTAATCAGTCTCTCTGTTTCTACTCTTGCTTCCCCCCAGGTCTTTTCTTTACCAAAGCACCCAAAGCACACTTGACAAAAATGAACCTACTCTCTGTACTGAAAGTTAAAGAAATGTTTCAAATTTAAACCCGTAAGCTAATACTTCCGCACTCACTATTCTTTCTGCCTAGCATGTTGGCTTTTTTTGTAATTCATCCATCCATTCATTTTCCCCATTATAGTTCAACTTAAATGTCACCTCCTCAGCATCCTTCATTGACTTTTCCTCAAGTTCCCCACCCTACTATCTTCAGTCAACATTGCTTATTTCTTTCACGATCTATAAATGGTTTGTCTGCCCATTTATTGACAGACTTGTTTTGTCTATAGATCCCGTGAGAGGAAAGTCAATCTATCTTGCAGACACTTGAGTGTTTAAGCCACCCTACTGTCTGGCATGGAGAGTATGCAGCTACTGCTAAATGAAGGTGTGGACTCTGATTCTGCACATCTTTCACTTGAAGAAATCAAAGTTGACAAATGTGGGGAAGAAATGTGGTAAACAGCTATACCTACATCAAACTCATCTAAATTTATTTCTCAAGAGATCTTTTTCCCATAGTTGAAAAAAAAGGTTCCTCTATTTTTAAGTGAAGTGTTTCCATATACTTCTGCGACTGTGGAGAATTGGTCCTCAGCTAAAAAAGGAAAAGAGGCACTCGGGGCATCTAGCAGGAGTGTTAAGTCATCTGACTCAGCATACTTACAAGACAGCCATTCTCCCTCCGCCATGTTGAATCAAGATAGTGATCTTGAAAAACTGATGCTGTACTTTCATCATTTCTGTAGTAAGTACAAAAAGTAAGAGAAGGGTTATGTTACATCTATTTACGGCTATAACTCACACAGGGCAGGGGCTGGCCAGTTGTTGATGCTGAGCAAGCACCTCCTCCCCTTAACAAAGACTGGAGACTACGACAGTACCTGCTCTGCCTTGTAGGCCACTGAGGGGAATACTATAATGTGATACAACAGCCACAACACTCTGAGGCTGACAGCTGCCACTTGAGTTCTGGCTGATAAGTATACACATGCACATACAAACTCTACAGCTAAATCTTTCAGAAATAACAAAGCCACAAACTCCACTACCCTTAAAATGAAGAAACAAAACAAAACTAGATGTAAGAACTAATAAAAATACTGAAGGAATTTAATAACAACTTAATTTTAAAAATAATTTGATTTGGAGGATTTCTGTATCCACGAGAGATCAAAGTTTACTAATTCTGTCATTTCTTTTCAATGAAATAATACATACAATATGTATTTCACTTGCAAGAAACAAAGAGTCGGGTTTTAGAGGGTCTCAAGGCATGATATAACAAATTTCAAGCATACAAAAGGCAAACATTAAATTTATGTTTCTTAGTGAAATTATTGACTTTTTTCTGACATTTACTCTATGAACCAAAAGCAATTTCTCTCAAACAGTTTTAAACTCACGTCAACTGACTCCAAAGAGACTAAAAGGCTTCTACGATGGTCAGCAGAAGGAAACCTTTGTACAACTAGGTCTGCTAGTAGCGCAGGAGGTGGGATCATTGCAGAAATCTTCTCATACAGTACACCACGGCGAGAAGTAACAACATTCACACTGATATACACAACTGAACACCTACCTGAATCTCCTTTACACGGTTAAGCTTAAAATAACCTTTCCTCTCAAATCCGCCAGGCTTCCAGCTCCCTTTCTTAGCTCCTGAAACTTCAGTCTCCCTAGTGGGTCAACCCAGAAATAGGAGTTTGCCCCTTCTTCTTAACAACTCAGTTCAGCCTGCCCCCTCTTTCACTGTTTCCACTCTGTTCTAAGGCCCCATCGTTTCACACCTTAAGATCCTCACTGGGTCAGAGCATGAGAAAAAGCTGGCAAGCCAGCTGATAACACCAATGTAAAGAACTGTTGCTATCTCGGGCTACCCACCATAGCTTTTAAACTGCTCTGCCGAAGGACGTCAGTGAAAAATAGTCATAGGAATGTAACGATCCCTCACGTTATTAACACATTCTAAGAGTGCAGTGGACATTTTTAAATGTTCCTTATTTTGTTATCTCGGAGGGGAGGACTGGTATTCTATGCAACCGAGCACCTCTCCTGTCGGATGAATTATACAAGACAGCCTCTCTATAGGCCAAAAATTGGCCATTTGTAATAGTATACAGTTCAACAAAGTTTCAACGAAGTTGCTGACAAGTTAGAAATCATGTAATTGGCTGCATTTATGCCTCAGGTCTTCCGGCTACTACCGAGTTCCTATTCTGGCTGCCATTAGTTAAAAGGAGGGATAATTCTTACTCCTAAAGCAAGGTGTTAGAGCATGTTTAGTTTAAAACACTGCCGGTCCTGCAGGCACTAGTATTTAACAACAGCCCTCACTGAACCATCACTACATTATCCTTAAGACAGTAAAGAACACTGCCGAGCATCTTACATATGCTAAAGCATCTTTCACAATTATTTCATCCGATGCTCGCAACAGTAAGCCGGACACGTGATTCTTGGTTTCCATGCAAGCGAGCAGAGGCTCAAATGCCTTGACCACGGTCACAATGACAGCAAACAGGAAGAGCAGATGCAGAGAAAATCTGAACTGTCCAAGAATAAAATCTGGGCCCCTTGAATTAAGCTGTCTTTCCGCAAGTTTCCATAACTTCCTCTGCGAAGGACTCAAACGACTTGACTAAGGTCGCTTACGGACGCACAACCAATTGTCTACGAGGTCAGGTCCTGTGGACTAGACACCCTTGTTCAAGTTGCTGGGAGGGGCCTGAGACACAGAGAATGCAGGAAGGAATCCGAACTGGAACACGTCCACTGCATCCCGGAAGCAGCGAAAAACAGTGTGGTCCGGGCGCTCAGCCCAAGCCCCGAGCCGCAGACCCAGCCGACTTCCGGCCAGCAGCAGCCCGAGTCCCGCCGCCGTCCGCGCGGACCCTCGGCCGACCGCATCCTCCGGCCCTCGCCTAGCACCGCCCGGCCCACAGGACCCCGCTCCGAGCCTCACCCTGGCTGTGCAGACGCCACCACATCTCCCTCCACATCCACATCCGCCTCCTCCGCCTCCATGACTGCACCTGACCCGGCCGTACCCGCGAGATCCCGCGAGATGCAGCGGGCCGGGGGCCAGGCAGGGGGCGGGGCCTGGAGTGTTGCGCGCGCACCTGGGGCGGGGCTTCCCGGGAAAGGCGCTGGCTGGGGCAGCCCAGGGGATTTGTTGTGAAACAGGCACCCACAGCCTCCCACCCTCCTTTCCTCTGCGGGTCCCTGGACATACTGGGGTGTCTCACTCGTCTCACGTGTTACATGGGATTACTCAACAACGGGTATCTTTCCATTCTGACGAGAGACCCTGCTTTGTGAACTGAGCGTGTGACAACTATTGCCTGTGGTTCTGTTTATGCACACACACACACACACACACACACAGCCACCCCGTACACTCTAGCGTCCCGCCCCCTTACACACACACACACACAGCCACCCCGTACACTCTAGCGTCCCGCCCCCTTACACACACACACACACACACAGCCACCCCGTACACTCTAGCGTCCCGCCCCCTTACACACACACACACACACAGCCACCCCGTACACTCTAACATCCCGCCCCCTTACACACACACACACACACACACACACAGCCACCCCGTACACTCTAGCGTCCCACGGGTATCTTTCCATTCTGACGAGAGACCCTGCTTCGTGAACTGAGCGTGTGACAACCATTGCCTCTGGTTCTGTTTATGCACACACACACAGACACACACACACAGACACACACACACAGCCACCCCGTACACTCTAGCGTCCCGCCCCCTTACACACACACACACACACAGCCACCCCGTACACTCTAGCGTCCCGCCCCCTTACACACACACACACACACAGCCACCCCATACACTCTAGCGTCCCGCCCCCTTACACACACACACACACACAGCCACCCCATACACTCTAGCGTCCCGCCCCCTTACACAGACACACACACACAGCCACCCCATACACTCTAGCGTCCCGCCCCCTTACACACACACACACACACAGCCACCCCATACACTCTAGCGTCCCGCCCCCTTACACACACACACACACAGCCACCCCGTACACTCTAACATCCCGCCCCCTTACACACACACACACACACACACACACACACACACACACACAGCCACCCCGTACACTCTAGCGTCCCACGGGTATCTTTCCATTCGGACGAGAGACCCTGCTTTGTGAATAGAGTGTGTGACAACCATTGCCTCTGGTTCTTTTTACACACACACACACACACACACACACACACACCACACACACACACATATACACAGCCCAGCCACCCCGTACACTCTAGCGTCCCGTCCCCTTACACACACACAGCCACCCCGTACACTCTAGCGTCCCGCCCCCTTAAACACACACACACACACACACACACACACAGCCCAGCCACCCCGTACACTCTAGCATCCCGCCCCATTCCCCTCCACTCACTCACCACAGTGAATTTTTAGAATGACCAATGGGTGTAGGTTCATGGATTTTATGTCACAGATAGGAAACAGGCTCAGAAAGTTGATGTGATTGTCCAAGCCTAGTGCTAGGAAAACTGGCCTTTTAAACTCCTGAGTGCTCGCCACACACAAATCATTGATGGTTAGAAATGGAAAAAGAAATGTGTAAAATGAGTGCCCAGTTCTCAGTGTGAAGTTTAACCTCGGGATAACCTGGAGCTGTGGTTTATTTTTTGTTTGTTTGTTTGTTTTGTATGTCTGCCTATTATCAAAGGACTTCTCCAGTAACGACTCCCCTGACACAGAATAGGTAGTTAAAGATGTCTATTGAATTTAATTTGGGAAATGCAAAATAAAAACACTAGTCTCTTAAGTTAAAAAGAACCAAGGAGAAAAGTATCAGGGAATATGGCAGTACCTGCTACACAGGTAGAGCCAGGAATGGTGCCTATTTTTACTGTACATGGTGAGGAGCTGAGGAAACCTTGACTGAATGTGTAAGGAGTGATTGAAATCCCAAGTGAATGTGTATTGTTACATGTACAGCCATGTCAAACACCCAGTGCCTCACACCTATGGGGCACCATCCCAGGAAGGGTCAGGCTCAGAATGGCAAAGCCTTCCTGTGATCCACGTGTGAGTGTTTAGGAACAGTTGACCACATTGTGCAAACACTAGCAAGTGCAGCTTCTTCCTCCTGGGTTTTTACAGCCTGAGACTGCTTTCCTGCAGAGACCTCCTAGAGACTCGCTTACTCCTGACACTCTGCTATACATAATAACTGTGCTGAGGTTTTGTACTGTGGGCCCCATGTCGTGGGTATAGTTGGTGCCACTCAGTCAGAATGTGTTCAGTCCCCATGGCTCCAGTTTTTTGTGTATGTGTCTGTTGTTTCTTTAGTTTCTGTCTTATCTTTACTCCCTCATAGCCCCAGCCGTGCTTCAAGGACCACACCCATGCAAGACAACAAGACAGCCCCACAGACTAGAAATCCTCTTCATTCATTGGGTAGACAATATGAAGGATATGGCCTGGGTAGTAAAGCCCAATAGGCCATTGCTTTGGCACTGCCCAGCAAACAAACACAAAACCTGAAAGGATAAACTGTTTCCAGGTAGTTTAGCTGCAGTATCACCTTCAAGCCCCATGCAGAAATAAAGGAATAAAAAGTATTTAGTCTGTAGCAAGGTAAAGTTACAATGCCTGGCATCCTATAGCTAGATATTCAAAGAAGTAAGAAAATAAGAGCCATAGAAAAGAAATGGTGATTCATTGAAATCCATTTGATTCTAACACAGATGCTAGAGTTGATATATGTAGGACATTTCCATGTGGCAGTCCCTATGCTAGAATTGACATGTGAGGGTCCCTAAGCTAGAACATTAAAACAGTGATTATAAGCTCAGTCTGTGTGTTTAAAAAGTTAAGTAGAGGCATAGGCAATATAAAAAGTATGTCATCAAACCTATGGAAATAGAGAGTATATTTCCAGAGACGAGAACACATTTGATGGGACTAATGGAAGAGTAGATATTTGTGAAAAGAGAATCAGTGAACCATGTAACATAAAGTATCCAAATGAAACACACAAAGTGACATAAATAAATAAGGAATCACTGAGCTGTTCAATGAGCAACTTTGAACATTCCACTATATAACTAATTAGAAAAACAGATCAGAAAAACATTTAAAAAATAATGACTGAAGATATTTCCCATTTTGAGGAAAATAATAAATTAATAGATTCAAGGAACCCCCAAAACAAATGATGCTGTACTAAGGTCAATTATAACTAAAACCAGTAGACAAAAGACTTTCCTTTGACAGGAAATTTCTTGTTGAGAAAAATGGAATCCAGAAAGTTGTAAAGCAATATACTTAATGTATAAGGAGGAAATTAACTAGTCAACTTAAAGGTCTATTTCTAGTAAACAAACTTTCCAAAAATGAGAACTAGACTTTGTTTTTGTTTTGTTTTGAGACAGGGCTTGCTATGTAGCTCAGAATTGCCATGAACTCAAGATGCTCTTGCCTCCAACACCAGAGGGCTGGGATTACAGGTTTGCACCACTGTCCTCAACAAAAAATTTTGGAAGATATAAAAAATTTGGAAGATCAAAAATTAGTAAACAACATCCTCCAAGAGGAAAGAAGTTATATGCAATGAAGCTGGGACTATTTAAAAAAAAATGAGGAACACATGATATATTATGTAAGACTATGTATGTGTGAGGAGGCATGTATACATGCTTATATCTTTGTATGTACACATATCAGCATAAGTGTATGCACTTGACAGTGGCCAGAGGTAAATGTTGAATATCTTGCTCTATCATTTTCTACCTTCATTTTGATACAGAATCTCTCACTGAACCTAGGGCTCGCCAATTCAACAAGACTAGCTGGGCAGCAAGTTCCTGACTGTGCTTCCCCAGGCAGGCGCATTCCACCAGCTTCAGTTCTCATCCGGGGTTCTGCACTCACTTCCTCCTATTGAACAGCAGGCCCTTCACTGCCTGAGAAGTCTGTCCAGCTCCGTATGCAATACTTTCCCTTAGTACTTAAATCTAAGATTATTAACTGTTAAAAAGAAGAGGCCAGGCATGGCAATACATGCCTGTCCAATTCCAGTGTTATAGAGGAAGTGGGAGGATCAAGGCCAGCCTGGGCTAATAATAGAAGTGGTGATGATGAATGATGAGGTGATGGTGATAATGTGATGACAACTAGTGAAGTATGAGATTCATGAAATATATGACATCAATGTATAAAGTCTAGGAAGAATATTATCATCTTGACCCCAGCTGGAAACCTGAGCAGTTGGCCGTGCCTGTGAGGGATTTTCTTTATTCTCTTTATTTATTTATTTGTTTATTTTTGGTGTTTCGAGACAGGTTTTTCTGTGTAGCTTTGTAAACCAGGCTGGCCTAGAACTCACAGAGATCTGCCTGCCTCTGCCTCCCGAGTGTGAGGAATTTTCTTGGCTGTATTTTCTGAGGTAGGAAGATCGCCTCTAAATCTGGGCCACACCTTTTGGTGGCAGTCCTCATAAAAGGACATGGAAGAACAAAGCTTTTGCCCTTTGCCCTTACTCTCTCTGACAAGTTCATCTATTGTGCTGTGAGGCATTCATTCCTTCACTAGGATTAGAACCTAGTTCTTTGGGATTCCAACACAGATTGAAGACCATCTGGTTCCTAGGAAGCCCCTGGAACTGCAGCACCAGACATGCAGTGTCACAGCCTGAACAACTCCAGACTTGACCTTTTTATGAAGAGACATCCATGGTTGGACTACCCAGACCACAGCTGAAGGTATTCTAACACACACACACACACACACACACACACACACACACACACACACACACACTCAGTTTTATTCATTCAAAGAACCGTGACTAATGCCCCCAATCCATTTAGGGATGAGGAAACAAAGATCCTGAGAGTTACTGTTCCATGGATGACAAGTTCCAGAGCAGACACTCCAACCCAAGCCTCTCCGAGTCTGCTTGCTGTGTTGTATGTTCGTATTACAGCAGAAAGAGGAGATATTTTGCAACACAATGTCATTTGGTATTTTGCCATTTGGTTTAAATAACAAGTGGATGAATTTTCTAGTTAGAGGCATTTAAATCTGGAAGTTAATAAAGAGTATATCTTGAGGATAGAATCTTATGATAAGTATACACATCTTTCTATGTAAGCACCAATGCCCTGTTTCCTTTGTGGATTCTAAAACAATGTGACTGGGGACACCAAGCTATAAACCTTCATGGATGTTACTAGAGGAATGTTTTGTCAATAAAATCCTCATCTCATTTTTTAAACTATAGTACTTTTGACCCAATTGGACAGACAGCTTATTTATGTCTTGTTTCTTCATATTTCTAGTGAGTGAAAAAAGATCACTGTGTTTGTTTTGAAAAAATAAACAGAGTATCATTGCAATTTTAATTCATAGATTCTGTCATGTTAGCATTTATGCTAATTACTTTGGATCTTAAAGTGCTTTAAAAGCAGAAAGTGTCATACAACTGCTCTAAAATATCATTGCCTTATGAATGGAACTGTCTGCTAAATGATTGTCAGAGATTTAAAGGAGTTCCCATCTTAAAAACACAATAGCTAAAGAGCAGAGAGGAAGCCCACTTTATCTATATAGAGGTGATAAAATAGATGAATGCAGACATAGAGATATGAACTACACCTGGCAAGAATTAAATAGGGCTTGAGTTTTTCCAGGAAATGAAGCTGCATTTTCTTTTCTTTCCCCTCTTCAATTCCCTGAAATCACATAAGGTAGCTACCGAAAACACTGTTTTCAACATGTTGTGAGGAATGTCATTGTCCTTCTTACATTTTAATTGTAGTAATGATACATCCATCTGACATTAGTTGGAAGAGAATAAAAGGAGCCAGCATTAATGAGTTCCTACTGTGTGACAAGCATTTTATGTTCATTTCTTTATAGCCAGACAACAGTTCTCTGAGGCAGGAATTGTTTCTCTTTACAGATGTGTTAACTGTGAGGCTCAGAGCAGTTAAGCAATTTACCCAAGGAAAGGTAGTTTATTATCTTTTCATTACATCTGGAGTCTTGAGTACCAATAGCATCATTCTGACTTAATCCTGTTCTTCTTGGAAATCCCCAGTGGCAGGAATAGCTCCAGGTGAATGGGCATAGGCAGACATGGGTCACATACCAATCTTGAAACCAAGAGGATTCAGCTCTACTTTCCTAGAAAAGCCCAAGTTAAGAACCTGGTTAGACCTGGGCTTTGAATGTTGCAAATGGAATTTCCGAGAAGGAGATTCTGACAGGACATTCTAGGCAGAGAGCAAGGAACGAGTGATAACATGGAACGAGCAGTTTAAGGGTTGGCAGGAGTCAGTGGAAGCCTGTGGGATATAGAGGTCTTGTGAAGGAGAAAAATGTCAGAAGGTTTCTTGACTGAGAACTACCTGCTAGACATACTGAGTTGAGAATGGTGGAAAATAATTATCTAAAGTTTTTTGCTATTGTTTGTTTATTCCTTATCTCTGGGAACCTATGGTTCAAAGAATTGTACAAGAAATTTAAGTTGTGTAGTCAAGGAAAAATTGAATGTTGAGGTCAAAGATCAAATTTTTGACAATTAAATTGTTCATAGTATGCATATTACCTTCACATGAATAAAAGGAATTTGCACCTAGGTTATTTGCTTAAAGTTTTTCAAGAAGGAAAGAAAATGAGTCAAATAGTATCTATTGTTAGCAATAAAACAAGAAAATAGAAGTACATTTTCATTATTTCATTTACAAGGACATAAAGTGTGTAAGTTTCTTATGTAACCATTCCTTACTTTACTATCTCACTTGTTTTTTGTGATCTGGCAGCCCAAAGAAAAAGCCCCCAACAAATGCCACCCAACATGGGCATATTTTTCCTTATAAGACCTGAGAAAGTTTACAAAAGCTTCCAAACACACAAAAGTGGCGTCAAATGCGGCCTTTTAGTCCTGTAATCTTCCATGTGGTTTGCGGTACAGAGACATGTCTCCGGGCTGCTGCCTGTGGGCTTGAACTACCGGCATGCCATATCCTAAACTGTGCTGCTCTGAGATTTAAGATTTTGCTCATGCAGGCAGAAAAGGTTACAGATGTACAGTAAAGCAGGTTCAGATGGGGGAAAAAAAAACTTCAAACAGGTTACAGTGTATTTAAAAATGAGCATAGGCTTAAGAAAGAAAAGAAAATGGGTATAGCTAGTCAGAGAAAACAAACAGTAAAGAGTTTACAAATAATTAAAAAAGAATAAGCTATTTAGAGATGGGAAATATACAGGGAGTCCAGATTCTGTACAGTGTTGTATTTACTTTAAATGTTTTGATTGCTGATGAGCAAACAATAGCTGCTGAGAGGCACTGGACTATAAATACTACTAAATTAAACCAACTATATGTTTAAAAAATGTCTTTACCTTCAAAATGGAAGTCAAAAAGTATATTACACTGGGGAAGAGGTTATGCTTTTGTTTCAATCTACAGCAAATGACAGGCTGTAGATTGGTTCAAGGTTAAAAAGGATCTGGTTTGATTAGGGGAAATCCCCTTGAAATCCTGACTACAGACATAAAAAACTAAAATAACTACAAAATAGGTAAGGAATATTTTAGCTACTCAAGCATAAAACAAAAAAAATCATGTTTGGTTGGCTAGTGTACAACGTACCGTCCATACTTGTGTTAATGAGATATGTATATTACCTTTGAAAGTTTATGTGTTTTCTGTGCAAGGGGATCAGACATCAGTGAAAATGGAGGTGATTCAGCCTCTCAGAGTACCTCTGTTGCAGTTTCCTCAGAGTTCTACATCCAGAACAGCTACAAGGCTGGCTGAGATGGTCCACTCTCACAGTCTATTCTAGCCAGGACTGCAGATAAGCCTTCTGCTTTCTCATTGCTCAGACTGGACAACAAATGTCTCCCAGAACTTGACCTTTATCCCAATCTTGTCAGGGTTCCCCCAGTGATGCCATCATCCCCAGACAACAGGAAGCAGTCTAGAGAACATGATACCCACATTCCTGAGAAGTAGGGTAGATAGGTTTTGGTTGTTTAGTAGGTTATGGATGTTTGTCATCATTTAGGAGGTTGGCTACAAGTTGTCATTGGTCATGTTCAAGGAAAGAAGCTAGACAAAGGAGATTAGATTCAGGGATCTCTTTCTGAAGGGAACAAAGAGAATATAGTATAAAAGTGGTGGGATAAAAGGGTATATTATTGAATCTACTTTTAAACTAAAAATAAGTTACTAGTCTTAAATATTTTACATTGATATTGTTTTTTATATATTGATACAGATTTAAGATATTTGTATTATATTTCTATGTCTTATTTAATGTATTGTACCTATGTAGCTCATTTACAAATGTAATATAAAGTTCTAGTCCTTGAAACTATTTAGGATAATAAAGAAATACAGGTTAATAATCATCTATAACATCTATAACATCAAACTTACAGTCAGGTGTGTTTTCAAGGTCATACAGAGACATATTTTAGATAGGTGATCTTCAAACATTTCAAAGACCTACAGAATATGGCATTTAAAATATTGTAGTAACACAGGGATTTTCATGGAGGTGAGACAGGCCTCCTCCTGGGGGAACAATTTTCTTCATAAAAGGTTGATGGGCATTGAAGAACCTGCATATGGAGTTTGCTTTCAATGTGACAAAACTAGTCATTTGGACAAGAGACTGCTGTTGTCTTGACTTCTGACAGTATGCTGGACAAGCAAGAAACAAAGGAAAAAGACTGTTAAACTTGGTCTAGATGAAGTGGGACACTGCTTCAAAATTCCTGCTTCCTAGAAATGTCTGCCAGATATTCTGCAGGACACACAGGAAAGTGACTACTGAACCTTGCCCAAATAAGGAAGAACAGTTCTTCAAAATTCCTGCTTCAGAGAAAAGTCTGTCTGATGTTCTAGTACTGTATGCCAAAGATGGGTGCCCCAACATTGCAGAGGAAGCTTGGAGTAACTGTCCAAGCAGCCAGGTGTCTCTGTCATTTCTTAGTTTTTGGAAGTGGCTTGCACTGCACTTCCTGTTTACTGAGGTAATGTTATACCCTTCTCAGGTCTCTGATGGAGTTGGAGACTAGATAGTTGCAGTTACAGTTTCCCTTAGTCATGATAGAAACTAAATTTTGCCAAATACAAATGGGTTGGGCAGAGTAAATGTAATTCTTACCTGATAATTATTCTTATTGCATATAGTTTTACTATGTTAGAGTTAAAACCTTGTCTTTTTATTTAGACAGAAAAAAAGAGGAAATGTGGAATACTCTTTTTGTATACTTTGAAGAGGTGTCACTCATATTGGTTTAATAAAAAGCTGAATGGCCAATAGGTAGGCAGGATTTGGAGGGGGGGCAGAGAGAATGCTGGGAAGAAGAAAGGCAGAGTTGCCAACCAGATGGAAAGGAAGTCTGATGGGCAGTACAGAGGAAAGGTAACCAAGCCATGTGAAAGAACACAATTTAAAGATATAGGTTAATTTAAGTTATAAGAGCTAGTTAGAAACAAGCCTAAGCTAAGGCCATGCTTTTATAATTAATAGTAAGTTTCCATGTAGTTCTTTGTGTGCTGGTGACCCAAAGAAAAAGTCTGATACAGATGGGCAGTGCTTTTGGGTTTGAAAGTCTTCATTTTAACACTCTTGTGCCTTACTAGCAACTTCATTTATTTCGTCATGTATAAACTTTATTGCAACAGTAAGTTACTTTTATTTTGTGTGTGAGATATGCCTGACTTCAGAGAGCTGAGAAACAAAGTAGCTTTAAGTTGATGCCTTTAATTTCATTCTCTCACCTGCTTGCACTATTGAGGGCAAGGATCTACTTCATTCAACGGTGACTCTTCCTAATACTGTGTACAGTTTTTGGTACACAGCAGATTATGTATTATGGTGTTTTGAATGGCTACCATAGGCTCTTATATTTGCATGCTTAGTCCAAAGTTGGTGAACTGTTAGAGAAGGACTAGAAGGAATAGAAAGTGTGGCCTTGTTGGAGGAAGTGTGTCAATGGGGGTGGGCTATCAGATTTCAAAAGCCCATATGAGGCTCAGTGTCTCTTTTTTGTCTGCTACCTGTGGATCAGAATGTAGAACCCTCAGCTACTTTTCCAGCCCCATGCCTGCTTGTGTGCTGCCATGCTCCCTGTCATGATGATAATAGACTAGCTCTGAAACTGTAAGTCAGCTCCAATTAAATGCCTTCCTTTATAAGTTGCCTTGGTCACGGTGTCTCTTCACAATAGGATGGTAACTAAGACAGAAATAGTCCAATATTTGTTGAGCTAAATTGAACAAGTCTCCATTTATCTGATACATTTTGGCACAGCTGCTTATCCTATTTCAGACACAACACATTTTAAAAGATGAATATTTAATCATCTATCTCAGAACTCCTTATAGAATATTGAAATGTACCAGTGATAATTGGCATTGACAAAAACCTCACATCACCAGCCTGAGATCTTAGCGTGCAGAGGTGTTCTGCAATATGTTCATGTGTGTTCGTCTCCATGTCACAGCTGTTTTTTGCTGTTTGTTTTTTCTATCACATTTACAAGAAACCACAAGAGCCCTCTTTTAAAAGTCACTGTTTAGGTAAGTGTAATGGCAAAAATAATGTTAAAAGCTCAGATATTATGAATTATTTGTTTGTGGAGCTGTTTGAAAAGTTAGCCATCCCTAACTTTTCCAGCTCTTTGAAAGGATTTGAAAGGGAGCAAAAAGTTAGACATCGAGGAATTATTCATATTTATCTCCGTGGTTTCCATTTAGTATGGGAAAGCATTTTTCAAAGTTTTCCATGCCTTTGTTTGATTTAATTTCATGCTCACTGAAGCCCATTTCCATCTCAGTTACTGACACCTTGAACTTGTGATTTTCCTCTGTTAAGTAGACCAGATGACATTTGATAAGACGTTTGGCTCTTAAGCTCCATGGCTCAGAAACTGCATTAGGAAGATTCCATGGCATTCTTCTTACAGATCCCATTAAGCCCCTGAAAATATACTATGACCACTACAATTTTCGAGCCTTAGTCTGGACTCAGCATAAAAGAAGCCAAAGGCTTGGAAGGCTCTGATGCCTGGGGTACAGTATTTATACTTCATTAACCCAGAGCAGTCCCACCCCACCCCCACCTCCCATACCCCCTTCTACCTCTGTCTCTTCATCTTCCCATCTGGGCCTGGGACCAAGACTGCTAGGACCCTGGGAAGGTGGGACAGAACCATCTAAGATGCTCCCAGGAGAAGCTGCAGACAACCCCCACCCTTTTTCTGCTGCAGGAATTTAATCCTATCCCTCCCCCTCCTCTCCTGGGGAGAGTGGCCTCTCTTTGTAGCCAGGGTAGACTTTGAATTCACAATCCTCTGTCTCCATTTCCTGCCAGCTGGGACTCTAAAGCACTTCACCAGCCCAGCTTCACTTTCTATTTTGATTCTGTTCCTGGCTTATTCTAACCGCAGGGTTTAGATTCTCAGTATGGGAAAAGTAATATTTGCAGGGCGGAACAGTGAATGGTGGTAGAGTGGATGGGAATTTTGGCTTTGAATTTACTGTTGAGGCGCCTAGGTAAGTGTAATAGTGTTATTTTTGTAGTGGTGGATATGTTCCAAGTCCCCCAGTAGATGTTTAAAACGTGTGTGTGTGTGTGTGTGTGTGTGTGTGTGAGAGAGAGAGAGAGAGAGAGAGAGAGAGAGAGAGAGAGAGAGAGAGAGAGAGAGAGTGTGTGTGTGTATAAAATAAAGTTTCATTTAAGGGAAGCACTTTATGGCTTCTCTCTGACATAGCTTAACTGCATGATTGCTGTGTTTGCACTTTGGAATTATTAAGTATAATGAACTATATAACCACAGTTGATGTGTGATGACCCCTGGTAGATAGTATAAAGGCACAGTGTAGAAATACTGGATTACTGAGTGGCTCATGGGTAGGTAGTATACACAGCCTGCAAATGCTAGATGAATAGGTGATTCACGTTTGGGGCAGAAAGGAATAGGATGGTACAGAATTGTGTTATCCTCAGCCACATGCAGCTTAAAATGTAGGAACTGTCTGCTTTTGAATTTCAAATATCATAAACTCAGTTGACTGCTGGCAATTGAAACCACAAATAAGGGGACTAGTGTTTTTGTGCTTATCAGGCCTCAGTTTCAGTACCCATAATTTCAGGGGGCTGTTGGAAGGATAGAATGCCATGGAAGAGAATGAAGGTGATACGAATGGCAAGAGCTCACCCAGGATTTGGTGTGTGGCAAGTTTCCTTTATATCTGAGTCCACCTGCCTTTACCCACACTCTCCCTGCAAAGTGAGTGGAACAGAAAGGCTCTAAAACTAGGGATAAACAAAAACAAACACAAATGGAGTCTGACCCCCTTTAGATATGCAAACATGGAGGGTTAGTATCCCATCTGAACTATTTGAGGGGAACACACACTGTCTCTGCCCGACAACATCAGGTGATGTTTTGCTGACCTGCTTTTCTTAAACAATTTGCACAGACCGGGAAGTGCCAGCCAGAGAACTACTGATGCCAGGAGCCTGCCAGCTGGACCAGCGGCTCAAAGTCCTGCACTGTGTTTTCTGTGCCCCATGTGTGCTCATGTTTCCCTACCCAGAAAGGAAGGAAGACTGGAAAATCCTGGAAGAAGGGAAGGACCACTGCTTGCTATGGTTTTTATTCTCTCTCTCTGCTTTAGCACTCTCTCCTCCATCTTTCTTCTGCCTTTGCTCACTCTCAGTAAAATCTCAAGCAAAGTGTCAACTTGGAAAACCTAGCTTCTTGACCGTGTCACCTATGGATTATATGTCACTGGATCAAGTCACTTAACTCTTTTGAACCTTTAAAATCTTTGAATTATTAATTTTGTGTGTGTGTCCCACATATATACCTATGAGAGAGAGGGGGGTATGTGTGTATCTCACATGTGTTCATGAGAGAGAGAGAGAGAGAGAGAGAGAAGAGAGAGAGAGAGAGAGAGAGAGAGAGAGAGAGAGAGAGAGAGAGAGAGAGAGAGAGAGAGAGAGAGAGAGAGATTACACATCTGGAGATCAGAGGCAACTTTTCAGGAGTTGGCGGTCTTTCTTCTGCCTTTTTAAGTATTATTTTATGCATACACCATGTATGTTTAAAATACTGTAGATGGTTTGCCTCCAGGTATTTCAGTGAACCACATGTATGGCTGGTGTAGTAATTTTTATCAGATTCCTTCTTTCATTTCTGCCCTCTTTGGTATCTCTTGCTCAATACAGTGACTCTTAGAATTTATGACAGTTTTTAAAACATATTTAAAAATTATTTTTACAAGTGTATATTGTATGTTGAACACATCTCTTCTCCATGTCCCAGCAAACCCCTTCCTCCCCTTCTTCTTCCCTTTGTCTCCTAGAGAGCTGGTCTCACTTGTACCCGCATGTGAATTATGCATGAGAAGACACACAATAAAGATTGTATTTAAACATTCATTGCTTACATTTGTTCCTAACTTTCTTTTTATGTATTCTTTGTGTCTTTCACACCATGCACCTCTATCCCATTCATTTCCCACCCCTTCTTATCTGCCCGCTGCCTTTGTAGCACCCCTTCCAAATAAAATAAAATGTAAGAGAATAAAGGAAGAGGAAAAATCAACTTCATCGTGGAAGCTGTTGAGTGACACAGTGAGTCACACAGTAAGCCCTTTTATACCCATATCATTATTTGCAAGAGTTCATTGCAAAGAGTCATTGGTTTGCTTTGAGGCCTCTGGTTTCTGCTACACTATCGATGCTGGGCCCTCACTGGGACTCCTCTTGAATATCCTGTGATTGCTCTGTGTTGTGGAGACCCTGCAGCTTTGGGTCTGCAGGACTGGTCCCTTCACATGCTCCAGCAGATCACAGATGGGGTGGATGCTGAGCTGGGCCAACTCATAACCATGGGTTTTGGTTTGGGTAGTTGCAGGGTTGGCCAGTCACCGGCATTCCCGTTCTCACCACCAGGGTGAGCTCTTCAGCATTGCCCTGGCGAGTTCACCCCTTGCAGCAATGAGCAGGGGCAGGGCCGGTTCTCCTGCTTTCAGCCCTCAGGGTAGGCTCTCCACACCTACACCTTCAGGGCCAGCTCTACTGTGTTTCCCTGGTGAGGTCAGGGGCCACTCTCCCAAGTGCAGCTGCAGCTGGAGAGGGGCAGGGACAGCTCCCTGACACTATAAGTTATAAGACTATAAGAGACTTTAACTCCTCTCTCAAACCTTCAGTCTAGACTGGGTCATGGCCCTTCCTGTCTTCTCTCCCACTCAGGATACCAGGCACTCTTGGACACCTTCTTTTATTCATTTCTCATACCAGAAGATTCTGTTTCATGTAATTACTAGGCTAACTCTCACATCAAAGCTTGGATCAAATGCCACCTCCTTGTAGATGTCTTCAACGATACCTTTGAATTTGCAACCTCCAGTTCCCAGTCTGCCTACCTTTTCTATTTCTCGTTTTTATCAGGTATGTTTTATAAGAGAATTATCGCTCAGTTTCCAAGAGGAGACTGACTCCAGGACCCCATTCAGATACCAACGGCTACCAAAATGATATGACAAAATGGCACAGCATTTACATATATCCTACACATACCTTCCTATGCACATTAAATCATAACTAGATCACTCATATACTTAATATAAATACTACATAAATAATTGCTATACAGTATTATTTAGGGAACAGTGACCAGAAAAAAATTCTGTACATACTCAATATAGATACAACTTTTTTCCTAAAAATCAATTTGTAGTAGATTGACCTTTGGCTATAGAATCCACAGGTATGGGTAAAGTTGTTTATTGATTTATTATCTACTTGTGTGTCTGTGAATGCATATGTTTCATCTTGATAGAATGACGGTCCCTGAAGAAAAGAAGTTTATCTTTTTCTTCACTGATACATTGTCCAGTAGCTAGGAGAGCATTTGAGTTGTAGTAGGTACCAAATATTTGTTGACTATAAGATGCTAAGATAGATGTGGTCTCACATGTTTTGTAATCCTATTACTTGGGAGGCAGAGGCAGGATTATTCAAAGTTTGAGGCCAGCCTCATCTACATAACAAAATTCTGTCTCAGAAAACAGCGTCACAAACAATAAAACAAGCAAACAAACTAAACAAAAATAGAAATAAAAACTAGATGAAAAGATGAAGGCAAACCCATTTCTAATAATATCTGAATATTGTACTTGAGGCAAAGTTAATTTTAGACTTTCAAGTTCCATGAGTTTCTGATGTCTGAAGTCATAGCTTCCATGGGGAACTAATATCCATAGGGAAGACAGAAAGACCTCTCTGGCAAGTGACACTAAAGCTGACCCTTTCAGGAAGAATTTAAATTGGACAAAGAAGGTGGTGGAGAGAGCCAGTGCAGGGCCTACTCCAGGATGAAAGCTGGGAGCCCTAGGGCAGGCAGGAATTGAAAGGTGACCACTGAGGCAGAAATGAAATGGAATATTGGTGTGATAACAAGCTGGGAAGTGGGCCAAGGCCCAGTTACAGTGGCAGGTGCAATTTCTCATGGGATTCTGTCAGCAGTGGGCAATCATAAGGGTAAGCTAGAAAGTGCCATGGCTTTTTCTAGATAATCACTGTGGTTATTGTTTGGTTAGTGGAGTGGTGTGTGTGTGTGTGTGTGTGTGTGTGTGTGTGTGTGTGTGTGCGCATGCACCTGTGCCTATGCTCCTGTAACTATTGTGAAGGAAGGATGACAGGTTCCAGATAGGAAGTTACAGTGTTCAGTTATGGATAGCTGTAAAGGAGAGAAACACATGAAATAGAGACGTATTTTTTGGAGGTATAATCAACAAGGTTTGATAACTGGTTGGCTGTGGGGGTGAGGAAGAGGAAGGCAACAAGAATAACTCATAGATATTGGCCCAAGTAGTGTTAAGGATGCAGGTGCTGTTTGCCAGGATATGGAAGATTGGAGCAAGAACAGACTGAAGAAGCCCATGGTGGGAGCAGCCTGGCCTGGAGCAGTATGATTTTGGCTAAGCATTTCCTACAACATTTCCTAACACAGTCAGACATCAATACATCCTATGTTGGAAGGCAGTTTGTTGTAGCACATTAATATCTATTTTTCATGAGGGAATAGTAAGGACAGTCTGTTCTTCTCTGCAGATACTTTGATTGTAGTGAATTCTCAGTCCACTTAAGAGCTGGGCCCTACTGGGATCATGGTGTAGACAGCATGCATAATTTTAAAGGAGTATTCAAGGGATAAGCTATTGAAGAGCTTCCAGACTGTACAATCACAGAAAGACTTGGACTACAATCTTAGCTTTGTTTTTGTTGCTGTAATAAAGAACATGGCCCAAAGCATCTTAGAGCGGAAAGTGTCCACCGAGGGAAGTCAAGGCAGGAACTCAAGGCTGGAACCTGTGAGCAGGAACTGAAGCAGAGGCCTCAGAGGAACCCTGCTTCCTCACCTGCTTAGCTTGCTTTCTTATGCCATCTAGAAACAGGTTTCCAGAGGTGCACCACCTTCAGGGGATTGTGCCTCCCATATCAATCATTAATCAAGAAAATGAGTTCACAGACTTGCCCACAGGTGAAACTGATGACGGAATTTTCTCAAATGAAGTTCATTCTTCCCAAATGACCTGGTTTGTGTCAAGTTGACAAAACACCAGTCAGCACAGACTTCATTGTCTTTGGAGTCCTTTTAGGATTGGACCTCTATGATTTAATAGTTCAGTAAGTATGAAAGTGCAATAGAAAGAGTTCAGAAACTGCAACAGATAGAGGAGGGTCCTTGGATGAAACAGGTTCTGTAGTGGCCTCTGTGACTTCATTCCTGTCTTTAATGTGAGAATTCCCTTTCTCAGGGAAGTCTGGATTTTGGAGCTTATTCTCACCCCACTAATATCAAAATATTTATACCCAAATGGAGGCTAAGATTTTGTAGTGGCATACTATTTTGAGAGTGTAAGTTTGGAGAAAAATATACTTGTGTACCTGTAGATTGTAGAGTTAGACTAGTAAAGTTTCAATGTTGGCTCTGCCTTGTTCTAGCTGTCTTTTTACTTTTCCAAAATAAAAAATGCAGGGCTTCATAGTTGCTAATTCATAGGACTGTTGTGAGGACAACTGAACTCCTGGATCCTGGCATGGTGTTTTATTAAACCACCAACGTTCTTGAAATTGCATTCTCATTGTCTGCTCTCATTCTCAAGGTGGGAGGGCCTAAAGGTATTTTATTTATAAGTCATAGATCAGGAACCTATCACAGGTCATGGCTCAACAGAAGGCTCCTAACAAAGACTCATTGAGTGAATGACTTACATATAAATTTGGGAAAATTAAACATGCTCTTTTCAATATAGGTAAGAACTGCATGTGAGTAAGGACATAACTAAAGTTGGAGGCTGAAATTCACTCTGTTGCTGTGTGTGAGAGTTTTAAGGGAGCCCAGGGGCTCTCTGCAGCGTTTGTCCTAGTGGGTTCTGAACCAGTTGAACCAAAGAGAAGGAGATGAAAATATCAGATCTGAATTGAGAATGTACCATTGACCTTTGGCAAAATTGGCTTCCTTAGTCACAGGTATTCAGTCACTGAGGCAAGCTGCCCCTTCTGAGAACAATCATTTGCCTCCCAAAGGAGTAGGAGGCAAATACTATCAGATAGCACAGTGGAAAAGGAGGACAGCTGTGTGGGAGCAGAGGTCCTTACCCTGGCCATTTCAGCATTGCTGAAGGCACTGCTGCAACGCTTGCTTCTAGGGAAAAATAGTGTTAAAATGCCATTTTTCCCTATAATAGAGTGTTCTGTTTAATAAACCAAATGAACACATATGTATGCATACAATAGATAAGGGATTGTATGAATTTGTATATATCATATGTGTACTATATATGCATAATATATTATCTTATATGTATATATAGTGTGTGTAACTTGACATGTTGTATATTTTAGTCACTATATTTTAGGTAGTGTGAATTAATTACAATCATCATAATGGGAAGAAAAATGCCAGATTTTTGACCCAATAGACTTTCTATTTTACCTCTGTGGCCTAAGCAGCAAAAATTATTAGAAGCAGTACAATAACTAAAATAAAACAAAGCAGACATTTTAACTGAAAAATACTAAAAGAAAAAAATACACAAAATTCAATAAATTAGACTAAACATGCTGGCTCAGCTAAATACAATATTTAGTTTAAATATGTGCATTTTCCTTCACAGTGCTGTTTAGCTGGGTGGTTCTTAGAGCCTCCCTCAGGGCAGTTGTGGAGATGGCATTTGGCTCTGGCATCTTCTGAAGATGTCTCATTTGGCGGTCAGCACCCGATGGTGGAGTTTGGAGGACTCCTCTGCCCTGATGGCACCCCTCCTCTCACTGGCCTCTCTGCTCTTACATGACACACTAAGAGCAATCAATATTTCTGATAACAGTTCTGCCATTCCCAAAACATGACTTCTGTTCCATTTGCTTGGTCAATAAAGTGGACAAGTAGTTTAGAATCAAGGAAGAGAACTCGACTCCATCTTTCCACAGGAGGAAGTGGGAAAAAAGGTAGTTATTTTTAATTTTCTTTAGAGAAGTTTCACCATGGAAACATGAGAACAGACAAAAACAACTAATGGTCTTTTGAATGATTATGCCACATGCACATTTTGAATATCATATGGTTTTCACAAGGACTCAAAAGAGGTATTATTATCCCCATTTTAGGTAAAGAATTTAAGCCTCAAAGATCTTTAGTCAATAGACTAAAAAAAAAATCAAACCCATTTATTTCTGATTCTAAAGTTTTGTGTTCTCTCTGGAAACTACATAACTTCTCACTATTATAAAATTTTCACTTACAGAATATAAATTTAGGATCTCTAAATGCCTAGGAACTAGTAAACCTTGAAAATAATTTTTACAGCACCTTCAGTGGTCCAATATAGGTTCTTAACCAGTATTTAGTAAGCTGATCTCAAGAAAAACATGCCCTGCCTGGAATGTCCCATGTACTGGTCCTTGCCTTATTGATGGGGATGAAGTGCCCCAACTAAAGCAGCTTCAGAGAAAAGGGGCTTATTTTAGCTTCCAGTTCTACATGGATACAGTCCACGAGGGTGGAGAGGGCAAAGCAGACCGTAGGAACAACATGGTAGCCGTAATTGGAGGCTGGCGACCATACCGCAAACACACCCAAGAAGCAGAGAGTGAATGGAAAGTAGAGCCAGGCTACAAAGCCTCAAGGCCTGCTCCCACTGACTCGCTCCCCCAGAGCGCCTCTAGGTCTCAAAGGTCCTGTGGTCTTCCCTAACAACGCTACCAGCTCAGGACTATGGGGTCACTTCACGTCAAACTGCAACATCCCACTAGATGGGAGAAACGGCTTTCAACCAAAGACTCATCAATGTAGCTTTCTCTACTGCTGAGTCCGGTGCCTGCCACACAGCCAGAGGATGGGACTTCATAGGATGATGCTGCAGTGCTCTCACTTGAACCTTGAGGCATGCCCACTACATCCTAGCGCCAAACCCAGTCTTTCTGTTCACAGCGTTTTGTAGAGTGCTTGCCTAGCATGCTCAAGGCTCTGGGGTCCTGTCCCCAGCACTGATAAATAGATAAGAAGAACAAATAAAATATGTAACTTAAAAAACACTGTATATTTGGTGTCTCAACTTTGCAGCATCCGCTTTCTACAAAGTGAGCATTTGTCTTAATAAAAAAATATTTTATACCTCCTTTAGGAACCCTGAAAAGGAAATCATGACCATATGAGGCTGAAATATGATCATAAAGGAGAAACAAGAGGAAGGCTTTTAAAATAAAACAAGAGCTTAATAAGTATATGCTGGAACACATTTACATAGGATGACAGTATTAATAGTTCTCAAACTGTGATGACACTTCAATTAAATCTTAAAAATTCTATTACTAATTAATACTTTCATAAAAATACAATGAACTGTCCAGCAGAGGGCAGCTGTTATGGAAGTTCTAAAAAAGGTCATCAACTCTTTCTGCAGGCCACTAATGAAGTGGTTCAGACAATTATGGACCAGTTATGGCCTCAGACTCAGATTTGATTAGCACTGTTGCGTTATCCAGTATCAGAGCATCCCTGAGATTTTCTGAAAGGATGTCAAGGCTCAGCTTCAGATCCAAGTATTTTAGCATAGGGCCCGTGCCAGACTTCACAGGGAAACCCAGTAAAGGTGCAGAATAAGGTCGAGTACCATCAAGTATTCGACATATTGGAAGAAACTGAAAAATAATACACTAATCATTTTTAAGATCTTCATAAAATGTTATTGTGAAGTAAAACTTTAGGAGAAATGAGATCACCTCACTGAAACTGCCCCCAAAATTCTGTCATTGGATCATAAATTGTCTCACTTTACCCCAACATCAACAACACAATTTTCAAGCCTTCCACGTCTCATTCTGATTCTTAATTAGACTCAGAGAATGGGGGAAATGACACCCCTCACTCCCAAGTTCATCTTTCCAAAAAGCCAGTGGATGGTTCCCTGCTTCTGTAGGAGTCCAGATGGGACATGATGATATGAGAAGTTAATCGGTGCATCTGTTCTCCTGCCTGCTGGTGAGGAGCTTGTGATCACAAACAACTCACTTGGGGCCATCAGTAGTCTCCGTAGAGGTACCACCCCCATACCATTTGTGGACCACACACTGGTGTGTGAGTCACCTCCTAGGATGAATGATGGTTGACTCAGCTTCGGAGAGCTTCCTATTGAGCCAGCAGTTGTTCTGAAGTCTTGGAAAGAGAACAGAATGACTTTGGAAGGAAATGATCACCATCCTTTATCAACTTCCAGGCTGTTAAAGCTGGAAAAGGGTCTCGCTGCTCACCAGCAAGATTCAAGGGGATTCAAGGCTCAGATCAGTTAGTGTCTGCTGGAGGGGCAGCATCCTGGGTTTCCCCAACAGTGCTACCTAGAGGTCCTGAGAACTACTTATTCAGGAACGACATCTTTTAATCACTTATTATATACAAAATAACACACACATGTTATTTCTCAAAAGAAGCATGATGCATGTTCCCAGAACTCTTCTGGATATTCGTTACCACAAGCACTACTGAACCCTATGCATGCCATTTCTTCCTCTACATATGGTCTTCTGGAAGTTTACTTTATAAATTAGGCACTACAGAGAGAGAGAGACAATTGTAAGAATACTATAAATACTCTTAAAACTTATGAATTTTTAGACTTTTCCACTTAATATTTTTGGACTGTGGCCTAATATCACCAAATAAAATTAAATTCTTGGGTAAAGGCGAGTGCTGTAATAGTCACACTATCCTGACTTCTACTGCATCATTGATTTAATTTAGGTACGGCCTGCTTAACAATCTGTCAAAAATCAGGGGTCAGTAAGCAGAGAATCGGCTTCCGCATACTTGCCTTCAGGCACTGCTACTCAGTGAACACCTGATGTCAGGCAGCTGTCTGGTTCTTCCATGAGAGTGTTCTTGTCCATTTATTGAACGTGGACACTTGCCTCAGCTCTATGATACGTGCACAGAATGTGATGCAAAGGGTGAGAGGCATCACCACGCTCCCTTCCTTGACTTTACGCCATATTGTAATGGGTATTTGATACATCCTTTTAGGTTTGAAAAGGGTCCAGAGTAACAAAACATGAGATGCTCCTTGCCTTATCCACGACAGATGCCTGATACATGCTATTCACCTGCCCTTCCCAAACCACACATAGGCAATGGACATGGAATGAATACATTCCCGGTAACAATTCCAACTCTCATGGGAGTAGCTTAGGCTTTAGTATGGCCCAAGTAAGATTACAATGAAAGCTTAGAACTCTTAAAATGCCACACACCATTATATCTTATGCCATTTCACTCTAACAGTTTCATAAACTTAGTATTATTTTTGCAAGCTGACTAGGTAAAGTCAGTCTGTGCATGGTGTTGAGGAAGGTCACATTGTGTGAAAAGTAGGTGGGTTTCTTTTGAGGTATAATAACATGATCTAGTGTTTCAAAGGTATCAGCAGCAGCATCACAATTCTTTATTAGTTCTTTGAGAATTTTACCATATATTTTGGTCATACTCCGCCTCTCTTCCAACTCTTCCCAGATCAATCATTTCTGGATTTGGGGGAGACAGGGTCTCTATGACTCTGGCTGTCCTAGTACTTTCTGTGAAGACCAGGTTGGCCTTGAACTCATAGTAATCTGTTGACCTCTCATTCTGGGTGCTAGGATTATAAGAATGAGCCACCATGCCTAACTCCAAAGTCATTTTTTCATCAGGTTTGGGTCTTAATGAACTGAGTTGCATGATAAAGCTTACGTGATCATGAAGTAGTTTGTAGCCATCTATAATGTTATTTCCTTTAAGTAGATTTTATTTTATTTAGACCTCCAGCTGTGTGATGCCAAATGTACAGGCATTTCCTCTAGAACATAGGCTTGAGAATGAAGGCAGCTACTGACACGTATGAACTAAAAAGAGTAGGAATTTGACAGTAGGCAAAATACGCTATGAGCCCAGTGGGTCTACTGGATGACTGCCATACAAGGTGAAGATGGGGGGGGGGAGAAGGTGAGGCTTCCACCCTTCCAATGTTTGCAGCAATCTTACCACAAATGCAGCCCTTCTGAATAACAGTGGGTGAAAAATGGGCATTTTCAAATCTTGCTATCCAGTCTTAATGAAGCCAAAGAGTGTTCTCCCCTCACACAGCATGGCACACTGGACCCAGCCAACATGCAGAAACTGACAGTGTGCGAGTTGTCGCACATCTAGTGTGCACTTGAATGCTTGGGCCACCACATACATCTGTTACCTGGTTATGGCCGTGTTTCTACATAAGTAGAACTTTGGGACTTTCAGAAAAGTCCAAAGAAAGACTCGGTGATGGGACCAGACCATGTTCTTTTTACACAGTCACATCTTTTTCTGACAATATGGTAGTTAAGCCATGTTGTGGCAGGCCGGTAGACAGTTTGCACTTGAGTCAAGAATCAAAGGACTTGTATGCGCATGCGCACAACAATCAAGGCCCTGCACTGCGAGATGAAGTGCTGAGAGCAGGGTAGGCTGTTCAGGTATTGGGAGTGTTTGTATGCACGGGGACACGTAACTTAGTGTTTGTACGTTCACTGGCCAATTGGACGACTATTTATTGAGTTGTTCCTCTATTTCAGGGGACACATTATCATTACAGATTGTCACATTAATGTGTGGCTGTCATCTAGAAACTCATTGCTAGAGGTTAAAATGTATCATCTGAAGTCCCTCTGTGGGAGTCTTGATCCCTAATACCCTCATAATGGGACTGAATTTGAGAATGTGGCTTTTAAAGAGGTAGTACATGTAGTATGAAATAAGTTGGGTTGGCCTTAGCCCCCAAATGGTGTCATTATCGGCAGAGATTAGGGCACAGAAGCAGGTGGTCTTACATGAGAGAAGGAAAGCAGTTTCAGAAGAAGCCACCCTGCTAACCCCTTGATCTAACTCTTCTGGCCTCCACGAAAGTAGAAACAATAATTTCTGCTGTTAAAGCTACTGAGCATTTGGTATCATGCCACGACGACTCTAGGAAATGAATGTATGCTGGGACTATGGATTGTGCAAGATGTAGCTTCCCAGACTTCCAACCCCCATGCCGTAGGGAGACCACAGACAAGCACAAATGTTTCCAGGTTGCCATACAACAATCTAGCGTTTTGCCTTTAGCTGGGGACAGGTGAGTTTGGGCATGACCCTAAACTCTTTTTACACATTGACTCATGGGGAACAGGGTTCAGATAGCTGTAGATATGATGGAGAGAGCCATTTGGGAGACGACTTCAGTGAATCAGCTCAACTTCATTCCAGCGTATTGGAAATATATAGGATTGGGGAGCTGGGGAACAAAAGCTAATTTGCATTATGTGGCACACTCCTATCCCAAGGTTTCATATGTGGCAGCTGGGTCCTATAGCAAAGCTCCTAACACAAGTTGTAGTTACCATATGTGGAGCAGGAAAGCTTCTAGCAGGAAACTGTGCCAAAGGTAATGGTAGAGATAAACCAGGCATCCAGGCTTAGAGACAGCTTTCAGGTAAGGTCAGTCCTCAGGGCCCAGCCTAGAGACACTCTCCAGATAAGGGCAGATAGAGAGTAGGAAGTCTTGCTGGGGAGTGTGTACCTCATGTTGCTGTGCTTTGGAGAGTGCTGCCAGGCCATGACAGACTGCAACCTCTGACCATCAAGGCCTCCCAACAATTTACTTTACCTTCACATCACCCACTAGCATCAGGAACCTGCCTCTGACACCTGAGGGAGGTCCCTTCGTGTGCCATCTGCTTGATATTTCCTGTCTGGTCCACCCCGGGACAATCTGTGGACATTCTAATCTTCCTCCATACTTTTAACCTGCCCTTCCCTTCCACTCAGTCTCCTCTGTCTCCACAACATGCGCAATTTGTTTTGTTTGCCCTTCTTATTCCCCCAAAGCAATACCCTATATAGCCGTGTAGACCTGTATGTGTACAGGCTGTCTTCACTCTTCCATTAGTGGGCTTGTCGTCTGCACACAAATCTCTCTCACTCACCCACTCTCTGGTTTTATACTTCCAGAGCCCAGCTTTGTGCCCAACATGCAGTTTTTTTCTCCAGTTCTATTAGAACTGGAAATTGGAGTAGGGCCCCAGACCCTAACTTCTTTCTCTGGTACAGTGCTGTATCCTACAAGAACAAAATGCATTCACCCAGGAGAAAAACAGGAAAAGGGATGCCTTTGCAGGCTAGTGTGTGCATGGGTTGCATGTGCGTGCTCACACATGCATGAGTAACCATGTTGTTTTCAATGATGATGTCTAGCTCTGACACCAGACTCAGTTCAGCCAGCAGTGTGATGATCAACGTCCCAATCAATTTACCAAATGTCTGTTTTGCTCAGTCAAACAGCACAGTAACAGAGAAGGGTGGTGAGATAGGGACAAGAAGTCTTGAGAGCCGAGAAGGAGGCCTCACTAAGTAAAGGACATTTGAGCTTGCTTCTGATTTTGAGCTCCTCTTTTAAGAAAGATGAGCCAGTGCCTCACTTTGAGCAGAGGCCACAAGTATTCCAGAGAGAAAATGGTGTAGGCCTTGTCATGAGACTTGGGATTGTGCAGTAAAGATGAAGTAAGCATGCTGTATGCATCAGGGGTAGGGGTTAAATAGAGAATTAAAAGCCACAACCAAGCAACATCTTTATGTACAACATTCCCTTACATTTTAAATAGCCATAGAATATTTTAGGTTTGAGCATAAAAAATTGGAAATGGTCAAGATACGAGAACAGATGAATTATGATGCATTTACTAGGACCAATATTATATGATGAAAATAATAATAAGTGTATCATCCCTGTGATTATAATAAAGATATTGTCATAACTATTTCTTTTTAGATAATCATAAAAATGACACGGTTTGGAATTATCATGTCTAGTTAAAAATGAAGTAAAATTCTAATTGGAGGAAACAAATAGAAGGAAGTAATGTTAGTAATGGTTATCGTTGGGTGATGTCCTTCTCGACTCTTATTGCTTATTTGTGCTTGTCAGTTATCTACAATGAAGATGAAAGTCTTTCATAATGGACTTAAAAAAATCAGCAGGGCCTGGTAGGGCAAGACTGTAGTTCCAGGGACTCAGTGACCTGTGACAGGAGGATCAGAAGTTCAAGACCTACCTGGGCTTCATGTGAGTTCAACCTGTCTGTCTGGTTTGCAGAGTGAATTTGAGGTCAGTCTGGACAACTTGGCATGATTCTATCTCAGTTCTCAATGTTTTAAAAGTAAAGCACAAACATTCTGGTGGTGATACAGTTCAGTGGTAGAACATTTGCCCACCATGTATGAGACCCCTGGATCAAGGCCACAAATGATTACAAAAGAAAATGCCCATGTCCTATCCCAAAGATTTTTGATGTCAGTCCTTTAGAATCTGTGGTTAAAGGATAATGTTCATAGGAACATTTGGTGACCAGAAAAGAAAAGGCCTCCGTATCACTGAGACACAAAGAAAGGATCAAGAAAGGAAACCAAAGACCCACGGCTGTAACTTTGGTTTTCCTCATCTGAGAATGACAGGTGGCATTAGTTGTTGGCCTTCCTAGTGAACTCTGGAAGGCTGATGCATTCAATATGCCTAGGCCCAAAGGGTAGAAAAGAGGGTCAAATCCCACCACAACCCAAATAGTCTCCTTGAAGGCTTCCCAGTGACCTGGTAGTCTCCAAGTGGATAGTCCTAGCAGTAAGTGCTGCACACAGGTCCCCCAACCCCTTCCAGCCACTTTGAGTTCTGTCCCGCTGTGTGAATCTGCTCAGAAGAAGGTTACTTCCCTATGAGAAGCTTGTGCTATTCTCTGGCCCCCTCTACAGTAGGTTAAATGAGACCAGATGTAATGTCTATGTCACTGTCTCCTCCACACCTGACACGAGGCCCACACAAGTAAGTAGGCTAAGCATAAAATGAACAGATAAGGGAAGGACTGAATGAATGCATGCTCCTCAAGTTTCCTCCCCTCCTGGTTATGGGTCCCCAGTTCTGTAGTAATAATATCTTTCTGACATGGCTTCTGACCTTTCAGATATCACCCCGCACCTCATAATAAAATTTTGAGCTCAAGAATCTGCACAATAGTCCTCACCCAATCCATGGAGACACAGCTTCCCTAGGCTGACCCATTTCAGAGGGCAAGGAGGTTTTCCCCAGGGAATAGCACACCCATTGGTTGTACCGGGTCAGACCATCATCTCTGAAAACATACACGCAAATAACATTTTATGGACTGAGCAGGTTATATTTAGGAATATAGATGTATATCCATGTATGCACACAATAACAATTAGTGAAAAAAAGATGCCATGAATTTGAAGGAACATAGAGAGGAGCATCCATGGTGATTTGAAGGGGGGAAAGGGAAGGGAGAAATGTTGTAATTATGTAATGATCTCAAAAATAAAAAAGAAAGACTGACCCATTTCTGTAGTGTAATCAAGGTCTTCACAGCCATTGTCAAAGTCTTTAGTGTTCATAAAGTTAGGGCTTGGAGTCCATGTGAAAAATCCCAGTGTCACTATTTCTCTTGAGGCCTTGAAGACCTTACACAACATTGTGGAAGAGGCACAGCATGGGGAATGGAAGCCAGAGTCTCTGCTTGTTATGCAGCTTCGAGGCTCACTCTGGGCCCAGCGTCAAGCCAAGAGTCCCCATGAGTATTCTCAACTAACCTTTGTGCATAGGCAGAGGTTGCTTTTACCTGTGCTTCATAAACAGGAAAATGCAAACTTGGAGAAACTCAGAAAGGGATTACTACTTGTTTTTTGTCTTTTAGTGGACAAAGACTCTGTCACTTCGAGTCTCTGGCCATTCACTTTCCTTACTCGGCAAATGCAGATAATTAATCGTCCTTGCCTTGCAGAATTATTTCAGAGAATTATCAAGAGGATGCAGTGGAAACAATCACTGAGACCTTCAGTAAATTACTGTGTCTCTGATTTTCGGAACACTCCACTGCCTTCCCATTCCAGATTGTTGTCCATCAATCTAACAAATATTTTCATCCTTTTTCTAATCCTTTTTATAGACTAAGAGTAATTACTTCCAAATGGACACACCAAAGGCTAATTTTTACCTAGCATACAGCAAACCACTCATGAATATACATTCACATTTTATTTATTATTCTTCATTAAATCTATTTCATGTGAAAACAGTCACTTTATGTAAGTATTAAATTATCTCAGCACCCTGGCATTGCCCTGCTGTACTCTTCCAGCAGAGGGCACTGTTTCTCTATGAAATGGTTAGCCTAGTTTTTAAAACCAGACAGATTTTTGGAAAGGGGACCCTGAAAATAAATGCATACCAAAATACTAGGAGTGATAAGGATGATGCAATTTCAATTTTACTTTCTGAAGCAAAGTTCTAGCTAATGCAGAAACACCCGTGTCTGTGTTCTGCAAGGTTGGTTTGTCCCTTGAGTAGGTAGGGTATGGGTCTGTTACACAGTTTAGCCCAGGGGACTCAAAGATGATGCCAAGTTTAGGCCAGTTTCATGTTCTTTTATTGTTTTTTGTTTTGTCACACACATTTATTAATATTATTATCACCAGGCCAACATATTAACCACAAGATAACAGATAAAAACATAGATTTAATAGCAATCCAAAAGTCCTCAAAATGCCAAGTCCTTCAGCCCTCATAGCGACAGCTCCTGGAATTCAGTTAATTCACACCATTTTTTTTTCACCAGGGCACATGCAGGCCTGCTCACCAGTCCCTGTTTAGATCCCTGTATCTACCTAGACCTCAGAACCAGAGTTTGTGACCCAAATGCTCTGGTACAACCCCTTCATGTTGACACTGGAGTTGAGAAATTAGGGATTTACGCACCACAGATGAGGTGCTGGTCTCAGGATAGCTCCTAGGCCACCCAGAACTGTGCTCGTTTCTCATGGCTGCGATTTCTCAGGCACAGGGGCTGGTTCTGACACCCACCCACTGCCTCAGTCAGTATAGTATCACCAGTCCTTTCCTCCTCTTTCCAGCAGACCGGGGTTCCAAGGAGGATGAGCGAGGCCAGGAGAACTCCTAAACAGAGATGCAAGCGAGCTTGGGGGCAGAAAGACAGAGGAAGAGAAAGAGATGGGAGGTGGGCAGGGCCCTTTTAAAAGAGAGCATAGTGACTAGGAACAGGTGGTGCCCCTACTGGCAGGTGCCCTTAGATCTAATAGGATCTCCAAAAGCAGACCAGTTAAATATCTAAATACTAACAAGTTTAGGGATAAGACTGTGGTCTAACTCTGTTAAATAACAGATGAGAGGAGACTTTAAGGAAATATTTTGTTCCTAAGAACTAGAAGGCACAATATGCTGTGGTGATTTGATCATGAGAACGGCTGTTATGGCTGTTACCCCATTATAACCAGGTGAGGGTGTCACAGGGCCCCAAACTGGAAGGTGACCATTGGCTCACTGGTCAAAGTGACAAGGTTGATGGGTAGAAGGGGCCTAGTATCTACTGAGTCCCTGCCGTGTACCAGTCCTTATATTAAGTTCAGTAGACTATGTTAGTCTATGTAAGTGAAGACTGATGTGGCATCATGAAGCAATCAGCCTCTGGGGCTAGACTCTTTCCATTTTAACTTTAGTTTCAGTCTTTAAGCAAATACTCTGGGAGCCATTCTCTTTCAAATCGCCGTAGTATCTGTCTTAGTTAGGGTTTCTATTGCTGTGAAGAGACCTTGACCACGGCAACTCCTGTAAAGGAAAACAGTTAATTGGGGTGGCTCTCTTACAGTTCAGAGGTTCAGTCCTCTATCATCATGGCGGAAAGTGTGGCGGCATGCAGGCAGACATGGTGCGGGAGAAGGGGCTGAGAGTTTTTGATCTACGGGCAATAGGAAGTGAACTATGACCCTGGGCATAGCTCGAGCACAGGACACCTGAAAGCCTGCGCCCCA
The DNA here is from genome assembly GCF_017639785.1 of Mesocricetus auratus. Classification (NCBI taxonomy): domain Eukaryota; kingdom Metazoa; phylum Chordata; class Mammalia; order Rodentia; family Cricetidae; genus Mesocricetus; species Mesocricetus auratus. The sequence goes on along the minus strand of NW_024429197.1, from coordinate 44,061,759 downwards.
CAATGACACACTTCCCCCAACAGGGCCACGTCTCCTGTTGGGGACCATTCCTGTTTGGGGGCCATTTTCTTTCAACCCACAACAGCATCCTAGGCTGGAACTCCCTTAATGTAGGGCTTTCCGTCTTTCCAGAGAGGAGTAGTTTTGACTGCCAGGAAGTTCTGTTTGTACATGAGGTCTGTTTCCCTTGAACTTCTACTTGCTGGTCTTGACCATAGTCACTAGAGATATAGCACATCCCTTTTTCTTCTGAACATGGACACAAGCCTAGTCCTGGAAGTCAGTTCACCAAGTCTCCTCACCTCCAAGCTACGCCCACATCAGTTTCTCAGCCAATCTACTTTCCATGATCCTGATTCCACAGAAAAACAAGGGGAATCAATATTCAGAGAAGATATGGAGCTAGAGACTAATTAAATATATTTCTCAACAGATATATGCTTGCATATAAATTATTATACTTTGAAAATTGTGAATAAAAATTATTCTGTGGTCTGGGAAACAGGGAGGACGCTAAGAGAGATATGCATGGTAACCTAGAGAAGGGGAACAGGACAGAATCTTCTGAGGGGATTGGGAGCACAGGGGGGCAGGGCTGGTGAGGAAGCTGAGAGAAAGAGAGGGGGTGAAGAGGAGGGGAGAGGAAGACATGGGGGAGCAGAATAGTTGAGTAGGGAGAAGAATAGAGAAGAGAAGGATGATAGATACCATAATAGAAAGAGCCATTATAGGTTTGAACAGAGATCTGGTACTAGTGAGACGTCCAGAGGCTACAGGGATGACACCAGCTGGTGACCTAACCAATACTGGAGAGACTACCTTAAATGCTCTTCCCTGATAATATGATTGATGACTTCCTTGTATGCCATCCTAGCCTTCACCCAGTGGCTGAAGGAAGCAGAGGCAGACACCCACAGCTAAACACTGAACTGAACTCCTGGAACCCAGCTGCAGAGAGGGAGGAGTGATGAGCAAAGGGGTTATGACTTGGCCGGTGAAACCCACAGAGACAGCTGACCTAAACAGGAGGAGCTCATAGACCCCGGACTGATAGCTGAGAGGCCAGCATGGGACTGATCTAGACCCCCTGAATGTGGGTGTCAGTGAGGAGGCCTCAGCATCCTTTGGGGCCTCAGGCAATATATCAGCATTTAGCCCTGTCATCCAGATGACTTTGGGAGTCCATTCTATGTGGGGGGATGCTGTCTCTGCCTGGACACATGGGGGAGGGCCTAGGCCCTGCCGCAGATCATATGACAGACTTTGGAGATCACCCATGAAGGACCTCACCCTCCTTGGAGAGTGTAGTGGGAATTCGAGGAGGGGTTGGGAGATGGTTGAAGTGGGGTGGAAGAGAATGGGAGGGAGAAGGAGCTGGGTTTGACATGTGAAGCAAACTTGTTTCTAATTTAAATTAAATTAAAAAATTATTCTCTGTGTGGTGTTTTGAGTGAGACCATATATTTGAATACATGGTCCACAGTTGGTGGAGCTGTTTGGGGGAGGATTAGGAGGTATGGATTGTTAGAAGAGATGTGTCACTGGGGACAGATTTTGAGGTTTAACAGACTAGTGACACTCTCAGTGCTCTCTTTCTCTTTCTGTCTGAGCTCTCAGCCATTCCTGCTGCCATGCCTTTGCTCTGACACCATGGACTCTAGCCCTATGAAACTGTAAGCTCAATAGATGCTTTCTATTGCTTGTTGCCTTGGTCATGGTGTCACATAACAGCAACAAAAAAGACCCCCTGAATGTGAGTGTCAGTGAGGAGGCCTAGGGAATCTATTGAGCCTTGGGCAGCAGATCAGTACCCATCCCGAGTATACACACGGACTTTGGACTCCCATCCAACAATGTGAGGTGCACTCTCACCCTGAACTCTTGGGGAAGGGTCTAGGCCCTGCCCTATATGAAATGACAGACTATGCACACCCCCATGGAGGGCCTCACCCTCCCTGGGGAAATGAGGGGGGTAATGGGGGGGTTGGGGGGAGGGCACGGGAGGAGGGGAGGGAAAGGGAGAGGGACCTGGAACTGACTTGTGAAGCAACCTTGTTTCTTATCTAAATTTAAACTGAAAAAAAAAGTTCCTAAGATAGAGGTTGGTACCAGGCAGTAGCCTACTGTCATGACAGGCCTGACCATGCAGTTTTTTGGAAGAATGTGCAAGATTTCTTTGGACTAGGAAAGCATTTGAATGCTATAAATAGAACTTAGTGGACCATTGAGTAGGCTCTTGGAAGCTAGTAATAATGAGAGCTATGTAGATTGTGGATGTTTCAGGGGGGGATCAATGCTAGCAACTGGGCTAGAGATCATTCCTGTGAAATTTCGACAAAGAATGTAGCTGTTTTCTCTCCTTGTCTTAAGAATTTGCCTGATGCTAAATTGAAAAGTAATAAACCAATTTCTTTGTTGGAAATTTGAAGGCATCTTAACATTGATGTGGTGGTCATTTACCATCTCCGTTACATAGGTCTACAGTGAAAATGAGGAAGTAGGATAGAAAGAAATACAAAGTAAGCAATTTAAAGCAAAAAATAGCACCAAGAAACTAACACTGGAGCCAGGGTTTGTGCTGAAAAAGATAAGGAAATTAGGCAGAGGCCTGATCTAAAATGGAATAAGGGAAAGGTGCCTTCAAGGCAAGACCCCACCTAACTAAGCCCCCAACCTGTGAAAGCAAAAGGCCTAAGGAATTTTCTGCTCTTAAAAAGCTACAACAAACCAAGGCTACAGCAGATGTGATTCTAGAGCACCAGGGTTCACCCCAATTGCTAGTCAAATTTGGCAGTGTCATCCGTGTCATCCTAGCTTCAGAATCATGAAGGGTTACATGAGTAAAGGGACTGTGAAATCTTCCTCCACAGTTAAGGAGAGCTCCTGCAGCTGGGAATGTGTCAGGAAAGTCCCTTCATGGAGGCCCTGAGAGGCCATTTTGCAAAACTGTAAAGTGAAGCCTGGACTGTGTGGGGGACCCTAAGATGTTGGGCATGCCAGACCTATGAGACATCTGCCAAACAGAGCTACACAAGGGGAGTGGAAATGGTCCCCAAAAGAGAGTGTGTTTCAGGGAACAAAATTGAAATGGAAGAGTCATTAAAGCCCCTTGACATCAGACATGAAGCTATAAAATTTAGAGTTGGTCCTGTGGGTTTTTATTTTGTTTTGATCTTCATTATGCCCCATTCCTCCATTTTGGAATGGTAATATACATCCTGTGCCATTGTATGTTGGGACTTTTAGTTTGTTTTTATGATTTTTTAGAGGGTTACAAGGAAGGGATTGCTTTGAATCTCAAAAGAGACTTTGAGTTTGAACTTTAAAATGATGTTGAGACTGAAAGAGACTGTGGGAACTTTTGAAGTTGGACTAAATGCATTTTCATTGTGTTATGGCCATAAGTCGATAGAGGGTATGCAGTTATAATGTGATTTAAATGAGAATGGTTCTATAAACTTATATGTTTGAATATATGTTTGAATGCCTGGTCACCATTTGATAGCAGTGCTTGGAAAGGGCTAGGAGGCATGAGGACAACTAATGCGATCCCTAGTGCATGATCTCTGTCTGTCTGTCTGTCTGTCTGTCTGTCTGTCTGTCTGTCTCTCTCTCTCTCTCTCTGTTCTGTGTGTGTGTGTGTCTGTCTGTCTGTCTGTCTGTCATCTTTCTGTCTCTGTCTCTTTGCTCCTACTTATAGATCAAGATATGAGCTCTCAGCTATTCCAGCTGCCATGCCTTTGTTTGGTCATCATGGACTCTGACTCTAAACCTCTGAAACCATAAGCCCAATTAAATACTTCTATAAGTTGCCTTGGACATGGTGTTTTTTTTTCACTGCAATATGAAAATAACTAAGATGCTCAAGTGTGGTTGAAACTGTTGTTCATGATATTTAGCATCCATGGCATTTCCTTTGGGACTAAATTTAGCATATGCTTTGGTAAATGACTAAGATCCTTTAAATACATCCCAGCCAGACAGTCAGCAAGGTGCCCTGGTCAGAAACTTGACCTTTCTTGGGCTGGTCAGATCCTTCTGTGAAGGGCAGGTGGTGCTCACTGGGTACCTAAAGAATTGCACATACAGCTTCTGTGGCATCCTGTAGTGCTTATTTTCTTTAAGATTCATTTGTATTTTACTTTATGTGCATGAGTATTTTGCTTATGTATATGTATGTGCACCATGTGTGTGCCTGGTGTTTGATCACTGAGGTGCAATAATCCTTCTGCACACATGTACTGTGAAGATGTGTTGCTCTCATTGTTAATAAAGGGCTTATTGGCCAATGGCTAGGCAGGATTTGGTGGCAGAGAGAATCCTGGGGAAAAGAAGGGAAGAGTTGAGGAGACTCCATGAGACACCGAGAGAAGCATATACATGTACTTCTCTGTAAGAGAAAGCAATGCTCTTATCCATCTCTCTAGTCCTTGGCTGCTACTTCTTACTTTGCTAAACCTTGTTGCGGTTCTTCTTTGAAATTTGTGAACTCCCCATGTTTCCCCAGCAAATTCTGTTCTATACTAGCCAGATGGAATTTCTGTTGCTTGCAGCTAAAGACTCCTGATTTACTAGGTATAAGATAAAGGAAAAAAATAACTTTATGAAATATTAATAGTCTTAGAATAGTGAAAACATATAATCTACTTCAATATCTATTGTAATAATTATCATAAGTTATAGTTTATAGATACATAAATGTTTAATGTTTTAATATTAACTTTTTTGATAAAAGAGCATCTACTCAGAAATCTTGGGGAAAAATCATATATACATATGTATACACACATACATACACATATTTGCATATCTATGTACATAAAGACATACACATGCACACACAGATATCCATATATACATATATATATATATATATGGATATATATGTGTGGGGGGGTTACATGGCTGCCAAAAGTGAGATTCTATGTCTAGGAAAGGATTTAAGCCATTCCTTCTCAGGCTCAACCACTTGGTTACTTTTTGACTTGTTTTTATTTCACTGGGAATGTGGGCCAGTGCTTATTTTCATAACCAAATTAATTAATGAGAAAATCCTCAGACTTTTCGTTTATCACTTCTAAACACCCACTTTTGATGAGTCAGTTGCCATTTGAGCAGTATCTGATGATTTTCAAATTAATTAAAACAGAACAACAATACAGTCCAATTCTTACTCAAGTCTCTCCAGGGATTTGACTTCATCGATCCTTCAACCACTTCTCAAACAGGGAAAGGACATTAGTCACCATTCTCCAGTGAAAGTGGACAGGACACAGAGTAAGTTTTGTCAGTCACAAAGTAGCTGCTGTTGGTTCTGAACACAGTAGAACATCAACTTTCTTAGAGTTTATACCTTTTTCTATATCTGAAAACATTTGTTGGTATCTATGCACAAGGCACTTTGACATACTTCTTTTCTCCCAGGGTTCACACGACCATGGAGGAGGAAGTGTCTTCATCTCGTGGGAAAGGGCATGAGGGTCACACCTAGCACAAGTCCTCTCTCCCACCTCCCCACGCTCCTCTTTTCTCCTCTGGCCTTGTTACCCTATATCTTGTGATGCTACTTTAGCCCAGCTCTGTCTTCCAGGCTAAACTTGATAGTCGAACCAAAATAACTCTACTTGGCTCTTTGCAGGCAAAAAGAACTCAGTGTGCCTTAGAGCACCCCATTTTGTCGCCTCTCTGACCTGATTCTTAATCTTTCTCCTATAATTCTGACAAGTAGAGCTTTGCACTGTTATCCCTAGTGAGGACCCTGAGAACCAGTCTGAATGCTGCCCATTTTTCAGAACTCTCTGTAGTCAGACTTTTTCATTGGGACCATCAGCTCCCCAATAATGACATAGGGACTTATTGATTATGAAAGCTTGGCAAATATCTTAGTCTTGTTTCTAACTAGTTCTTATAACTTACATTTCTAAAACTTTCTGCTTCATGGCTTTATTATCCCTTCTCCACAGTGCCCATCCTGCCTACTAAGGGGCTCCTGGTGTCTCCTACTTCTTCTTCTTAGCATCCTCTCTGCCCAGAAATCCTGCCAAACTACTGGTCATTCAGCTTTTTATTAAGCCAATCAGAGTGACACATCTTTACACAGCAGGAAGCAATATTCCACAACACTCTTCCATCTGATAATCCAATGAATCCTAAATCACACTTTATCCCCATCTCCCTGAATGTGGCCTGGGTCCAGGTTCTACTTTTATCCATTTTTTATTGCTTTAGCTTTTCTTTTCTACATTCATTGGTTTCCAATCCATGTTTTATGCCAAAGGGATTTTCCATAAATTAGATTTTACTGTTCACTTGACCTAAAATAATTCACTGGGGGGTGGTGGTGGTGAGGAAGACCTGAGTCTTCCTATTACCCATCTTAAAAACTGAACACTAGGGAAAGTTCAGCAGTTAAGAGTACTTGCTGCTTTTTCAGAGGACCAGGCTTCAATTCCCAGCACCTACATGGTGGCTCATTTGTATCTCCAATTCCAGGGAACTGGGTGCTCTTTTCTGGCCTCTGAGGTTACCAGACGCATATAGCACACAGATATACAAGCAGGTAAAAATTCAGACAATAAAATAAAATTAAATCTAAGAAAATCCCCAAAATGACACCCCTAATTCCAATTCTGGAAAGGTGGAAGCAGAAGGATTCCTGGGACTTGCAGGCCATCCAAACCAGCCAATCAGTGAGCTCCATGTACAGTGAGAGAGAAATCCTGTCTCAAAAATAAGATGAGGAACTGCTAAGATAGCTCAGTGGGAAAATGTACTTGCAGCCAAGCCTGATGATCTCGGTCAATCCCTGGAACCCACATGGCAGAAGGACAGAACTGACTCTCAAAAATTGTTCTGTAGCTTCCACACATTTGGCTGACGTGTGCATGCACTCAGAGAAGTGCATAGAATGAATGAATGAATGAATGAATGTAATTTTATATAAAAAATAAGGTAGTAAGCTATAGAGGAAGATACCTAACTTCAACCTCTGGCCCACACACACATATGCACATGAACCTGTACACAAATGTACTTGAGTACATCTGTGTATATATACAAATGAAATATAGAGTCTTTCAATGGCTCCCAGGTACTTGGTTACAATACTCAAACTTTTATTCATGACATAGAAATCTCTTAGGATCTGTTTTAACTTTACCTCTTGTTCATTCTAATTTTCTTCTTGGATCATTTCTCATTATCTTAATCATCTAATAGACTCCAACTCCTAGTCAAATTCAGGGCAGAGGCCACCTTCTACGTGAAGGGAAGACAAACATTGGTAGACTAGTGAGGTGAGGTAGTTGTGTGGTGGTTTGAATAAGAATGGCTCCCATAGGCTCACAAATTTGAATGTGTGGTCATTTGGGAGTAGCGCTGCTTGACAGGGATTAGGTTGGAGTAGGCATGGCCTTGTTGGAGGAAGTGTGTCACTGCCAGTGGGCTTTGAGGTTTCAAATGTTCAGTCTAGACCCAGAGTCACTCTCTTGCTGCCTGTGGATCAAGATGCAGAACTCCTCCACCACCATGTCTGTCTGCATGCCACCATGCTTCCTGACATGATGACAATGGAATAAACCTCTGGACTGTAAGTAAGCCCTAATTAAATGCTTTCCTTTATAAAAGTTGCCATTATCACGGTGTTTCTTCACAGAAATAGAACATTAGCCAAGTTGCTTCCTTCACACCTTCTTTGTATGGTCACCCTGGTCAGGCTGATGGGTCAGACCTGTCACTATGCTCTTCTGTCACACCACTGCTTCCCCACTCTGGTTCTCTTAAGCCACTCCTTATTCTTTTGAACCTAAAAGTGGTAACAGCCCTGAACGCAGTTAGCCCTGGGTTACTCCATCCTCTTGATGAGTCCCTTCCACCAGCATCCTTGTAGTCCATCCCGCCCCCACACTCTGTAAAGAAACAGTCTGAATTATTCAATTTAGGTGTTTCATCTGCTTCCTGTTAGGGCTCATGTCCACTAAGATTCTGTTAAATAGAATCACATTTCCCACTGTTAGCATTAGGAAGCTACATCATCTTCAGTTCTGAATGATCTTTTGTTAGCTTTGGATTGTAACTCTAGCTAAAGGCTGGAGGCAAAAGGTTTTTATCCTATTTACCAAGAGTTTGAAAACCCTACTACTACTTTTCCCTCTAGGACTTGGATCTTATTGGAAGATCTACCAAAAGTGATATGTGCGTCTACATCCCTGTTAAAACTCTTCACACCTTGGGGCAACAACAGTTGCTTTAAAATTTATCCCCAAATCCCTGCCTGGAGTCTAGAGTACAGTTGACACATGGTTAAGTGTTTACTTTTTGAAAGAAAAAAAAACACTTGCAAGTCTTTAAAAATAGTTGTGAGGTAAATGAGTAAATGGTTGGGAAAGCATTGATGTTCTGATAGTCTTAAAGATTGCTGTAGATACCAATGGGGCCTCCTTTGCTGTTCCAGAAGGGTGAGTTCTGGAGAAGAGGAAGGCTGGTGCAGAATTGGTAATATCCTCAAAGGAATCAAAACTATCTTTCACATCCAAAGCACCTTCAGAGCACATCCTCAGAGGGAGAACACTGCCAGAGGAGGAACAACAGCTCAGCTCTCACTTCCAAGTGTCTGCATGCCCCTCCCCCCCCAGGTCCCTTAGATCTGTCAACTCTGTTGGAAACCAATTTTCTGTTAGCTACAAGGGAGGTTTATTTACTCCGTTGAAATAATTGAAAAGCAGTCATTTTTATTAGTGCCACAGCTGGTTCTTCCATCATGGAAGAAATACAATTAAGTGTCTTCCTATGGCTGCATGCAGACAGCTACAACCTCATTATTTACTCGGGTAGCAAGTGAATCTTTATAATGAGCAGCGGCGAGAATGCATCCAAACCTCATTTGTAAAAGGAACAAATCTTAGTTTCTGGAAAGACATTCCCCTTGTCACCACAGGGGGAAAATGCTTTCTTCTTGAGTTGTTACAAAATAGGGTGTGATAGCATTGGCAGCAGTACCAAAAAAGCAGTCATTATGGGACAGTGAGGAGTGTGGATCTTGGCATCAGGCCAGCTTGGGTTCAAATCCTAGCTCTGCCCCTAACTACAGTTGACAGGAATATTTTCTTTCCTCTGAGCTTCTGATTTTTTTGTTTGTTTACTGATTATTGACTGATTGACGTTCAGTGAGGTCTCATGAAGTTTTCCTGGTTGACTCCAAATGCCTAGGCTTGAGAAACATGCCCACCTTGGCTCTTGAGTAGCTGTGACCACAGGTACACATTTCTTCTGTATGTTTTATAATACATATTTTTAATTCACTGTGGTTACTCTCCCATTCCTCCTATATCACTGTCACTTACTACTCACTGGCTTACTTTCCTTATCTATCCCTACATCCTATCCTCCCTACCTCCAGTAAGCACTATTTTATTTTCTTCTTTTTTCAGATTCCATGTGTTGAGTCACATGGCATTTGTCTTTTTGTGAGTGACTAATTATTTCACTTGATACGATGCCTGTCCCTCTATTTTAGCCTGCTGTTGAAAATGGAGCAGAGTAGGATTCCACTGTATGCTTAATGTCTATTCTTCATCCATTTACCCTGTGGTGGGCTTCCAGTGAGCCCCTATTGTGTAAAGTGGAGCTAGCACTAGAACAGCTTCCAGGGTGGCAGCAGGATTGGAGATTCTGTCCTTGTTGTGACATGACCTAATCACTCTTGGGCCACCCTCCACTCTTTAAAGCTGTCACCTCTACTGATGCAGACTGAACTTGGATCCGTTTCTTTGTTCCCACACTTCGTACATATTGGCCACTCTGCCTGCATTGTGTGCCCTTCTTGCTTCCCTTGTTCATCAGCCAAACCGTTTTATTTCTTTTTAAAAATAATGACTCCTCTGTAGAGCTTGTCCCCCAGATCTTCCCTGGCCAGTCTCTGGTTCTCTGTTTCCATCACCCTTTGAGCAAATCCACTATATGAAGTGACCCTGCATCACAGCACTTGTCTGGCTATGTTTATTTCCATGCAAGCACTAGGCTATAAGACTTCACTTCTCTATGCCTTGTGCTGACCCAGTGCCAAGCAAAATGCCACGGCAATCAGTAACGGATTGACTTAATGGGATGGAAACTTAGGTGAAGCACCCATGGCCCTGAATGGATAATTAATGGTTAGTAAAGTCAAACCATTCTTAAATGGAATTCTTCTCGCAAGTTCCAATTATGGAGACATGTTAGCTGTAGGGAGTTAGTTGGGAAAGCCTGCTAGTTAGTTGGGGCCAGCGAGACATGAAGTCTATTAAGGGCATACCTGAGCTTCTTTTACTTGCCTCAGATATCCTACCTGTTTCCTGTAGGAGGTGACCTTTCTCTTGGAGTCACACTTCTGGGATCAACTACTGGCTCCATTTTGAAGTTATTGGGCCTTGAGCAATACTCCAGCCTTGCAAGATGCTTTGTTTCTTGAACAGAAAACTCAGGATAGTACTAGTACCTGTCTCTTAGAGCTAAGAAGGATAATGGATATAAAGAATACAGGCTGACTCCTAGTTAGTGCTGTAGGAGTGTCAGTACGATTTTATTAATAAGACTAGTTGCATAACCAGAGCAATTTCAAATGAACTCTGGATTTTGTTGATGCATCCATAAAATGGAAGTTAGAATGCTTATTTTGCAGGACTGGTTTGAGAACAAAAACTCAAAGAAGCATGGTACCAGGCTCTCACCTTCTTTCCTTATTTATTCTCTCTCCTCTTGTTGTGACAGAACACAAGTCTCTCCTCTTGAGAAGGCCATTTGTTCCTCCGAGCTCTCGACCCATCTTCCCTTGCCTTGTCAGCCACCTGAGGCTATTGATTCAGCTCTAACCATTTCAATTTTTTCCTCTTCACAGATATTCACTGGAAACATATAAATACTCTTCTACTTTAGAAAAAGATACCACGTCTCTGTTTTAGAAAGAAAGAGAAAAATCTTGCCTTCCATCTCTTCTCTTGTCTCATTTCCTCCTTTCCCCCTCTTTCTCTTTGTTCACAAGTGAGCTTCTCACAGATGTGTTTATGCAACCTGTTTCTACTTCCACACCTCCCACTCAATTCTCCTGATGTAACGGTAAAAGCTTAAAAGTGTGTTGAAACTTGGAGTCTGGAAGAGGGAATAAAGGACAAGACTGATTTCTATCCTGAAAATGTGTTGCTGGAAAGTCTCAGTGCTCCCAATGGTGAGGCGCTGGTCACTCAAACGAGGAGCCTCCCTGATTCCTTTAAGTGGATATAATTTAATATGTGATCCAAGTATGTGCTATATTGTGCAAACTTTCCAGTTCTTTGGGCTCCTGACACTGGGGCATGCAGTCATCTCTCAGATCATGAGCCCTTCACCTGGGAGCATCTGCCTTCTAATCAAGCTGGGGTCAGTCACTCTGTAGCCTTCCAATCAGTATCCATCCTTGGAATACACTGAGGACTGAAACTTCAACAAGGTAGTATTGGAAATAAAAGGTTACAAAGGCAAACAAACAAACAAGCAAATAAACAAAAAAACTCCAAAAACCCAAATCAAATCAAAACAAAACAAAACAAAAAACCACCGAGATGTGATTTTCCCCCTATGCTCTCTCTGTTCATTATGTTTCTTCTTTCTATTGTTTCAAATCTTTATAATGATGAGAGGCCAGGGGCAGAAGAATCTCTTGACATCATCCAGACATTGACATTGTTCACCTGGAAAACTCACCGGGGAACATCTGAAATGCCACACCTGACTACCTCAGAAAACCAAAGGTAGTGTTTGTGGTAAACAGCCCAAAGCTGCCACATCCAAGAACTTGTTTGATATTTTTAATAGTTTTATAAAGCAAGGGCCATTACTGAGTCTACCGAAAGACAAAGACTGAATGAAGTTCATGGTGTAGGGCTAGGGGTCAGGGTAGGGGTCAGCAAGCAGCATTTGCTATGTGTGGAGCCTGTCATGTGTCAGACTGGGCACCATAAAGACACTGTCTCATTTAACCTTCACGGACAGAAACATAGCAGCAGGTGTGATTGCCTGTCATTTTCTCCCTCCCTCCCTCCCTCCCTCCCTCCCTCCCTCCCTCCCTCCCTCCCTCCCTCCCTCCCTCCCTCCCTCCCTCCCTCTCTCTCTGTCTCTCTCTCATTCCTTGATACTAGACAAGGCTGTATCTTGCTCTTAACGAGTAAATGGGCATAGATTCTGAAGATATCTATGCTTCAGCTTGCCATCTATAATATGAAGGCTAGACTGAGCAAGCTGAAAGGACCATTGTAACTGACCTCTGTCACACCCAGCAATTGCCAAACATCTATTCATAACCTAGTCTTTGCAGCCAGCATTCTGTATTGGAGCAAGAGAAAAAGCGGTCATTTCAGTTTTAGGAGTAGACATAGAGCAGAGAAAGTACTGAATTGTAGAAGGAGGCTTCTGTCCTGCCTGTCCTGTCCTGCAGCTGTTCAGTCCCAAATAAACACACAGAGGCGTATATTAATTATAAACTGTTTGGCCTATTGCTCAGGCTTCTTACTATCAAACTCTTATAACTTAAATTAACGCATAATTCTTAGCTATGTTTAGCCATGTGCCTTGGTACCTTTTCTCAGTAAGGCATTCTCATCTTGCTTCCTCTGCATCTGGCTGGTGACTGCATCTCTGCCTTTCCTCTTCCCAGAATTCTCCTAGTCTTGTCACCCCACCTATACTTCATGCCTGGCTACTGGCCAATCAGTGTTTTATTAAACCAATATGAGTGACCAATCTTTAAAGTGTACAAGAGCATTATCCCACATCACTGGATGGCCTACAATTGCCATTTTGTTGTCTTCTCACTGTGTTGGTCTTTGTAGGTCTTTGAGACTTTTCAGACTTTGACAATTGCAGTGTCAGAATCAAACAGGAAGCCAAGTTGCTTGCAACACTTGCTAGTAGTATCCCCTTAGGAAGTTCATCAACACTGTGAGCCTCACTTTTCTCATCTGTAAAATGAGTAGAGTAGATGCCTGGAAGGTTGTGGGGAAGATGAAGCAGGAGAGGACTCTACTAACCTGCTTGACAATGGCTGATTAATCAATTGTAGCAATTAGTCTCTCTCTTTTTTAAAAAAACAAAACTGTTTTACTTAATCCATTGCACAATGAAATGACCCATACAAGATTATTTTTTAAAAAATGGTTACAAGTCTCAGATTTGGTGTTTGTGGGCATTACTATCTAGTCCTGCTTCCTGCAAACTTCTACTTCTGCTAAAGTTCCCAACGATGCTGGAGGATGTGCAGTCTCCCATTTCCCTTGCATAAGCAAGCTGGGTGTGTAGGAGGGATGGGGGTGTGTTTTCAGCAACAAGTGAGCAGAGCAGGTGGATCTGAGCAAGAGGCCTGACGAGTGACAGCAGAGAGGGAGTGATACTGACACGATAATATTAGAGTACATAGAATAACGCACAGCTGGCAGGTCACCCAACCAGAACAGCGCTGGAGCACTGGTTGCTAAGAGCCAGATGAGCTGGGGGTTTACTCATCCTGCTAATGAAAGTGAAGAGAAAGTTTGAGATTTGGGGGAATTATTTAATGAAGTCCTGTGTTTACTTTTAGTCACTTTGAAGCCATTTCACATGTCGAACAAGTATGCTGAGTTCTTCCTTTGTGTGTGCCTGGCTCTAGGCCCTGGGAAGATGGCAAGGAATCAGGCCCTTGCCTTCATGGAGCTTATATTGGATTCAACTGTCTCATTTAGGACTTGAAGAAACTCACTAAGGACATGAGAAAGAAGTTAATTTTCAAGAGTGACTTAAAGTGACCCATTGGCAAAGCTGATCTGAATCTGAGCCTTCTAAACACTAGATTAGGAGGTCTTCATAGACCACTGCCTTATTCTTTTTATGCTGATTTAACAGGGTACCACTGATGAGGAAGTTTATAATAGACAAAAATTTTAGTTCACTTCCGGAAGGCTGGGAAGTCCAAGTTGGAGGAGGTAGTGTCAGGCATGTACTTCTCTTTTACATTGTCTCATGGTGAAAAGCTAAAGAGAGGTTGACAGAAAACAAGATGGGGACATACTTGTCATATAATGAATTCATTCTAAAATAATGAACCCACTCCTAAGACTATGGTATCAATCCACCCCTCGAGACAATAACCCTATGGTCTAAACCCTTCCTGTTAGGCACCATCTCCCAATACTGCCATAAGTGTTGAATACATGAATTTTGGAGGAAATTTTCAAACCATAGCAACTACATTTTATGAAAGAGCCATGTGTAGCATATTTTAAGCAGGGCTGAGATATCATTATGCATCTAGATAAATACAGTCCTCACTTTGGGAAATTCTGGATATAAGTGCAATGATGAGATTTCTTTCATTTTTAGTGTCCCAGTGTTCTTACATACCGATATCTAGCTGAATGATTAGATACAATGGAATAAATCTAGAAGGGACAGCTGGGTTGTAGTGGTGCATGACTTTAATCCTAGTGCTTGGGAGGCAGAGGCAGGCACATCTTTGTGAGTTCAAAGCCAATCTAGTCTACAAAGAGTTCCAGGTCAGGGCAGTTACACGGAGAAATTTTGTCTCAAGGAAAAAAGGTAGAAGAAAGAGTGTGGTAGCACATAACTGTTGCCAGTTAACAAGACACAGAGGTGCACAGGTACAGGGGAAGAAAATTTTGCCTCCTTCCTCTCTCTGCACCCTCAGTTTTCACTCACAGGATGAGGGGTTGGAATTAGGATGGTTTCAGAGTTCTCACGATCTGATATGTGATAACTAACCCAACAATTATGCATCTAAGAAGGCCCAAATGCCCCAGGTTGCAATTCCAGGAAGTTCCTGTGGCTTCCCCATGAAACACAAAGGTTGAAGCTCCCTTTCCTCAGTTTGCCCTGGTTCTGGAGCAGGTGGGTATCCTGTTGTGCTCAATGAACAGCTGGGTCAGTATCTGTATCTCTACAAGTATCTGCTCCAGGAAGGCAAGGACTGGGTGCCATCCTGTAAGGTGACATTTTTGGAGATTTACTTTCTTTCCCATCAGAATACAACTACTCTGATGTGGGGGACTGACTTGTTTATTGCTCTGTCTCAATGCTTGTCATTGAAGCATCAGTCAGTACAGATGTTTCAGGGTGATGGAATTTGAGAGGGAAGACTGGATACTGTACTTTTAATAGTCAGTAACGGAAGGGACAGAAGAGCCTCCATTAAGAAGCTCATCAGTGATGCCAGAACTGAGCATTTATAGGCAGGGAAGCTGATGCAACTTGATGATGGTTGCGTGGGCAGAAAATAGCAAACCTAAGACGTCCCTGTTCCCCTCTTTTGGTTCTTTCATTCATTGTTCCCTAAGGGAATTGAACACAGGTAACTTTTGAGACAGCTTATCGGAATAAAGTGAACTTTTGGACTTTGGGGTCTAATATGTAAGTTCAAATCCCTCTGGGCTTCCAACCATTGAGGTGATCAGTAGACACCAGACACCTTTGCTGAAACTCAGCTTCTGGTGTGCAAGGTGGGAGAGATCCCACCTCTTACACTTCCCTGCCAGGCTGTCCATACAGAGCAGGGCCATTTCAAGACCTAGGCCATGGGGGTTCCTTCTTCTTTCTTCTTCTTCTTCTTCTTCTTCTTCTTCTTCTTCTTCTTCTTCTTCTTCTTCTTCTTCTTCTTCTTCTTCTTCTTCTTCTTCTTCTTCTTCTTCTTCTTCTTCTTCTTCTTCTTCTTCTTCTTCTTCTTCTTGTTAACTCGTTTGGAGTAGCCTCTTGCTCAATTTAGGTAACAAGTTGGAACAGGGTGCATTCCCCACTGGAGTTTCTGGATACACTTCCTGAAGTTGATCAGGCTTGCTCCTTACACAAATAGCTTTATGTTGGTTTGTGATTCTTGCCCTTTCTAATGCTGTAGCCTATGCTGAGGCCTATTCCTAAAGGGTCTGAAACATGTGATTGCTACCTGCTAACACCACTGACCTTTCTCATCACAGACACCAAGCTCAGCAAACACAATACGGTACAAAGATGGATGCATTCCTGGAGGAGGAGGTTTCTTGAGCAGTCTTGAGGTAAGACACGGCAGCCACAGATGCACCGGCCAGAAAGTTAGAGCCATTAGCAACTCCAATTGTTTGGCAGCCTGGAGAAGAGTCTGAGTTACGGGGTGCATGTATCAGCACTTCTGCTTTTTGAAAGGGCAATTGCAATGTCACAGACTTCGCACGTACACAGTGGCTGCAGTCACATCTGAATATCCGGCTCCTGACTCACTGAGTTTAGAACACCCCACACAGGAAGATGACTCGCTCCTCCAATGAGATGCAGAAAGCCCTTCTACAGAAATAATTTGAAGTGTTTAAATATCCTGTTTCTTAGTCTGCTTCTCCTCCGTCAAACCCCTTAGCTTGAATAACCTGACTGTAACACCCATTAAACACCTTAGTGGGTTTTCATTTGTACTTGTACCAGGTATAGTACTTCATCTACCTCTCAACTCCCTTTATACTTCTGCCGTGAAAAGGACAGATTTGTCATAGTAGTGGGAGAAAGCATAATGAGCATGATGCTTTTACAATGCACAAATATAATAGGAAGTGATGTCACTCATCGCCATGGACCAGGCATGGAGACAAGGCATTGTGCATCTCTGTTATGCCAGAGCCAACAGATAGGTGGAAGCAGAAGGAGACAGAGTGGCGAGCCGCCTCTTGGCCTCAGGCAAATCACTCTAGGACCAGGGCAGCATAGCAACATTGCAACCAAAGGGATGCTTTAGCCAGATTCTCATATTAAAACACAGAGGTAACTCTCTGCAGTCTCTGTAATCAAAGAGGGGTCTGTTACCTTTGGCAAGGCTCTCTCCGCCTACAGCTGGTATCGTACCAGCAAGGTCAGGCTTTGGATCCTCAGCCCCACAGAAAAGAAATAGAGTTAGGCATGGATGCAGACCACCAACCAAAGGATCTGGGAGAATAGCAGTCCCCGGGCTCAGGGAAAGGATACTTAGGTAAAACTAGTAGTAAGGTATTGGTGGAAAGCACCATGGTATCATGGGAAGTCCATGACTTAGGACCTGATCAAACATACATTGTGATCCCAGTTTGGATACTGACTATCTGAGTGACCTTGGATAGACCACTTTACATCTTTGGTATCATCTGCAAAATAATTCCTAGAGAGGTGGCACATGACAAACATCATTAAGCCAGTCTTGGATTAGAGACCCCGAGTTAAGACCTTAAGTTTCTTAATTTCCGTACTGTGATGAGAATAATTATTTTATAGATGGGGTTAGCTGAAACAGAGAAGGTTAATTGTTATCATAAGGCCCAGAAAACACTGCACAAATGTATTATGACCTAGAATAGTAAGCCTGGCTTGTTGTTAGTAAAACAGTAAGAAATTGGACTCTGGAGAGTCTAGGGAATGAAAACAGTTATGGGATATACAAGAGCCTACTGTTCGTTGTCTAGTCTTCTTGATGCCATGCCCTATGGCATGGGTGGGTTACTGTGTTTCTTTGAACCCTGATGGGTGGTCTGAGGAGATGGATACCATAACTCTGAGCTAGAAAAGCAGGCCTGACTGCCTTAGTCACATGATCACACTTGTTACCTGCAGCATCATTACCTCAGCAAGTAGAAGTCGAAAGAGTTCGCCCACCTGAAAGTCAGTGCTGGATCAGTGTTTTGAACGTGACCAGAACTACTGAGCCATTCTTTGCACCTGTTAGAACAGGGAGATGGTGATTGCTCCTAGAGTAGTGATCAGCAAGGACCAGCCCTGTTTGATTCTGCAAAGGAGGCTGATGGTGTACATACTAGTTCTCCAATATAATCAGCATCCTGTGACCCTCCTGCTAGAGATGCTGTTTCACATGAACAATCTTGCTTTTCTGTAGGAAAACACATCAAGGGTTATTTACGATGTTTCATTTATAGACAAGAAAGGAAGTTTCAGCAAGGCCATCTAATACTGTCAGCCAGAGAAAACGCTGAGAGTTAGGGCCTTTAAAATTCTCATCTTTGTTCTGGGTAAAATTCCATCTCCCTTCCTGCTGTGGCTTAAGACTAATAAATAACATGAAACAAATTATGAATTGTGTACAGTGAGATTCTGGTGTGAATTTTCTGTCTTGCTCTCTCTCAGCAATGATGAAACCCTCAGTGGCTACATGTGACTAGTGGAATTGATCTGGTTGTGTTGTAATTTGCATTTATACCTCGATGGTTACTCAAAAACGCTAATGACCGGGCAGGCAGATGGAAATAACACCATCCCCAAGTTTATCTGTGATAGTGTCCTTTTTTGTTGTTGTTGTTGTTCTTTTCTGCCTTTTCATAGTCCTTCCCATTTCTTTCTCTCTTTGTTTTTTGAGAAATAGAAAGCTATTTTATTAACCCGCTTTGCATTTACATTCATTAGCTAATCAACATCAACATGCAAAAGTAAGCGCTAGATACAGACCCCCACAATATGGTTGTATGTGAATTAAAGTGGTTCATCTGTTCTGAAAACCCGTCAGTACTTATTTTAGCTCGACTATCAGTTTTTGTAAGGAAAAGCATTTACCCTCTAGGACTATGGAACCACCTGGCAATGTCTCTGTAGAAACTCAGTCCAGTGGCTTTCCCTTGAATACATTCTCAAAGCTGGAGATGAGGCAGTGCTGGGAGGTGAGGTATTGAACCTGTCCATAGACACAGCCCCAGACACCCTGGCCATGTGGGCGGAGCCTCCTCAAGTAGCAGCCCAGACCTGTGAGGTGCACGGTGCTTCCGAAGCAGCTAGACAGTGAAGTCAGGAAAGGCCTCGGCACCACATCACAAGTCATTGCAGCCAACCTGGTGTGGCCAGCAGTTTGCCCAGGCTGTGGCCAATGGGAATCGGCAAAGGACCAGCCTGCTCCTCTAACTCCCCTGAGTCCCATCACTAGCAAAAGGAAGGAAATGGAGAAGCACAGGGAAATAACCGATGAACCAGTTCCTGCTTCTGAGATGCTCTGGATTTCCTTGGTGTTCAGGCCACACTAGAGAAAGTTTCCTCTGAGAGGTGCAAGAACTTGCAGAGGAGTCAGTGGACACGTGTTACAAAATCCTATCGATCAAATGCTGTCCTCAAGCCAAGACTTATTAAATCTCACTTCCTCTTTTTCTGAGAGTATTTGTCATTACTCACTGATCTTTGGTCTCAAGAAACAAATGCCGAGGCAGGCTGGGGTCTGGGGTCAGTGGTGAGGGCGGGAGGGTATGGCTCCCACTCATCTCAGCCTCTGGCCTGAGGCGTGTACCTGGCAACGCAGGGCCTGCATGATACATACTTTCTCATCTTGGGAGAAGTGGAAGACTTCTTTGGTTCTTGGGCAAACAACTTGATCATCTTGATGGACAGAAAGCAAAGAATTGTAGCCATAGAATTGTAGCCGTAGACATAGCCATTAGGCAGCATCATGGGTGGGTTATTGTCATTCATCATGTCAACAGAGATATTGCAGACCAGGCAGGAATTGGCACAGTGAGCCATGGGCAGGGGCTGTGCCAGTCTGTTCAGAGAGCAGCTGCACAGAGGGCAGTAAGGCTCTTGGAGCTGCCATCCTCCTTGTAGCACTGCCGTCTTTATTTCTGAGACCCCATTCTGCAGGGTGAGGGTGAAGACGGAGCTGTTGACTAGCTGGTACAATCAGTAGTTGTCATATCGGAGCTGTTGGATCAGCATTGGCTGCCGGGCTGGGTCCAGAAGGTCCTGGTGTGGGGAGATGTGTGAATCTGGCGGGAAGGCCAACATGCCCATGACCTGGCGGACCTCATCCAGCTGGCTCCCTTCAGCCTGACTGAAGTGCTTTCTCGGGTGTCTCACAGCATCCAGGCGTTTGTTCTGCTGGACAAGTTCAATGAACTCCTGATTCCTGAGGCTGAGCTCGAGGCAGCTCTTCATCTTCCGGAGTCGGGACTTGGTATCATGGCATCATGCAAGGCAGGTGGCTGTCTCACGACTCTCCAAGGACTCCTCCGCTTCTTTGGCTGTCGGGAACACCTCGATAGTCACAAGGTCCTCAACGCCACTCTGCCGAGCCAGCTTCACAGCTGTGTTGTAGTAGCCACCCCACAGCAGATGTCCCACCCCCATGGGATCCGCGTGCTTCCGTTTCCACGTGCGAGCTGCTGCTGGCTGGTCACTGCTGAGCTCATTGAGGTGCTTGATCCTACGTTCGCAGAGTCTGGCACTCTCATCCTCAGCCTGTATGGACTCTACTGCCTTCGTCTTGAGGACACTCAGCTCCTCCACCACACCATCCAGTAGGCTGACCACAGAGTCCACAGCTGGGCAACTAACTACACAAGGTCTTCTCAGGCTCAGCTACCACCGTGGTGACATGGCTGGTCTCCCGATCCATGTTTTTCTGGGCAGCTTGAAAGCATTTATTCAGTGTCTTATAGGGCAACTTGAGAGTCTGGAACTCCTGCACCTACAGGGTCATGGGCAGCTGGTCTGCCGACTCCTGCACCGTCAT
Organism: Mesocricetus auratus; assembly: GCF_017639785.1. Classification (NCBI taxonomy): domain Eukaryota; kingdom Metazoa; phylum Chordata; class Mammalia; order Rodentia; family Cricetidae; genus Mesocricetus; species Mesocricetus auratus. The sequence continues at coordinate 44,041,274 of NW_024429197.1, read as the reverse complement.
CTTGGGCAGGCTTACCGGAGGAGCCTCGTTTCTTTTCTTTTTTAAAACATGTTTTCTACTTTTTAATTTAAATTAGAAACAAGCTTGTTTTACATGGCAATCCTGGTTCCCTCTCCCTCCCCTCTTCCCCTGCCCCCCACTAACCGCTATCCCATCCATTTTCTGCACTCCTAGGAGGGTGAGGCCTTCCATGGGGGATCTTCAAAGTCTGTTATATCATTTGGAGCAGGGCCTAGGCCCTCCCCGGTGTGTCTAGGCTGAGAGAATATCCCTCTCTGTGGAATGGGCTCCCAAAGTCCATTCTTTTGTCAGGGATAAATACTGATCTACTACCAGAGGAGAGGCCCCATAGATTGCCGAGGCCTGCTCACTGACATCCACATTCAGGTGGTCTGGAACAGTCCTATACTGGCTTCCCAGCTATCAGTCTGGAGTCCATGAGCTCCCCCTTGTCCAGGTCAGCTGTTTCTGTGGATTTAACCAGCCTGGTCTTGAACTATTTACTCATCACTCCTCCCTCTCTGCAACTGGATTCCAGAGTTCAGTTCATTGTTAAGCTGTGGGTGTCTGCCTCTGCTTCTATCAGCCACTAGATGAAGGCTCTAGGATGGCATATAAGGGAGTCATCAATCTCATTATCAGGGAAGGGCATTTAAGGTAGCCTCTCCACTATTGCTTAGATTGTTAGTGGGTGTCATCCTTGTAGATCTCTGGAAATTTCCCTAGTTCCAGATTTAAACCTATAAAGGCTCCCTCTATTAATGGTATCTCTTATCTTTCTCTCCTCTATTCTTCCCCTGACTCAACCTTCTTGCTCCCTCATGTCCTCCTCTCCCCTCCTCTTCTCCTCTTCTCTTTCTCCTAACTCTCTCTAATCTCTTCCCATGCTCCCAATTTGCTCAGGAGATCCTGTCCCTTTCCCCTTCTTTGGGGGACCATATATGTCTCCCTTAGGGCCCTCTTTGTTTCCTAGATTCTCTGGCAGTGTGGATTGTAGGCTGGCAATTCCCTGATCTATGTCTAAAATCCAGATATGAGTGAGTACATACCATGCTTGTCTTTTTGTGACTGGGTTACCTCATTCAGGATGGTTTCTTATAGTGCCATCCATTTGCCTGCAAAGACTCCATTGTTTTTTTTTTCTGCTGAGTAGTATTCCATTGTGTACCACATTTTCTTTATTCATTATTCAGTTGAGGGGTGTCTAGGTTGCTTCCAGGTTCTGGCTATTACAAATAACACTGCTTTGAACATGGGTGAACAGATGTGTTTTTATGAATGTGCCTCTTTTGGATATATGCCTAGGAGTGGAACTGCTGGATCTTGAGGTAGACTGATTCCCATTTTCTTGAGGAATTTCCATAATGATTTCCAAAGTGGCTTACAAGTTGGTACTCCCACCAGCAGTGGAGGAGTGTTCCCCTTTCTCCACATTCTCTCCAGCATAAACTGTCATTGGTGTTTTTTTTTATTTTAGCCATTCTGTACTCTGACAGGAGTTAAGATGACATGTCAGAATTGTTTTGATTTGCATTTCCCTGATGGCTAAGGATGTTGAGCATTTTCTTAAGTGCCTATCAGCCATTTTAGACTCTTCTATTGAAAATTCTCTATTTAGTTCGGTACCCCACTTTTTAATTGGATTATTAGGTGTTTTGAAAACTAACTTCGTGAGTAGTCTTTGTAATTTTGGAGATCAGCCCTCTGTCAGATGTGGGTTGGTGAATATCTCTTCCCAATCTGTGAGTTGCCTTTTTGTCTTGCTGACTGTGTCCTTTGCCTTACAGAAGCTTCTCCATTTTAGGAGGTCCCATTTATTAATTGTCAATCTTAGTGTCTGAGCTACTGGAGTTATGTTCAGGAAGCGGTCTCCTGTACCAATTCGTTCAAGGATGCCTCCCACTTTCTCTTCTAACAGGTTCAGTGTGGCTAGATTTATGTTGAGGTCTTTGATCCATTTGGACTGAAGTTTTGTGCATGATGATAGACACGGATCTATCCTCATTCTTCTACATGCCAGCATCCAGTTATGCCAGAACCATTTGTTGAAGATACTTTCTTTTTTCCATTGTATATTTTTAGCTTCTTTGTCGAAAATCAGATATTCATACATGTATGGGTTAATATGAGGGTGTTCAATTCAATTCCATTGGTCTACCTGTCTATTTTTGTGCTAATGCCAAGATGTTTTTAGGACTACAGCTCTATAATAGAGCTTGAAGTCAGGGATGGTGGTGCCTCCAGATGGTGCTTTGTTGAATAAGGTTGCTTTGGTTATCCTGGGTATTTTGTTTTTTCATACAAAGTTAATTATTGTTCTTTCAAGGTCTGTGAAGAATTGTGCTGAAATTTTAATGGGGATTGCGTTAAATCTGTATATTGTTTTCAGTAAGATTGCCATTTTTACTATGTTGATACTACTATTTTAATGTTACCTATCTTTCCATTTTCTGGTGTCTTCTTTAATTTCTTTCTTTAAAGACTCAAAATTCTTGCAATACAGTTCTTTCACTTGTTTGGTTAGCGTTACTCCAAGATATTTTATGTCGTTTGTGGCTATTGTAAAGGGTAATGTTTCTCTGATTTCTTTCTCAGCCCATTTATCGTCTGTATATAATAGGGTTACTGATTTTTTTTAGTTAATCTTGTATCCTCACAACATTTTGGGCCAGTAAGAGGACTATCAATAAAGGTGATTTTCACCAAGCTTGACAACTGTAGTTTAATCTCTAGGATTCACATAGTAGAAGAGAACCAGCTCCTGAAAAGTGTCCTATGACCTTCATGTGTGCACCATGGCATGTGTATGTTCACATGTGTCTCTGGGTGTAATATGTAGATAAAATGTAACAAAAAACACTTAAGGAAATTAGCTCTATATTTATATGACAATTTTAAAGATTCAGTTTTCTTTTTATATGTATGTGTGAGTGCCATGCCTGCAGGTATCCATGGAAACCAGAAAATGTTGTCATATCCACTGAAACTAGGGTTACAGAAAGTTGTGAGCCAATAGATGTAGGTTTTTCAAAAAACAAACAAACAATAAGCTGCAGTCCTTTGCAAGAACAGAGAGTACCCTCAACAAAGTATTCAACCTTCCCCTGCTTATTATTTATATATTAGAAATAATTCTCATAATTGTGAATGGCTTACTGACTGTATATGAATTATTGAGGGTCACACAAAAGTTAGTATTATTTTTAGGAAAGTTTGCACATTAGTAGTAAAGTGAATTGTGTACTCATCCATCCAAGTTTTATGGATCTTCTAATTTACTATTTATTCTCTTCTGCTGAATTGTCAGTTCCAAACTGTTGCCATCTTTATAGTTTTATGTAATAATTTGAACTAACATCTGTCATTTACCCAGCTTTTTTCTGTTTTTTTTGCATATAAATTTTATTTCTCCAAACTCTGATGCACCCAAATTCTTTTTTTCTTCTCCAATTTCATTTAGAAAAAAAAACATTAATGGATTTAAAGACACAGATTAATACCAACCTATTGAGAATATGTGATTGTAATTCCTCATTTTTTTCTGATACAAAGATCATCTGCACAAAAAATAAACGACAAATATCATAATTAATTTATATCATATACCAAATGGATTTAATAGCTAGGTACAGAGTATTGCAACCAACATTGAAGAATATGCATTCTACTCAGCAGCATGGAAAAGCTTTTTTAAAATAGAACACTTCCTGGGACACAAAACTTTAAAAATTCAAAAAGAGTCAGTCATTGGTGGCTCATGCCTTTAATCCCAACAGAGGCAGAGGCAGGCGGATCTCTGTGAGTTCAAAGCCAGCCTGGTCTACAGAGTGATTTCCAAAGTAATAGAGAGAAACTCTGGAATGAGGCAAGATCTCCTGGCAGATTGGGAACATCAGGGGAGGGGATATGGAACCAGGAAAAAGAGAGGGGAATAAGAGGAGGGGAGAAGATGGCATGGGGGAGCAGGAAGGTTGAGTCGAGGTAAGAATAGAGGAGAGCAGGATGAGAGATACTATAATAGATCAAGCCATTATAGGCTTGAGGAGAGAGCTGACACTAGTGAGATTTCCAGAGATCTACAAGGATGACACCAACTGGCAAACTAAGCAATAGTGGAGAGACTACATTAATAGCCCCTCCTTGATGATAAGGTTGATGACTACCCTATATGCCATCCTAGAACCTTCATCCAGTGACTGATGGAAGCAGAGACAGATACCCACAGCTAATCACTGAACTGAACTCCTGAAACCTAGTGATAGAGATGGAGGAGTGATGAGCAAAGGGGTCAAGACCATGATGGTGAAACCCACAAAGACAGCTGACAAGATAAGGGGGAGCTCTTGAATCCCAGACTGATACCTGAGTGGCCAACAGGGGACTGATCCAGACTCCATGAATGTAGTGCCAGTGAGGAGGCCACAGAAATCCCTGGGGCCTTGGGTAGTAGGTCAGTATTTACCACGTTGTATGAATGAACTTTGGGAGCCCATTCCAAAGAGAGGGATGTTCTCTCAGCCTGGACACATGGGGAAGGGCCTAGGTCCTGCCCTGGATGAAATGACAGACTTTGGAGATCCCCCAAGGAGGGCCTCACCCTCCCTGGGGAATGATGTGGGATAGGTTGGGGGCGGGGTGCTGAGGGACTGGTGGAGGGACAAGGGAGGAGGGGTGAGAGAGGGAGCTGGGATTGACATGTGAAGCATTCATGTTTCTAATTTAAATAAAAACATATATTGAGAGAAATAAAAGCACAAAAGAAAAAAAAATGAAATAACTCCCTGTGTCCTATCTGACAATGCAGTAAATTTAAAATTGACAAGGGAAAATCTCTAGTAAATACTTAGTCATGGCAGCTAAACAACTCATTAGTCAATAATGAATGGGTCTGAGAACAAAGAAAGAAAGAAAGACGGACAGAAAGAAAGGAATAGAACATTTCCTGGAACTAAATGAAAATGAAACCACAATACAGCTAAACCTCTGGGACATTTATAGCTCTAAGGGCTCATGCTGAAAAAATCAGAAAGAGCACAAACAAATATCTTCATTATGCAACTCAAAATTTGGGGGAAAAATAGACCGAATCCAAACCCAGTCAATGGCAAGAAATAATAAAAATCAGAGTAGAAGTTAATAAAATAAAAACAAAGGAAAAAGATGCAAAGGATCAATGAATCTAAGAGAAAACTTACAGACTCTTGTCTCAACTAAACAAAGGAAAGAGAGAACCAAACTTAAGAAAATCAGAAATTAACAAGGAAATATTACAACATATACCAACGAAATTCTGATTATAAGAGAATACTTCAAAAACCTGTACTCCATTAAACTAAAAAAAACTAAAAGAAATGGATAGATTTCTATATTCATCCAAACCACCAAAATTAAACCAAGAATCAACAATAAACAGACTGAAAACAAATGGGAAAATTGAAATAGTAATAAAAAAAACTTCCAACTTAAAAAAAAAAGAGTTCAGGACCAGATAGATTCACAGCAAAATTCTATTAGACTTTCAAAGACCTACAGCCAATTCTTCTTAAATAGTTTAAAAACAAACAAAGCAAACAAACAAACAGAGGGTGCATGCTCACTGTCCACTATCCCCACTCCTTTTCAATAGGTACTCAAAATAATAGTAGCTGGAGATAAAAAGGCAACAGAGGGAAATTAAAGAGATATAAATAGGGAAAGAAGCCAAACTATCCTTATTTGCAGATGACGTGATAATATACATTAGAAAGCCCCAAACTTCTACTAGAAAACTTATAGAAATGATAAACAAATTCAGCAATGTGGCAGTACTCAAAAATCAGTAGTTTTCTATATACCAACAACATAGAGAGAAGGAGATCATAAACCTCCCATTCACAATAACGCCCAAAAATAAAGTATTTATGAATGAACAACCCAAGACGATGAAGGACCTCTATAATGAAAACTTTAAACCTCTTAAGAAATAAAGACACTGGGAAGTGGAAAGACAGCTGATGTTCATGGATTGATAGAATAAATATTGTGAAAATAACCATTTTGCCAAACAGTTATTCACAGATTCAATGCCCTCCCATCTCATTCGTCATAGAAATAGAAAAAAAAAACCTGTCCTAAAATTCACTTGGAATCTAATTTCTTGAGTTTCTTTTTTATAAATTTTGAGATGAGCCCTCTGTCAGGTGTAGGGTTGCTGAAGATTCTTTTCCCATTCTGTAGGCTGTAGTTTTATCTTATTTACAGTGTTCTTTGCCTTACAGAAGTTTTTCAGTTTCAGGAAGTTGCATTTATTCATTGTTTTTTATGTGTCTGTGCTAATGGTGTTATATTTAAGATATGGTCTCCTGTGCCAATGTGTTCCAGACTACTTCCCACTTTCTCTTCTATCAGGTTCAGTGTAGCTGGATTTATGTTGAGGTTCTTGATTCACTTGGATTTGAGTTTTGTGCATGACAATAAATATGGATTTATTTGCAATCTCCTACATGCTAACATCAAGTTGTGCCAGCACCATTTGTTAAAGAGGTTTTCCTTTTTTATTGTACCATTTTGATTGTTTTTGTCAAAAATCAGGTATTCATAGGCATGTGGATTGAAGAAAACAGACAACAAAATGCAAAATAACCCAATTGAAAAATGAGGTAGAGAGCTAAACAGAGAATTCTCACCAGAAGAATCTCAAGAAGTGTTCAACATCCTTAATCATCAGGGAAATGCAAATCAGAACAACTCTGAGATACTATCTTATACCTGTCAGAATGACTAAGATCTAAATATTGAGAACAGCTTATGTTGGAGAGGATGTGGAGTCAGGGGAATACTCCTCCACTGCTGGTGGGGATACAAACTTGTATAACCATTTTGGAAATCAGTATGGCTGTTCCTAAGAAAACTGGGAATCAATCTATCTCAAGACCCAGCGATACCACTCTTGGACATTTACCCAAAGGATGCTCAATCATACCACAAGGACGTTTGCTCAACAGTGTTCATAGCAGCATTATTCATAATAGCCAGAGCCTGGAGACAATCTAGATGACACTCAAGTGGAGAATGGACAAGGAAAATGTGGTACATTTACACAGCGGAGTACTACTCAGTGGCTAAAAAATGATGACCTCATGAAATTTTCAGGCAAATGGATAAAACTTGAAAAAACCATCCTGAGTGATATAACCAAGACTCAGAAAGACAAACACAGTATGTATTCACTCATAAGTGGATATTGGATGTAAAGCAAAGGATGACCAGATTACAATTCAAAGCTCCAGAGAAACTAGGTAACAAGGAGGACCCTAAGAGGGATACATGGATTACCCTGGGGAGGGAAAATAGATGAGATCTACAGAGCAAACTGGAGGCAGGGGGTGGCCAAGGGGAGGGGAGGGGATGAGATGGCTGAGGTGGGGAGGGATGCAGTGGAAGAGCAAGGAAAGAGACACCTTAACAGAGAGAGCCACTGTGGGCTTAGGAGAAACCTGGTGCTAGGGTAACTCCCAAGAATCCACAAGGAAGACCTCAGCTAAGACTCCTAGCAATAGTAGAGAGAATGCTTCAACTGGCCTACCCCTGTAACAAGACTGATGAATACCCCAACTATCATCATAGAGCCCTCATCCAGTAATTGATGGAACCAGAGATCCACAACCAAGACGAAGGCCAAGCTCCAGGAATCCAGTCTAAGGGAGGAGGAGGGAATATATGAGCAAGGGAGGTCAAGATCATGATGGAGAAATCTACAGAGACAGCTGAATTAGGCTTGTGGAAACTCCAGAACACCAAACTAGGCCCTCTGTGTGTGGGAGAGTTGTGAAGGCTGAACTAGCTAAGGCGCCCCCTGCAGTAGGACCACGACACAAACCTGGTGCATGAACTAGCTTATTTGAGCCCATTCCTCAGAGAAGGATGCCATGTTCAGTGCCAGTAGGACCACAATATTATCCCAGTACATGAGCTAGCTTGTTGGATCCCAGTCCAAATGGTGGGATGTCATGCTCAGTCTTAATGCATGGGAGAGGGGCCAGGGCCTGCCCCAATGTGTGGTGCGAGCCTATGTTGACTCCTCATGGGAGCCTTTACCCGTTAGCAGTGGACTGGGGGTGGGCTAGAGGGGAGGTGAAGGGGGTGGGAGGGAGAACTGTGGTTGGCATATAAAATGAAATAAAAAACTAAAATAATAAAAAAATATTCATTTGGAACCACAAAAGACCCCAGATATCTGAGACAATCCTGAGTAAAAGGAACAATGCTGGAGGGATTAGTATTCCGATTCTTAAAGATACATTACAGAGCAATAGTAATACAAACAATATGATACTGGTACAAAAACAGACACGTAAGCCAGTGGGACAAAAGCAGAAACCCAAACAGGAGTACACATAACTTCAGCTGTTTAATATTTGACCCTTATGCCAAAAAAAAAAAAACATAAGCTGGAGAAAAGAAAGCACCTTCACCAAATAGTGTTTGGAAAACTGGATGCCCACATGCAGAAGAATGAAATTAGACTGTAATCTATCACCTTGCACAAAAACTGACTCCAAATGGATCAAAGACTAAAGCGAACCTGAAACCACTAGGAGAAAATTTAGGCAGTGCCGTGTATGGCATGGGATGCAGAAAAGGCCTTTCTGACCAGAACTGCATTTGCTCAAGAACTAAGGCCAAAAGTTGACAAGTGGGATTTCCTAAAACTAAAAGACTTCTGCACAACTGAAGAAACAATCAGCTGGTGAAGAAGAAGCCCAATTAATTGGAGAGAATCTTTGCCAGATACACATCTGACCAAGGATTAACCTCCAGAAAATATATAGACCAAATACACAGAAGCAAACAAACAGAGAATTAAAAAAAATACTCACTTAAAAAATGGGTAAGGAACCTGGAGAGAATTCTCAAAGGAGGAAAACAATGGCTGAAAAATATTCCCAATCCCTACGAATTTAGGGGAATGCAAATCCAAATGAGTTTGAGATTTCATCTTACTCTAACAGGAATGGTAATGTTCAACAACAGCAAATGCTGGGGAACCCTAATTAACTCTTGCTTGGGTTGTAAGCTGGTCTAACTGCTATGGATAAATGTGGAGAATTCTCAAAAAGTTAAAAATAAATCTCCCCTATGACCCATTTATACCACTCCTTTGGTACATGCCGAAAGGACTTGACATCCTGCTCTATAGACACATGCTCAGCCATGTTCACTGCGGTCCTATTCACCATAGCTAAGAAATAGAAACAACATAGATGTCCTTCAACAGACAAATGGATAATGAAAATGTGGCATATTGATCAGCTCTAAAGAAAAATGAAAAAAAACTTTGCAGACGAATGGGTGGAACTAGGAAAGACCATACTGATGAGGTGACCCAGACCCAGAAAGACCAATGCCACCTGTTCCCTCTCATTGGAGGCTCCTACTTCCAAATCTTCAGATCTGCATACATATCCCGGAATAACTGCAGAAACCAGGAAAGTGTAAAGGGCCTATTGCCTGGGTAGGGGATGGAGAAGCAAATGGAAGTAGCAGGATATGAGTAATCTGATTGGGAGAGATGAGGGAAGACAGGAAGACTTTAACTGGCGGCGGAGGGGGGGTGATAAATAAAGGAGGAAAGACGGTGAAAGAACAGTAATGATGTTTGAAAAAGTCATACTATTAGCTACCTTAAAACTATAGTAGTCATAAATATGTAATGTATAAGGATATATATGTATATATATACATATACATACATATATATATGTATAAATTAAATGAAATTTTCTCATCTGGGCTAACAGTGCTCCCTCCAAGAGCCAAAGACAACCTAACAAAACTTCAACACCATGCGTGAGAAGCCCTCTTTTGAGTTGTTGGTCAAAGTTGTCCAATAGTCTCCCAAAACATCAAAATGTTGCAGGCTATTCCTATTGCCCTTAGTTGTCCCCCAGAGGTGGAAGGCAAGTCCCTTTTGCACTTCACACAGGGCCCACAAGAGGACCTTGAGCTGGAACTGACTTTACTGCTTCCTCCCTGAGGACTAGTTGTCATGGTAGCATAAGGCACTACACAAGGTTGAAAACACCCAAAGGAAAGAAGCAACCAACAGCCCTACCTGGCTATGAAGTGCCTAGCCTCAAGGAATACATCTGCAACACAACCCCATGATCAGTTATTCTCTACATTTTGACCACTGGTGGTTTTCTGCAGTGATCTCTGTCTTCTGTAGACAGAAACTCCCAATGAGGTGTGAGAGTTATACTGTGGGTATGAGGTAAATATGTAGGGTACAGCTAGGCATAATTTGGGATTAGTAAGTGGTGAGAGAAAGTTCTCTTCTAAGATTTGTGACCTCACTAGTCCCAGGTAGTTGGCCAAGTTTATGGTAAAAAGCATGCCTTTCCTTCTGTTGAATGGGCCTTAATGACTAAGTTACTCTTTTTGTGGCTCTTGAGAATAGAACTCAGTTGCCAGGCCTGTACAACAAGTGCCTCTATTCCATAGGCTATCTCAAGAAAAAGATATTCTTTAGCATTTTACTGTAGAAAATGTGAAAATCACATCAGCTTGTCAATGTGTATTCAAAGACTGCTTCCGCTTACAGACTCGCTCTAGGTGGAAGAGAGACCAATTTATTATAGAACAAGGTGTCATTGTGCTTAGAAGATGAAGCATTGAATCAAACAGACCTAAGACTTTGGCTGAAACTCTGATTCTATTTCTATGTCTTTAAAATATGGACAGCAACAACTACTCAGCTGGTTATGGTAGGGAGTGAATATAGTTACAAGCATAAAGTTCTTGGTATTATGCCAACACATATGCTCAGTAAATATGTAAATAAATACTGTGCCCCTTCCTACTCTTCAGCCACAGCTGCCCCCTCACTCCCACAGACTACTGCTTGGTAATCTGGGAGTAGGGAAGATGAAAATATCACGCTGTATGATGTTGTGCCCCACTAAGTGTGGTATCTGGCCAGAGGCGTTTATACACGAAGTTGGTGGGAGATGCCCCATCTGCAGCCCGAGGCAGACAAGGGCTTAAACACTAGCTTTGGAAGCTGTGAAACTGTGTTCAGGCGGCCTTGATTAATAACCAATTCAACTTTCTGATGCCAGTTTCTTTATTTTTCTTTTTGGTTTTTCCAGACAGGGCTTCTCTGTGGCTTTGGTGGCTGTCCTGGAACTCGCTCTGTAAACCAGGCTGGCCTCGAACTCACAGAGATCTGCCCCCTCTGCCTCCCAAGGGCTGGGATTAAAGGCGTGCACCACCACTACCCCTGATGCCAGTTTCTTGATCTGTAAATATGGGTGTTCCATTCTGCTTAAACTATTACTCAAGAAAATCAGTGGCACAGCAGAGGGACTGTTTGGCACTTCATTGACGCACAATAAGAAGTTGCTCAAATCCCAAGATCTGAGTTTGGATCTTTTAGCTTTAAAACATGCTTTGCCAGTTGCTTCAATTCCTTTGATTAACTGTAAAATGGGGATTTTGATCAAATAACTTCTGAGGCTCCTCCCTCCTTTAAAACTTGGCATCTCTAATGACGGTTCCATTTCACATGTTCAAATCTGAATGGCCACTCCTGGGTAGGAAACATTGAGATGACATCCACCTGCTGAACTACCTGAACTTCCTCTCAACTCAGAAACATGAGAACATGGGCTGATTTTCTATGTACTAGAAATATTTTCAATCTGGTGAAAACAAGAGACTCAAAAGAGGTATGGAATGTTATTAGTTTACACATTAGGGTCTACAGTTAGGTGACATACAGTAGGTACTTGCGTATGGTGGGTACTTAGATCTCCAAGGCTAGGGCCTTCTTTGTTTGCTTGTTTTCATACAATTCTGAGGATTGAATCCAGGGTCTTGAGCATGCTAGTCAAACCGTTTACTCTGGAGTTACATTAAATTTGAACTTCTGGAGGATTTGGGACATACTTCTTATATTAGAAGTTCTCTGATTTGCTTCAGAAAATCCTACATATCATAAGGACTTTGTAGGGAAAAGGGGAGCAAAGCCATGGCTTCTCACAATTAATGATAGATAATTGGAAATACCCAAACTTTACTCCCTGTAACCTTTGTGAAAGGAATATAGACACAGGAGATATACTCAAAGTAATAATTGGAATCCATGAGATAAAAGATATTAATTACAGCACAATTTATCACCCATTTGTGCACTAGTTAATCTACTCACCAAGTCTTAATGGAGTACCTAGTATGAGATACAGTATGCTTGGTATACAGGGATGCAGGGTCAAAGCTTTAATAAAGATAAATTAGACAATTACAGTATACCCTAACCAGGTGAGACATATAACTAAGCAGGTTTAGTCAAAGTAAAAAAAAGCACATAAGTCATGACTATATAGGAACATTTGGTTAAAAAGCAAAAGCAGAAGTATTGGCCCATTCCTGCCAAGTCATGTATCCTAGTATCCACATTGGAGAAGCACCTTCCGATACTGTGTGAAAGGAGTTGAGGGGAGGCTAGACCGTAACCAGCAGTGCAGGCATCAGGTACCTTACGGGTTAGGGGATGTAGGAGACTAATGATGGAAGGCCAGGATCAGAGCATCTGGATGGCAAAGGCAGGCTCTGCACAACGGGTGCAATGAACACCCATCTCAGTTTGTTTACCTTGTAGTACTGTCTCCGGCCTTTCCTGGACTCCTGACCCCAGGAAGGATCCTGCCAGCGGCTCACCCTTCCTGTTATTTGATTCTTTTGTTGGATGCCTTTGATAAAAGTAGATGTGGAAACCCAAACTGTCAGAGAGCAGAACTGCCCTGAGAACAATTTAAATCTACCCTCTCAAACCTTTGGTGAGAATGCCAGGGCTTGGGCAATAGAATGTCTATCTCTGGTCTCCGTCCTGGGGCTAGATGCTTGGTTCCCTCACCCATTCCACAACCTCATCTCTTCTTTAACAAGAAATTGTCTGCACTTTCAAGGGGCCACAGAACACGCCCCAAAGGCTCAGGAACAAGCTTGTTAGCCTGGATTTGGACCTCTTGCCTTTCTTTGGGATCTTGGGAAAGTACTCAATATCTCGGAAATTCACTGTCCCCACCTCTGTGTACAAACACTGGCCTTGGAGTGGGACTGTGAAGATTCCTTTGAAGACACTGCTCAGCATCTATTATTCAGACCCCACTTTCTTCTTAGGTTACTTTCTGCAGCCACTGGAGTTCCTCATCCTTCTTCTGTTCCCAAGAGTTTGGAAGGAACCAACAGAAAATTTAGTTTGGAAGTTTTTCATAAACCCAGCGCAAATTCACCATACCGAATATACCTAATCTTGAAAAACAACTACATATCCCCTAACTTTTCTTTGGGACTCTAATTCCTAAAATGCAAATGGCAGTTAAACCCTGACCCCCAAGTCAGTCTTCTATTTCACCAGACTCCTTCCACAAGGAGAAAATAACACGTCTAACTCCTTAAGGCTATTGCTGCTTGACTGTCACATTTTTATGCAGTTGTCTGATTTCCATAATAATGGGTTTTAGCAATATGACTGGAAAAGTTGCAGAATACTGCATGTTAGAACCTTTCCCATACATCAAGCCCTCTTTACATCATTACAACTGTTTCTTCTGGTCAGTGGATGACTAACTTATTATTCAGCAAATGGAACAGACCTGCCCAGAGCCTTATATCCTAAAATTCAAATTCAGTTCTTCCAACTCTAGAACTTGAAATCTTCCCCAGTGTACCAGTGTACCACCAGAGTACCCTAGCCTATCCTAACGATGCAAATTTCCTTTATCTCATTGAAGATGGATATAATGAGCCCAATCCTCTTTCTGAGTTCTCTGGATTCCTAGTTCTTAGGGCCTCTCTACCTTCTGGGTCTCATTCTTCATTCCTGAAATAGGAACTGTTCTATAAATAGAGTCTGGTCTGGCTTCCTGGCCTCTAGCTGGTGGAAAAGGGCATTTCCGATGCATACTCTTTACCAGTCTGTTAAAAAAAAAAAGTAATGTGTATATGCTTGGTGCTCTAAGGCTGACAGCACCAATACTTATGACCCACTGGAATTTGTTGGGTAGGTCTTCTGATCTTTAATAGGAGGTTGGTGGGTGGAAGGAACAGAGCATGAAGTCTGTACTCTGGCACCATCTACAGGCATTGGTTCAAATCTGAGGACCATGTGGAGGGGAGTTGTGATGCTTTTACCTAATATGTTGGATGACTCCAGCTACTTCGTTTGACTTGTGCTTTTAATCCACAGACTGGCCAAATAGAAAAGAGGGTGTATACTGAGTCTAATTATTATTCTTTAAAGACACTCTGCTCTACTTTTCCCATTCCAGCAATCGTGACTTTCCTTTTCCAGTTCTCTCATCTAAAATTATGCATTTTGTTTTTGTATAGATATCAGGGAATGGGGCATACCATGGCACACCTCAGCAAACAGGGGCTGTGGTTGACTTGTGGTGTAAGGAAACACATTAAGTTTTGAGTCTGTTACTGTGACTTCATAGTAAGCACCAAACCCCACTAAGACCCAGGACATCTTCAAAGGGGTGCTTCTCTTTTATCCTAGTGCTTGGGAGCGAGCTGCTCCTAAGAGTCTTTGGGCAGGGAAAAAGAATCACATTTGGATACGCAGACATGTTGGGTCAAAAGCAGGTCTTGAGTTCAGACCCCAAGACCCCAGAAAAAGTTGAAATGACAAGCCTGGCCCACCAATAATGTCAAAATATGGCCTTCTCTCCTTACAGAATGCAGCCAAGCTGCTCTGTAAGGTGCCAGCTAACTTCAATGTTTTGTATATTAGAGAATCTGACTTCTTCTAGGTTTCTATCAGATGTTTGAAATTCAGTAACTAAGCAAACAGTGGGTTATTGATGATGTTTTCATCTGAAATGGAATCTCAAACAACAGGGCATAAAGCCCAGAGAAAGACAGAAGAGAAAAAAACGTGGCCTCTGGGCTTTCCCATTCTCCATCTGTGCCAAGGAAAAGCACTGCTATTCATTGTAAGCTCACTATGTCTCCCTTGCTACTCAGGGGTATTCTGTTGAGGAGACATTGGCATCTTCTACCATTTCTAATGCTTCTGGTCCTTATTACAGCTTGAATGCGACATGTCTTCCACAGTCTCATTGCCAAGTAAGACTGTTTTGGGAGGTTGTAGGACCTTTGGAGCAGAAGGCCTACCAGCAGCAGTAGATCCATAGGCATCCTATTTTCCCTTCTGCTCTTGTGATTACAAATACTCTGATAGAAAGGCAACTGCCAGGAGCAAAGGCTTATAAGTCTTATCCATCATTGAGGGAGGCCGGGCTAAGGCAGGAACTCAAGCAGCTAGCCACTTTACATCCACAGTCAAGACAGAGAAGAACGAACACTTTCAGATTGCTTTCTCTCACCTAGCTTTTTCCTTTCTCAAATACTTTAAGACCCTGTGCATAGGAAATTGGTGCTGCCCACACTGGGGTGAGCCTTCCCCCATCAATTAACATTCAATGCCCATAGGCCAACCTGATCTAGATAATTCCTCAATTAACATTCCCTTTCCCCAGTGATTCTAGGTTGTTTCTCAGACATTTAAAAGTATCACATTGTGATTGGGGCTTTAGAAGCTGAGGTTCTTTGCTTCTTGATCTGCTAAGATGTGAATGCTGTAGCCAGGAGGACAGAGCTGACCCAGGTGCCATGGTGGACTGTGAACCGAGGAAATATTTCTCCTAAGTTATTGCCATCGGGTATTTGTCACATCAAGAAAAACAGGACAACCTCCTCTACAGAGGTGGCTAGATGCAGTGATCAAGAGCTTTTTCTTCAAGCTAAAGCCCACCCCTTCCCCCTTAGAGTCTTAGGACTTTTCTACAATTGTACTGCATTGGTTTCCTTATCTGGTACAGAATCTCTAGGGTTTGTATGAGGAAATGCAAACATCCCCTGGCACAAGAGCTACAGAAGCAGCAACTGTTTCTCAGAGTCAGGGACCCAAGCTTACACATTAATATGAGGAAGTGTAGCCTTCAGGAAAAGTTTCTTGTTAAGTTCCATCCATATAACTTCTGGGGTTTTTGAAGACTTGAGGGTTTGGACACTAAATTTGGTCATGGAGTATTAGACTGAATTCTTGGAATCCCTGTGTGTGGATCCTACCCCTGAGGGAACACTAAGTCCTAACCATACAGGTTTCCTTGCTACTTCTAACACTTACCTGAAGACAGGTCCTCACCCTGACATGACTAATTCCTTCAGGTCTCAGTGGAAAGGTCACTTCCTGGGGAAGCCTTTTGTAGTGACTAGGCTGAGTGAGTGCTCTTATTGCCCATCCTGAAAACTCTGTGGGTGCTTTTACTACATCTGTGGTGGCACGGCTTGCTCTATCCTTGCAGTCCTTTGTAATTGCCAGGCTCCAAAGAACCTGTGAGTCACTGGTATTTAATAGCTCCTTACCTTATCTGACAATAAATAAATTCAACTTCGTCCAACTGGTCTGAAAACAGTTGAGGTTTGACTGACACGAGCTGTGATCACATGTTCCTTAGTCCCACTAAAACGCCATCATCCCATTTTAATGTCCAGCTTTTACTCATTCCTTTAAGATACAAGCCCGAGTAGCCTCTACAGCAAGTTGTTGAACTCTGCTTCACAGGCATTTGTTCTCAATTCCCACTGTATCCACTGCTATGATAACAATCAATATGTCTAACACCACTAGTTTTTGAGGTCTACATTGCTTCTCTCCTCTGGAGAATTCCTCCTAGGAGGAATTCAATAAACATGGGGTGATGGAGTAGAATTAACAGCATCTTTTGCAGGCATGATGAGAAATCAGTCCCTGCTAATGTCTGCTTTACTTTTCTCATTGCTATAGCCAAATACTTGGCGAGAAAGAACATAAAGGGTTAGTGGTTTATTTTGGCTTACAGTCTGAAGGGATACAGTTTATCACAGGGGTGGGTAGGCATGGTGGCACAAGTGTGAATTGCTTGGTCACACTGTGTCCACAGTTGAGTAACAAAGGGGTGTTGTCGTGTGGCTTCATCCACTTCCTCATCATCTTGGGACTTCAGCCCATGGGAGGATGCAGCTAACTAACATTCAGAGTGCATTTTTCCCTCCACACCACTTAAATCTCTTTGGAAACACCTTCTAAAGAGATACCTAGAGGTATGTCTTTTAATGTAGTCAAATTGACAGTGTCCTAAATGGAAAGATTGTAAGGATCTTTTGCTACAAATTACCCCCATTGTAGCCTAAAATGGTCTCAAATCGTACAATAGAGATCAATCTGTTATGGTGTTTTCATTGTTGCAACATGGGACCTACCAGTCACATATGCTTAAAGTCAATGTTTATTACTAAGAATTTTCTGATACTTCTCTTGCATCCTGAATTCTGGGTATTATAGCTTTGATCAATCCCGAGGAGGGGGAAATAATTGTACTTTAGTGTTTCAGTCATGATAGTAGTTTTGTCTCATTCTCTCTTCCCTTTTTACTACTTTAGTCATTGGATTGTGGAAATACTGATGGAGACACTGATAGTGATGACACGAGATAAGCAGGTAAATAGAGGAAAGCACAGAGCCCAGAGTGGTTTTTCAAAAATACTATCTAAAGAGCATTCAACTCTTTCCCTTAATTTGTCTAAATCAATCCATTTTTTTAACAGTAAGCATTATAACAGTAGCTCTCCTAATTTTATTCCCTAGTGCCGTGATAAAGTCCCCTGACAAAAGCAACTTAAGAGAAAAATTCCATGTTTATCGTTGTTGGGAGCCAGGGTAGCAGGAACTTGAAGCAGCTAGTTACACTGTATCTCTAATTGAAAGCAGAAAGTCAGGAACAGAGGCATGAGTACAAGTGTTCAGTTCACTTTCTCAGTTCTTACACAATTCAGAGCCTCCTGCCTAGGGAAGGTGTCACCCACAGTTGCCAAGTCTTCCCACCTCAATTAATGTCATCAGGATAGTGTCCCATAGACAAGTACACAGGCCAACTTGACCTAGACAGTTTCCATTGAGGCTCCCTTCCCAATTGACTCTAGACTGTGCTGAGTTGACAAAGTAACCATCACAACTTCACCTTTCTTTACTGAAAATATTATATATCTTGAATCATTTAATGAAACCCTCCCGGGTATTTGCCATCAGAGAATAATAATCTAGTAACTAGTTAAGAGAGATTAAAGAGTAGATAGTGAATTCTGACCCAGTATTGATGCATATAGCTACCCTCTGTCCTGTCTGCAAATATTTGCTAATGACAAATACCACAATCACCAAATAGATAAGCTCAGGTATTGGACATTTCTGTTTGACCCTCCAGATTAATTACCAATCTATTCCCTCCTAGATCTTTATTTGCCTTTGAAGATCTCCTCTAACCCACTATCTAACCATACAGCTTACAGAGACTCTGTATCTTGGTTTCAGAGGTGGGTGGGTAATTAACCTTTATTTAAGGCAACTGATACACATCCCTCCCCAAAAGGTTATGGACCTAAGAGATCAATGAAACACGGCCTTGGGAGCATGTGAGCAAATGCTGTACCCATCTCATTTGTGTGGACAGAGAGCTGGACTGCTGGTCATTGCCACCAGATGAGGCTGAAACTGATCTTTCCTATAGCGGAGACACAGAGCCACCCCAAGGCCTGTTGATGCCATTTGAGCCCCATATATAGTCAGATGCACAGCTATCTCCACCAGTGCCTTTTCAGTGAAATTCCTCTGCTGAAATGGAATTTTCTGTCACTTGCAATCAAAAAGTTCTAATGGCTACATCTGTGCTTTGCCAGTGTTAGGCTTGGCCCCTCTCCATATATTAGTTTACTTAATCCTTACAATAATCCGAGAAGAATAAGTGTTATTAACTTCATTTTATAGCTAAAGCAACTGAAGCTCAGAAAAGCTAAATATTTTCCACTCCCAGCTAGTGTTTTGTATTAAAATGCAGCTCTAACCTCTGCACTGTTCTCTAGGCATGGGTTGTACTTAGTGTTACAGCACTATGTCCCTTTCTCAGAATTTCATGCCTTCACACCTTTCTTTCCCTTCTCAACACTTCTAATTCACCATCTCCCTCCTTTCTGATCCTACATTTTGACTTCAGGAACACAAAGGGTAGACATTATTCACTCAGAGTTAGTCACTCTTCTTCTGGAGGCAGAGGGCTGGCCATAATGACCACTGTACTCCTGGACAGCATGCTTGGTGATGTTTTCTTTTCAGGCACTCATCCATTCTTGGGGGCTTCTCTGACAACATCTGGATGGCAGGGGGTAGGGTGGGAGGAACCTAGGTGATAGGCACCCTGCTTGGGCTTGGCATTTTGTTGCTTGGGCATTTGTATGCAGCCAGTTGTGTTTGAAACCCTGCCTCTTTCTGACTTCACTTTCTAAATGTGCTGACATGCCTGTGAGCCAAACCAAACAGGTTCACAATGCTATGCCTGGAGAATATTCCCCTTTGAGCACAGCTGGCAAAACAAAACTTTCTCCAACCTGCAGAGAGGACTGCCAGCCCTTGTGTGATCAAGACACAAGCCCTTGGAGACCTCATTGGATTTTAATAGGAAATTGTTTTAACTCAGCTATCATGGTGTGTGTGTGTGTGTGTGTGTGTGTGTGTGTGTGTGTGTTTTCATGGTTATTTCTTCCTGAGTTAAGAAACCCACAGTGAAAAATGACTAATGGTCACTAGCCTGCTGTAGACAGGTGTTTTCTATAAATGATCCTCCCAACAGCCTTTTGTGGAAGCTATGGTTGGTTTCCTTTTTACAAAGGAAAAAATTGGGGCTTGGCAAGATCAAAGCACTTGCTCCATACTCCCCAGCCACAAGCAGCAGAGGTCAGATATAACCCAGCAGTGCTTAACTCCCAACCCTGCCACTGCTAGATCTACCCCCATTCTCCCTTTACATCATTATGCTTCAGTTTTTTGTGTATCCAGCAGAGTAGTAAGGAGCCATGGGAGGGACGGGGGTTCTAATATCTTCTTTGCTCTATGAAGTTAAGTAAATTTGTTTTCTTCTCTGAATATTAATTTTTAACATATACAAAATGGAATGACAAAGTATTCATGTGACATAGAAGTCATGAGATCAACAGTGATAGATGTTTACATGGCAAGAGTACTTTTGGGCAAGGTCATATATAGACACAGCCAGTTCTTTGGAGTCAACTTAGGTTCAGTTCTAGTTTGTACCTATTTCTTATTTCACAAAGAAGTAAATTGAAAACCTTCATTTCCTCATACGTTAAAAAAACCTAGCATCATCATGGTAAGTCCTAGCCTATTATCTGCTGCTAAGTAGAAACTTGTAAAATGGTATCTACTACAAACAGTATATGGATGTCAATTTCTAGTATAAAATATTGTGGCTGATACTTTTGGTTCCTACTGGAGGTTATTGCTCCAAAAGTTTGGTTCTCAATGGAGTTAGAATAGGAGAAATAATGCTACTGTACATGCAGCCCTCTAGTCTCAGTATTCAAAACCAACAAGTTCTATTTTCCTGTTTGTACAATTAATAAATATTTGCCATAAGAACATTCAAGGTAATGGGGGGAACTCAGATCAGTATCATTATTATGTTGGGATCTATGCTGATAGATACCCCATTCCCATGTTTTCACAGGTGTTAAACCATTGGGAGAAAGAACATGTTGAATCTCATAGTCATCGTTAAGACTCTACTTGGATAACATGTACATCACCATGGTTTGAATCGGATGACTAACACAATTCAGAAGACTTTCCACCTCCTTCAAGGAGATAGGAAAGGGAAGGGGAATGGTGGGCATATTCTCTTGTCTGGAGTGAGTCTGTAGACACATGATTTGCTCCTGTCCAGTGGGACCCGAGAAGAAATCTACCGGGGTAGAAAAGGGCTGCAGAGAATAAAGAGATGAAAGTAAAGATTATGTGTTGTCAGTAATTGTTGTATTTACTTGCAAAGCTAGGACAGCCACGGTAAACTGACTCCATGGAAGAAATTCCCCTGTCACACCAAGAACAGTAAAATAAAGCAATCAAAGATTTTTGGGCCATGATATTGCCAAGCTACTATGTTTGCCATCCCTGTACCTGTTTCCTATTTGGATATCTAATTTAAATTTTGTCTTCTGTTCTGGCCCCTATAAGCACCCATATCACAACTCAGCAGTCTGTCCGCCTTCTTGCACGATTTGAGATAAGGTCAGTCAAAGTTCTGCCCAAAGTGAATTAATACATTCTGGAGGAGATTAGCCATTGGTAGGAGCTGATAGACAGATGGTTCTGAGATTTGAGGAATTTCCAAATACTATCCAGGTGGCTCACAAGTACCCACAGCCTATGAAGGCAGTAACTTAATCAATGATCTGATAACCCAATTTTCTGAAGCAACAATGAGTCAGCTCTCAGGCAAGACTTGACTGAGAAGTTGACATAGGAAGTTTGCATAGCAAGAAACCGCCAGGGCTTCACTGCACTGGATATTTGGTTCCCTCCAGGAAGGGAGGGTTTGCAGCAGGGTGCAAAAAGTTCATTAGACACTGCTGAGACATGGACGGCCTCTCTCAGGAGACTATCTGGTTACCTTTGCTCTGATGCTATGCACATCAAAGAACCTTCTGATGATTTATTCAGCTCCTCGGGGTCCTACATGCAGAAGTAAGTGTGTGTGCTCAGTCCAGGATTCAGGGTCACTGGGGCATCTGCTGTCCATGACAAAACAGGGCAAGAATATGGTTGTTGATGCCTCACAACAGAATCATTACCCTACTTGTGATTAGACACGTGGCCTCAACAGCAGTACTCAGTATTCACTGGGAGCTTTGGCTTCTGGTCTCGTGAAACAGAACTACTATTGGTACCCAGAAAAGTGGGGTGGACATATTGAGATAGAAGTATTTGAGCTCTTCCAGTATAAATATCATTGTTCCCCGTTCTCCCCTTTGCTCACTTCACTCCAGTGACCTGGCCCCACAGTGTGCTGCAGTCTTTCCACAGCTTTCTCCCAGGCTGACCCTCTCTTTGGACT
The DNA here is from genome assembly GCF_017639785.1 of Mesocricetus auratus. Classification (NCBI taxonomy): domain Eukaryota; kingdom Metazoa; phylum Chordata; class Mammalia; order Rodentia; family Cricetidae; genus Mesocricetus; species Mesocricetus auratus. The sequence goes on along the minus strand of NW_024429197.1, from coordinate 44,019,282 downwards.
TCCCTAAGTCTTCCTTCCTGTTCTCCACCTGCCCCGCTCTTTCTCAGTCATCTAAGAAAGGAACTCCCCCCATGGAAATCATCTTTTTTCCTCAGCCAGTTCACTGTCTCTCTGGTCGCTAGCACCCAGTTCTTCACTGAACTTGTCCGTGTACAGCCATGCACTTACTTGCCTGTTTCCCTTATTGTGATCTTTCTTTCCAGATTATAAACTCCATGAAGGGGGTTTCTTGTCAGTCTCCTTTTCCACCATCTTCTCGGCGCCTCACACAGAACAGGCACGCAATATTACTTGCTGAGGAAAATGAGTGTTGTGTGAATGTAAAGCATCCAGTTCCCATAGTATGAATAAAATTGTTGAACTCTTTGCTAATACTGCAAAGAGTCTGAGTAGTTTTGGTTAGTCCTGGGTGGCTCTGAGTTCTCACCCTAGTGGCCTGGCCTAGGCATTGCAACTCCATTTCTTCCATGTGTATTTGAGCATTTTGAAAGAGGGCTTTCCTTCAAGAGGCCAAATTGACACTGGAGGAAAACAAGTGGGGAGAGCAGCAAGGATAAGGAGTCCCCCCCAGAACCCTTTAGGTTTAATTTGTCAGGTGACTTAAGAACAAGAAAGGAGTATGGTTACGATGTAGCTTGAACCAAGGAGTATGGTTACAATGTAGCTTGAACCAAGACATCGTCTTCCCACTTTTCATCAATTCTCGGACCGCTTGAAATAGCACGGGTGATCTAAACTAAACCTTTTTGTCATCATTTTCTTCCCCTCTCGTGTGTCATTGCAGTATACTTATTTCTACTATTGGCCATGTCCCTGCTCATCTTCAAATCCCTCTGCATTTATTTCCCCATTATTCATAACACAGTGTGAACTGGATGCCACTACATAAGTTGACCGTTAACTCACTCCCATTTGATCCCCTCTTTTGCATTGCGCAATTTGCTTTCCAGCCTCTTCAAACAGATCCCACAGGCCCCCCGGCCCCCACCACACACGCCACATGGTGCTTTCTCATGGCCGCTTTCATGCTTTGAATCCGAATGTCTCTGCCTGGATCGTGTCGAATGTCACTTCTGTGAAGTCTTTCTTTATAATGGCTCCTTTGCCCCTCACCTGCCATCGCTGCATGCGTTTCACACCACTGGAACAGTCTCTGCTCCCTCTCCTGTGCCCTCTCTCCAGAGTGAGTTTCTTGCAAATAAAGATGGTACCTACTCAACATTACCCCATAGCCCGATAGGGCCTCAAAGAGACCCTGGCCCAAGTGAGCACCTTATCTAAGATGTCTCAGAGTCCAAAACCGAAAAATGAATCTTTTTTGCAAAGGTAAAAAGGGGTACTTTCATTTCTGTGTCCTTCTCAGCTTCTTCTCCTCCAGAAGACTTATTGATCCAGCAAAAAGCAAACAATGGAGGTAAAGGGAGGTTGGATTGGAAAGCATTCATTTTTGCCTCTGCTTAGTCAGTACAGTTCTTTTCTGACGACAAAGGACCCATGTGTTGATCAGTGTGATTCCTATCTCAGCAAGCAAATACTGAGTATTAACTCCTAGGCCTCAGCAATGCAGCTAACTACAGAAAGTCCCCTTTGTCATTACCAATGAAGTTAGTTGCTTATAGAAAAGTCTCATCTGGAACTACTTTCTCTGCCTCCTGAGTGCTGGGATTAAAGGCGTGTGCCACCAACACCAGGCCCCGGTAGACTCGCTTTATGTAAGAAGATGACCTCTTGCATTAGTGAAGGCAGGAAGGGATGCTCTTTGCAGCTGGAGGTATGACTAATCCAGAGGCTTAATTCTTTAAGGAACACTAATTGGGAAGCAGGTTTTAGAACTTTGTTGTGGGCCAAGTTCAACTTTTGGGGAACTATCTTTGGTTATTTTGTATTATGCACTAGGGCATGGATGAAATATATTCCACTAGAATAAATTAAGATCTGGAACCAGGTTGAAGGAAGGTTTTAAGTTTAGTTGTTTATCCAGTTATCAAAACATTATTTTATGACCACCCACTATGTGCCGGGAATTATACTAGGAACACAAGGATCCTCTGACTAACAGAGTTTTAGTCTTGACACACAGACATTCACAGATGCTCACATTTTCACATTTTCATAAGTGTGATAATGCTCCAAGGGGGATTATTCATTCCACAAGAACATGGAACCATAAAGGAACATTTTATAGAGAAGATACCACTTAAGCCAAGTGTTCTAGTTACTCTTCTTTGCTGTGAGAAAACACTCTGGGCATAAGCAACTTGGAGAGGGAAAGGATTTATTTTGGCTGCACTTGTACGTTGTAATCCATTGTATAAAAAACACAGCACGAACTCATACCAGGACACCATGTAAACTCAGAGAACAGGTGAGGGTGATCAAGGGGACCAAAATGAAAGTCTGGCCAGAAGGAAGAGCAGAATAATATGACCAGCAGCTTGGAAATCTAAAATGACGTGAGACCCAGACTCATACAAATGTACTTCTGATGATGATCACGTGGCGTCTGATTTGGGCCATTTTGTCACAGAGCTCTTAGAAGGTAAATAAAAGATAATACTATCTCCATGCGGATGTCCCTATTGATTATACAAGCCCTCTGTGTATCAATTAATACTACATACATACATATGTATATAAATAACTTAGAAGGGATTCATGACTTTATGGGCCACTGACTTCACCCCGAGTGCTGTCTGAAGTGTAACATACTGAAAGTCCATAGCAGAATTGTGTGTATAGCCATTAGCTGATTTTCTGCTGTTTAAAGTTCACCAGAGACCATTGTTGAATATCCTCTAGTTTTTTGACCTCTTTGGGTTAGAATAGTCAGGATTTTAAGAATGTAACTCAAAATATTAGTTGAAAGGGACAAACGTGGGGATAACTTGAGGACTTTTTGTTTTTTCCTCCTTTTTTAGTCAGCTGATGAGTGGTATGGCATTTCTGCATTGTGCTGCTGTCTGGGCCTAGTCTAGCACTGCAGGTTATCAGTTCCCCAGACTGTGTACTTTTCTACTTTGTTCTTGTTTAACTTCCAGAGCCCCACCCCAAAGTGCTTCATTGTCCCTCTGCTATTCCTAAATATGGTCAAAATTAACTCACCTTCCGGGTTGCTGACACCAGCAAATTCACAGTTTGGCAAAAGCGCCTTGGCTCCCAGGAACTCTTTGTTCAAGAAGCATTATTACAATGGAGTATGTTTGATACCCAATGAGCCTATCCAGGCCCCTACAGACCTAGATGTACTCCTGAGAAACTGTATTTGGATTTATCACCACAGGCACTCCTAAACCTGTTGAATACTGGAGCACGGCTAATGAGCAAACAGCCAGGCTTCAATTAGTGGTTGGTGAAGTGTTTCTGGGTATCAAATTGCTTTTGCTGCTTGATAATCACAGCAGCTCAGGGGATGAAAAGAAACCAGGCAAAAAACTATTCCCTTGATAAATACAAACTTGTTGATAACCTGTTGTGTCTGTAGACGCGATCCAAGTTTTCAGTCTCCCCAGAGCTGAGGTTTAGATTATGGATGTATTTGGCCCGTTACAGATGTAATCAGTGCTGGGCCCACTTCTCATGTGAATTTGCCCCCATAGTATTTATTATAGCATCTTCCTAGACTGGCTCTATAATTATTTAAGCCAGCCAGATTACTTTGAAACAAACTAAGACACAAACATGGACTTGTCACATTGGTCACTTCCTTGGTATTGGGAAGAGATGGGGGGTGGCAAAAGGGAAGGGGGAAGGAGGGGTGGAAGAAAAGATCACCTAGGCCCTGGTTTAGCTCGACTCTTCCTAAAGTCTTTGCTTCTAAATTACTAAGTTTAGAATGCAGTAATGTAACCCCAGAAACTTGGATAACCTTCAGTATATGGTTTAGGAATTAGAGTAAGTAGCAAAGGGAAAGGAATTCAAGATTTTTTAAACCATTATTCGAGTATTTATTGTGACAAGAATGCTGTTATAAATATGCACAAGCAAAGGCCATCTTTCTCTAGGAACTGTCAGATTCCACGCTGGAAGGAGACATCTACTGTAAAAACTCCCATGGGGTTCTGCTTTGAGAAGAAACATCTATTGCTAAATCTCTACTATGATTATAAACGATCACAGCACATGCCACTTGATATAGCTCTAAACTGAAGTGCCTGCCTTCCCAATGGGTTGTCCCTCTCCCGTGCAACACCCGTGTCTTCCAGCCTCTAGAAACACCATAGCATCTTCTGGTCAACAGTCTGGACTTGTGGGTTGCTGGGGGAGAGAGTACGACCCAATGATAGCATGCAGGACATCTATTCCTACGGTCAAACAGAGAACACAGCTTTTACTCTAGCGAATTTGACAGTCAGCTGTTATTCCATCTAGCTACCATTATCTATGGATAATGCAGCAAAGAGGTTGGGGGCTACTTTTCAATAGTTTATTGTATTTTCTTAAATATCCTTTCTGGAAATTTTCAGAAACAAAACATAAAAAAATTATATACTTTATTACAAATGGTAAACTCAGAATGCTTCAAATCTCTTATTTACAAACAACACTGGGCAGGACACCCAAACAAACAAACATGGAATAACTTACAAAGGCAGGAAGCTGTTTATTGACAGTAATCAGCTTTCATCAAATTAAAAAAAATATATATGTACATACACAGTTGAGGGAGGCAGGCCAGGGGAGTTCATCTGCAGTCTAGCCTGGCACTCACGAGCCTCCCTCCCCTCCCTAGCCCTCCCTGCTTTGTGTTCTAAAGGAGCACTACAGAAGCAATCTACAAGTCTCTATTGCAGTTTGTAAGCCCCCCGGCCCCCCTTTAATACTGAATGAGATCGAATGTTAGGTCCATGCAGTTCTTGGTCAATGTTAAAGAAAAGTTCATCGTTCTGGTCGCGCGGGCACAGCCCGTTCGCAAAGCCTGGCAGCCAACAGGCCGCCCGCTCTCTGGCTCCATGCCAAGGCAAGGCGCGCCACGTCCTTCCCACTCCAGCACACTGGGGGCGCCGTCAGGACGCAACCCAGTCCATCGCGTGTACCTTTGGCTGCGGTACTCGGGCACTTTGTTGTTGTTTTTTCTTTCGCAACCAGTCAAGTTCTCGAGTCTGTCTTTGTTATTTTTTTTTCTTCCGTTGCCCCTCGGCCCTGACAGTCTGTCCTCAAAACGTTTGCAACTGCTGTGTTAGCATGAGCTGGCACCCACTGTTAACGTGGTTCATGACTTTCTGTTTAAGCTGTGCCACCTGTTCCCTGAGCATGTTGGCCGTGGACGCCAGCTCCGAGTTTTGCGCTTTCAAGGTTTTCACTTTTTCCTCTAGCCGGGCGATCCTCTCCAGCTTCCTTTTCCGGCACTTGGAGGCAGCGATGCGGTTCCTCATGCGCTTCCTCTCGGCCTTGATCCGCTCCTGTGACTCCATGTCGATGGGGGACAGGGGCGGGGTCTCTCCCGGCATCTCGGGCACCGTCTGGGGCTCTTCCTTCAGGGCCTGCAGCCGCGGGTGCTGCACCGGGATCTGTTGGGGCAAGTGGTGCGGCGGCGGCTGCGGCGGCTGCTGCTGGGGCTGCGACGGGGGGAAGGCCAGCCCGGCCGCGCCGTAGGAGGGCGCCCCGCCGCCGCCGCCGCCGCCGCCGCTCAGCGCACCCGGGTTGAAGTTGCTGAGGTTGGCGTAGACCGGAGGCTCACTGTGCAGGCTGGCGCTGTAGCCGCCGCCGCCGCCAGCGCCCGCTACCGAGGCCACCGCGGGAGCCACCATGCCCGCACCGCTGACCGGTTGTGCCGCCGACGTGACGCTGGGCAGCGTGTTCTGGCTGTGCAGTTCGGCCAGGGCGCGCACGAAGCCCTCGGCGAAGCCCTCCTGCTCGTCGGTCACGTTCTTGGGGCACAAGAACTGGGTCGGGGTCGGCGTGGTGGTGATGTGCCCATTGCTGGACTGGATGATCAGGCGCTCCAGCTCGGGCGACGCCAGCTTGAGCAAGCCAACGTCGGGCGACGTGAGGAGGTCCGAGTTCTTGGCGCGGAGATGCGGCTTCAGATTGCCCACCGGGTCGGCCAGGTTCAAGGTCATGCTCTGTTTCAGGATCTTAGGGTTACTGTAGCCGTAGGCGCCGCTCTCGGACTGGAGGAACGAGGCGTTGAGGGCATCGTCGTAGAAGGTCGTTTCCATCTTTGCAGTCATAGAACGGTCGGTCAGCTCACGCGGGGTTGGCCTGGGCTGTGCGCTGAAGTTTCGGGGCCGCAGCAGCGCGCTGGGAAGCGGGGGACACCCGCGCGTCCCCGCTTCGGTGACAAGTAAAGTTTGTCTAGGAGCGCGCGCCCCGGTCGGCGGTGCTCCCCCCTGCGCCCTCCTCCCCAGCTCGCTCCGGGGAGCGCAGGGTTAAGACGCCGCCTTCGCGCACGTCGGCCGGCTCCCGCGCGCTGCCGGGCTTTGAAAAGTCGCGGTCACTCACGGAGCGCTCTCGGGTGGGTAGCCGCAGTTCCTCGGGAGACCGCCGAGCAGCTCCCGGCAGCGGCGGCGCTCTCCGGCGGCGGCGCGGACCGGTCGTCACGGAACTGTCGGTGGAAGCCCGCGATCGGGCTCCGCCGCCCGGACTCCGACAACTGTCCCCTCCTCCGCTGCGAGGGGGAAGGGGACGCTCGGCGGCCGCGGCTAGCGCTCGCCCAACTTCAGCCGCCTGTGCGAGCGGGGCTGAGTGTAGGTTCTTCCTCTTCTCCCCTTCCTTTACCGTCTCCGGGGCAGCCTAAGGCGCAGGAAAGGTTTGCAAAAGTTCGCTCCGGGCCACTCTGTTCCCGGCCTTCTGGCTCAGGAAAGTTGGTGGCCGGCGTAGCCGCTCGCCTGTTTCCTCGCGCGGGCAGCCGCCGCTCTCGATGCTGTCAGCAGCGCCGGGACCTGCGAGCTTCTTCTCCGGGGAAGGCGGGAGACGGGACTCTCCGAGTGCTCCCCAAACACCGCTGCCGTGGGCGCTGGATCCAGGTAGTTGGTGAGAAAATGAAGTCAAAAGGATGAGCAGCCCGGGGTCCGCGGCCGTCCAGACTGGCCGAGTCCGTCCGTCCGTCCCTCTGTCTGCCTCTGCTCTCTCTCTGTCTCGCTCTCTCTCTCTGCCTGAGCGCGTTCCTACCAGGACGTCTCTGCCACACTCAGTGCAACTCTGAGTCCTTATCCAGCCTGAGCTCAACACTTATCTGCTACCAGTCAACCCCTAAAAATAGCCCATGATGTCACCCCAAGGCCTTCCCATTGGCCTGCGTCGCTCTCAGGGGGGCGGGCCCGCCTGTCGCCATGGAGACCTCACCCCAGAAGATTCTTCTCCGGGCCCGCGGAGGCTCACGGGATGAGGTAATGCTCCGCTGCGCTCCTACAGTTGGGCCCTTCTTTCTCCTCCTCCCTCCCCCTCCCGCGCGGCGCTCGGGCTTGCGTTCCCGGGTTCCCTCCCCGGCGCGTCTTTCCCGGCCCGCCCGGTGCATTGTGGGCTGACGTCTTGGTTTGGCTGTCTAGTGACGGAGGCTGCCGGCTTCGGCTGGACCCTTGCGGCGTCTGTCGGAGGCGGGCTCAAGTTCAGGGTTGGGGACGGGGACCGAGACGCCGGCAACCAGAAAGCTGGGGAGGCTCGCTAGTGGCCCAGGGTGGAAGGCCTGGGTGGGGAGTGGAGGTGGCGCGCGCGCGCACACACGCGAGCGAGCACACACACACACACACACACGTGAAGGGGCTGAGAGACCTGAGCTCCAGCAGGCTCCGCACCCCCACACTTCCGGGAGGCAGCGGCGCGGGAGGAGATGGTTGTGTGCGCCCCGGGTGCGGGAGCGCCAAAGTGGGTTGAAGTTGACCGGGCTTGCGTGCGACCCTCCCCCGCTGAGCACGCGGGGACGTTCGTCTCTTGCTTAAGTTCCGGAGGAGGATCTGTGCCGCTGTGTGCTCTACCTGGAAGCCGGAGGTTTGCGGGGCTAGGAACCCGACTCCTCTGGGTCCTCGGCCCAACACCGCACCCTCTGGAGACACGCGGGGAGGGGCTCGCTTTGCCTCAGAGGGACGCGCTTTCTAGATGTGAAATAAAGGTGCGACCCCAGCATCCATGGGGGGGTCAAAATCAACATTTAAGGGTTCAAAACTCGGGGAACCCCAGCGAGCGCCTGTGCCCGAGCGAGTCCCGCGCATACGCAGCCCGCGCCCGCCCTTTCCCCCCTCCCGATTTGCTTCTGGGAAAACAAGTCTTGAGAGCCGCCGACTCGCCCGAAAGTCACGCTGCCTAAGCGGGAGTCCCTGGTAAAAGCAGGCTAACGTCTCCCCTCCCCGCCCGCTGGTGGATCCATATCCTGTGTGGCCTCTAGGAAGCGCTAGACACATGTAAGTGGCTTCTTTCCTAGGTCTGCTATCCGACCTCCATCCTCCACCTCTTAGGACTAAAGAGGTGGCAGGCTCGGTTCTCTCATGGCCTAACTGCCAATCTCGGAACTTCTCTGAGCTTTATTGGCCTCATCTCTGCAAGTAGAGCGGATGAGGTCCACCGTACCGGGCTGCCAGGCATTAGTGTTATCTTGACTCCAGGACTAGAAGCTGGTCAACTGGCTGTCCCCTTCCCTGCCGGCCTCGGCATCCACCCTGTTATTTGGCAGGGGCCGGTGAGCAAGGTAGCAAAGGGATGTTAGCCAGCTCTTCCCGAAGCCCCCTTTCAGCCCAGGACTTGAGGTTTGGAGTTGGCCCTTAAGTACAGAGGTTCTAATTCGGATTTTGCTGCCTCAGAACTGGAGCCCTAAGATATTTTGCCTTTGAGCATTCAGAACCCAATAGCAGCTGGTATCGGTGGGAAACCGGCCAGGTCTTTTTCACTCCGCGTGAGCTCACTTTGCTTTCACTCAGGCTGCAGAGGGTAGCTAACTGGCTGCTGCCAGCCAAGCTCTGACCTTTGTGAGGGTAGGGTAGGGCAAGGTTTCTGTGAAATCCAGATCCATTTACTTCCCCCAAAGAGAGAATGAGTTCCCCTAATCGTTTTTGTCAGGGAGCTCATATTCTCCATGATTTATGATAACAGTAGTAAAAATAAGTTTTGTCCATTAAACACCCATTATCTGCCAGTCAGTCCAAGCAGTTTAAGTATGCTGTTTTCTTCCCACAACCATCTTGAGGGGCATACATTTTTTACCTCGACTTTACACAGGAGGAAATAATTCCAGAAAGTCCATGTGTCTTGCTTGGGCTACACAGACAGCTGGAAAGTGACCTCAAGTCTGCGTTACATTCCTTTGTATCTTCTCCACTCTGGCAAACTTACCCTCACAGCCTTGGATATCTGCTTGGGAAGTGGTGTTGCTGGCATAGAAGTTGCCCTCTTTTTTCCTGTATTTAGAGACTCCCAGGCTTAGGACTTTGCATAAAAAGGGTCCTGTGCATCTTCTGCCTCCTGTTGCTTAGGAGGCTGATTTTCCACTTAGGTTAAGAAAAAGCACATCTCATCCAAGGTGAAAAGGATGTGCTCTTGTTAATGCCTCACGAACTTCCTCTTTGCCTGGGAGAAGGGGTTTTTCACAGTCCAGCCAATACTCTCTAGCCTAGTCTTGCTGGAAGCCCCGTTGGGAAGGGCTGAGCTGCCCCAAACCGATCATCCCAGAGGCTCACTCAGTGTATGGCTGTTTCTTGCTCCCTCCCTCTGCTTCCTCACTGTGACTGAGCAAGGAACGCTGTCCACTGTCCTGCTTCTCACCAGTTGTGACTGAAGTGGGAACTGGGCAGAACTCTGCCTGGCTCTCAGTGTGTCCACCTGGAAGTGGCACCTTTCTTTCCCACATGCCACTGGCCAAAGTCAGTCACAAGGCCATACCTGAGACTGAGGGTCTGAAAGGGGTCCTTCCTGACTTCTTTACTTCTTCAAGGGAATCAGCACCAATGACCCTTCAGTTACAGCATGAAGTTCACATCCAGGCTTTGAGAGTGTAGAGAGACATCAGGTCCAGTTGTGTGTCTTCCTCTGAGGGAGAGCTAGCTACCCTGTCCTCCTCTACTTCCTAGCCCCCCTTTCCATTCAGTGTATATGATGGGGCAGAGACAGAGGCTCAGCTTGGGAAGGGAAGGACCTGAGGTTACAGTAGATGCTAGCCCCTGAGTGTTTTCAGGATTCCTCTCCATCCACTCCTGCAAATAGGACCTGGTTCTGCTTGTATGGCCCCTTTCTGTGACCCTGGGTTTGCCTTCAGTCTTCCAAAGACTTAATGAAGGCCTGGACTTTAAAAATATATATAAGGGATCCATTGTTTAAGTCTTGAAGATGGTCTTTTGTAATGCGGGTTGATTGTAATTCCCACACAAGTCTAGTTTCTTGTAGGATACAAGATACACCATGTTTCAGTAGCCACTGGTCCCATTCCAGTGGTTTGCCCTGTTTCTTTGCTTTCTTACTCTTCAACCTCCTGTTCTGCTCCTTTCTTTCCTCTTGCTTCTGGCTTGGTTTTGAATATGTTAGGCTTAGAAGATGGGGAAGTTGTGCCTTCTTTTCCTCTCCAGAGTTTAATGAACATATTAGTGTATATTGAGGGGTTGGCTTGGTTGGTTTGAGACAGGGTGTTGTTAGAGCCCTTAAAGACCACCCGCCTGCCTCCAACTCCCAAACACTGACAGTGCTCACCATCATGCTCTCTGTATCTTGAGAGTTTAACAATAGGTTCTTACCCCTTAAACAGATCCTTGCTCCAAGGCTGACTTCTCCAGGCCCTTCCTTATTCATTTACTGCGAAACCCCATTTTTTGGATTTTCTATTCCATTTTGTTCCTATTTACAATGTGGCCCCATCTACCTTGAACTCATTTCAGAAGTCACCTGCCAGTGCTCCTGACCTGAGGTTACAAATCTCTTGCTTTCTCTCATTAGGTTCTGTTGTAAGGCACTGTCTGTAAGATCAGTTGTCCCCACTTGGGAAAGGTCATCACAGTGGGGTGTGTGGACTCTTGGCATTCTCTTCTTCAAAAGGGGATAGACAGTGTCACTGGACCCTCACCAGAGTATCCAGTCACTCCTTCCTGCCACTTGAATGCAATTTTACCTGCATTGCATGGGGCCATGAGGTCTCAGGGTGTGGATAGATTTTATAGCCTGGGGAAGACTTGGGAATGAGTCTCTGTCTGCGAAGCCACGGGGTAGCTATCATCAATGCTGGTGCAGACTTTGCAGCTCAACTGCTTTAGAGTCTCCCACAATCCTGCCCATAACCCGCCATCACGTTCTATAAGGAAGCCTAATGAAATCACTGGTTTCCCTGGTGAAATCTGGTAGAATCAAACTTTGATGTGTTGGTGGAACCTTAGAAGTTGGAGGTAGGTACTACTTAGTTCCTCCCACCTCCAGTACCCCAACACCCACCCAGGAGGAAAATTCTTGTGATAGCCTGTTTTCCAGTCTAGATGAATGTTTGGCTTTTATGTCTTTTGCCATGTTTTAAATGAATCGGGTCAAGTGCAGTTGCACTGCTACAACAAATAACCCTAAAAAATCTCGGTAACTTATAGACAAATTTACTTCTTGCTTATTGTATATGCATGGGTTCAGAAGGGCTGTACTTAATGTGTTTACCTAGTCTGTGAATCTTGCTTCCAGAATCATCGAAATTACCTTGGTGGGGAAAGAAAGCATGAATCCATGCTGACTTTTTTTTTTTTTTGAGACAGGGTTTTTCTGTGACTTTGGAGGCTGAACTGGAACTAGCTCTTGTAGACCAGGCTGGCCTCAAACTCACAGAGATCCACCTGCCTCTGCCTCCCTGAGTGCTGGGATCAAAGGTGTGCACTACCACCGCCCAGTTCCATGTTGACTTTAAGAGCTTTTTCAAGATATGATACATTATTGAATTCATAGACTAGAGGCGGATATGAGTCACATGACTCTTGCCTCAAAGGGTGCAGGGACGTGCAGTTCCACTGTATGACTGAAAGTCAGGGGCTTGAAGTGCCCACTTCTATCTAGGTGAGATTATTGCTGTGGAAGCCATCCACAAATCTTCCTGGATTATAACCACAGGGTTATTTCCCTGCTCATGCTACGTGTCTACAGAAGTCAGCTCTGTCTGTGCTTGTACACACATGTGGGCTCTGGGACCTCGGCCAACAGCATCTTCATTCTAAACATTGCTGAGAGCAAAGAGTACACAAATCTTAACGCTTCTACTGAAAGCAGTTCACGTGGTCAAGCCTGACGTCACCTAGAAGGGAAGCAAGTATTTGTAAATAGAGATGCAATCCACCACACCCTACAGTCCACATTCCGTCCATTCCTAGGAGTCTCGGCTACTCCAAACATTTTATATCCTTCCTTTTGTATATTTTTAGTCTTAATCAAAATGTGAACTGGTTTAAGACATGGCTCAGTGGCTAAAAGTGCTTGCCACCAAACCTGACAACCTTAGTGCAATCACTGACACCCAAATGCTAGAAAGAGAAAATGGCCTCTTCCCAGTTGTCATCTGACCTACACACACACACACACACACACACTAAAATAAATGATACCTATATGAACTATTCATTCTTCCAAACTCAGATCAGATCATCACTTCCCTGAGAACTTTCCCTACCAATCTCTCAGCTCACTCAAATAGTTTTTAATCCTCTTTGGCTGCCACCATAGTAGGTACGTATCTGGGAGAGAGAATGCCTGTCACTTTTGAATGTCTTCTTCAATCCCTGACTCAAAACCCTGAAATGGTGTCTTTCTTATTTTATATCTCTAGTGTTTAATAAGTACCTGGCACATGGAAGGATAAAGGATGCTTCGTAAAAGCTTATTGATTTTTTATTAGCCTTTACATGTGGAATTATGGGGTATTTTAATAGTGAAGTACAAATATTACCTGGACTTAATTGGTAATATTGGATCATGGCAAATTCCCTACCGGGACAGGTTATTCTGGACCTCTATTCTGACCCTGTTCATCTTTGCCAAGTTAACTCCCCCTCTTCCTTCTGTCTCTCTACACTGCTATACCCCCACCACCTTCCAACCTCTGCTCATAACTTTCTCCTGAATCTGTTTTACTCACCCACACTGTCCACTGCTAAATCAGTTACACTACAGTTAAGAATCAGTTTCTAAACGTGAGTGACTTGTGACAGAAGGTTGATTTTTTTTTATTCTTGCTTCATGTTTATCAAGGTTGGCAAGGTCTCTAATTATATCACCTTCCTCTGGGATCCAAGCTGGTGGACTCCCCACTTCTAGGAACCTAAACACTCTCTTGATAGAGGGAAAGAGAGTTTTGAATACTGATGTCTGAACAATTACATGCCTTAGCTGTAAAATGTTACATGTCACTTTTCATAGTTTCAATTGGCTAAATCTAGTCTCTGGGCCCACTCAGCCATCAGGGAAGCAGGGAAGCAAAGAGCTGGTAATATGTGGTGACCAGTAATGATGATTCCCACTCTGGCCTTGGGTTCCCCAAATGTGACAAGCTGTTTGTTCCCCTGAAAGTCTTTATATCATATTCCCACCCATGATTGTCTGGTCCTCAACTGATTTCTCTTTTCCTTTGCATATTTGCTTAGATGACGAAGCATTCAGTGGCATCCCTAATGTGATCACCTCCAACCTTAACTATCCTCAGCGCCCCCTCACCATTTATATACTCTCCAAAAGTTCCTATGATTTCCCCTCCTTTCTTTGTTTTCTTGAGTGTAGAGCCAGATGGAAAAGTGACCCAGGAATTAGATGGTGAGGGCAAGAGATAGGTCCCTAGCTGGAGGGCGGGTCAAGCACAAAGCCACATCAGGTTTCTTGGTACTTTACCCAAGGCCAGAGTGGGAATCATCATTACTGGTCACCACATATTACCAGCTCTTTGCTTCCCTGCTTCCCTGATGGCTGAGTGGGCCCAGGTTTGTTGAGTCTGGGTGGGTGGATACAAAGTGATCCCTAAGGGACAGGGTAGCATTGCACAAACTGCCTTGGAAGAGAGAATAAACTGCTGAGGTAAATATGCTTGGGTCCTTCTGCACTGAGCAATTTGGTAGCCCACTTTCCTGGCCATGGGGAGTGAGTAGGCATTGAGAAGTGACGAAAGGAACCTCTACCAGGTGTCCTCTAGTGCAAAGCTGAGGCCACGACGATGGTGATCTCCTCTTAGCAATGGAATTTGTTATTCTGCATTTCTTTGTATAATTGTGTATTTCTAATTTTTCTCTTGTGACCTCTTTAACCTAGCCCAGCAGGAAACAGTGCCTTTAGTGTCTTTAGTATGCTGAGCAGCTAGCATGGAGCTGGACACAGAGAGTATTAAGTCAGTCCTGGTGATTCATCAGTGTTCCTGTTGGGGCAAGAAGGTCTCTATGACTGGCAGCAGTCAACATTGCCCCGGTGGTGATCACAGTCCACACAGAATATTCATAAAACCCACATACCCACTAAGTAGCCTAAGTCCCAGACATTGTCTTCCAAGTTCTGACTTCCCAGTGCAGGTAGCATCTTCATGCTTAAGTGCTTCTAGTCTTGAAGTGTAGGACATGATGCTGGGAGCAGCGATGTTCTAAGTAAGTGCTGCTGAGCAGAAACCATGGTGGAAAAATTAGAAGTCATTATCGCTGACCAGTAGAGCTCTGAAGGAAAGATGGGTATTTAGCGAGGGGCCTGACAGTGTGTTCCATAGAGAAGATTAGGAGAAACTGGTCTTACTTAGCTGGGAGGAAGGTGGGAATGATTGAGCCTTTAGAAGAGCTTTCAGATAGTAGGGCAATGGCCATGTGGGGAGAATTGACTTACTCTAGATTTTTGAGATCAAAGCTGGGGTTAATGATTGGAAGCTAGTGAAAAGCCTTTGCAGTGTTCAAGCAAGAACTTCTGGAGTAGTTTCTCAGTAGAACAGTTGCCATGCACCTAGAACTGAAGTTCTGACATTAGACGCATTTGTTGTCTGTATCTAAGATGCTCTGCCAGACTCCTTTATGATCTTCACTGTGAGCCCACACTAATTACAGCAACTGTCACCCTCTGTCCTGTTCATAGACATCATCTCACATTATTGATGTCCTTCTGTATGTTGTGAATATGTGTTGCTTTTATTGATTGATGAATAAAGCTGCTTCAACTAATGGTCAGGCAGAATACAGCTAGACGGGAAATCCAAACAAAGAGACAGGGAGAAGGAAGATAGAGTATGGGAGATGCCATGTAGCTGCTGGGGAAGCCAGGTGACAGGGCATCACCAGTAATTAGTAGAAATGGGGTAATTTATAAGAGAGAGATAGCCAGTATTAAGTCTAAGCCATCGGCCAAACAATTATAAATATGTATTAAGTCTCTGAGTGGTTTCTTAAAAGTTACTGCGGGGACCTGGTGTGCAAAGAGAAACCTGTCAAGTGCAACTGGGCTAGGCAGAGAAAAGCCTCCTGTTTACATTTTATATCAAGGCAACTGCTTTCAACATCTATAAATCAAAATTCTGTGTATTTAGATTCCCTGAAGGAGATTGGGTTTGCCCATCTGCTCCCAGTAAAGCTTCCTAGTATACAATGGGCTATCTCCTTTCTCACTGGTCTATACCACTAGTCTGTGTTGTGGGCTCCTTCACAAACAGGTGTTTTAGCCAGTGCAAAGAGGACAAATGTAATGTTTACGCATTTACAGGCTTGTTTCAGAAAGTCTTCTCCTCATAGTTCCTGGTATTGCAAGGGACTTCGAGGACATACAGAAGAACAGAGTGACAGATAGAAGTAACCTTGACCTCTAAATGACCCAGTGGAAGGATGCTCACTGACTAGAAATAGTCCTGCTGGACTTTGAATGAACAATCCATTTCATGGTGCTGGTCCACTGGAATTTTGAAATAAAGGTGATAATGTCATCTTATTCCAGTTGGTGCTATTAGGACATCCTCCATAAGAAGAAATGCTGGATTGAAGTTGGGGCCTTTGTCCTGGCTTTCCCAGCTTGAAAAGAAAGAAGATAGTACTAATTATATACTGTTGTTCTCCTGTTGAGTTTAAGCTTCATGAGACATGTTAGTATGCCTTTATTATTTTTGTATTTAATCTTTGAGTGAGCATGTATTGAAATGCCAGGTTATTTGGGCGGGAATTTCAGAATACAAGTATCATATACTGTCAGATATTTTATGAATATAGTCAATATTTTTAGTGTTTATTGTCTATTTGCCATTGCCAATCATTGCTAAGCAACAGTTTCAGGGTCTGCCCACTGGTTGGGGTATAGAAAGGAAAATGGATAAGAGGGAAAATAAGATGGGCCCCACTTGACAATGCTCTGAGCTACAGGGTTCCTGGGTGGAGGGGCCTCTGTCAAGGATAGAAGTTGAAGAAAGTGCTTTGGAGAAACTGGTTAATAAGAATCTTCCAGAATAAGTGGAGATAGCTAGGAGAAGCGAAGGCAGCAAAGAGAAGAGGAAGAGGGGATGTGTTCATGAGGGCCTAGTAGATGTTAGGACCAGGGCATATTTAGAGCTGTAAAAGACGAATGGGAAGGAGGGACTTGGGATAGATATATCTCTATCTCTATCATCTGTCTGACTGTCTGTCTATCTGCTTAAATGTCTTGGTAAGCCTTGTAATGTGGGCAGTTGTCATATGTAAAGTGTCTGTTTCCCTAGGAGCAGATGTGTTATAGCCATCAAGATGTTGATACTTGTGATATTTGTCTAGTTTTTACTTTCTTCATTATGCTACTCACTTTATCTCAGCGTTTTCTACAGTGAACATATATTACCCTTAAAGTTAAAAATAAACCTTTTCTCCATCTGATTAGCAGTGACTCTATCCTCCATCCTTTGAAGGGTCTTTAAAGAAGTCCTCTGAGAGAGCTGGGGTGCAGAACTCATTCACAGTGAAGGTGGCTTTAAACTGTGGGAGACCCCATTTCATTCTCTTCATCTCTCCATTGCATTTGCCTCTGCGTGGCTTCTAAAGAATGATGGTGGTTTTGCTAATCACAGACAGTGCCTTGTGTGTTTGTGTATATGGAGTGTGCAACTTGGATCAATCAGAACAAAGATTCATGATACTTCCCTACTTAAAGACATTCCCTACACAAAGGATGGTTCTCAGTCCACTGGGGTGCAGGGACTTATCTTTTCTATGACACTGTTATGCCCATTCTTACTGATTTGGCTATGGGGAGGGGAACAACTGTTAATGTTATAAAATGTCAGGAAGGCCACTGTTCCCAGTAATTCTTTCAATCTATATCTTCCTCCAGCATTCTGGCACATGGCTGAACCATGAGAATGATTCCAATGAACATCCAGATACTTGGAAGTCTGGAAACACTGGATCAGCATTTTCTGTCCCGTTGGAACAGCAACATCAGAGACTTAGCAACCTCAGAGAGTTAGAACAATGTGAATTTGTTTCCTGTGCTTGCCTGTTTCCAGCTTCACCCAGGCCAAAATGTTCACTCTTGAAACGCAGCCTGGAAGAGCCCTGCCTGAGATACTGCTGGTGTGTGTAACAGGAGAGAGAGAAGTTATATCACTGAGTGACACTTAAATCTTTGCCCAGAGGTCACTGCTATTCATCTTCTACAGGCTAAAGCATGTCACAAAGATGAGCCTGACACAGGAGAAGACTGTGGGATCTGATAGGGACGTCAGCTGATACTTAGCAATATGCATCTTAGATTCTCTATCTAGAACATGAAAATAGGTCAAACAAACTAGTGACATAGTTTGTTTGAATATTATAATTCAAACCATGGAGTATCATGTAGCCACTTTGAAAAGTGAATTGTCTTGAACATGTGAGCTGACCTAGAAGAGCCTGTTGATAACCTTGGGAAGGCAAAGCAAGCTGTAAGGCCATAAATGAGAGCATGAAAACATGGTTTTATTTTGGATAAATTGAAAAAGCCATAAGCCAAGCATGGTGGTACATACCTGTAATTTCAGCACTCATGGGGCTGAGACAGAAGGATTGCTACAAGTTTGATGCCTCCCTGGTTTACACAGTGAATTCAAAGTTCCCAAAAAACACAAAACAAAACAAAAAACCCAGAAACCAAACCAACCTGAAGTGTATGAATGAGTGTACTGGTATGAAATTATTAATAAAAATGCCTCATGAGCACTTACTTACTGTGGACAGCATTATATTAAGTGTTTTATGTTTTTGTTTTTAACATATATTTGCTCATTTAATCCTGGAATTAGAGAAAAGAAAAGGAAATAACTTACACCAGATGGTTAATACCTACTTTAATTGGAGGGGAGGAGAGTTTGCATCTGCAACCACCTTGAATGTGCCTAATCTTGTCTGATCTCAGAGGCTAAGCAGAGCTTGGACGGGAAAGGGGATTTTTCTTTAAAACTGAGATGATTTCTTTAAGATTGTGTTGTATGAAATGGGTCAACTAACTAGCAATTATCAGGAAACAAACCACCACAAAATCTAGGCTTTATCCAGCCCTGAGCACTTTATTTTCTGCTCATTGGCCTGTAGTTGGTTGTAGTGGGTTAGCCTTCCCCAGGTTCCATCCAGTCTTTTCTGCTGTCTACCGTGCCTTCCAACCACCCGTGTGGTTTCTAAGTCATGACGACTTTTCCTGGAATTGCTGCCTCGATGCAGTATTTCACGTATATGTAATATACAAGCTGGAGAAGTTGCACTTTGGGTCAAACTAAGGACTTCCTAATGTGTCTCATTCTGGAACTCTGCTAGAGAGGCAGCCTCTATGGGGGATGTCCTTTCAGGGCACAGGGCATGGTAGGTGGGTACACACCACAGCTTTTCAAGGCCCAGGCTTAACTCTGGTGTGTTGCCAGTGTCTGAAGCATGCCATGTGGCCAAATTTCATGCTGGGAAGTCATGGAGGTTGTAAAAGGAAGGAGGGACTATTTTCTGAATAGTAGTCTACCACAGTAAACGTGATATGAAGACAATAAAGCAATAGAAAGAATACTTACCGAGGAGTTTGTGCTCAGCATCATAGGAAGTTGTACTCCATATTTTGAAGAAATACAGGGAACACAGGGAGGCAACTGTGGACATTCAACCAGAGTACTCATTGCTTGCCATGGCAGGTAAAAGTTTAAATCAGTGTGGCTTATGCATGTGCTTCTATTGTTGCTACTTGTCATAGAGTTCCAACTTCCAGGCTCAGGCATTACGATAAGCAGGTGTCTCCTAACTTAGAGAGAAGTTGCTTTTGCCAAAAGAGTCATCCTGGGCAGGGTTTTGTCTTCTAGAAAATGATTTGTCACTGAAATCCCCAGATGTGAGTTAACTGAGTGACACAACACCTCAGTGGCCAAAAATGGAATGGAAAGGCAGGTATTATGGGCGGACCCAGAGTCTGTTTCTTTGCATAACCCAGTCAGCAAATATTTGGGTCAGTTGGGAATATTCACTAGGTTCTGAGAAGCTCTTTGAAAACTGCAGTGTCATCTTCTATTGCTTCCTCAAGGCAAAGAGAACCAAGTGCTTCTTAGAGCAGCCACACGGGAGCCCTGAATCAGCACACCCAGAACATTAAAGAGCTGAAGAGGTGACTCAGCAGTTAAGAGTACCTGCTGCTCTTGCATAGGACCCCGGTTTGGTTCTAAGCACCCACATAGCAGCTCACACCATCTGTAACTTCAATTCCAGAGGTTCTGACATCTGGCCTCCACAGGCATCAGGCATGCATGTGATGGTCAGACATATATGTAGGCAAAGTCTGAGGGAGAGGAGGTGGTGAGGGGGAGGGAGAGATATTAATTTCCTTAAAACGTTGGCCAGGAAACCAAGCATGTTCTAATTTCCATTCTTTTCCAAGTCGTTTAGAAAGTATGGGCTGACATGACATAGCTTATGAGAGTCAATTATACATTCCCAACACAAATGTCTTGGACACTGATTTGTCAGTATCAGATTGCTCAAATCACAGTCACTCACCCATCAGCCTTTCCATTTTATGTGCCCACTTACATATCTAAAATCCATTTAATTCTTCTCGTTATGTGCCTTACTTTTTGAAAACTCAAAGACATTTAGGGGAAATGATGCATCGATATTATTGGATTGTGTTGGGAACTACAGTTCATTGAACTTTTAAGCAAGTGTAAATACAAATACAAAACTGTGAGGAGCCGCCCTCGCTATCGCTATTGCCGTTAGAAGATGGCGCTGACATCCACTGTCAGTTGGAGTTAACTGTCGCTGTCAGTTGGAGTTAACTGTCGCTGTCAGTTGGAGTTAACTGTCGCTGTCAGTTGGAGTTAACTGTCGCTGTCAGTTAGAGTTAACTGTCGCTGTCCGTTGGAGTTAACTGTCGCTGTCAGTTGGAGTTAACTGTCGCTGTCAGTTGGAGTTAACTGTCGCTGTCAGTTGGAGTTAACTGTCGCTGTCAGTTGGAGTTAACTGTCGCTGTCCGTTGGAGTTAACCGTTTAAACTGTGCCTCTCCCGTGACGTCATCTGGGGTGATGTGCAAACCACCAATCCCGGCTCTACACATCTCACTCGGAGCTCCTAGGCTTATATAAGGGGCTGGGTTTCTTAGCTTGGGGTCTCCCTCTAAGAAGCTGATCATCTATCTCTCAAGATGCATTAAAGCTTTACTGCAGAAGGATCCGAGTGTTCTGCGTCGTTCTTGCTGGCGAGACGGTAGCGCGGGACATCTGGTGCCGAAACCCGGGAACTCTTCAACATCGCCGGCGCCGCGGGAGACCCCTCGGAAAACGGGGCGGATTCAGAACTGCAGGGACGTAGGTTCAGAGAGGTATGCTTTATCCTGAACAACCCTTTTCTCGACTTTGGCCTTAGTTTGTCATCACCGTGGGACGGGTCAGTGGAGGCTTTGGTGCTAGTCCTGTTTGTCCTTCTCCTTCATCGTGGCTGGTGCTGACAGAACGGCGCTGTCCGTCTGGCGCTGTCCGTCTGGCGCTGTCCATCTGGCGCTGTCAGTCTGGTGCTGTCAGTCTGGTGCTGTCAGTCTGGTAACGGAGTTGAGCGCGTTTTTTAGATAAGCTGTCAGCGCGATGGGGTCGTCACAGTCAGTGGTTACAGCCTTACAGACTGTGCTAAAACAAAGAGATCTTAAAATTGCACCACGAACACTTCAAAATTTTGTGAAGGAGGTAGATAGAGTGGCACCATGGTATGCTTGTTCCGGGTCCCTCACTGTGGCCTCATGGAACAAGCTAGGTAAAGAACTAGACAGGAAGCATGCAGAAGGAGATCTCTGCTTAGGTACCAAAGCCATTTGGAAGCTAGTTAAAAACTGCTTGGAGGATGAGGCCTGTCACCCTGCTATAATAGAAAGTCAGGGAACCTTAGAGGAAGTTCAGGATAGCATGTCAGAAACTGAACGGAGTGAGAGAATGGGAGCTCGCAAAAGAAAAGACATGTCTAAGAAAAAAGGCCCTCCCCAGGAAGTTAAGAAAGGGGGAGAGAAAGAAGGGAGTTATCATTCACCCCTTAACAAATCTAAGAAAAAGAAAAAGCCAGAATCTAGTCTATACCCTGCAGTAGAGCTAGAAGCCTTGGAGCTAGATAATTCTGATTCTGACACTCTGGATTCTAGCGAAGAAGGTGGTCTAGAGGAGGAGGTGGCACGGTATGAGGAAAAAGATATCACCCTGATAGACACCGGCCACTGAAAACAAAAATGAATGTGAGGCCACCGCCTATAAATCCGGCGGGCTCACGCCCCTCAGCGCCTCCGCCATATGAGCTTCGGCTGAATACTGGTACTGACTCCTTTTTACCTTTAGAGGAACGGAGAAAAATACAAATGGCTTTTCCAGTATTCGAGAATGTGGAAGGCGGAAGAGTACATACCCCCGTAGATTACAATCAAATTAAAGAATTGGCCGAATCCGTTCGTAATTATGGGGTCAATGCTAACTTTACCACATTACAGGTGGAAAGGCTTGCTAATTTTGCCATGACTCCCACTGACTGGCAAACGACAGTGAAAGCAGTGCTTCCCAACATGGGACAATACATGGAATGGAAGGCGCTCTGGTATGATGCAGCCCAGGCACAAGCTAGAGTTAATGCCACGGCTGAAGATGAGAATCAGAGGCAGTGGACATTTGAAATGCTGACAGGTCAGGGTCAACATGCCCTTAATCAAACCAACTACATCTGGGGCGTCTATGGTCAGGTGTCGGCCGCCGCTATTAAAGCATGGAAGGCCCTCACAAAAGGGGAGAGTCCAGTGGACACCTTACAAAGATTGTCCAAGGACCCCAAGAGCCATTTTCAGACTTTGTGGCCAGAATGACAGAGGCCGCCAGTCGCATCTTTGGTGATTCAGAACAAGCTATGCCCCTGATTGAGCAACTTGTCTATGAACAAGCAACCCAGGAATGTCGAGCGGCTATCGCCCCTCGCAAAAGCAAAGGTTTACAAGATTGGCTCAGAGTGTGCAGGGAGCTGGGGGGACCCCTAACCAATGCAGGACTAGCTGCCGCCATTTTACAAATGCACAGGTATAGAGATTTATCTAATCGAAAAGCTTGTTTTAATTGTGGGAGAATGGGGCACCTTAAGAAAGATTGTCAAGCCCCTGAAAGAACAAGAGAATCGAAGCTTTGCCATCGTTGTGGTAAAGGTTATCATAGGGCTAGCGAATGCAGGTCAGTCCGGGATGTAAAAGGGAGGCTTCTGCCCCCTATTGAAGAATCCAAGGTACCCCAATCAAAAAACGGGTCACGGGGCCCATGGTCCCAGGGCCCTCAGAAATATGGGAACCAATTTCAGAAAAGCAATCAAGAGGAAG
Organism: Mesocricetus auratus; assembly: GCF_017639785.1. Taxonomy (NCBI): domain Eukaryota; kingdom Metazoa; phylum Chordata; class Mammalia; order Rodentia; family Cricetidae; genus Mesocricetus; species Mesocricetus auratus. Next base: position 43,996,604 of record NW_024429197.1, on the reverse strand, counting down.
TAGAGGTTTCCGAGGAACCTCCGGAATGGACTTGCGTGCCGCCTCCGACTTCTTACTCATGCCCCAAATGAATGTTCAACCGGTCCCAGTCCATTCCCCTGGACCTTTGCCCCCTGCCACCATTGGGCTTATTCTGGGCCGTGGCTCCTTAACTTTACAGGGACTCATTATATATCCTGGGATTGTTGACCCATATCATAAAGAGGAGATTCAAGTTCTCTGTTCTAGCCCTCGGGGTGTATTTTCTATAAAGCAGGGAGATAGAATTGCACAACTGGTGTTGCTGCCCTCCCTCGGGGATGGAGAAACCTACACTTTACAAAAAAGGGCTATGGGATCTTCTGGAAGTGATTCAGCCTATCTGGCTATACCCCTAAATGAGAGACCTACAATAAAATTGTTAATTAATGGAAAAGAATTTGAAGGGATAATGGATTCGGGAGCAGACAAAAGCATTATTTCACTCCATTGGTGGCCGAAGTCTTGGCCCACTGTTGTTTCATCTCATTCTCTACAAGGTCTTGGATACCAGTCCTCTCCTGCCATCAGTGCCTCAGCCTTAACCTGGCGGGATGCTGAAGGCAAACAGGGATGTTTTACCCCCTATGTGTTGCCACTCCCTGTAAATTTATGGGGACGAGATGTGTTACAAGCCATGGGCATGACCCTAACTAAAGAATACTCCCCCCAGGCATCAGCCATTATGGCAAAGATGTGGTATACAAACGGTAGAGGCTTGGGTAGGCAAGAACAAGGCAGAATAAAACCCATTACACAACACGGAAATCGGGGTAGAAAAGGACTGGGTTTTATTTAGGGGCCGTTGAGGCTTCACGACCCATACCATGGAAAACAGAGGAGCCGTTATGGGTCTCTCAATGGCCTCTATCCTCTGAAAAATTAGAGGCTGTCACAAGATTAGTGCAAGAACAGGAACGGCTGGGGCATCTAGAGCCTTCTACCTCCCCATGGAATACACCAATTTTTGTTATTAAGAAGAAATCTGGGAAGTGGAGATTACTCCATGACCTGCGGGCCATTAACAATCAGATGCATCTTTTTGGCCCTGTTCAAAGAGGCCTTCCTTTGCTTTCTGCACTTCCTCAAGATTGGAAGCTTATTATTATAGATATTAAGGATTGTTTCTTCTCTATTCCACTTTACCCACGGGATAGACCAAGGTTTGCCTTCACTATCCCTTCTCTTAATCATATGGAACCAGACAAGAGATTTCAGTGGAAGGTACTGCCGCAAGGCATGGCCAATAGCCCAACAATATGTCAGCTGTATGTGCAGGAGGCTTTGGAGCCAATTAGGAAGCAATTTACATCTTTAATCGTTATCCATTATATGGACGATATTCTTATTTGTCACAAAGAGTTAGATGTTTTACAAAAGGCTTTTCCCATGCTGGTGGCTGAATTAAAACAGTGGGGATTAGAGATTGCCTCAGAAAAGGTTCAAATTGCAGATACAGGGCTCTTTTTGGGCTCAAAGATTACTCCCAAAAATATAGTTCCTCAGAAAATAGAAATTCGCAAAGACCACTTACAAACATTAAATGATTTTCAGAAACTTCTGGGAGATATAAATTGGTTGAGGCCCTTTTTAAAAATTCCATCTGCTGATCTAAAACCCCTCTTCGATCTCCTGGAGGGTGAGCCTCATATCTCCTCACCCAGAAAATTTACCCCTGCCGCCCACCGAGCCTTACAGATGGTGGAAGAGGCCTTACAGGAAGCACAATTACAACGAATTGAGGAGTCACTACCTTTTAATCTGTGTGTTTTTAAGACAGCTCAATTGCCAACTGCAGTCCTGTGGCAACATGGACCATTACTTTGGATTCATCCAAATGCTTCCCCTGCTAAGATTATTGACTGGTACCCTGATGCTGTTGCACAGCTCGCGCTTCGTGGAATAAAAGCAGCTGTTACACATTTTGGCAGGGATCCTGATTCCTTGATTGTGCCTTATACTGCTGCACAAGTTCAGACCTTGGCAGCCACATCTAGTGATTGGGCAGTTTTAGTTACTTCCTTTTCAGGACAAATTGATAATCATTTTCCAAAGCATCCAATTTTACAGTTTGCCCTAAACCAGGCTATAGTGTTTCCACAAGTGACAGCTAAAGACCCACTCCCAGATGGGACTGTGGTGTACACTGATGGATCAAAAACTGGTATGGGAGCTTATGTGGTCAAGGATAGGGTTATATCTAAACAATATAATGAAACTTCACCTCAAGTTGTAGAATGTCTGATAGTACTGGAGGTTCTTGAGGCTTTTCCAGGACCCCTCAATATTGTATCAGATTCCTCTTATGTGGTTAATGCAGTTAATCTCCTTGAGATAGCTGGAATAATAAGATCCTCCAGCAGAGTTGCTAACATCTTTCAGAAGATACAAGCTGCCTTGTTAAATAGGAGATTTCCTGTTTTCATTACCCATGTCCGAGCACATTCTGGACTCCCAGGTCCCATGTCCTTAGGGAATGACTTAGCGGACAAGGCTACAAAGCTGGTGGCCGCTGCCTTGTCTACCCATGCACAAGCAGCAAAAGAATTCCATAAGCGCTTTCATGTGACGGCTGAGACCTTGCGCCGTCGTTTTGCTCTATCCAGGAAAGAGGCTAGGGAAATTGTTACTCAATGCCAGAATTGCTGCGAATTCTTACCTACTCCCCACATGGGAATAAACCCACGTGGCATTAGACCATTGCAGATGTGGCAGATGGATGTTACTCATATTCCCTCTTTTGGAAGGCTTCAATATGTTCATGTTTCTGTTGACACCTGTTCTGGCGTAATGTTTGCCACACCCCTAACAGGGGAAAAGGCCTCATATGTGATTCAACATTGCCTTGAGGCCTGGAGTGCTTAGGGAAAACCCAGAATTTTAAAAACAGACAATGGACCAGCATATACCTCTCAAAAATTCCGACAGTTTTGTCGGCAAATGGATGTTACCCATCTAACTGGCCTACCTTATAACCCTCAAGGACAGGGCATTGTGGAACGTGCCCATCGTACACTCAAATCATATCTGATTAAACAAAAGGGGAGTATTGAGGATGTTCTACCCTCGGTACCAAGAGTTGCTGTATCCATGGCACTTTTTACCCTTAATTTCTTGAACTGTGATGCCCAAGGCCACACTGCGGCTGATCGCCACAGTTTAGAGCCTGATAGGCCAAAAGAAATGGCA